>NC_135783.1:220414471-221014471 GCF_051106095.1 Pogona vitticeps | reverse complement strand
CTTACCCAGAGGACTTAAACAGTGATTTCTCAGCTGAGCTTCAGCAGTTTCATTCATGTGCACCCCATATGTTCCGTGCAACAAAAAAAATTTAAAAACAAGATTCAGTTTGGCTGAACTTTATAAAATAATTGTAGAAGACAATATTCAGTGTGCCTTTCCAAAAGTAGACATTGGCTTTTGTATATTTTTAACATTAATGGTCACAAATTGCTCATCTGAGCATTCATTTTCTCAGTTGAAGTATATTAGAAACCCCATCAGAACAACTATGCAGCAAGGCAGGCTGGATGCCTTATCTCTGTTAAGTATAGCAGCAAATGTATTACATAAGATTAGTTTTGGGGATCTGATCAAAGACTTTGCAGTTAAAAAAAGCAAGAGAACTTTTCAAACATAAATAAAGTGGGAATATACAAAAATAAACATTATTTTCCATCTTACTGTAAGTTTTGTTTAATTTTGATGAATAAAATTTAATTTTATGGTTTATTGTTTATATTTTGAATTACATATACAGTGGTGCCTTGCATAGGAATTGCTCCGTTCAGCGATGAAATCGCTTTGTGATGGACTTGACGAACAACAACAACCTTGAGCCCTGAAGCTCCAGCCCTCTTATTCTTGTTGTGGTACCCTTCCCCAGTTGTCCTATATTGGGCTGAGGCCTTTCCTCCACCAGATTTCCTGGGCTTTTGGGATCGGACCAGATAGCCTGCTGGGTGTGCCTCAGACATTTGTCTGAGGTGGTGCCCTGACCCTGTGAAACACCAGAGTTTGGGGAAGTTACTTTTGGTCTGCATCACTCACACTCACACTCACACTCACTCTCACTCTCTCTCACACACACACATACACACATACACACACACACACACACACACACACACACAGAGGGGGGGCTACTAGCAACTTTTGGACAATTCATTGGGCATTTTTCTTCAGAAGGAGTTGAAATACCAAGATAATTGAAATACCAAGATACAACAATGTCCATTCTAGTTTTTGATCATTGCATTGTTGTAACAGTATTTTGTTAGGATTATACTCTCCAGCTGGCCAGCAGCATACAGGTTTTTTTTTAAATGAACAAATTCTACACCCTGCGGTGTGAGAGAATGTCTGGGGTACGTATGTCTTTTGTACTTCCTTATGAGTTATGTCAAGACGACGGAGATGTTGTGGGAGATGTGAGAGCAACATAGCAACCGGGCAGTAGCACCAGCACCAGCTGTAGTCACTGCTTTCATAGCAATTTCCCTTTATAGCTTCTTCCACAACCTGCACCAAATGCTAAAGACAGTCATGGCCTTTTGCACCAACTAGTATCAGCCATGGAGGCAAATCGAGAGTTTCTGTTATTAATTCTGATTGCTCTGAAATTCTTCAGGCTTTCCTCTTTGACCTTTCATAAACTCCAACCCAGGACCTCAACAAATGGTTAGAACTGCAGGAATTAAAACTTGGCACTTAATGTGAAGGTCATTTCGATGGTTACAAATGGCACTACTACACATAATCATTCTTCATGTTTCCATTCTCACTGTTTGCAAAACAGTCAGCTTACAATATTAAAGCAGACTATATTAAAAGCTAAAAAGAAACTAAATGGTTACAATACTGAAAAAGAAAGCCAAAATATTAAAGCAATGTACTATTTTAAAACTACTACATAAAATAAGTTTGAAAACATTTTAAAAGCATTTTCAAAAAATAAGAAGACGTTAAGAGCCTGATTTCTAAAGTCGCTAGCTGCTGGGGCAGCGTGGGGGAGGGGGGAAGGCTATTTGCAAAGAAATATTAAACACAGGATTAGTTGTTATTGGTTGCCTTTTGTATTCCTGGTACACACTCCTGGAGCAAAGAGGCGTGTAACACCTGCCATTAATCGTTTCTGCACGGCAGAATGTTTTAGGAGAGAGCACCAAACAGCCTGTCCTGTGCCTACCCAGTTGCCATTATGTACGATAGAGGCAGCTAGCACTGAAGTACTATTTAGTCAATTAATGGGTCAGGGTCTCTTAATTTTTGGAGCAAAAATTAATATAAGACCCTGTCTTATTTTTGGGGAAATAATATTTGATAATAATTGTTTTTATTCTGCGTTTTGTGAGCTGCCCAGAGTAGACTATAAGATAAATAAATAAATAAATAAATAAATAAATAAATAAATAAATAAATAAATAAATAAAATCTATCTGTCTGTCTATCTAGTGCAGCATTTACACAGAACAAAGTAGATAAAGATAGAGAAAGTTATGGAAGGCCTCTCTATATAACCAGGTCTTGAGTTAATTTTTGAAAATGCCCAGCAAGGGGGGCGAGACAAATCTCGGGGAGGAGCTAAATAAAAAAGTGATTTTTAAAAAACCACACATAATAATTTTTAAAAAACCACACATAAACCACACACTTGTACAGGAGCTCTGGTATATTCCTTCGTGAAGGAAAAAACATGGAAATTGATTGATTGGTTTATTGATTTATACACTTATATCCCACCCAGTTTAATGTGTTCTATTTATTTAGTTTATATAATGAATTGTATTATATGGAACTCAACCACTGGAACACTTCTGTTTGGGGGAGATGTTTTTGATTTTTTCCCCTCAAAAGACTGTTTCTACCTTTCATACTGATAACCCTCACAGGAAAGGTGGGGTTTGGCTTTTTTTTCATATGCAAAATCCATTATCATGCTAAAATTTTCTTGCCAAAGACAGCTTGAGCAGAATCCAAGGCATAGCAGACATATGTAATAATAGGGGTATTGAACTGAGGGAATCCAATTGTCCCTTGTTTCTTCCCCCTCCAACCCATACAGTAACTATATAGAATCTGTAATGCTTATCCATTTCAAAATCTCTGCATAAATATTACTACTTGTGTCAATAAATGTCATTGTGTTTGAAGTTTCGTCTCTTGAAAAGTGCTGTGGCTCACTGAATCAGTTACATGAAAAAACCTCGAGCACTATTGCCTGAGCAAATTTATGCTTAAAATAATAACCAGCCATATGTTATGCATAACAGCAATAAATTTGATGATGGCTTCTAAAATATTTTATGCTTAAAACATTAGCGGTGTTTTTCTAGCCGTAGATAATGAGGACCAATGCACTGGATGCAATATAAAGGGAGCCGATGGGTTTTTTTTCCCCTGCAAGTGGTATGGAAATCAGGAAGATGCAAATGGTGCATACTCAAATTAGCATGTTTTTGTGTGTGTTATATAGCCACAGGTTCTTTCTCTTTGTAAGTTGGAAGGTGTAAGCTTCTGCACATAACTTTCGTTCTCATGCACTAGCCAGATGAGAAGTTGGTAAGTTAGATATCAGGAAGAGAAAAGGAAAAAGGACTGAGCACTGTCTTTTTGTGGGAGAAATAGAGATTGGAAAAGTTACATTCTGGACGATAGTTCCCAAACTTCTCCAGCTAGCATGGCCACAAGAAAGTACTGCATTTTTCCATGTAGAATATACCCCATGTATAAGGCGCCCCCCCCCACTTTTGTAATCCAAAATTAAGAAATCTAAGTGGGGATTAGCAAGTGTAGGGGAAAGGGATCAAAGCACTGCAGGATCTCTATGATCCCTGCTTTCCCCTCTACTTGTTTTTGTTCTCTCCTCAGTTTACTTCTGTGTATAAGACGGCCCTCAATTTTTAGTCTAAAGATTTTAGACAAAAGTATAGTCTTATATACAGAAAAAAATATGGTAATTTTCCTAGTCTCTAGAAACAGGCATGGCCTAGCCACCTGAAAAGACACAGGCAATGACCTTCCCTTCTGTATTCTAGGGCAGGGCTCTCTGATCTGGGCTTGCCCTCTAGGCAACCTCATGGAGGCTGGGGATGGTGTGAGTTTTGACCCATTACATCAAGTGCTTCACTTTGGAGAAGATTCTTCTAGGGCATAATATTCTTCACTTGGTTCTGCAGAGAATGATAAGTAAACCCACAGGAGGCGAGACTGGCCTTTTTGTGGAAGGACATCTTTGCTTTCTTTCCGTAAGCAGGCGGCTTTCCCTGAGTGACTAGCTGTCTGAGAGGGGGTTTTAAATGGATTGTCATACCTTGTTGCTTTTGAATGTTTTTGGTGTGGATTTTATTTACCATTTTTAGTGAGGTATTTGTCTGATTCTTTTTAAATATGTGTATACTTTCTGTTTTCAGCTTTTAAATGTGTCTTTTGAGCTGCTTTGGGTTCTTTTTGAGGAGAAAGGTGGGATATAAAAATATTTTAAATAAAAATAAAACAACGAATGTCAAGGTTCAGTGGCTCTGTCCTCAATTTTTTATTAGTATACATCACACATTTTTGTGAGAAGGTCATGCTTATTGTAGAGCACTCTGCATATGCTTAGACATACTCTTCCAGACTACTACTAATGTGTTCATTTGTAAACTGTGGTTTAATGTACAAATGACATAATGGAACTTCAGTCCTGATGAGCCCTTGTTAAAGAAAGCCCTGACTTCTGCTGCTTTATTTAGCAAAGGCATTTTGCTGTGGGATTTGACTCTCTACCCTATTGTTTCTGTCTTAAACCAGCATGAGTGCTGCACTCAGTAGTGTTTTCTTCCTTCTTCAGTCCAGACTTCCTACGATTCCAGTGAATGAGAGCAAACACATCAATAAAATTAATAAGTGAAGGGAAATTAAAATGCTTGCCCTACTCTTTTGAGAGGCCAGTGCAGGATACAAGAGGATCGATTACAGTCGCTCAGGGTAGTGGTTTCCCTTTCATGCACTAAAGAAGTGGTTTAACAAGAACGTCACTTTTTAGAGAGTACCAGGAGATTTGCTGGTGTTCTGTTTTTGTGTCTGCTTGCTCCAACTATAAAATCAATGTGTTTTCATGCTTGAACATACGCATGCAGAAAGAGAGGTTGTAATTATATGCCTGAAGCAGTAATATCTATGCAGAGTGTGAGAAATACGCAGATTTCTCATCAACAAGGCAATTCCACCATGTGCCTCACTTTCACAGCCATTTTGTTGTTGTTGTTTAGTCATTAAGTCACGTCTGACTCTTTGTGACCCCATAGAATAGAGCACACCAGGTCCTCCTATTTGGCCAAATTCATGTTGGTAGCTTTGATTACACTGTCCAGCCATCTCATCCTCTGTTGTCCCTTTCTCCTCTTGCCTTCACACTTTCCCAACATCAGGGTCTTTCCCAGGGATTCACAGCCATTTTAGAGAAGGACAACCTAGGCTCCATCAGAGAAAAAGGAAAATAGTCTAGTCCATTGGTTCTCAGGCTGGGGCCCCCAGATGTTCGTGGGCTGCAATTCCCAGAAGCCTTCACTACTTGCTGTGCTGGCCAAAATTTCTGGGAGTTGCAGTCCAAGAACATCTGGGGACTCAAGTCTGAGAACCACTGCTCTAGTCTGGATGAAATGCTAAACCCTGGTGTGCTCCCTGTGAATCTGCCACCATGGCCACAAGGAGCTTTCACTGCCATTATGAAGCATATAGGTACTGGTTCTGATGGTTGAGCCATTCGGTGGTCTAGCCCTCTTCAGGTATGCTGGAGACATGGATTTTGTTGTTGCTGCTGTTTTGTGTTTTTTTTCCGATTGGGGGCGTTGCTTGTTTTGTTTTTTGTTTTTGTTTTCCAAGCAATCATCAGCTCCAGGGTTTTATCTCATTGGCCAGCTCTTGCAAGAAGCAGTATGCTAAGCTTAAAGATAGCTGGGAGCCACCCACTCAGAGTAAACTAGCATTATAAAAGTAAACCACAACTTTTTAAATTAATTAAGTGAACCCAACCCTACAGTGGGATTCCCCCCCCCTCCCAGGGCTCACGTCAAACTTTAGTGAGGCACGGGGAAATGGGAGGGAGGAAAAGAGTTTATATGTGGAGAGGGAAGTTAGGGATAGGAGATTAGTTAGAGGAATAGGTGAATCTGGTTTTTTAAAGGTGTTTTTGTCTTTATTGTTGTTTTGTGGGATGCACAACGGGACCAAATAAAAGACAGAATATGGAATGGATATGGGGAAAAACGTAATTTCTGCGAGTTGCAGTCCAAGAACGTAACAGATCTACATTCTGACACCATGTGGCTCTGCCTAACCTGTATCTGAGCCTCAAGTCTAAGCTCCTTGCACCAAATGAACACTTTCTTGTCCTCAGACAAAATATGAAACCTCTGGAGACTCTCAGTCAAAAGGGAAAGGCCTCACAGCCTTTTCTTCAGCCAAAGGAACTCCCAGCTCAGAGGTTAATGCTTAAAAGCCCACCATAAGAGTTCAACATTGTCTTGATTTGACTGGATCAGCCAACAACAAAATAAAATGAAAATGAAGAATATCGTGGGCAGGAACCCTCAGATTTAAAGCCCAGGAGGTCGAAATCCCTGGAGTGAAGCAGCAGAAGACAAAAGGCTGACTTAATGTCTTATTTTGCCAACTCTGCTTCCTGGCTACAGCCCCATAAAATATATCAGTTGAAATTCATCAGCTATCTTTTTGAAGATTTCCCACAGGGTAGACATTCTTAGATTAGCCAGTAGCAGAGTAGGGAAAAGGCTGCAAATCGGCTCCTTCTGGAGCTTAGCCTGCACCATGTCCTCCTTTCTCTTAACTGACTTCAAATTACACATCACATGAAGGGGAGCACAGCCCAACAAATGGAATAATGAATCCAAACTTAACAACCTGAAAAAAAAATCCACACCCTCCCTACTTCTTAGTACCTCTCCTTATTCTTGCTATCTCACTTTTCCTTATCCTCTCCCTCTAACCCCTGAACTGACAGACTGAAAATGACTACCTCCCTTCCATATATTTTCTTTGGTATCAGGGAGAAGATTATCTTCTCAAGAAAGAGGCTACTCACCAAAACCCAAGGCCCCCACTGAGGTTGCCTTTTATCCAGTATTGGAAAAGATGGGTAGGGCCAGATTGCTCCCAGCCAAAAAAAAAAATGCTGCAGGGATTATAATTGCAATGTCCAAAGTTGGTACCATACAACTACATATCCCATGTGGTATGAAGCCACAGCCCAACCTGGAGATGCAGGAGCCAAAGGGAAGCTCCATGATAACATGTGGGTTAACACAATCTTCCAGACTCACCGATAACTCACTTGGGCAAGAGCGATGGATTTCTCTGCTTGCCTCTGCTGCAACGCGAGTACAATGACATCTAAACTAGGTAACTGCATGGCCCCTGAGGATGAGGAGATGTCTGAGGACATCCACTTGGAAGTTGGCTTTTTGGCTAAGTGTATGTTTATTTTATTTATTTATTTATTTATTTATTTATTTTATTTATATCCCGCCTATCTAGTCGCAAAGGACTACTCTAGGCGGCTTACAACAGGGAAGAATACAATAAAAATAAAACAACAAATTACAAAACAGATAAAAGTAAAAAACAATAAAAGATAAGAAAATCAGAAGTAATCTGGTGAGAAGGCCTGCCGAAACATCCAGGTCTTTAGTAGATTCTTAAAAGTGCCCAGCGAGGGAGCGCCGCGAATACCAGGAGGTAAATTATTCCACAGGCGAGGAGCGACCACCGAGAAGGCCCTATTTCTTGTTTTCTCTTTTCGGGCCTCCCTCGGCGTTAGGCTCCTCAGCCTCACCTCCTGGCTCGCCCGTGTGACCCGGGTAGAACTTGGTGGGAGAAGGCGTTCCGCCAGATATCGAGGCCCTAAACCGTTTAGGGCTTTATACGTAAGCATTAGCACTTTGAAGTCAATGCGGAACTTGATGGGCAGCCAATGCAATGCGGCCAGAGTGGGCGAAATATGTTGGAAGTTTTTCACTCCACTGAGTAATCTGGCCGCCGCATTCTGCACCACCTGTAATTTCCGCAGCAACCTCAAAGGAAGCCCCACGTAGAGCGCATTACAGTGGTCTAATCTCGAGATTACGAGCGCGTGTACTAAGGTGGTGAGCGCCCCCACCTCCAGGTAGGGCCGCAGCTGGGCTATCCGCCTGAGATGAAAAAAGGCGGTGCAGACCACCGACGCCACCTGTGACTCCATGGAGAGCACCGGGTCCAGATGGATCCCCAAGCTGCGTACCCCTTCCTTTGCAGGGAGGGTCACCCCCCCAAAAGAGAGGGAGTTTCCCAAATCCCGGACTCAGTACTTCCGTCTTGTCCGGGTTCAGCCTAAGTCCGTTCTCCTGCATCCATTCCAGTATAGTCTCCAGGCAGCGCTGGAGGCACAGGACGGCTTCTCCTGCGGTTGGCAAAAAGGAGATGTAGAGCTGCGCGTCGTCCGCGTACAGGTGACACGAAGCCCCACACCTCCTGATGACCCCACCCAGCGGCTTGCCTGTTCCTTTCTTGGGAGCCATTGCCCCCAGAAACACCCTACTATTGGTGGTAATCCCCAATCCTGGCTCCTGAAGCTCTGGATTGAGTCTTGAACCCTTTCCAAGTATCATGGTTCATACTTCCCATCTGTTTCCTCACCCAATATTCAATATTCAATATATACCCCTATATCGCCACACTAAATCCTATTCTTATATTGACCAAACTGCCCTGTAACAGCTGTGGGCATCATGCATCCTTCTAGATGTTACTGGACTGTATATCCCAGCATCCTTCATCACCAGCTGTGGCAGATTAGGTCTCTGGGAGTTGCAATACAAACCAAAGGCCTGCATTTTGCTCACTCCTGATCTAGTAAAAGAAGGTGAATTCTGAGTAATCTACGGCTTATGGTGTTGTACACTGTATAACAGTCAGCATATACAGTCCGGAGAGAATGTGGAGAATGTCAAATTAATAGTCCTCTGTTGTATTTATATTTTAAGTTTATGGCTTTCCTCCTAAGCCTGGATCAAGAAAGCCTGAGACATTATAAAAATGTTTAACATAGCTTTGTTTCAGAACCTTGCAGTAACTTTTCTGGGGAAAAATCAATGAAAATTAGCCAGAGCATTTATTTGAATTTCTCTGGCTTCTCTGTTTCTTTTATTTCATTTTGAACTTCACTGAAATATTACAAAATGTGTGTCAAACATCATTCTCCCTTACTATAAAGGCTGTTTCAGACTAACAATAACTAATGGCTTTGAGAAATGAACATTGATTGTTTCTCTTGCTCTTTTATATTGACTTGACACTGTGTTTTTTAAGTGAAACCACTATACTTGCCTTTTCCCCAGTCCTTTCTCTTGTGTCGGTCCCTTTGTAAATTCTTGACACATCTATCATATTTCTGAGATTATACAGTAGCATGACTGATTGACTGTCTTCTCTACAGTCTTAAATTGGAGTTGCTACATACATGGAGAATTATGATAGAGGTGTTGAAAATAAGAACAACACTGCCTTCACCAGCTCTTAAATACTGTTTTCTTTGAGGAAAAGAAACATCATAGACAAATTCAGAAGAGTCTGGATTAGGATTTACACACATACACATGCATGCACGCGCACACGCACGCACACACACACCACATGTTATGGTACCCCTGCCAGCTACCACCCCAGTAATATTGTACAAACCACCCATAGCACGTGCATCAAATTGAATGTCATCAGGGGTTTATACAATACATTCACTAATATAGGATTTTAGGGTTTCTGTATACATGAATATGTTTTGTTTCAATGCCCAAACTTGGCTGTTGCTGAAAAATATGTATAGAGCCACCCTTTCCTTTCTAGAACTGCAGATGCTGATGTATGGCTGTGATATTGCCTTTCTAAGTATGTATCAGGAGGCAAATATATGCCACACCCACACTGTGAGGCGGACTGCATCCCTTCCCTTCCCTTCCCTTCTACTTTTACTTGCAATAATGCATTCCTTTGGTTCACCACTCTTCCCCTCCTAATCTGTTCACTTCTGGGAAATGTATGGGATTTTGCCAAACATGCAGTGTAATCACAGTGAGAACTATTTGTCTCTATACTTACTCTGTTTTGTTTTGGGAAAATAGCAATCTAGCATGCACCAACACTGGATATCAGTGGGAGGTGACTCTTCACAAACTAAAGTGATTGTGTCTTGCCATTAACCTCTTGATAAAGCTCTTTTTTCCCACCTCTGGTTTTTCTCCATCTCCTCTCTTTCTGTTTGGTTTGCTACACTTCCTTTTGTTACTTTTTCCTTTCCCCACCTGATCTCCTAGCAAGCAGCAAGCATCTCTTCCACATAGTAAAAATCTCATTTTTCTTTCCTTTTTAAAATCCTGTTTGTATCCACTGATAGCAACGGTAAGTAAAGATTATTCTTTAATTTTTTTTTCTTATTTAAGATGCCTCCAGAATTATTTTTAACATATAAATTGCTAGTTACTACAGGGTGGGGAGGGCAGCTCTGAGACTTGAGTTATTCTTCTACACTTTCTGCAGTTGTTGTTTGTACTTTAAACTCTGCTACAGTGGTGCCTCGACTTACAACCATAATCCGTTCCAGAAGATGGACGTAACTCGAAATGGTCATAAATCAAAACACCATTTCCCATTGAAATGCATGGGAACGGGATTAATCCGTTCTGGCTGGGAAAAAAAATCACAATAAAATAAAATAAAATAAAACACTGCAAGCCCCATAGGAATGTGCTGGGGCTGCAAAACAACAACAACCCCCCAACAACCCAAAAATAAACAGCGCACGCCCCGAAGGCGCTGAGGCTTAAAAACAAAAGCAAAACCCCCAAAATAAACAGAGCAAGCCCCAAAGGCGCTGGGGCTTAAAAACTAAAACAAACCAAAAATAAACAACTGAGCAAGCCCCACGCTGGGGCTGCAAAACACACACACACACACAAAACACAACACAGAACTCTACCCCCCATCCCAAACCCACCCTGTAAAACCCACCCAGAACAGTTTTTAAAAGGCAAAAAGCAGCATCTTACCTTACCAGGCAGCCTCCACCAATCACACACACTCTAACTGCTGGCGTGAAAGAGCTACAAAGAAGCAGCCTCATCGCCACCTACAGTTAGCAATTTGAATTTCCTGCCTTTTTCCCCCTGCCTTTTTTCTGTTCATAAGTGGAAGCTCCGGCCGTGAGTTGAAGCAAAATTTTTTTTTTTTTAAGACATAAGACATAAGAAATTTATTTGTCATTGCGCTCACAAGTGGGTGCAACGAAATGAGGTGCTCTTCCCCAAGGTAAAACTGGACAACACTACAAAAAAAAAGTTAAAATATACACAACTTTCACCATCCAAATATAGATACCCCGTTTTCTCTCAGCAATTAAAATCCACCAAAAACCTATGGCCCCACATTTAAACTCAATACTGCACTTGGGTAAAAACTGTTCTTGAATCTGCTTGTCCTTGCTTTCAATACCCTGAATCTCCTTCCTGATGGTAATAGTTTAAAGAGCTGATATCCCGGATGAGAGGAGTCTTTCAGTATGTTAGATATCTTCCTCTTACATCTGTTCTTATACAATTCTTCCAAAGAGGGGAGTGAACAGCCAATGATGTTTTGGGCCGTCTTAATCACCCTTTGAATTGCCTTTTTCTCTGCCACTGTGCAGCTCGTGAACCATACACAGAGACAGTAGGATAATATGCTCTCAATCGAACTCCGATAGAAGGTGATTAACAAACTCTCAGTCAATTGTTGCTTTCTAAGAATCCTTAGAAAATACAACCGTTGTTGTGCCTTCCTGATTAACGCAGCGGTGTTTGCACTCCAAGTCAGGTCATTTGTTATGATAGTCCCAAGAAACTTACATTCAACCACCTGTTCCACACAAACTCCATCTATATACAGTGGCTGAATGTCTGCTCTTTTTTTCCTATAGTCCACTATGAATTCCTTGGTTTTTTGGATGTTAAATAAAAGATTGTTTTTTTTGCACCAGCGGGATAGCTGTAATACCTCGTCCCGATACGCAGACTCATCATCCCCAGAGATAAGTCCTACTAGTGTAGTATCGTCTGCAAATTTGATAATTCTATTACTGGGATGGTTATTGGTGCAATCCGATGAATAAATGGAGAACAGTAGTGGACTAAGGACACAGCCTTATGGAGTGCCAGTGCTGAGTATCTTGTCAGTAGAGATGTAGTCATTCAGTTTAACCCTTTGTGGACGATTTGTTAAAAAATCCAAAATCCACAGACAGATAGAATCTGGAAAATCAAGATCTTTAAGTTTGTCTATTAATCTGTGGGGTATAATGGTGTTAAAAGCAGAGCTAAAGTCCGCGAACAGCATTCTTACATAATTCCCTTGTGTTTCCAAGTGGGATAAAGCCATATAAAGCACAGTATTGATCGCATCCTCGGTTGATCTATTTTCTTTATAAGCAAACTGAAGCTCATCAAAGGGATCAGGAAGGCAGGAGATAATATATTTCCGAACTAACTGCTCAAAGCACTTCATTAAGATTGAAGTTAGTGCCACCGGCCTGTAGTCATTCGGACTGTTTGTAGGCAACTTTTTAGGCAGTGGAACGATGACGGAAGCCTTGAGACAGACGGGAACTGCGCATAGTGTCAGGGATCTATTAAAAATTACAGTCCATATCCCGGCTAGCTGATCAGCACAGTCTTTTACCACCCGACCAGGAATTAAGTCGGGTCCAGCTGCTTTTCTGGAGTTAACCACTTTCATAGTCTGTCTCACATCCTGCTCATTCACAATGAAGGGGGGACTCTGCTGAGTAAATGATGGCAAACGAACAGTTTCAGTTTGATCGATCTCTAATCGAGCAAAAAAGTTGTTCAACTCCTCAGCCACCTCCACACCTCCGCCCGAGGAAACCTTTTTTGCTTTGTAGTTTGTTAGTTGTTGAACCCCCTGCCAAACTTGCCTCATGTTATTGCTGAGAAAGCAGTCTTCAATTCTCCTCTTGTATTCGGCCTTAGCTTGCTTAATGCCTCTCCTCAAATTTGTTCTTGCTGCACTGTAGTCTAGATCATCCCCAGACTTAAAAGCCTTATTTCTAGCATACAACAGGCGTCTAACCTTCCCGGTCATCCAAGGTTTTTGATTGGGATAAACCCGGATACGTTTATCCACTGTGACCGTGTCAATACAGTGTGCCATATACCCTAACACTGCAGCTGTATGTTCTTCCAGATCAGGATGGTCAAAAACTTCCCAATTTGTTTGTTCAAAACAGTCCTTTAACTGCTCCATTGCTCCCTCCGGCCAGCTTTTCACTGTCTTGACTACTGGCCCTGACTGTTTTCTCAGAGGAATATACTCCGGAGCTAAAAACAGGGACATATGGTCAGACTGGCCCAAGTGTGGCAATTGTAATATCCTGTATCCATTTGCAATATTCGTGTAGACCTTATCTAAGGTGTTCAGCCCCCTAGTAGCACACCTTACATGTTGATGGAATTTGGGGAGGACTGCACGTAGATCTACATGATTGAAGTCTCCTGCAATAATGTATACAGCATCCGGAAATTTACTTTGCAAGTTGCCAATTTCATCGCCCAGATGACCCAGCGCCAAATCCGCATTTGCATCCGGCGGAATATAAACAACAAGAATAATAACAACGCTGAATTCCCGTGGAAGGTAAAAAGGTCTGCATTTAACAGACAGATATTCCAGCTCCAAAGAGCTATGACGTGTTATAATCTCTGAGTTTGTGCACCAGCTCTCTCTAACAAACACGCACAATCCTCCTCCTCTGCACTTCCCCACATTCCTGTCTCTGTCCAAACGATGTAATAAAAAACCTTCCATATCAATAACAGTGTTTGGAATAGTGGGGTTCAGCCAGGTTTCAGTGATTAACAGCACGCAACAGTTTTTCACAAACTTACTTGAGGAGACCTGTAACCTTAAGTCATCCATCTTGTTTGCCACTGATCTGGCATTAGTCAGAAAGAGACTTGGGAGTGGTAGTCGCTTTGTCTGTTTTTGCAGCCTATACAAAACACCAGCCCTGCAGCCCCTTTTCTTCTTCCTCTCCTTACGTTTCCTTTTCCTTCTCACTCTCGCTTTTGCTGGAATTACAGTCCACAGAGAGCCAGGGGACCTTGCAATCTCTGATGGTATGCCATGTTTCCAAATAAACTTAGCTGTTATCTCCTGTTTACATTGCAATCCAATCCTCATAAGTTCACAATTGCTGTAGAGTATATTCACTCCGCCGGAGGTATTCACAACACCAGATAATACACACAGATAATACACAGATAATACTCAGTTATGGCCTGAGCTGGTCATAACTCGAAATGGTCGTAAGTCGAGGCACCACTGTACTTATAAAGGAATTACCAATTTTCCACCACATTTTGTAGGCAAATTGTGCTGGTTCCCCATTCATCTATGAAAGTTAGAGTTGGGCAAAGTGCTTTGTGTTGACCATTTCAACTATTAGCTGTTTTTCAGTCCATTTTTTTAAAAATAAATTCAGATTTTATGCTATTTTGTAGTCTACCTTAGCATGGAAAACAAGAGCAAGGTAGAAACACTTTACATTAGCGATTTGTGCAGAGCAGGAAAATTATCTATGTGGTAGGTGGTAATGAATCAACAATTCAATTTTAATTCTGCTGGAAAAATGAGAAAACCAGTCCTAGAGCCATTTATCATCTGACAAAAAAGGTGTGAGAGACGAAAAGACAGGTTTTCTAAAAGTATTCTTGTGATCTGATAATATTATTCTTAGCCAGTCTACTAGTTTCATGAAGAGAAAAAGAGAGTTTTAAACAAACAAACAAAAGTTCTAAGAAAAAAAAGTAGCTGGTAATTCCAAAATCCATCACCCTATACCGTATGTTTAAATCAGACAGGTCTATACAGTTTGCATCCAAATAGCTATGTGATGCTACTTTTTTGACAGTGTGCCCTCCCACATACATGCATCCACTATTTTTACAAGCTCAAGTGGGTAGCAGAAACAGTTGGCTTGATTTAGCGTGGCATTTTACAGTTTCTAAAGATCTGGTTTATTCCCAATATGACTGCCTTTTCAAAAGTAGACTAAGTAACAAATGTCTCTTCTCTGTTTCCATTTATTCCAATTTTTAAAATTAATCCTACTAACATTCATGAAAATTGTCCTTTTTCCATGACCCCTCTCCTTCCATTCTTGGCCAGTCCTACAGCTGTCTTCCAAGAAGTTTAGTGGATCCAAGATACCCTGAGTAGACATTGTACATCCTAAACAGATTATCTCAAATCCTGTGCCAGTGAACAGTTTGTTCCTAAGTGGTACAGTGGTTTACACTTGAATCAGATGCCAGACAATAGCAGAAAGTGTTTTGCTTGCCTATCATCATATTTTACCTTTAGGAGTGGTGGGTGGCCTCCAGCCTATGGGCCTCATATGAGTCATGAATGCTCCTGAATTGGCCTGCACGCTTGTTCTGTTTTCTCTGATCAATGACTGGTGATAAGAGACTATTGAAAGCATGATAAGTTATACTATAGGACTGAATTGTGGCTGGAATCTGTTGCAAAGATCTGTGTTTTGCCTAGAAAGCTTGGTGCAGGAGTGTTGCTTTAAAGTCAAGGAAACTGCTGTATTAGGGTTCGCTTCTGAGCTGAGCTGCATTTTGTGTGTCTGAAGCTCTTGCACTTGTACAAGTTCCTGAAAAGATATGCACAAGAACCAAACTGTACTTTATACACTTTATGGAAAATGCCATGTTGAAATAACTAAGGATTAAATCTGGACTTGCTCACTTTGCTTCAGCTCCACTGCATGCACGTAGCACTGCTAATATCTAGGATGCACATCTGAGACCTTTCAGAACTGGAATTCAGGCACTGGACAAGAATGGTTTATAGAGCAATAGTACACAGAGAAGACTCCACCATATATGGACTTGTTTCAGATAACCTGCAATGATGGGTGAAACCGAACTTCATGAGGAAGATCCATGGCTTATCCAAAGCAGGCTTGGTAGTTTTCAAAGTGAACTGAATTAAAAAGGAGCACTGGGGACTGTTGGCAGAGTTTACCCTCTCAAGAAGGGGCATGTATGCCTGAATGGTTCATACAGGCCTACAAAGTGCTTCCCAGCACAAAATGACTCCACAAATCATGGGACGCCAGTGGTATGGGCAAGTCTTTGAGTCTGAGTCCCAAGTCGAGTCTTTGGTAGTGTATGCCAAGTCTGAGTCTGAATCATTGGTACCAAGTCCCTATTAAAAACAAGCTTTTCTTTCAGAAAAAAGGAGGGGTTGGGTGGGTTCCAAATTGTGAGTTGAGTCTGAGTCATGGGGAAAAAAAACTGAGTCAAGTCTGAGTTGAGTCACTGGTATGACTTAAGTCTGACTTGACAGTGAGTCCTGCCATTCGATTCCCCATCCCTGCAGAATGTCCCCGGGAATATGACACTCTCCACATCTTTTCCACCAAGGGAAAGTATACTACAGATTTCCTTGCTGCCACGAGATGAGGGTTTCCCACACTTTAGGAGTATCTCTTTGCCACCCTTCTTTCACGATACATTTCTGGACCATGGAATTGAAGGGTGGGGAAATATAATGGGTGCCTCAGGTTTGATTCTGCTTCACTGCTCTGGAAGAGAAGCACTCATTTGTACTAGTGTCCTTGCTTGAATGCTCACATTTCTGAATAGGGATCAGCACCATCTTTGGGGAAGAAGCATCCAAATGAGGCAAAGGAGGATATTTGTATGTTACTGGAACATATAGGGTGGTTCAAGTTGTTCCTAGTTGTGCTTAGGTCAGTTAGGATCTCCCTATAAATCGATGGAATTGACATTTTGGGGGTTAAAAGGGATGAAATGTGAACCAAAATACTTGGCACCAGTTGCTATAGCAAAAGAATGAAACACCAAAGCAGAGATTGGCAGCTAAAGCCCCACTATTTATTTTATTTATTTATTTATTGGACTTATATACCACCCCATAATGCTACAAGCACTCTGGGGGTGGTTTACAATTTTTAATTATACAGGCTACACATTGCCCCCCCCCCAGCAAGCTGGGTAAAAATCTGTCTTTGGAATCTCCAGCCCTGAGCCCCAGAGGGGTGAGGAATCAGACTGACCCCAGTGTGCTTTATTTCTTCCCCAGAACCCCAGCTGGGCAGCCATTTTGTACTCAGGCATGGCAAAAGAATGATGGTACATTGATTATGAGGTTGCATGTGTTCAGTGGTTCTTAACCTGTGCAATATCACCCCCAGGGGGTGATTTTGCTTTTCAGGGGGGGCAATGGAACAAAAAGGGGTGACACAGGGCAAAGGAACTGAAGGGGGCAATAGGGGGCGATGGAGCCACTGCATTGCCGCCCCCATTGAGGAAGTTATCATCGCTCCCTTCCCTGCGCCGCTAGATCCAGAGCAGCTGGTGCTGGCAGCAGATGTGGTGCCACCAGTGCTGCCATCGAGCCACCACCACCAATGAGGAAGTTATCATCGCCCTCCTCCCCACAGTGTTGCTGCACCACTGTCGCAGGGAAGGGGTGATGATAACTTCCTCAATGGCTCAAGGGGACATTTCTTTTAAAAAAGGTTAAGAACCACTGTTCTAAAATATGCTTGCTTGTTCTTTTAGATAGCTACACTGAGTCTTGATTACACTTTGGATTGAGTGTGTGTATGGATGTAGGGTGGATGGTTGGCTCTCTTATGCAGGCTTTGTTTTGTTAGACTCTTCTTCCCCTCCCGCTGCCACTTCTGTTCTGTTCTTTTTCATGTCTACTGCTAGCCTTAATTTACACAACCTTCTTTTTCCTTTCTGTGGGTGCTTATATGTGTTTCAAAGAGGGCAAGTGCCAAATGTGTAGCCCTCTGATTGGAAGGTGAGCAAGTATAGTTGGGCAAGCCAGGATACATCTTCTAGACCTCCAGCCTATGCTTCCCCTGAGCACAGCTCCTGGGAGGGGTGGAAGGAAGTTATTAGGAGCTTTGCTTACACACTGAAAGTCGACAGCATTCTGAAAGTTGATGGTGTTGTGTAGTGCCTGCATCTCAGGGATAGCCTTTTGTTTTCATCGTTTGCAGTTTCACCCCCTGGATCTAGAAACATATAAAGGTAAAGGTTCCCCTTGACAATTTTTGTCCAGTCGTGTTCGACTCTAGGGGGCGGTGCTCATCCCCGTTTCCAAGCCATAGAGCCAGCGTTTGTCCGAAGACAATCTTCCATGCTCACATGGCCAGTGCGACTTAGACATGGAACGCTGTTACCTTCCCACCGAAGTGGTCCCTATTTATCTACTTGCATTTGCATGCTTTCGAACCGCTAGGTTGGCAGGAGCTGGGACAAGCGATGGGTGCTCACTCCTTTGCATCTATTCGATCTTACGACTGCTTGGTCTTCTGACCCTGCAGCACAGGCTTCTGCGGTTTAGCCCGCAGCGCCACCACGTCCCTCTAGAAACACATACAAATATCTGCAGAAACTGAAGAACAAATTGTTTCTATCCCTCTCTAAATCAGCTCAGGTTGTGTCAGTCTCAATTTCTTTTGCAAATATCTGGAAGTGAACTGGGTGACACACCTCTATTCCTGAGACAAATGATCTGTTTATTTTTGTTCCAAATCTAATTGTTACTCATAACTAGTGCAGGTCCACTGAATACATGGAATCATAGTCAAACCACTTGTGTAAGTTACATTAATTAAATAGGTCTACTCTAGTTTGGACTATTGATTGGATTTAGATAGCAAATCATTTAAGAGCTTTGTGAACATTCAAGCAACTGGATTAAGCCTCTCTTGTAAAATTTTAGGGCTGATCCTGTCATCAGCTAAGCTTATAGGACCATTTCCCCTCCTTACCACTAGGTATGTTGTCAATTTTGTTGTTGTTCAGTGTTTTTCCTGCCAGGGCATGGATACTTGACAATGAGAAAAAAGAAACTGTGACAGGAAGGGGCAAGATGACAAAGTGATAGCCTGGGCATAATCATGTTACCCTTTAAGTAGCGTGGCATTCAAGTATACAACATATTATATCCCCTTTCTTGCTGCACGAATGATAGCATATTATTAGCCATCCTGAACAGGAATCTATTCACTTTGTCATGTATAAAGTGACAGGGGATGAGGGAATAGCCAAACGCAACACTAAGCACCATTGAGCACAGTAGAATTTACTTGTGAGAAAACACCCATAGGATCAGAATGTGCGGCTACCTCTTACTACATAGACTTTGTCAGACATGGTAAATAACATCATGCGAAATTATTTAATGCAGTGCAAAATAATGATGCAAAATACAAAACAAAGTGCAAAACCAATGGACTGAACTGATGCTCGATGTAAACAAATTATATGTATGTCTTATATTTATCCCTAAGGGCTATTTCTTCTTGTTATTTGGTATGCTTAATTGTCCATTGTCAACTCTAATTAAGCTAATGATAATGTCACACTGTAGTTTCTCAGCAATGCTACAAAAACCTTGTAAATTACAGAAATATTCTGGACTCCGTTCGCAAAAGGAATTGGACCATATACATGTGAATGTGAGCTGAGGAATGTGTAGGGGAAACTTGTGAAAAGTAAAAATAAAAATAAAATAAAAATAGGAATCCAGTCTGGAACACAGCGGCGTCCAAGGTCTACACTGCACTGATACACAACTGTAACGTTCTGTGCACTTGCATACTTATTTTGCAAAGAAATCTCCCTCGGAATAAACCCATTAGCAAACATGAGAGGGGTGCTATGGATTCCGAATGTATTTGTAAAATGAAGCTAAGCAGGGGTATTTGTCTCTTTCCAAAGCCTGAAGCGGGGCTTCAATCAGGACAGGGCTCTTCGAAGTGCCAGATAGATTTATATTTTGGAGGGGGAAACCTCAGAGGTTGAAAAGAAATGCTGAAAAAATGGGGTGAGTGAGGATAAAGATTGGTCCCCTGGATAGTTTAAAAGTACCCCCCTCCCTTAAAAAAAAAAAACCAAACATGTCTGTGTTCTAGATAGGGCAGACTTTAAGCTTCACAGAACAAATGTGGTTCCATATTTTTTTTTCTTTAAATGATTTTTGCGGGGGAGCTTTGTGCTCTGGAAACTGAAGAAACACAGTATGGTTCAGTAAGGCCAGCAAAAAAGCAGCACCCACTTTCCCATTTAATGCCAACCCTTGGCTCCACCCTCCAAAAGAACCCCAACCAAGTTTCACTTGTCCGTCCCAGGCCAGAGCCCTTATTTTCCCCATTTTTTCCAGTTTTTGCCCAATATGTGGACAAATACAAACATGTACAAATTAGAGATGGGCACGAACTGCTGGTTCACCATTTTGTGCCAGTTCATTTTTTGTCGAATACGTGCCCAGAGGAGGCAGGAGAGGGAAGCCAAGGCATTGCCTATGAATGGGCCCAAGGAGGCAGGGCTGAGAAGCACCAAACATCTATTTGGAAGAAAAACAAACTGGTGTGAACCACCGCACTGGCAATTTGTGCCTATCTCTAGTACAAATATTTTAAAATATTTGGATACAAATAGAACCAGACAGGCTACAAATTGATTCTAAGTGAATCAGCTACAATTGGAGACAAATAATTTGGACTGAATCAAAGCAGGTGGTATTCACTCACCCCTAGTAAATGTAACTTTTCTTCCAAACAGGTTTAACATAGTATCTTAATAAAACAAGGAATTAATTACTTACTCAGGTGTGGGTCCTTTGGTAATCACTGTGGATCACTCTCTCCATAGTGAGTTTGTTTTGAGATATTTGAAATAGTTATGACAGTTTTGGGAATCTCTTTACTTATTTGTCTGCTGTTATTTATCTGTATTAAAAAAACACACCACACAGTTTTATCACAAACATTTTCACAACCCAGGAATTTCTGGATTTTCTGCTGAAACTATGGATGTTTTCTGAAGCAGGCACCCTTCCACGCAGTCTTGAAACGGGGAACATGTGCCAACTTGGAATGAGGGGGTCTCTGATAGATTTGTAACCTCATTACAAACTATTGTCTGAGAAAAATGGCACCTACCTGTCATGTGTTCCTTGAAGAGTGATAGGTTTAACAAGACAAATATACTCCTCCCACTTGAGGAACCCTTCTACTATACTTGATCAAATCTTGTGCTATACAGAGGGCGGTGTGCTCCAGCATTGCAATTATATATAAAAAAATCAATGTTATAAAACAAAATGAGTTTGGTTCAGCAAGTTCATACTGTCTTCTCTTAATTCTAATGTCACCGCGTAAAATGTCAGGTCAAATGCAAGATATTAGAATTACTGTTCAAATCCCATCTTAGAAATGGCCTAGTGCCTCTTAGCATTCTTCTGTCAGTGACAACAAACTATCTCAGTAGCTGTTTCCCCTGCAGGATAATGCAAGAGACATGACTTTGTAAGGCAGAGAGAGAAGGCTTAGGGACTCATTATAAGAGGAGATAAAAATACGACACTCAGATGTCCTTGCCTCAAGAGTGAAGTATACAGCTTGTCCCTTCCACTGAGCTCTCTACTACAGCATCTGGAAAAAGGGAGAAAAGAGAGAGATAAGCTGAGCGAGAGGGGCAGAAGTGGAGAATGGCAAAAATAAAGGAAAGGAAAAGAAATAAAAATAAGGTTTTTACCATTGGCTTACACAATGAAATACTGTACATTTGTTTACAGTATATGCTAAAGTAAGAGGTACACCAAGATTTTTATAACAACAACAATAATCTTAGAACTGCAGGGCTGGAAGGGACCCTATGGATCATTGAGCCCAGCCCCTTTCAAGGAGGCACGGTGGGGAATTGAATTCCCAACC
The DNA here is from genome assembly GCF_051106095.1 of Pogona vitticeps. Classification (NCBI taxonomy): domain Eukaryota; kingdom Metazoa; phylum Chordata; class Lepidosauria; order Squamata; family Agamidae; genus Pogona; species Pogona vitticeps. The sequence continues at coordinate 220,992,855 of NC_135783.1, read as the reverse complement.
TTTGACTTCGCAGCCAGATACCTAAACCAATCAATCTGGTACTGATTTTTAAAGCGATTAGAAATCTGGTACTGATTTCTAAAGTGGTTTATGACTTAGCTTCATTGACTTTAAGGGGATGGGGTTTTTTGGACCTAATTACATTTGGTATAAACATTTCTTTATCCCACTCTCATTCAATTTGCTTAGCAGCCACATCTTTTCCTACATACTATGATATTTTTCCCCAAAATGCAATTTGTATGCATTTATGTGGTGGACCTCATCCACATCCACTGGTAAAATTTAATTTAAATTAGTTAAAACCTTCCTATTTCCCTGTTTTAGGTTCTGAGGCTCCCTAGAGTTCTCTTTTACCCTGATGAAACCTATGGGAGCCTTGGGGGAGTGTTGGAGAGAGCATTTAATTACCAAAAATTGCTGTTCGATCACTGCCAGCAGTCCGGAACCTGGCAGCAGCAATCTTGTGGCTATTTTTGGTTATCAAAGTGTTCCCCACTCCTGAAACTCTCAAAGGCTTCCCCAGGGCAAAATGGAGTGCTAGGGAGCCTTGGAATCAAAAAAGGAGGATGGGAAGCTTTTAATTAATTTAAATAATATTTTACTGGTGGAAATCTTCAACTTCTGCTATGGAAGCCTGTATTAATAAGATTTTGCCTACAGTATTGTAACTTTCCCTCCATTTGTCATTTACAGCATACGTTATATCAAGGGTCTCCAAACTATGGCCCATGGGCCACATCTGTCCCGCCTTGCCTTTTTTTCTTGCTTGGTCCAGTATGCTTGGGGTCTGTGGCTGCCTAGAATGGATGGTAGTGAATAGAGATATGGACGAAGTGCCCAAATTGCGCTTAAATCACTTAGATCAGGCTTCGCTCCTCTTCCTATCCCCACTCGGGCATAGGAAGAGAAGGGAAGGGGGATCCAAACAATCCCCCATCCCTGCTGTCTTGGATAGGGAAAAGAAGCCTAAAGGAATATGTTGCTGCAGTGGCAAAATTCAGCTTTCTCCAATTGTATGAAACTGTGAAAAAACTGTGGCAGTCAAAATATTTAATAAGGTGGGAAAAAGAGATGAGAAATGATAGCAATTGAGATCTGTACGATTCAAGGGAAGTCATAGGATTGCAAATTTTCAGCATGTACAAGATTGCTGCTATAGGATTTAATGGAATGAGAAAACCTTCAGAATGTTAGAGCTCTCACTCATAACTTCACCAAACTTTTTTAAAAACATAGCTTTTGTCAAGATGACTAAATAAAGTACATTGGTAGGTTTCACCAAAGCCTGACAGAAGTACATGGCATGGCTTTTGAAAATTCACATTAAAAGGGTATATATGTCTATTTGAGCGCTTTCCTGAGGCAATTTTTATCACATCTGCTTGGAACAATTGTGAGCCCTGTCACATAGATCATAGATGCCAACTGTCAAGTTATTAGCTAAACATATGTCACTTCAGAAAGCAATAAAACTTTGAGGTTTACAACGATAGCTTTGGATTTTTTGTTTAACGAACGGTTTCACTCAATATTACAGTACAGTGAGATACTATGTGGCCACCTGAAACATTCCTCTGATTTGCGTGCTGCTGTTTTAAAACTTTCAATCAATATTGTATGATGTCTTGACTCACTTGACACTGTTATGTATACCAACAGGAGTAACAGGACTCTGCTTGCAGGTTGATAAATCTATTTACATAGATGGCTCATCACTTTAAAGAAGTTGCTTCAGAAAGGATTATTATTTTTTGTGAACACAAGAAAAGCAAGGGGAAATGTTTAAATAACTCATCAGATGGTGTATCCACCATGAAATAGCCAATTTATTGTGCTGGGCTCTCTAGGTAACTCTTCCTGGCATTTTAACAAGAGATACAGTACTGTCTTTGTTCTGGCACAATTAGGTTTTTTCAGTTGCAATACAGTATTTAATGATTTTTTTCCTGTGGCAAGTGCCACCTGATTGCAGTAATGAAACTTATTCATTTGTTTATCCTGGTTTACCCTCAGGTAAAACTCGGCAAAGCATTTCAAAAAAGGGAAGGGAAAATTGCTTGATTGCATGTGCCAGGATTTTGCATTGCTAGCCAAGTAATTTAATTTTAAGCAACTGTAAAAGAAGCCATCTTGCAGAGGTCTCCAAAATAAAATGTGTCAATCAGCCTGTCCCTGTTTCTTTCCATAATATGCTCAGTACAATAAACTGGCCATGTTGTCTCACAGTTTCTTCATTCTTTCCATTTGTTCAGTGTATTACTTATGGCAACCGCAAGAGATGAACTTTACTGATATATTCAAAGAGCCTTTTTTGTAATGATCTTGGTTGTGTGATAAGAATCATCAATCTCAGTCATTAATTTTAAAGCAGAGGAATGACTGGCAATTATTAACTGTGCCCTGCCAGATATGTGTAGTTTTAAACAGCAAGGATAGCATAGAAAAATGCATTGATGTTCTTCAAGATTGCCCTAAATTGCCCTTACTTACAATGCCTAGTTCTGGACACTACACTTTAAAAAAAGATGCTAACAAACTGGAACAAGTTCAGAGGAGGGCAACAAGGCTGATCAGGGGACTGGAAACCAAGCCTTGTGAGGAAAAGCAAAAACAAAATGGGCATGTTCACCCTTGAGAAAAGAAGACTGAGGAGAGATACAATAGTAATTTTCAAATACTTAAAAGTAATCATACAGAGGAGGGGCAGGATCTATTCTCATTCATCCTACAGTACAGGACATGTAATAAAGGACTCAAGTTACAGGAAGCCAGGTTTTAGCTTAATATCAGGAAACCATAACTGTTAGAGCAGTACAACAATGGAATCAGTTACTTCAGGATGTGGTGAGCGCTCCAGCACTGGAGGCATTCAAGAGAAAATTGGACAGTAATCTGTCAGATCTACTTTTATTTGAATTCCTACACTGAGCAGGGGACTGGACTCGATGGTCTTATAGGCCCCTTCCAACTCAATTATTCTATGATTCTATACTTACAGAAGTCCTTCTATTTGAAGATCATGATGGTCCAGCAATCTTTTCTGAGATTGGTCTGCCAGTATATGTTGCAGGCATTTTTGATCCTTGAAATTGGAGTCATTTACATATTTCAATGTGTTGGATTCAAACATAGGAGCTTATGTCTGGTGTAAGCCCATAGAGATAAGTGGGACAATTAAGTATGTAAGCTTTTAGCCAGGGGTTCAGAAAAGGGCTAATCCCAACATGTGAAGAGTGAAAGATTTCTAACCCCTCATGTCTCTCAATGTCTTCATGTAGAAAGTGATAGATTGAAAAGCCTTTGCAGCACATGGAGCATCCGCAGGTGTCTGGGGATCCTGATGTCTGACAACCACATTCTGCAGTGGTATGGAGAAGTTGCAAATGTACTAGAAGCTCCCCTTATCAGCCTGTCATTCTCCTATGTTCAGACTAATCCTTTCCTGAATGCCAAAGTAAGGCTTAAGTTTCATTGATTTCATAGAGTCAGTTCTAAGCAAGACAAAAACTAGATTTGATGCCCAAATATGACATATGTGATGTGGGAATCTCAAAATTTTCCATTACGCAGCATTTGTAATCTCAGACGCAGATACAAGGGAGATATAGTTGTTGTATGTTCATCAGTGTGGTGTAGGGGATAGGGTGTGGTTCTAGTACTCGGGAGAGCTGGGTTCAAACGTCTGCTCAGCCATGGAAAATTTACTAGAGGAGTGGCAGCAATGAGGAACCTCTCCTTCAACATCTCATATACCTCAAAAAACCTGTTAGCGTCATTGTAAATTAGAAGTGAGTAACCACAAGCAACTGCTTGGAAGAGGGAGAGGTTTTGAGAAGAGAGGGGAAAAACGTATAGCAACAGACAACATTAAATGTGTACAAGAACACTAAGAATCTTGATTAGAGGGACTGAGATCACCAAGGTCTGTGTGTAAGAAAGAGGATCACCAACTATTTTAAATACTTACATGTTCAAATAGTTTATTGCTCTTTTACAATAATATTGTCCATACCAACAACATTGTGCATTTGGCATACGAGATGTTAAAAACCCAGGTAAGAAATGAAACACTTCTTCAACAATTACCAGATTTAACTTCTTTTTTCCCCCATCTTTATTTTCCTTGTCAAATTTGGGCTTTGCCGAAAGGCTGGAACTGTCAGAATAACATACATAGGATTTAAGAGCTGTGCTAACCTGTACTTCCAGGACTTCGGAAAGCATCCTTGTACACTTCACTTCAGGGATGGCAATCTATGCTAAGCATTCCTTTCCCTTTCTGTATCTGTGCTTGTCTTTGCTCTCATTCTAATTCTCTGACATACAGAAGCAGTGGTTGTTAGTCATCCATACACTTGATGATGAATTTCTAGAAGTGTGGTGTTGGTGGCTGGACAAATAACACATTCTGTAGTGCTGGCAGAGTCATAATGAGCAGGGAGCACTGGAACAGTAGGGGCAAAATTGTACTTGAAATGAAATAAAGTTGATACTTAGTGCACCTGAAATCTATCCATCAGTCCATATAGTACAAGGGGGAAAGGAAAATTTAATCATAAATGACTCCAGTTTATTCATATAATTACAATGCATGCATAGAAAATGTACCATACAGTGTCCATCTAAAAATATTAGTATGAAGGCTTTTTTACAAAAGCATAACAACCTTACTAGATTAATCAAACAGTGTTGCTAGTCAATTGAATTGTCAGATATAACCCCCACATGCACTCCAGCTGGGAAAATTGTTCAAATTAGGTAAAAGCTGATTAAAAGTGCTGGTGAATAAAGGCAAACTTATGTCAATTAACCCTCAGGTGGGACAATCAATTAGTGCCAATCAGGAGGCCCTTATTCCAACAAATTAACATAATGAAAAATGTTCCCCAGTCAACTCAAAGGCAAGAAGCATTTACCATGTTTTTCTGTAGTACAAGTGCCCTTACTGATTGTAAACGTCAGCCTATGACTGCACTATTTCCTGATCCTCTTATCTCAGCAAACTATTGTTGTTAATGATGCATTAATATATAGTGAGAGACCGTTAGCTTGTTTTCCATTTGTCTTACTTCCACAACATGTAATTAATCTTTGGGTATATCAGAGGCAAGTGTTTATCGAAGCAAAACCATTGCAGGGATGTGGGGTGAGATTAGAAATGTATGGTTAATGGAGCCTACATTTATCCTTTCTGCCTGTGAAATCCAACTCTTCAGGCTTCAGTCTTATTTAAAATATATCTAGGAATAATTCTTTTGGGAACCAGTCCCACTGAATTCAGTGGGATTTACTTCTGAGATCCTAGTACTTATATAGGATTCAACATATATCTAAACAGTGGGTGTCAGGAAGGCCTTATGCCACCTTCTGTTTCCAAAGTAAAATTATGACTGTGTCTGTTCTCAAGATGTTTTTCCTCTTGCCTCACATCACCTTTTAGGTTGGTATGCTGGATCTGCATTGGCCTATTTACTTGAACAGCACATTGTCTTATCTGAAATTCTGGCATTATGCTGGTGTTTGAGATTATGGGTTAGTTATTATTAAGAAGTCAAGAGTAGATCACAGTGCTGCTCAATGCCATGTTGGAATGGAAAGGCGGTAGATTAGTAGCAGTGCACATATTTGCAGGCAGGTTTCAGGCTCTGTTCTTAGCAGAACAGAAGCCACTGGCAATGGTGTGGCTAAAAATATTGTAAAATAAATAAATTTTCAGGTTTGACTGGGCAAGCTCCCAGTGTGAAGCCTGGGTAAGATGCTGCTGGTGCTCTGTATAGACCTCAGGCCCTAAGATCAAATGATGCCCTCTTGGGGTCTCAATGTAACCTCCTGAGATTCCCCAGAGGGCCATGTCATCTTTCCTATGATACTTGTCATAGGGTGGTACATTAATTTTCCCCCCATTTATATCCTTGTAAAATACTCCACACGCTTCACATTTATATGGATTTCCAAAGCAAAAATGTCTTTCATTCCCCTACCACATTCAGGAGGTGAAAAATGGGTATTTTAATTCAAAACTGTGATTTCAACAGATTTCTTCCCATCTGTAGTGCCAGTCCTCAGGAGAAATTACAAACCTAGTTTTCCAGAAAGGGAAATGAGTAGCAATATGCATATGTTTGTGGTATGTTCCTAACTTTTTATTATAAGATGCTTAGGAAAAGAGTTTGGGCAAGTTACTTTTTGAACCGCAACTCCCCTAATTCCTTTGCCACTGTGGCTAGTGACCACACCAATTGGGGATTATGGCAGTTGTAGTCCATAAGTAGAAATTTTTTTCAGCACTATGAGCAGATCATCACGAGGGCTTTATGCATGATGTGTTTGTTTCCATCTCTTAAGCTGGTCATTGAGTAAAAAATCATTCAGCAAGCATTCTTCGGGATGTTTGATGCATAGAACTGTAGCTTAAAATAGATCCTTCTGCTTCTGTGCCCTTAACAACAGCTGTTTTGATTGACGAACATTAATTAACTGCCATGTCATGGATGACTGAGGTCCATCATTCAATGACAGAGTATATGATGCTGTGACATTCTAATCAGAGGAATTTCTACATCATTCTGTTGATTCCAGCTAGAGTCACTCTTCACGGTATTTACATTAACTGGGTAGGCAGCATCTGTAGTTGTAGGAGCTATAGTAGGGTACATGCTTGGTAGGTAAAAGGGTGGACAATCAATTCCTAGCATCTGTGTTCTCCAGGAATTAGAAACATCGTGCCTGAAATCCTGGAGAGCTGCTACAAGTCAGTCTTTACAACACTGTCTAGATGCATCAGTGCAAGGCAGCTTCCTGTGAACATGTATATACAGGAATCAAGGAAACGACCTTACACTGTGTCAGTATGGCATTTATGCAACACAAAGGAACAGTACATGCATGATGCTAGGGGTACTCTCTTTTCCCTCCCTTGATGCACTCACAACACTTAGAGAGGCGGGAGTAGTGCATCCTTTCTCTATTGTCACTTTCTGTATGTGGAAAGCTATGAGTCTGCAAAGGAGATGTTCCTGCTTGTGTGTAAACTCTAAACATGAGAAAGAGCCAGTGGGAAATCAGGATTCCTGCTGGTATGCCAAAGCTTATATTCAGGTACAAGCATTTCTTGTGCAGATGCCTCATTCTCACTAACTACATGTAGAAAGTGACAACAGAGAGGAGATGGGCTAGGCTTTCCCTTCTACGTGTGGTGACTGCCTATCCCCAGGCAGGACACTGCTGAGGACATCTAAAATTACATTAAAATCATACTTGCAAGAGCATGTGCCCTGATGTAAGCACACCTAGAGCCTGTCCAGTCTGTGTTTACTCTGAACTTAATTTAAGTTTAAGTTTTCAGTTGTGCCACTGAAGTCAGCCAGAAACCCCAAATTAAGAAGCAACAATATGTATTTAAAAAAATTAACATCACTCATTTGTAAATACGTATTTCCAGGAAGGCAGTAGTGCTACCTTGCTGCAGGAAAAACAACGAAGAGGTACATAGTACCAAATAAAGTTTGCTACGTTGTAAAGGTGCCACAAGATTCTTTATTCATTTGTATATACTTGCTGATAGTTGATAAGTATGAGACATGGGCCTAAATCCTATTGGGATGATACATGGCATTTATGCAAAGGGCATATACAGTATTTTGGAGGTAAATTGGCACAAGTTCAGGCATTATCTGTTGTGCGGTATGTAAAAAAATATCAGTTATTAATTATGCTTCAAATAAAAATTTTAAAAAGATCTCCTCCTTCAACCTCAAATCTTAAAAGCCAAAATTCAGTTCACCTTTTATGTGTAGCTAGCTGGAGAGCTTGGGCGTTGAAGTGTCTCACTGCAGAGCCAGAGGTTGGGAGTTCAATCCTTCACTGTGCCTTCTGGGAGAAGAGGCAACCTGGGTGGCCATGGGCAAGGTGCACAGTCCCATGGTGCCCCCCTCCCCAAGAAGAAGGGAATGATAAACCACTTCTGTGCATTCTCTACCTAGAAAATGCTGGAAAGGGTTGCCATAAGTCAGAATTGACTTGGCAACACACAATTAAGAGCAATTGTGCAGGTCCCCCACCCCTTTTTAGCACCCTGTTGTCCACATAATCAGTCACATAACTAGCCATGCAACTGATTTTCCAATTAGTGCTTGCCCACTCATGTGGAAGAGAACCTGCTGAATGGGGAGGAATGTGTGATCGTCTTAGGGAACAGGATCATAATGCTGGTAATTATCTTTAACATGATGTGAAAGAAAGATCATGATGACATAGAAGTGGATTGGAACTCATGCAAGTTCACACTGACATGAATCTATTACTCTTAAAAGTACCACAAGACACTGTTTCCCATTTTCTTTCATTTTCTTTTTCTGGTACTATTTCATGAGGAAGAGGATGTGCAGATTTAACGTCAAGCAATGGTCTCTTGTAAAAATGATTGTGGAAAACATATTAAACAAATGACCAGGAGAAAAGTCATGATTTTCTGTAGGAAAACACCATAACAATAGCACTGTTAATTCAAATTCCAGTGTTCTTCCACACAATAAAACAGTGGCAATATTATTTCAGTTATTGGTTATTTATGTTATTCCTTAACCTTGGCACGCAGAGAAAAGACAACGTCCTTCCATAGCCATTTGTTGTGGTCCCCCTTTTTCTTACTTGTTGGTTCTATTTTTCTTTAGCAGAAGATCCGTGCAAGGTCTGGTGGATAGTGGGGAGGCCTGTGATCCCTATCCTTCCTGGAAGTCTCCCAGTGTTTAAGTGGAGGCTGTAAGTTCACTTGGATGAAAACACTTAGAGCAGATTGTCAGACTTGGGGGAATTCTGCACACTTTTGCACATATGTATCAGCTTATCCACCAGAATGTTTTGGCATGCTTCCAGAATGAAGTTTATTGGTTGGTTTCTTGTGGAAAAATGCCTGGACACCTCTATGTCACTGAGAGAGCTGTCAGAACTGTTAAGGTATAGAACAGATACCTGTCCCACAGAGTCCAGAACATCTTCTTCATCATCATCGTTGTCGTTGTCATCGGCATCATCATTAAAAACAGATTTTTAAATTAAGATATTTTCATGTCACTTTAAAGACATGGGTTCGTGCCTCATAAAACTGACCAATAATTGTATAAAAAGAAAATGAATTGCAGGTGTAACTCAATAGAGGAGCTTTTGTCTCATAAACTTGAATAGGCCTCACCGTGAAAGGCCAAGATTAGTTCCGGTGGTAGGAAGGAAACAGTGGTCCATTGAGACCTTGTTTATCAAAACTGTTCATTACCAAAACTGTTCTGTAAGTCTCTTCAGTCGTTAGAGAAGTAGCATTGTTGTCCTCAAAGCCTATTCTTGAACACATATATCCTCGGAGGTTTGAGACCACCATGACCTTTCAGGCTACAATATTCCATGGCTTAAATAACTATGCTTGCTTCTGACTCCCGGCAAGAACTCCTGAAAACTGCACAAATGCTCCTCAGCATAATTAACTTCAGAGTACTCCACACACACTCTGTTATTATATTCATTTGTGAGCAGTTCAGTTCTTCTCTACAGGAAGCTTGTTTGGGATGGAGAAAGGTGCCTAGAAATTCAGAGTGGCACACTCTAGGAACAATGCTTTCTGCTTGTATGTGACAATGGATTAAACAGCCTTGTGTAGAAAAGGATTGTGGGACATTATTTAAAAAAAGACTCAGTTTTTAGTAGTGGAAAGACAGATGGCAGCAATGCATTGTCCCAATGGATGTGCTTCTGACACTAAAATTGAAAAAAAAGAGAGTTCAGCTGTGAATTAGCATATCAGAGCTAAGAAGTGCCTTTTTCTTGAGAGCATCAATCTTTTTATGTACTTGCTACTGATGCATAATGTCTATTTTTCAACTTAGGCTGCCATCTCAAGTGCTTGTTAGAGGGAGTAAGTCCCATCGAACACAGAAGGGCTGTGCTGCCAGACTAGGGAAGCTCTTAAACTAGATTGCTTTAATGATGCTGCTGTATTATATTTCTCTAAACGTTCAATGCCCCTAAGCATTGCACTGCTGTTGCAGTGGGTTCTTATTGTTGCCCTTTCCCTGGTTTTAAATGGTTTTTAGATGGTCATATTTATTGTTGGCTAATTTTATGTACACTGCTTTGCCTACCTTTTTTTGTTTTGTTTGTCTTGCTTTCAAATGATAATAAATCAATTAGGTGCTGTCAAGTCTGACTTATGGTGACCCTTTCCAGGGTTTTCTATCTTTGTGATAAATACATTTCAGAATAAAGAACTACTGATGAACGAAATGCCAGTAGACAACATCATTTTTGATGCCTACAGTTGTCAATTAACAATCACAGTGTGTGCCTCATCTCAGTAATGGTCTTAAAATTCACAGAGCAACCTCTGAATGAAGCCTCTTTCCAGTTACTAGGAAACATTTTAACTTGAATGCCATCATTTTCAACTTATGTTCCCCATTTTAAAACTCATGCTATGTTGTTGCTGTTATGTGCTGCTGTTATTGTTGTTGTTTAGTCGTTTAGTCGTGTCTGACTCTTCGTGACCCCATGGACAAGAGCACGCCAGGCCCTCCTGTCTTCCACTGCCTCCCAGAGTTTGGTGAAATTCATGTTGGTGGCTTCCATGCCACTGTCCAACCATCTCATCCTCTGTCGTCCCCTTCTCCTCCTGTCTTCACAGTTTCCCAACATCAGCGTCTTTTCCAGGGAGTATTCTCTTCTCATGAGATGGCCAAAGTATTGGAGCCTCAGCTCCAATAGTGTTCTTTTAAGGCTCCAGTACAGTTATGTGCTGTTACTCCTGACTTATTAAGCTATCTCCAAAATGCCCTGTTGTCCATAGGCCCACTCTTGTCTTGTAAACTCAAGCCTGTATTTCATCTTCCTCTTTTCTATCTGCCTTCAGCCTTCCCCAGCATTATTGTCTTTTCCAGAGAATCCTGCCTTCTCTTGATGTGCCCAAAGTAGGACAGCCTCAGTTTCATCATTTTTTGCCTTCAGAGATAGCTCAGACTTCAGCCCACTTGTTTGTCTTTCTGGTAGTCCAGAGTATTTACAAAGCTCTCCTCCAGCAACAGGTTTCATATGAATCATTTTTTTCCCTCTCTCAGCTTTATTTACTGCCCAGATTTCACATTTGTACATAGTGATTAGGAACACATTAGTGCGAATGTTCTTGGTCTTGGCCTCCAGTGACATATCCTGACACTTATGATGTTTTTTAATTTCTGCATTGCTGCCACGTTTCAGTCTTCTGATTTTTTAGCTGCTGTCTCCATGTGGATTGATGATTGTGTCATGAGATTGAAGGAGAATGGGACTTGTAGTCAATGAAAAAGAGAGAAAATGGAGTCTGTTAGGTTTTAAAAGTGAAAGGAAGATATGGGAATGTGAGAAAGGCAGAGAGGTTGTTTTTCTTAATTTACAGCCAGCCTTGTACAGCATGAAACTGATAAGGGTACAAGGATGGAGAGGCCCAGAGTGCACAGACCCAACAGATTCCTTCCTAATTGGAATGGAGATAAAACACCTGCATCTTCATGAGAATTATTGGTAGAACAGACAGTTACGCCTCTTTGAGTTGATTGCTTTATGGTCAAGAAGAAGGAGGTCCAAGTAATGTAGAAAATGGACGATGGGTTATGTGGGAGAGGTTCTATTCCATGATGATAGAGAGAGAGAAAAAAAACTTAATGTTTTGAGTATGTGGCTTGAAAGAGAAAGAAAGTAAAGAGAAATAAGGAGGTGGGGCTAGCCCACCTTAGCCCAGTTTAGCATTTGTTATTTTTAAAGGAATTAGTTGTTGCATTTAACTGTGCATTCTTTTGAACATGTTCTTTATGCTATGCTAGAGCAAAAACAAACAGTTTCTATGAAACTATGTATTTGCTTAATAAAAATTAATCATAAACATCTTCAACAAGGATTGTTTGTTAGACTCAGCAGGGTTTGGATAAATCCAGAGGTGGTAACGGCCATTGACTAGCTACCAGAGAAGTCCTAATTAACTGAGCTGTTGTGAGTTCTATGGAACTACAAAGCCCATGTGTCTGTACTTGCAAAGTACTGAGTAAAATAGTGTTCTTTTAAGGTCAGGCTTTTTCTAGGCACAAAGGCTACGCACTGCTGGAGGTTGAGAACTTGCCCCAGCATAAAGGTGGTAGATTTGCAGCTGATGGATTCCCTGACTGAAGGATCCATGCTCCTTAGGGAGATTCGGTTTTGACATGGTGGTAGCGGTGAGATAAGGCAGCCTGAGGTGGTCAAGAGACTTTCCTAAAAAAACAATTTTACATGTCCAAAAGGCCATAGAATAAAGCAGCTTTTCCCTAAGTTGTTATTTTTGCGTAGGCAAAATGACAGGGAGAGGGTATGGTAAGCCCTGACAGGACCTTTGACCACAAGAGGTGGTGGAGGTTGACATTGCAGAAGTTGGAGCTTTGGCTACTGTAGGAGCCAGCAACGGTGAACCAGTGCTGTGGGTCAGGTCAGCAACAAGGGAACAGTCTGGAGAGATGGCAGCCCATGTCTGGGAGGCCGGAGACCAAGCACCATGTTTAGCAAGAGTAAGTGCAGCTTGGGAGAGCAGGAGCCTCATTACTCACCCTGAAGATGCGCCCAGTCAGCGAGCAGGGGCAGCTTCAACTCAGCCTTTGTCTAAAGTGGATGTGATCATCAGGCTCCTGATGGAATCCACTGCCGTGCAGAGAGGCATATGGAACACCCTGGAAGAGATGCAGTACCAGAACCAGAGAGGGGTAGCTGTTTCTGAGCAACAGTTAGGTAAACCGCCCCAGGAGAGGCAGCACTCCTAGCACCAGATGACAATGTTTGGGGCCAGCAAGATTTTGGGGACTCTCGGGCAAAGAATGCCTCTGAAGACCTCCCACCCCAGAAAGCAGTGTTGCCAGCTCCCAGACTCTGGGGAGTTAACCCTCAGCAAGCCGAGGAAGAAGACTTCCCACCATGGTAAGAGGTACCCAGAGGGATGGTGCCTCAGAGGGATTCTTGCTCCAAGCAACATCATTTCAGACTCCTGACTAGAGAGATGATGCATTCATTGCCAAGGACCCATCTGCCTTTGGAAGTTTGCAGACAGACAGGAGGTTTTCAACTTCGAGAAGCAGCACTGGCAGCTCCAGGGCGGTGAGGGTTAATTCTCCACGAGCCGAGAAAGAAGATGATGGAGGAATGGCAGCTATACAGCCCGTTTCAGATGACCCTTTGAAAGCTGGAAGTTTTGGAGCCATTAAAGAGGCCGGGAAAACTATTCAGCCATTTCCGTGGTCATTAGGCTTTGAGGCCATGGATCTACAATGTATGATTTCCAAGCAGTCTGTGTGGATTCATCAAAGGATCTGTTTTTGGGTTATTTTCACTTAACTAAAGAGTCTAGATTACTGACTGAACTTAACCAGTAAGCAGATAAGCTCTGGCAGTTATTGATTGACTTAAGGGGGCAGCCAAGGGACTCCCTCACTTTCCCTAGCATGCCGTCAAGCAATGTATCTATGTGCTTGCAGGCTTTACCTGTAAGATTACTGGCTGATGAATCTCTGTCTATGCCTTTAAGGCAACTGAACCCAGAGACTCTAACTAAAGGGCTGGGGAACGCAGATCCTTCCCTCATAGACTGTGTTCTTAAACCATTGTGACCAACGTCCTTTCTAAGGAACTACAAAGCCCATGTGTCTGTACTTGCAAAGTACTGAGTAGAAGTGTTCTTTTAAGGTCAGGCTTATTCTAGGCGCAAAGGCTACACACTGCTGGAGGTTGAGGACTTGCCCCAGCATAAAGGTGGTAGATTTGTGGCTGATGGATTCCCTGACCGAAGGATCCATGCTCCTTAGGGAGATTTGATCCTGACAGATTGAACTGAGGTATACAAAATGTCTAACTATTTCAGTTTCTGCATTGCCAACATCAAAGTTGTGTAGTATTTCTGTAGTCATGATTTTTGTCTTCTTAATGTTCAGCTGCAGTCCTGCTTTGGCACATTCTTCTTTCATTTTCACTAAATGTCATTTCAAGTCATTGCTGCATTCTGCCAGTCATCTCTATATCTTAAATTATTGATATTTCTTCCACCTGTTTTCTCTACCCCTTCATCTAAATCTAATCCGATTTTCTGTATGTTATGTTCTGCATACAGATTGAATAGATAATAGGAAAAAGGCACCCATGTCTGACACCTTTGCCTGTAGGAAACTATTTTGCCTCTCCATATTCTGTCCTAGCCAGAGCTTCTTGTCCACAATACAAGTTATGCATCAGGACAATTAAGTAAGGAGGCACATCCATTTCTTTCAAAACAGCCTTAATTTCTCATGGTCCACATAGTCAAAGGCTTTGTTGCACTCTGTAAAGCATGGACAGATCTTCTGCTGAAAGTCTTTGGTGCTCTCCATTAGTCAGCAGATATTTGCACTGTAATCTTGGTGCCTCTTTCTTTTTGGAATCTACCTTGGACATCAGACATTTCTTGCTCCATATAAAGTAAACGGTTTATGTGCAACATCTTTAGCATCACTGTGCTTACATGGGAAATTAAAGCAATGGTCTTGCACTCCTTGGCATTTCCTCCCAGGAGCCCGAGCATGGCCGAGATTGCCCGGTGCGGTGCGGCTCCCAGCGGCAGTGGCGGGAACCTCCGGATGCTTTCCATGGCTTCTCCGCCACCCTGGAAGGCATACAGAGGTCCCCCACCACCGCCGCTGCTGCTGCTGGGAGCCTTCCAAGGTCTCAAAGGGCTTTCCCCCCAACATTGGAGGAAGCCCTTTGGGAGCTCCGAAGGCAAACAAGCAGGGAGAAAGGGTGGGGAATTCAAATTTCCAGCCCTTTTTCCTTGCCTTTTTTGTCTTTGGAGGTCTCAAACGGCTTCCTCTGATGTCAGGGGGAAAGCCGTTTGAGACCTCTGAAGGCTCCCAGCAGCAGCGGCGGTGGGAACTTCGGATGCCTTCCAGGGCTTCTCCACCTGGAAGGCATCCAGAGTTCCCCCTCCCATCACTGCTGCTGCTGGGAGCCGAGCCACGCCGGGTGATCCCAGCCATGCTCAGACTCCTGGACTTCCCCCACCAGGCAGGGGAAGTCCAGGAATCCGAGCATGGCCGGAATCGCCCAGTGCGGCGTGCATCCTAGCAGCGGCGGCGAACCTCTGGATGCCTTCCCCATTGACGCAGGCTTTCCCAGGCAGTACACTGGGCTTACTGGGGAAAGCCATCCCCTGGTAGGCCTGGTTCACTCTGGGAAAGCCTGCGTTGGCGGGGTCTGGGTAGCTCTGAGAGGCCTCTGGCAGCGGTGCCGAAGCTCTTGGAGTCCTCCGACAGCTGTGATGGTGGCGGTGGTGGCGGAGCTTCGAGAGGCCTCTGGCAGCATCGCCGAAGCCCTCAGAGTCCTCCGGCAGCGACGATGATAGCGGTGGGGGACCTTGGAAGGCTTCGAAAAGGTAAGTTTAAATTTTTTACATTTATTTTAATTTTGTGTGTGCGTGGGGGGGGGGGTTGTTTCTTGGGCGAGTTACGAATTAATTGCAGACTTTTCGACCTACGAACCCCATTCCAATACGGATTAATTCCGTAGGTCGAGACCCCACTGTACAAATCCAACCAGAAAACTCACTGAACTACCCAGCCAGCAGTCCTTAATAGAGAAAGATAATTTGTATATTGTGAGATGAAATCGTTCTAATTTACAACAGCCAGTAGCCTTTTTTTTTTTTTTTTTTAAATGACCTTCCCAAGTTGAGGCCTTCTCCCAAACTGAATCATCCAGCAAATGCTATATGGATCTTATCATGAAGGAAAGATGGAAGAAAGCCTTTGAAAGCAACTTTGCAAACTGCATTTGTTGGAGGACATATATGCAAAGAAGGATTTACACATTTTAATAGATTTACTCTTCTTTTTAAAAAAATATTGGACGAATGAACTTCATGGGGCCACTGCAGAAAATGGATACTTTAGCAATGCGCTCCTGTTGTGACATGTCATATGAAAGTTATAATTCTGAAGTATATTAAGTGGAAACTTAACAATGCTGCCTCAGCAAGATTATCGTGTACAATGAAAAGATAATTAACAAAAAAGCAAATACAGTCATTAAAATGATCTTGAGATCTTTCACCCACCACAAAAGACTTAACAGATGCTCTAATCTGATATTCTTTGCTTCTTCTGTTATCTTGAATTGCATTGACTGAAGCACAGAAACCTGAGAAACAACTATTATTCTAGCATCTGTTGGGTTCCTTGGGGACCAGTGACTATAATTCCGTAGTCATATACAGTATTAACAAAGGAAAGTTAGTAGACACTTCAGGTTGCAAGTCTTTGCATTGCTGATTATTATTATTCAATTCTTTTTTCAAAAATCCATTTCTTCAAAAACCACAAAGCCATAAACAATAACAAAAACAAAATCCGGTTTATGAATGTGGGAATGGCTCTATATTGCTGCACAGTATTGTGTCCATGCTGCCAGCAGGAAAAAGGATTTATCTATGGATTTATAATTTATTTATTTCTTAAATCTGTATATCACCCCATTAGTGCAGTGCATTACTCTGGATGGTTTACAATCAACTAAAAACAATACATATAAGTAAAAATAAAGCACAAAATGGTATCAAGTGAAATAAAATGAAACAAAACAAAATAAGCATGATATGAAATGACATTTACTTTTTGGTTGAATTCCTATTTCTCTTTTTCTCAAAGTCGCCTGAGATTAGGGTTGCCAGATGTCAGGCAAAAGGAGGACATGTCCTCGTTTTTAGCCTAATGTCCTCCGTCAGGCAGGCAAAGATAAAAACCTTTAAAATGTCAGACTTTTGTATATTTTATGTTATAATTTTGGATGGGAGGGGGAGAGGTGGAAGGACCCCTTTCCCCCTGGCTTTCCCCACCCCCACCTGCTTGCCCACCCCGCCACCTGCCACCGTTGCTGGAGTGCAGCCCTCGCTTCCTCCCGCCGGCGCCATGGCAGCTCAGCGATCCACCATGCCCGCTCAGCGCATGTGGAGCCCAGAAAGGCAGCGCGAGCGGAGCGCCACCTGCCGAGTCAGGCAGGAGCAAGCAACGCCCAAGTGCATCAATGGCAAGGCAAGCGCCCGGACTTTGTGTGTTCAAAGTCCCTTTCGGGGACTCCAACTCCCAAACTCCCCAGCCTTGAACTTATGACCCTTGGGGGAGGGGAGGCTGCCTCATTCAGTTTTGCCTGGTACCACTTTCCCGCTGCCTGTGCCGGAGCCTTGTTTGGGTGTCCAGATTAGCAAGGTTGCCTCTGAGCCTGTGCAGAATGCGAGCGGCCAGGGGACCCAGCAGCTGGGCCAGGGTGGGTTCGGGTACATTTGGCTGTTTAACTAATGTTTTTTGGTATTTTGAAAAAAAGCCTCAATTGAATTTATTTTTATTTTTTAACATGACTCTTTCTTGGTCAGTTCACTAAGAGACATTTATTGACAGCAATTGTAATAAAATTGTATTGATTGTGGGTTTAATCTGGAACAATTCAAATGAAACATTCAATATGTCCTCCTTTGTCCTCCTTTTTGTCTTTCTATGTCCTCCTTTTGGTACCCATGTATCTGGCAACCCTACCTAAGATCCTTACAACAACCTTGTGAGGTAAGCTATGTGGGAGTTCCCAATTATGCTCCGTGGGGCAAAGTCATCTAGCTCTTCTCCTAGAACTGACAAGCTAAAAGCCATCCAGTAGATTACAGTGGTGCCTCGCATTACGATGTTAATTCGTTCCAGCGAAATCGCTGTAGAACAAAAAAGTCATAATGCGAAAATAAAAAGCCCATTGAAACGCATTGAAACCCCTTCAATGCATTCCAATGGGCTGGAAAGTCACCGTCCAGCGAAGATCCTCCATAGGGCGGCCATTTTCATCCCAGAAAACAGCTGGGAGCCATTTTATTCACCCGGTGGCCATTTTGAAACTGCCGATCAGCTGGAGGAAAATCGTCATTTTGTGAAGAATCGGTTCCCAAAGCAGGGAACCGATCACCACAAAGCGAAAACCCCCGTTCAAACCATCGTTTTGCGATCGCAAAAAGATCATCGTAATGCAGTTTTGTCGTAATGCGGGGCAATCGTAAAGCGAGGCACCACTGTAATTGGCAGAGGTGTGATGCCACATCTGTTGAAAAGAGTGTTCCTTTCTCCCCTGCTTCATACTGCATGCCTTACACTACAGAATGCACTCAAGCCTTTGCCTTAGTCACCCTTCTGCCCCTTCAAACCACTCCATGGGACACTGCTAGACGAGAGGGTGGTTTCTTCAAGAGACTCTTGGACATCAGCAGCTGGTAAGGTGGCTAATTGTTACCACTTTGCTCCATGTCTCTGCCACCCCAATGATGATGCGTTTTTTTTTAATCATACGCATATTAGAGAGTAATTGGGGAAATGCAAATACAATTTCAAGCTATTGTGTTGTGATTTTTTTTCTTTGGAGGACATGCACGGATCTCCATTGCCACAGCTTATTTAATTTCATAGCTTGGGCTTGAAGGCTTTCCTTGAACTTTCCCTTCCCCACATTCTTTGCATTATCTCATATTTGAGAGAAATATGGAATCATTAATTCTAACATGTTAAAATGCCCCTAATAATCACACCATCTAGAAGTATGTGATCATGTGGGGTAGACTGAGAAAAAAAGAAAAGAAGGGAAAGGGAAATGTTTCCAAAATAAATAATGGGATTGTTCAAAGTGAAATGCCATAAAGAGGAAACAGGAGGAAAAGTCAGCCTTCCTGCTGGATAAGGAAAGGGTTGCTCCGGTTTCATTTCTGCCTGTTTACAGTGATTGTTAAACAGTGTCTGGCACTTTAAAAGCAAAGTCAGTTAAACCCAAGATTCTGTTGATCTCTTCATTCAAATAGTGAGGAATTATGCAGAAAAAAAGGCAAGCAAATGCTTGTGAAACCATTATTCTTTCTGGCAAGATTCTACTGAACATGCTCAGAAGTTATGAAGTGGCTGCTTTTCCTGTTTGAATGAGTCGTTTTAGGTTATACATTTAAGTCACTTTTTTTTCTACAATAGCTGGATATAAAAAGGGGGGCAAAGATAATTCATATAAAAAGGGGGGCAAAGATAATTACTCTCCTTTTAAAATAAAAAAAATGTTAGTTGTTTGTGGTACACCTTAGAAATTTCTTTGCTGACAAAATTAGGTTGCTGGCGTCTGCACAGGGGCGGTGGTGGTAAATCATGTCTATACTTAAAAACTCATAACCTTAAAAACTTTGGGTAAAACATCACCAGATTTTGCATAGAGCAGGAGCAGTCTTTCCTCTCCCACTGCGTCAAATCTGGTGCTGATCTGAAGCCTGGTTTTAAAGTTAGAAGTTTTTGTTTGTACTGTTAGACTTTTAGACTTACCTTGTGGGATCTTATTTTGCCATGCTGACAAAATATCATCAGAGCACACCCGCATTCTGATAATACTGATATGAAGACCTGGGCTACTCCAGTGGTGACATAGTGTGGATTGGGAATGCAGTAATCTTGAAAATTTAACCAGGAAAATCTGAGTCCTCCCATCAAAATACTGGTGCCGCCATCCAAAGTAGTGTACAAGGTGCCTTTATTGGCCACGCAGCATGGGTTTGTTGAGCTCAAGAATCTTTATATGGGTCATGTAGTGAGACTTCAACACTTTTTCCGTGTGAGCACAGTTCCATTTCAGCAGGTGACAGTGGAAAATAATAAAGGACAACAGCATCACAACTTGCAACTGAGCACCAACCTAAATTATTGAAAATCCCACAATGCAGAGATGCATGACTTGAGAAACAATTACATGGACAACACCCCAATTACTTCCTGCATGATAATGTTCATAAGCAACAATCAAACACGTGGCTTAAATTAGGCCATTTTGAGGCTGAAACTGAGGGATACAAATGTGTAATCCAATGCCAAGTTATCCACACGAGATATTTATTATTTATTCATTTGAAATATTAATCCCCCCTCCTTTTTCATCAAATCATATCTGGATGCCTTAAACTGGCATCAATAGATTATATTTGGAGGCATAATCAAATATCAAAGGTCAGTTTTTACCGGTTGGCTATTTTATGGATTGTTCACATCTTTTCTGCCTTATTATAAATTCCAGTCACCTGTAGTTTTAGAAAACAAAATCACAATATTATACAGTACTGAGACAAACAAGTTATGATAAAACAGCTGAGTTTAATAAGCTGGATATTATATTTTTGCATAAGCAACAATATAAACATAACTTATAAAAGCTGGAGTTCCATCAAGAACCTGGGTTTTGCACAGAAATCATGCCTAAAACCACGTACGTAGGTGGCTTGGAGCAGATTAATTTCAGTGAGATTTAAATCAGTTGAGCTTTGCAAATGATTTGTAATATAGAAAGCTGCCTTCTACTGAATCAGGCCCTTGGTCCATCATGTACAGTTTTATCAAGCAATGCCTTCCCACCCCCCTCCCCAGAGGTGACACAATTGAACATTCTGCATGTAAAGAATATGCTCTGCCATTGAGATACCACTCCTACTCAAGCAATGATGTTTCTTCCTAGATTGTCATTTATCATTCTGCAACAAGGCCACAGTTACAAATTGTTACTATCCATTGTTCAATATTTTCAATGCCTTGTTGTTGTTTTTCAAATAGGTAATAACAATGGGTTTTCTGGAACTTTTCATTTATTTATTTTTTAGCTCTGTACGTGATGATTCATTAGGATATAGTCCCTTGCTGCTCATCTGCATTGCAGAGCCACACAAAGAAATTGATGCACACCAAATTCAGTATCCTGAGAATCTTAACTTTCTGCATTGTTGGCATGCACATTTCTTGCTAGGCTTTCATTTGCTTAATTTCATCTAATGCTTGGTGGAATCTCAAAATCCAAAAAAGGAGCTGGATACAATTCTGCTGGCCAGATAACAGGGTGCTCTCTTTCCTCCACAATTAGCAGCTGAAAATATCGCTATGGAAAATGAGAGAGAGAAAAAAGTACAAATAAGCAAAAAAAAAAAAAAAAAAAAAATCTGCTTGATTTACATAAATTTGATACAATACTTTTGCTTAGCATAGCTTTTTGTCTACATTTCATTTTTCATGTCTGTGTAAATTCTACATTTCAGAGGATTTCTTTGGTGGATGCCAATCCCCCTTTTGCCAGGGTTGAGACAGCACCTGAACCTAGGGGGCATTTGCCATAATGTGTATGCTGCAGCTGAAAAGGATTTGCAGGATCAGAGTGTCAGTATTGTTTGCACATTGCAGCAGTTAAAATCTAGCATTGGGTTTTGCTTTAGCCCTCCTTTGTATTGTCTTAAAAAAAAACAACACCAATTCCTCAGTTTAACACACTGGACTAATAGCCTGTAGTAAAGTTCACTCCCAAAGGATCTTCGAAATAATTGAAAAGGTAAAAGTTGCTCCACAAAATTGTATATTGGCTCCAGACACTCTGGCAGTCTCTGTTCTCTTCTGCTTTTGCAAGATACACAGGTTTTCTGGTTCATCAACCAATGCTCAGTAACAGAAGAAGCCATTTCTGTCTCAGTTGGTGCTTACCACTTTGTCCAAAATTCCTTTAGAAAATCATTCGTTCTTTGCAGTGAACTAACACTGCCTGAATGAGATCCTCATTTTCACGAGGCACTTCCTGGCTTCCCTTCCTTCCCCCCCCAACCTCCAGTTTTGATTCCCCTGTTCAAAAGAGGATGCGAACACAGTCCTTGCCATAATGCATTAGTTAATAAATCTGGTTGCTATGATACACGTTGGCAGTTGTCTACCCACCACTCTAAAAGGTCTTGGACAGAAGCCTTTCCTTGCATAGTGAGGGGACCGAAGGGACACAATGTCCATTGGAAAAAAAATCACTCACAAAAAGTATTATGATCTCTTTAATCGTCCTTGCCCACTTCTCTTTCTCATCACCTGCCTTGCCTTCTTGGTTCGTGGTTAGCATTCTGATATGAAGGAGCTTAAAAATATGCAATTTCATGTGCAAAGCTTTTCTGAGAAAATTGAACAACAGCACTTTCCCCATGTCAATATTAAATGTTTTCTTAGCCTTTCAAAAGTGTCACAATCAGGATTTTTTACTCAGGATTAATGCAGTATCAAACATTAACAGTCAGTATTACTGCTATAGCAACCCTTGGCCCTTTATTAAAAACAAAGACTCAGTTCATGCGTATGCCAAGCACCATCAAAATCCATGTTTAGAAAATCATAGGGCCATAGAGTGGAAAGGACCTGAGGGTTATTCTCTCTAACTGCTTGCTGAAGCAGGAAATTCACAGCTAAAGCATCCCTTACAGATGGCTTTCCGTACTTTAAAAAAAAACAAAAAAAAAAACAAAGAAGAGTCTACCACCATTTTGCTACCGAACAACCCTTACAGCCAGGAAGTTCTTCCTGATTTGTCATCAACATTTCTTTTCTAGAGATTTGTAATTCATTCCGGTCCTATCTTCTGGAGCCCTAGAAAACAAACTCGTGACAACTCTTTAGATATTTATTGCCATCATATCACTACTCGCATTCTCTTTTCCAGGCTAAACATACTTAGTTCCCTCAATTGTTCCTCACAGAGCTTCATCTCCAGACCCTTTTTTCTGTTCTATCTTTTTGACATCCTTCTTAAATTACAGACAAAGCAGAGTACAGTTCCCTTGATCTGGATGCTATACTTTTGTTGATGCATCCTACAGTACCATTGCCTTCACCTGTTTTGCTGCCCGGATCATATTGTTGACTCATGTTTAGGCTACTAATGCCCAAAGATCCTTTTCATGCATACTGCCGCTAAGGCAGCACTCATCCATCATATCCATCCATCTGATTTTTCCTGTAGAAGTTTAAAATTTTTTTCTGTGCTGAAACTTATATTATTTCTTTTGGCCAGGATCTGCAATTTGTTAAGATCACATTGTACTAGCTATTTCCTCCGGTTTACTCTAATCCACATATTTGACAAGGAGGCTTTGAATCCCTTCTTTCTTTCTTTCTTTCTTTCTTTCTTTCTTTCTTTCTTTCTTTCTTTCTTTCTTTCTTTCTTTCTTTCTTTCTTTCTTTCTTTCTTTCTTTCTTTCTTTCTTTCTTTCTTTCTTTCTTTCTTTCTTTCTTTCTTTCTTTCTTTCTTTCTTTCTTTCCTACAGACCACAGCTTTCACCAGAATCCCCTCAAGCACCCTTTGCAAAGTCTAATGAGTACAGAGACTACTAGTCCCCTAATTCCTTGCAGACTTGGATTTTTTGACTACAGGACCTTAGGTACTCCTGTGCCTACTGATGAACATCCCTACTACTACCACATCCATGTCATTTCTAAATACCTTGAACAAAACATGGCTCACCAGAGAAATCTGTAGCACAACATTTGTGACTTCTATTGTCACTCACATTGATGAGTATTCATTAGGTACAGCCCATGAATTACAAATCCATCTAAAAGTAATATTGTTCAGTCCATGTTTTATCAGCTCATCCCCAAGAATATCTGGAAATTGGGGGAACATCATCCTTATCACTCTGTAGAAGGGCTCTGTTAGGGCCTAGTTCCCTATGCTAGAGTGGTTGTAACTGACTAGATAGGCGGGATATAAATTCAATAAATGAATGAATGAATGAATGAATGAATGAATGAATAAATGAATAAATGAATAAATGAATAAATAAATAAATAAATAAATAAATAAATAAATAAATAAATAAATAAATAAATAAATAAATAAATAAATAAATAAATAAATAAATAAATAATGGAATTGACCCTTTAGTCAGCTCTGAAGCCAACTTTGGATCAAACTGACAGCTCTCATATTATTCTAGTGTGGACTCTCCAAACTAAGGAGACCAACTATTTCCTGTGCTGGCAGGAGACCGGGGAGTGGCAGAGAGGAAGCATGTAAACTTCAGGTATGCCATTCTACATAAAAGTTGTGGAGGAAGCAATGTCTGAACATAGTCTTCCTCCAGATTCCACTCATAGCTGAACTATTTCTAGTCATATGGGTGAACTGAGTTTCAGAGGAAGAGATGTTACAAAAACCTATTAAAAAGGAAGAACTCTTGAGTTCAATGGGGCACACTCCCAAGAAAACTTTTGTGTGATTGAACTTTCTATGTGTTCAGGAGAAGAAGAAGGATAATACACTTTCTTCTGTCCTGCCTACTTCTTGTTGTCCTGATTCCCATGGGAACATACAGGCTAGTTTCACTAGTTTACTGTATAAACCTAACACAAATATGCAACTGCACCAAAAAAACAAAGTATCATCAACTTGGTCACGGAGTAAACTGCTTTTTTGATGCACTGCATTTATTTCTCACAAATACACTAATTGGTGCTCAACCATATGTTATTACATTTGCTTCTGTACAAGAAATCCATTTTATCTCCCATGATGATTTTTTTTTTTAAAAGCACCGTGCTGTTACAGCTCTACTACTGGAACTTACTAGCTGATTCCACACATAAATAAAAACATTTGTCCTTGGGACATAATCTGTTTTCCTGTAGCTGGAGTAATGCAGCTTTTTAAAAACAATGAGTAAGCGCCATCTCATATGCAATAAACTGAGCTGACCTTGGGTCACTGTCAATGAGCTGGCAGACAAAAGGTCATAAAGAAGGCCTGTAGCCACACATTTTGGGGAATGAATAGTACCCCAGAAGGAAGGATGGGAGGGGGTGCACAACAACCAGAATATCCAGAGAGGGAGCCTAATATGTTCAGAATTATGTTGTATTAAATGTTCATGGAACAGCATTTAACTGTATACAATTGAAAAGAGCTGCCTGATATGCTACATAGCATGGAAGTGGATCGTCACCATCAACTGCAAAATAAGCATTTATTGCTTGTTAGTTATACTACAGTTTCTGCATACATTTGCTAATGCTTCATTAGAGGATGGGAACAGACTTGGCTTTTTCTTAGCAACTGGACACAATATTCAATGGCTACTTATACTGCAAAATTCTGAAGACTAGAGAAAGGGCTTGACACTATGACTAAATTCAATGTTAGTCCTGTACAGAAGTAGATCCATTGAAATGAATAGTGCTTGTTAGTCACAATTTGCTTAAACTCCCTTAATTTCAGTGTCCTAAATCCCTAACCTGACTACTTCAAATTTTTTTAATTGCTGAATGGTAAGTTAATGTTTCCTATTGATTCCATGGGTCTAATCAAGTTGGGAATAGCAATTAATAGAATTGATATTGTGCTTAGACCTTCATTTTTAATGAAAGCTGTTGTTTAGCAGTCAGATGAAGAGCACTTAGATCAAGGTCTATTCAGTGTAACGCTCTGTCTCCAGAAATGGCATCCAGATGCATCTGTGAAGCTAGAAGCTCACAGGTTGGGAGTGGTGCCCATAATGCCCCTCCTTTGGGTGCCTTTTTCTAATTCACCCACAGCCTAATGTTACCAAACTGGCCAGGTTTGAGAAAAAAAAAACCTGCAATGTGCATGCCATAGATTGTTTTAACTGGAAAACTTGTCATGGGTACTTAAGCAGTGGCAGAGGAGAAAATGTATCAATGGTCTCGAGCCAAGCCAAGAGGAAATGGCAGCTATATCATGAAATGAAATGTATTTTATTTCAAAAATGTGCACATTAGGCCCATGATTGGGCCCATGTTACTTGTAGGAGCGTCCTGCCTGAATGTCAATGGCCTGACCCAACAGGTCATCGCAGACAAGGCTCCTCCAGGTAGCCACCGTGAGGGAGGCCCATAGATCTTCTACGACCGGTAGAACCTTCTTCACAGTGACTCCATCTTTGTGGAATCAGCTCCTGCGGAAGCTTTGCCTGGCCTCCTCGCTGACAACATTTAAGAGGAAACAGAAGACATGGCTCCTCAGGGAGATGGGATACTCTGCTCAGTTCTTTGTTATCTATGTTATTTTTTTCTGTTTCAAGCAGGTTTATTAATGTTCTTTCACCCTCTGTTTTTATATGGTTGGATTGATCATGGTTTTATCATACTAACTGTTTGATTCTGTATTTTATTTGAACCACCCAGAGTAGAGCTGCAACACATTAAATTGAAACAAACAAACAAACAAACAAACAAATGGCAATTGGACAGGTTCTCTACTCCTGTTTTAGGCTATTCATCTACTACTATAACATGCTCAGTACAGTATAGGTTTTTTTAAATCATCTGTATTAATACCCATAAATGTCCAAAATAATTTATTGTATAGTTCTTAAATTGTCTTAGGAGCCTTTGTGAGGGTCAAGACAAAATAGCAAGTTTATGATATATAATGAGAAATACATACACAGAATGTTCTTGATTTTTTCCTGCTGTCAGTATTAATGCCATAGTAGGCATATAATCTGGCCATTAGTTTTATACAAATATGCCACAGTCCTATTGATATCCGCTTAAGGTTTGCTTAGTCAGCCAGAGCTGACTGTGGCTAATTGGGAAGGTGCACAATTAGCCACAATTAGCTGCACCACATTGCATAGAATGTAGCAGAGGCAGCGGCAGAATTCATTATTGGTACAAAATAAAACAACCCTCTCAGAAAGGGGGAAATAAACCCGTAGTTGGGAAAATGGGTTGATCTTGGCTGTGTGTTGTTTGCTCAGAAATTGATAAAACGATAAAAAAAAAAACCCTGCCATATTCGTATAACTACGGGGTTTTTTTTTGCCAGGTGTAATCAGGCCCTTATACTGTAGAGCAGTTTAATGTCTAATATATGGTTCATCACATGTGAGAAAAGAACCCCAGTTATATTGATTCTTTTCATCCCTCTCTTGTACCAATACATTTTAGTGGTCACATGGTATATATACCAATGGGAGTGTTCACATTATTTTTATTTGTATTGATTAATTTCTTTGTCTTTGAATCATTATAGCAGCCTACTACTCTTTAATTTTGTATCAATTCTCTACTGCTATCTGGGGCAATCAGCCCCCCCCCTGTCATTTTGAAAATATTACTAAAAGTGATATATCAAAAAAGCAGTAAGAGCCTTTTCTCCTCTCCCCCCTTTCCCTTCCCTTCATTACTCACTTGTCCCCTTTTCCTTATTCCCCTATGTATATCTCCCTCTCAGATCTTGGTTTTCCCTTTTCCACAGCATCAGGAAGAGTAAGCAGGTTTTGAGAGACTTGCAAAGTATTGTGAAGAGCAAGGTTAAAAAAGAGAGAGAGAGATAGAAGACAATGCAACACCCTTTTCTTTACAATTCAAAGCAGGACATTTCCCTCTTTGCCCTCAAGGAGAGTGAGAAAGGCTGTCTCCTTCTGACCAAAGTATTCATGTTGTTTCTGTGGTGGCAGCAGCGACTGCTACTAGTGATTTATTGATATCGTTTTTTTTAAAAAAAAGCGGAGGGGGAAAGAAGCACAGGGGCCATGAAATGACCACAGTGCCAAAAAACCCCAGTTCCTTTCACAAAGGAAATAAAGCAACAGCAATTTTAACGCATGCTGAAACAATAAGAAATGAAGTGATATGTGACTGGTACATTTTAAAACAATTCTCCTGGCAAGAAGGAAATAAGCCAATTGCCGGAGCAAATGAATCAATGCAAGGCATGCATCATGTTAGTAGAAAATGTTGAAATGATCTAAATAACAGCCACAATGTTATTTGGGGTCCTTTTCGCAAGTGTAATCAAACCCATAGTTAGGTTTTTATACTTGTCTCAAGCACACCAAGATGAAGATTATTCACACTCTTGTATTTCTGAACACTGTGTAGGGGTGTGAAAGCTGGATAGTTAAGAAAGCTGACAGGAAAAAAAAATATTCACTCAAAATGTGGTGCTCCAGGAGTACTTTGTGGATAACTTTGACTGCCAGAAAGACAAACAAGTGGGTCCTTGAGCAAATCAAGCCTCAACTATCTCTGGAGGCAAAAATGTTGAAACAAAGGTTGTCTTACTTTGGCCACATCATGAGAAGACCAGATTCTCTGGAAAAGACAATCATGCTGAGAAAGGTGGAAGGCAGCAGGAAAAGAGGAAGACCAATAGGAGATGGACAAACTCCTTAAAAGAGTCCACAGACTTGAGCCTGCAAGAGATGAGCGGGGCAGTTGAGGACAGAACATTTTGGAAAGTACTCATTCATAGGGTCGCCATGAGTTGGGTGTTACTTGACAGCCGACAACAACAACAATCAGACACCGTCAAGGAGTACAACATCCAAATGGAATTCCAAAACAACCTGAGTATGAAAAGAGAGAGTCAACATTTTCCGTCCAGACTATAATCTCTGTTTCTGATGAAAGAGAATAAGAAAATGACTTTCATTATTTCTTATTTAGTTAATGGTTCTGACTCATATTAAAATAAAACTGGCCTTTTCTGAGTATAAACCACTGCTTCAATAACCACGTCCCTGCCTATAAGAGTGTAGATTTCCCCCCCTCCCATGAATTTGTCACTAGAGCTGAAAAAAGTTGCTCTGTTTTAACCTTACCCCAGAAGTATTAATCCCATTATGGCTGTGTTAACTGCCAACAAATCTTTCAATATTGAAATTGAATTTTTCTGCTAATCCTCCCGGGGGCTGTTTTCTAGAACGCCAGAGAACAAGGCTTCAGAATATATGAGCATACTGGTTAGGGAACGTCAGCTTTGGAAGGCGTTTCCCCCCACCAGACAATTGCCTTGGCCGCTGTTTGTGGATGGAACGATGAGGCACTGTGGGCCCATCAGCCATTGGTGTGCAGCTATTCCAGGGGCATGATTTGCCCTGTGATTGCTGGCTATGCCCTACCCCCTGCCTTGTTCCCTCCCTCCCTTTCCATACTGTTGTCACTTGAAGTAGATGACACCTTGATATAACTGATTCCTTCTATAAATGACAGTGTCTTAGTTCAGTCGCCATAAGAAAACACAAGATCAGAAGAACAGGGATCAAAAGGACTCCAGGCAGGTTGCCCCTGTGACATGTTAATCGGGTGATCAGATGGCCAGGAAGGTGAGTGAGGAGACTGAGCAGGCTACAATGGACCAGTGGGTCCAAGAGCAAATCAAACCTCAACTATCTTTGGAGGCAGAAATGTTGAAACTGAGGCTGCCCCACTTTGGGCACATCATGACAAGGCAGGATTCTCTGGAAAAGACAATGATGCTGAAAGCAGCTTTGCTAAAGCAGCTTTAGCAAAGTATAATTACTTTTTGTATTCTCAAAGGCTTTCACGGCCGGGATCTAATGGTTGTTGTGGGTTTTTCGGGCTCTTTGGCCATGTTCTGAAGGTTGTTCTTCCTAGTGTTTTGCCAGTCTCTGTGGCCGGCATCTTCAGTGCTGTCCTCAGTTCACGGCCAAAGAGCCCAAAAAACCCACAACAACCATAATTACCTTTTGTTTTTTTCAACTTTCCTTCCTTCCTTCCTTCCTTCCTTCCTTCCTTCCTTCCTTCCTTGAATAAAACTTTTAAGATACTGTACCCTCTGGTTTTGTTAAGAGTCACCCCCCAAAAAAGATAGGGAGTTTCCCAGAGCACTGATGTCTGGGGTCGCCCACCCGAAGGACCTCTGTCTTGCCTGGATTCAGCCTTAGTCCGTTCTCCTCCATCCACTGCTGAACAGCCCCCAGGCAGTGCTCAAGGGACAAAACAGCATCCACTGTTGTTGGAAAAAAGGAGATATAGATTTGAGTATCATCAGCGTACTGATGACACGAAGCCCCACATCCCCTGATGACCCCAACCCCCACTTCCCCTGATGAGCCCTCCCAGCGGTCTCATATAGATGTTAAACAGCATTGGGGAGATAATAGAGCCCTGCAGAACCCCACAATAGAGGCTCCATGGGGCCAAGAAACTCTCTCCAATTTGTACTCTCGAGGGACAGTCCTCCAAGAAGGAATGGAGCCAAGCAAGAGCCAGGCCACTGATTCCCAACTCAGAGAGCCTCCCCAAGAGGATACCGTGGTCGACGGTATCAAAGGCGGCTGAGATATTGAGAAGAACCAGCAGAGACATTTTGCCCCTATTGGCCTCTATCAGCAGGTCATCCAACAGTGTGACCAGTGCTGTTTCTGTGCCGTGGCCCAGCCTGAAGCCCAACTGGAATGGATCCAGGGCATTGGTTTTATCCAGAAGAGCCTGCAACTGGTTGGCCACCACCCTCTCAACTACCTTGCTAAGGAAAGAAACATTGGCGATGGGCCTATAATTACCAATATCGTCAGCCGCCAAGCTCAGTTTCTTCCTAATGGACCTAATGAGTGTCTCCTTGAAGGGACCCATTAATTATTGCCGTAGCCCATTCAGATGTTATAGGCCTGGCTAATTTGATTAGCCAGGCCAGGCAAGGGTCAAGGGAGGAGGTGGTGGCACAACAGCAGTCAAGCACTCTGTCCACCATATCTGATGTCACAGGCTGAAAGTGGTTAAGTCTCATAGAGCAAGATGGAGTGCTGGACATCTCAGCTCAATCCACTGTTTACAAATAGGGGGTGAGATCCCAGCGGATGGCCTCCACTTTTGATTTTTAAAAGGCTGCAAATTGGTCAGGTGAGATCCTAGTGGGAGGCCAATCACTATGACCAACTCTGGATAGATCGCAAACTATACAGAAAAGTTCCGCCTGCTGGTTGGAGGCTTCACTTATCCGGACAGCGAAGTAAGATCGACTAGCAGCCTTCACATTAGATTGGTAGAGGTTAGTTGTGATCCTGACAGCTATTTGCTTATATTCCATCGGGTTCTGCCTCCATATGCGCTCTAGCCTTCTATTTTGCTTCCTTGATCGCAGTTCTGAATTAAACCAGGGCAAAGGGCGATCTCTGCACGCACTCAATTGGCCAGGCATTCTAGTATGGCATTAAACCTGGACATTTTATGCGACCTAAAATGGTTCAAGGCCATGTATCCAACATGGTCCACGATCATCCCTCGGTTGGTGTAGAGGGGTGCCAGGAGTTTTTTCTCTGTTAACACAGCACACAGGAGTGTTAACAGGGAGGTTTTGTAGAGCGATCTGCAGCAGCCTTGGATTGGTGATTGGTCACCAGAGGATCCGATTGGATAGGCTTAAGTTTTTTTTGGAATGATGGTGTTCATCTGTCTGATTTGGGTTTGGATTTCTTCTTAGAGGACATCAAGGGGCACCTGCTTTCTGAGCTTGATAGGATCGATTGCGGGCATGCGACTTAGCATGGCTAGTCCCTATGCTGTGGCGGGTAGTGCAGATAAAACAGTTTTTTCTGGTGAGTCCCTTTGCAAATTCAGATAAGCTAACAGCTCATCAGCGTTGCGGATTGTGTGATTACAGTGCACTGGGGCCACACTCAGACCAACAGTCAACAAGTAAAATATGGCTTGAGGTCCAGGGGTGGCCAAATTGCGGCCGGCTGAGTTCTCGCTGTCTTTAAGACCGCAACAACTTGGGACTTGGGACTTGCCCATTTGTTGAGTAAGGGAGACTTTGAGACCTCTGAGATTTCATCTGATTCCGCAGTACGGTAGGCCCCCCTTTTGCCAAAGGATGGCAACATTGAATTATTATCAATAAAGTATGGCCTGTGTTTTAACCCATGATACTTGTCTTGTGTCTTTATTCTGGGGTGGGGAGGGCAAAGAATTTGGAGATAGGGCTCTTTTGGTGATGGTTGCTGCATAAGCCTGAAAATTTCAGAAAGATTGTTAGAAATGGGAGTTTGCAAGTGTCACCTAAAATTGTACAGCCAGTGCAATCACACAGGTAATAACAACAGCACCACTTTGCTATATTTCTACCAGCATTAATATTGTTCCAAGGCACTCACCCTCTGAAGTAATTGAAATGATACAGATAGCTTATTACTGAATTCTAGTTTAGAGGTTCTGGCTTCTGGCTCAGCTCCTTCCTTGGTATTTGTTTACTGTCTGCATCTCTCCAATTTCACTGAAAAAAACAGGTAGAGTTCATTGAAGGAGCTGGCCTCTATACTGTTTTGATGCTTATTGTTCATAAAGTTATTTTTTGCTTTCTCCTTCTGTCTCCTATCAACAAGAGATATAGCCAAACATTTCTTCAGGAGACATTCAGGTAAATCAGATAGCAAATGTTCAGCTTTGTGTTCAGCTTCCTCATGAACACTCGAAAGAGTTGCTAGGTGCTTTCAGCATGATCAGTGTTTCTTTGCTGACTTCATTTCTTTTTTCTTCTTTTTACCATAACGAGAGGCTGGCAGACCTCTGTTTGAGCCTGGAAACTCTGTATTCTGGGCTAAGATTTATGCACATAATAACTCTACTGAGGAAAGAGACAAATAAGGGTTCTGATGCCTGTGAGCCGACCCTTAGGCTTGTTGGGTGACATTTGTGACAAAGCTCTTCGTGCCTTCTAAATAGGCAAAGAAATGAGAAGGGGACTAATCTATAACACTAGAAGATGTAACTGTTAACATGTCAAAGCTCCAGGGTGAAATTCCCCATATTTGTGGTATTAAGGCTATGGACTCTGAGGAGATGACAGACTTGGCAAGAGTTCCCTTCAGCACTGGTAGTAACAGCTTCAAGCTAAGACATAAGTGTATTTTTAAATTCCACCCTGATGCCTTTTGCACTGGGGCTTCTGAGAGCTTCTCTGAAATGGAAGATGGCCCTTTAGTTGAAAGAGGTTCTCTGCCTTTGCTCAAGAATTCTTGCCTAGAAATCTTGGCAGAGCCACAGCTTCCTCAGCACTCCCACAGCCAATACCTGCTGAAACAAGGCTTTTCCTAGGAGTGGCATGGGGCTACCCAGCAAGACTAAGTGACAGCCCTGTTTAGGCTGTGGTCTAAGATTGCTGTTTTTCTGCATGTTGAGCTGTGCTGCACTCAGAGCTGTCCAGGGTGGCACTGCGAACCTGAACCTGTTTTTATGACAAACTGTAATTGTACATTAATTTTTCTGATTTATTCATGGAAGTTGTAATTGGAACTGCATTTTTTTAAAGAAAGCTCTGGCTAACATATTGTAGCTTGCTTCTTCATTTTTACTTACTTACTTACTTACTTACTTACTTACTTTTTATTTATTTATTTATTTATTTATTTATTTATTTATTTATTTATTTATTTATTTATTTATTTATTTATTTATTTATTTATTTATTTATATCCCGCTCATCTGGTCAAATTGACACTCTTTCTCCCTCTACAAAGCCATTTTTTTTACACTGAAAAAAAAAAACTTTACTTCTAAGTAAATGTAGGGCTTGATTACCCCTGGCAAAAGAACCCCACTTATACTATTATGGCCATTTTTAAGATTGTCTCATACATTTCTAAGCACACAATGCACAGTCAATATGGACTCATTGTCCCAGCCAGTGATTTATTTCCAGTTTATTTCCCCCCTGTTGGGACAATTGTTTTGTTTTGTGTTGATGACGAATCACTTCATTCGTTATCATTTCAGCCAGTGTGAATGTTGCTGCTGATTGATTTCCTTTGCAAAGTGGTTGGGTTCCTGGATGCTATGTCCACTTCATGGTCACTGCACTAGTATTCTTTTTAATATATATATATACATATGTATGTATATGTATATGTATATGTATATATACGTATATATACGTATATATACGTATATATATATGTATATATATATGTATACCAACAAATTGGTATTAGGATCCTCTGGTGCCACTGTTGCTGTCACGGCTGCCACCACAAAACCAACATGAATACATTGCTCAGAAGGAGACAGTCTTCCCCTCTTGTGGGTGAAAGAGGCTTCGGATTTCCAGCTTTGAACTGTAAAGAAAGCAGTGTTGTATTTATTTAACCCTGCCCTTTACAATTTTTGTAAGTCTTTCAAAACCCACTTCCTCCTCCTGACACAAAAGGGAAAAGATACTGTATGTGGGGAGGAGGGAAGGGATAAGGGGAGGAGGAGAGAAGCCTTGCCAAGAACAGAGAGGAAGACATATGCAGGGAGAAGGGAAAGGGAGGAAAGAAGGCACATACCGCTGTATTTCTGTATTGCTATGCCAGCTTGTTTTTTTAAAAAAAAGTTCAAGGGAGGGGTTCTGATTGGCCCAAGAAACAGTAGAGAAAATGAATCAAAACAAAAATCAATGTAGCCTGCTATAACAGTTCAAACAGAATGAATCTATGTAGTTAAGAACAATATGAAGGCTACGACCGGTATATATACTAAGTGACCGCAAAAATAAATGTGTTGGTACAACAGAAATATGGAAGGAATTGGTATAACTGGAGTTCTTTTGGCAGGTGTGATTGCGCTCTAACTTACCATTTATAGGTAAGAAAATTGCCCATTCCATTAGATCAGCAAGCATGACCAGCTGTGATACTTAGTTTCTACTTTCACTGTGTACAAACTACGGTGAATATTATTTCCCCCTTCTTGTCATACATCTTTTATAAGATGTTGAGAAAGCACACATAAGGCAGTTTCGTATAATTCACTCATTTATAAAGTTTATGTCATATTAATGCTGTGTTTTTCTGTTCCTTCTTTAATGAGGAGAGTGCAAAGAGACAGAAGTGGATATAATGGGAAGCTCACGCTAGATTTCAGTGCCTATGTTTAGTTACACTGAGCAAGTTTCCTTCCTCATTACAAAGTATGAAATATGGATACAGTGGGGGGAGGGGAGAAGGAAAACCTGTTAATGCCTGATGTGATGCACTGGAAACCACACACACACACACACACCCCCGATTCATTCTGCTGATGTGAATTTCCTGGTCCCTTTTCTTCTCCGTTTGACTCCTCAGTTTATCTGACATTCTTCCATTTTGCCTTCACTTTTCCCTTCCGAGAAAAGGGAAATGTAGGCAATGCCATTTATGTGGCACCATTACATTGTAACTTTCACATTTTTATTGACAACTTAAATTGAGAACAGCCTAATGATCCCAGGAGATGGGTCTCTTGGCATAGCAGAATCTGCAGGAATTTAGAATGACAACCCACTGGGGGGCTACAAATGAAGCAGTGCTGAACAATGACAAGTTACACAGCTGTTTAGACTGAAATTCTTTTTTTTCTCTTCTTAGTGTTGTGACTAGTAAAGTTATTAGTAAAGTTACAGATATTCTCTCTCTTTCTCCCTTGTTAAATGCCCTTTGCTGTACATGTTATGCATCTGGAACAAAGCCCATGATAACAATCTGGCTTAGTTTTTCTTACACATCTTGGAATTAAAAGAAAACTTCAAAAATTCTGTTCTTCGTTCCAAAATAAGATGGTAGCATGATTCAACAATCATCACCACCACACCACCCAACATATTTTAATATTTAATATTAAATATAGCAACATATTTTTTACTAGAGAAGAAGAGGAGGATCCAGGTCAGACAGAAGAGAAAGGAGAATATCCTCCTGCCCTGATGAGTGAAAAGTGTTGGGGCAAAAATGCAAGCTCCAACAGCCAACATGGATACAGCGGAAGTGAGGAGAGGTTCACATCATGCCCTATAAAGAACCACCCCAGTCAGACTTCCTTCGTTGGAAACATTATATCTTTTGTTTGCTGCCAGTTCTGGACCCTTGCTCATTGGACATCCTTACACCTCAACCTGGCTCAGCTTGACTGTCTACTGCTTGCTCCTCCTCATAAGTGACTGACTTTTGCCTTTTGGACTTTGACTACATTTCTCTTTATCCAATGACTGTTTCTCCCTTGGCCTGGCTAGCTGCCTGCTGCAAACCTGAATGTGGCTTTGCCAAAAGACTGCTGGCATGAGACCTAAAACTCCCAGGTCAACTTTATTGCATTCAGAGCCCTGAACCATCTGAATGACACAAAAAATATATTCAATCCTTTTTGTTTGCTTGAGAACAAATTGCATCCATATAAGTTGCAGGCCAATGTGGAACTAGATATTTAAATCATATTGCATTGAACATATAAATAACAATGCTGAGATACAGAGATTTGAGTGTCATTCTACCCCTTACCAAGAATGGCAAGGACCAACCCTACCGTTGGGTAGAATGAGATTTCTGCCTCAGGCACCAGATTTTAAGTATCACAAAAATTAAACTGATTATTGCAGTCCCCATCCAAGCTATATTATTATGATAGATTTACTGGTAGGTTGGGAAGGGTTGCTGATGGGATTTTCTGCCTCTTGTATCCCAATAATTTGGCTGGTGCTGGATCCTGACCTGTGAGATAGCATCGCTTGCCAATCTACCTCAGGCAGAAAGATATATTTGATTGACTCTTGGAACTTTCTGGGAAGGAAATATTTTTCATCATCCAGGGTGCCATTTCACTTCTGTTTCAGAAGAGCAATTTTGGTATAAGGTTGAAAGGATCTATGTAGTTAGCAACAAAGGCATAATCCAGGGAATTAAGACACAGTGGGTGGAAATTGATGGAGAATCAACCACCCTGCCAGAGAATTGTGAGTTAATCACAGAAGTATGAGTGCTCATAGGTCAGCCCGCTGTAGGTGTGTGGATGCTGGTTGACCACAACATGGGCTATGACATCATTTTCATATGCTAGGCACTGAAGGCTGATCTGCCTTCTATCCTTGTGTCATCTTATTCATAGGATGAATATTTAGAGTTCTTACAAAGAACAATTGCCTATGGCTGAAGCACATGTGGTCTTAACCAAGTGGTAAGGAAAGTGGGACAGATTGCCTTGGTTGACATCCCTAAATGCTGCTCCCCCGAAAGCAGTTCACATTCAAAACAGATATATGGCAGGAGGCCATTGTCCCCACCTGGTTTTCCTCTAAAGATGTGACATTTAATTGAGGCAATGATAGACTGGACCTTGCTTGAGAATCAGCCAGGCAAATGCCCTTGCTCGCTTATATTAATGGACCTCTCTGATTTGGATATTCAAAAGTATTGAAGGATGCTTTTCTGACAGGACCATTACTGCACCTTTTAGCTTTGATGCACAAATTATCTTTCCTGGAAGAACACAGCATTCAATATACTCAGTCCAGGATACCTCTGGTTCTCAACTGTAGTTATAGTGATTATAGTCTTTAACCATACCACAGGTGCTTGCTTCTCTCACTCTGATCTTATTCCTTGAGCAAGACTATACAGTACATTTTCCTGCAGCATTCTGTTCTTATGATGTCACTTTGTTATAGCTTCACAATCTCTATATTGGTGAAGTGGCTAAATTATTGGATATAGACCAAGGAGATTCCTTTTCATGGAGCTCACTGAACAACTATAAGGTGGTCAGAGTTTTTTGAAATCTAATCTATATCACAGGATTGTTTTGAGGATAAAGGGTTTGTGTATAAAAATGGTGAGGAACATTTGGCCCTTTGGGTACTTTGGATGACAACTCCCACAATTCTTTACAATTGGCTATGTTGGCTTGTGCTTCTAACCTATACTGGGAAGCTAAACAAAAGGAAGAAGACAAAAAAAAAAACTGGTCACTAAAGGCAATACAGAAACAAGGAAGGGTGACACCTTTAACAGACCAGTAAAATCTCATAGTCAAGTGCTAGCTTTTGAGTCCCAGTGCCTGTTGTGAGATTTTAGCAGTCTAATAAGAGTATCACCTGCCCTTATTTTCAAACAGAAATATTACATAATTTTTAGTATAGGTAGGAAGATTACACATGGCTCATAAATAAATTATGTTATAGAATGTATATGTGGAAATAAAACAAAAACAGAAAATAATGTACATAATATGGCTAATTTATGCCTATTATTAACAACTATATCACCTTACACAAGTTTTCCCATATGAAGTAACTACAAAAGAGAGACTTCATTAGATTTAAAGTGAGATCACATTATGCTACAAGGACATCTGCATGTTAATATCCATCTTCATAGCATTACAAAATTTACATTGAACCTAATGTATTAATTTGTCAGAATAACCTATATATCCATCTTAGTTCCCTAGAATGGTTTTAATGCTCTTAAAACAGTGCAGCCCATCACCAGCTTGACCTGCAGAGAAATGTGCAATATAAATTTGGAATTCTAACAAATATTCATGATCTGGGGGTATTTTTAAAAGAACAACATACTTTCACACACTATGGCTATATGTTTATTTAATGTATTTATTTCCATTTGCTAAGTGTCTCTGCTCTAGTTTATTCATTTCTTCTTTTACTTACCAGATGTACAATGAAACCCTCAGTAAAAACCCGGTAGAATTAACATTCTTCAGCCAAATCTAAATGCCCCTGATATCTTCTCTCATCCTGAAGGGACAAAAACACGGGAACATCTAAGCCTTCAATCACTTATGAAGCATCTAAATTGAACCTCCTCTTCCTCAATTACTATAAGTAAAGATCAACAACAAGCCTTTTCAAAATTAAACCTTGACGTTTTAGGTCATTCAGTGAGAATTACTTATACTGTATTTTTCCCAAGCTCCTTTCTAAAAATACAGCAGATATATGGTAGTGTGAAACAACAGATTTTCAATGGAGATTTTGTATGATTTTGCCATATCTGATATAAAAATAACTCTTATGTGTGCAATGCAATTGTCACAACAAACCATTGTCTTTATTTTAAATTAAATGGGACTGAGTCCTAGTCATTCATATCAAAATATATGGCTAACAAATAATTAGTAGAAGAATGGAAGCTAAAGAGCAGCATGCCACAAGAGGGTCAGCAGAACTCTGGAGCCTTTTCAATTTGTCTCTGTAGTAGCAAGTAGCATGTTAGGTAATTACATTAGCTGAAACATTTTGAAGCCAGTGCTTCAGAATGTAATAAGGTTGGAGCTTGCTCAATAATTCCTCTATCTAGAAGAAATTAATAGGAGAAAAAGCTATTGATTGCAAGGGTATACAGAAATCACAAGATGTGGTCTGGACCCTAACATGGTGCTTTGTAAAAAGGAGGAGATCAACTTGGAGCAGTCTACTTTTCCATTTGGTGTATATTTCTCAACTCAATTAAAAAAAAACAGAATTCTTTGAAGCCAATAATTTGCTTATTAAAAATATATGCTTCAGCAAACCTAAGAAGAAAATTGTATATATTGATACCACCAAAGGACCAACACAGAAATGAAACACGTATTTGGTTAATTTATTTATTTAAAATATTTTAACCTTTCTTTCTGTTTAAAAAGAGTCTTACAACACTAAAGACAATATTTAAAGTTGAAAACAATGAATATACAATGGTTAACATCATTAAAAGACAATATTTAAAGCTAAGAATAGTGAGCATAAAGAGGCAGCTTATATAATTAAAAGGCTAAGAATAAAAGTATACACATATTAAAAAGGAAAGAAAAACAAATGCCACTCTGAGAAGTGGAAAACACAAGTAGTACTAAAAATCGAGTCAAAGCATCAATGCACAACAATCTATCTAAAAATCTCACACAGATAGCTAATTACTTAGAGAAGGCTTGCCTGAAGAAAAAGGTCTTTGTCTGCTTGTGGAAGGACAGCAAAGATGGGGCCAGTTTGGCCTCCTGTGGGAGAGAATTCCAAAGTCTGGGAGCAGTAACAGAGAAGGCCCTCTCCTGTGCCCCCACCAAATGCACCTGTGAAGCTGGCCTGAGAGAAAGGCCTCTCCTGATGATTTTAATACTCGAGCTGGCTCATAATGGGAGATATGGTTTTTGAGATAGCTTGAACCCAGGCCATTTAGGGCTTTATAGGTTAAACCCAGCACTTTGAATTGTGCCTGGTAACTGATTGGCAGCCAGTGGAACTGCTGTAACAGGGGAGTTACATGGTCCCTGTAACCAGGCCCAGTCAGCAATCTGGCTGCTGCATTTTGGACCCACTAAAGTTTCCTGACACCTTCCATCGGCAGCCCCACATAGAGTGTAACTAGGGCATGTGTCACAGTAGCCAGATCAGATCTCTCAAGAAACAGACATAGCTGGAGCACTGGTTTTAAGTGTGCAAATGCACTACTGGCCACCACTGAGACCTGGGCATCCAGGCTCAGTGATGAATCCAGGAGCACCCCCAAGCTGCATACCTGTGTTTTCAGGGGAAGTGTAAGAGGAAGTATTCAGTTATCAAAAATATCACCGTGTGGTGACATCATCACACTTCCATGGTATAATTTATGCTATGCAATGCATTGCAATGCATTCCTATGGGAACCTTGCAAGATGAATGAATTTTTTTTGTCTTGCAAGGCATCGGTCTTGGGGAAAAACTGTCTTGCAAAGCACGGCCATAGAAGAAGCCGTCTTGCGAGGCACCATAGCAATTGAAAAAAACATTCGTCTTGAGTTTTTTTCGTCCCACGAGGCATTCGTCTTGCAAGGCACCACTGTATTTGGAAGGAGAAAATACAGAAGGCCTGTTTTTGTATGAAAATATAGAACTAGAAGCAGACCATAGTACAGACAATGAACTGCTAATATGAAAAATTAGAGTAAAGTTGAAGAAGACTAAAACAATCAGAGGCCAAATATGATTTGAAAAACATTCCTGAAGAAATGAATGGTCATCTGCAGAATAGATTTCCAGTACTAAACTCAGTTGACTGTGAACGACAGAGATTGTGGATTGAAACCAGAGGTATTACAAGAAAAGAATGCAAAAAGCTATTCCTGAATTAAAAGAAAAGCTTTGGTGGCTATGTGACAAAACTCTTAAATTCCTAATCAGAGATTAGAAGAAGTAGAAAAAAGAGACAGAAATTAGATGAGAATCCTAAATGCAACTTTTCAGTGACATTTGCAAAGAACAGTTATAATAATCGTTGCAAAGACACAGCAAGGAAGAACAAGATATATTGTGTCTTTCATAAAATCTGAGAAATCAAAGGAAAATCCAGTCCAAGATTATGCAAGCCAAAAGATCAACAGGGTAATACATTGTCTGATTACGATAAACAGAAGATGGGAAAATATCTTGAAGAACCATACAGAAGAAGGGCAATAGATGCCTTTGAAGAAAAATCCTTAGGTAAAGATCTTCAGAACTAGAAAGTGAAATATATATATAATCTGTCCCTGGTTTTCACAGACTGTCACTATCAGATTTATGATTTAGGAAAAAAGAGGTGAGCAGTTAAGGTTGAATCTTAGCTCATGGACACACAAGTAACTAACTAACATAGTACAAGCCTGGAAGATATAAGAAGAGTGGCGGCATTAAAGCTGGTCATTGAGTTCTTGGACGGTTGGGATGTTACATCCTTGCTTTCTCATTTCTCTCTTTCTGCATCCTTGATTCTTTTTAGCTCACACTCCTTGTTTGACAGCCTTTCCCCTAGACATTTGGGTCCTCAGTGAGAGCTTCTCAATTAATATGGGCAATATTGAATTAATTCAAAGTAATCTTCTCTGTGTCCTTGAATTGTTTTTTGTCCACCACACAATCAAGCATCTGCAGCAAGCTCTCCATAGAAGATACAGTTTGGGATATAGTCATCCAACATTCTGATGACAAGGCCAGCCTGCTGAAGTTGTCATTACTTCAGAACTGTAAAAAAATGCTTGTCATCTGTGTTTGTTCCATGACTTCAGTAACAAAGACTTTATCCTACTATTTGATGTTGAGTATTCTCCAAAGACAGGTAAGACGAACATGATAAAACTTTCTTCCATGGTGTTGATAGATAGTCGATAAGGCAGAGGGAGTAGAAGAACAGTTTTGTATCTCTTCAGCTTAACAGAAAAAATGATTCCATGTTGATCCCACACAGAGGATTGAAGTGAACTTATCCGCTGCAGAAAGGGAGTGTTCAGAACTGGTTCTTCATAGGGCAATCTGGAACAGATTAGTATATCACCCTGCAGATAGAGACAGCAGCCACGAAATTAAAAGACGCCTGCTTCTTGAGAGGAAAGCGATGACAAACCTTGACAGCATCTTAAAAAGCAGAGACATCACATTGCCAACAAAAGTCAGCATAGTCAAAGCTATGGGTTTTTTCTGTAGTGATGTTTGGAAGTGATAGCTAGACCATAAATAAAGCTGACTGCTAAAGAATTGATACTTTTGAATTGTGGTGCTGGAGGAGGCTCTTGAGAGTCCCCTGGACTGCAAGGAGAACAAACCTATCCATTCTAAAGGAAATCAAGCCTGAGTGTTCACTGGAAGGACAGATCCTGAAGCTGAGGCTCCAATACTTTGGCCATCTCATAGGAAGAGAAGACTCCTTGGAAAAGACCTTGATGTTAGGAAAGTGTGAAGGCAAGAGGAGAAGGGGATGACAGAGGACGAGATGGTTGGACAGTGTCATCAAAGCAACCAACATGAATTTGACACAACTCCGTGAGGCAGTGGAAGACTGGAGGGCCTAGTGTGCTCTGGTCCATGGGGTCATGAAGAGTTGGACACGACTAAACAATGACAATCTCATCAGTTTTTCCCTTCAAGCTGAAATTATTATAGGCAGAGGAAAATAGATCAAGACCTCTTTTCATATCCAGAAGTTTGGTTGCATTAGGAGTGAAGTCATGTGCAAGCAAAAACCCATACACTATACAAAATGAGACATTTATGGTCTGAAGATGCTGCAGATTGAACAGCTTCCCATCAGTGTAATATCAAAGGTCAACACAAGGGTTTTCTTCCCTGTAAGCACCCCAGAAAACATACTGAAAAGAATTGGAGCAAGAAAACAGCCTTGTGAGCATGTAAGTGGCAGACTTCTACCTTGTGTCCACATTTTTTGAAATATCAGTGTCAATCATTGGAGAAGTTTATCACCACATTTTTATAGATCTCCACTGTACTTGCATCTGCCCCCAGTTTTTTTTCCATTGGAGAGTTGGTTAATGGCCTTGTATTTCTTCCAGAGTTGACAGAAAGTCCATGGAATTGTTCTTCTGGCATCCTGCTAATCAGCTCCTCACTAATTTCAGATGATCCATTGAACACATTTTGAAATTCACAGATTTTGCAATCCATCTCTACAAAATTTGTGACTTTTTCTTGATGAGTCCTGAGCTGTTGAAAGAGAGGAGCAATGCATCCACATTTTGGGGGTCATAGATTATTTTAACTATGTTGAATAATGTACTTGTTTCTTCATGACCAGCGAAGTTCTGAATCTACTCAGCCTTCCTATTGAGACATGAGTTCTGCATCTCTCACAGTTTAAATGATAGCTTCACTGGCAAGTGATTTGTTGAACTTCTGTCGCTTATGTTTTTGTTCAAGAGTTTTGCCATTTCCCTTCGTTTTCATCGGACAAATCCTGATGGATATAGTTCTTAAATCCAAGAGCTTTTGTAGCAGTGGTATCATGAAGACGTTTCCATTGATCATCAACAATTTTGCTTCCAGGCAGAATTTGATCTACATTTGCATTTAATTTTGTCTTTAGAATCAATCTGGATCCCTCACAGCTGAGCTTACAGACATTTAGCTTCTTTGATGCTGTGGCGATCTCCTCTGAAGTCCCTATTCCCCCAGGCCTTCACGAGGTTTTCGCCCTTCCTTCTTTTTTTGCTGCCACCATATATTAATGCTTTAATATCAATAGAGTATGCAGATGCTTATTTTCCTTGTGGGCATCATTTCAATTTTATTGGTATCTTTATTTTTGAGGTGAGTAGGTGCTGCTCCATCCAGTATTCTGTACCACACATGGCTTTAGTGACACGTACATCTTGTCTGTCTCCATGCCTAATAATGACATATTTATTTTATTTATTTATTTATTTAACTTATATGTCGCCCACTCTACCCAGAGGTCTCTGGGCGGCTTACAATAATTAAAATTCAATACAATAAAATGATTAAAATACAATTAAAATACAATTAAAAAACAATTAAAATTGCCATCATCAGGACCCACAGTTGTTATTTCAATTAAAAGCCTTCTGGAACAGGAAGGTTTTGACCTGGCGCCGAAATGTCATCAACGTTGGCGCCAGACGGATTTCAGTTGGGAGGGCGTTCCATAGTCTGGGGGCAGCTGCTGAGAAGGCCCTTTGTCTACAAGCCATCCCTCTTACCTCTTTGAGGGATGGCTCTTTCAAAAGGGCCCCCTGGCTAGATCTTAACTGCCGGGTAGGCTCATATGGAAGGAGGCGGTCCTTCAAGTATCCAGGGCCCAAGCCATTTAGGGCTTTATATGTCAAAACATAGTCTAATAGAGGCCGATCTTGGAACCCTGGATGTACCTCAGTTGCTTAATTTTTTTGTTTTGAAGTCAAAATAATGTGTGATGATTAGACCATATTCACTGCAAACCATCTGGAGAAGCAAACCATTGCTATTACAATTTCCAATGCCACACTTGATATTTGATGATCTGAGCTGATGGCTATGATCAGCTTGTCTGGTGCAAAGGTGGTGCAAAGGTCATCTTAAAATTTGTCTTTGAAGTTGTCATTATTGGTCATGGTGAGAGTGTAAGCACTGACAAGAGCAGTGTACATCTTTCCAGAAAATGGGAGTTCAAGAGTCATCAGGCACTTGTTGATGGATTCTCAAAAAGTGCTAAGTTCACTCACAGCCTGGTTCCAAAACCAAAACCAACAGGCATCTTTAGGGCAGCCGCTCCAGAAGAAGATGTAGCCAGCACCAGCTCCTTCCAATTGTCCTTCTTTTAGAAGGTGTATTTCAGTAAGAGTGACAATGTCAACATTAGAATGTCCACGTGCTCTAGATATGTCTTATTCTCCTCTCAAGTCTGCTGCTTCAGGTGTTACCTAAAAGAAAACAAATGTTCCTTGTCCTGTTCATAATAGGGATAGACTTTCTTCTTCTTTTATTTTGTAAGTCACCACTGCAAAGTGTGGGATCCTGCCAGCTGTGGCTAACTGGCTGAAGTATGGTGGAACAGACCTTGTGTAGGGTGTCATTCCTGGTGGTCATTTCTGTAAGGCCTTTCATCCTAAAAGAAAAGCATTGCTGGTAGCACACAGTTGCTTGGATGAATGTCCCACTGTGCACAACTGTGTTTAGAATAGAATAGCAGAAGCTTGTGGGACATCCATTCCATGCTATAAATGTCAAAAG
Source organism: Pogona vitticeps (assembly GCF_051106095.1). Taxonomy (NCBI): domain Eukaryota; kingdom Metazoa; phylum Chordata; class Lepidosauria; order Squamata; family Agamidae; genus Pogona; species Pogona vitticeps. The sequence goes on along the minus strand of NC_135783.1, from coordinate 220,947,993 downwards.
AAATTTGGTATTGAAGAAACAGAAAATCAGTAGTTCATGGTGCAAAGTATTTTGCCCAAGATACATAAGCATGTTTTACAGTTTTGTGGAGTCACTTTCTATCGCATGATTTAATTCCTATGCATCCTATAATCCCATGGCTGATTTTCCTGACAGTGAGTCCCACTGCAGTTATTGGAACTCTGCTCAAGTAAACATGCATACACTGGGGCTGCAGAAATGTTTATCTTGCCTTTCTTCCCGTTACTTTCATCCTATTATAATGAATGTTGATGAGGTGATACTTGATTCAAATCTATTCCATTATTTCGAATTCAATAATTTAAACTATGAACACTTCACATATATATTTCCTAAAAATTTGCACACTGGCTTCTATTCACTAAGTATAAATAAGCTAAGTCAACTTCTAGCCAAGGTTTAGTTTCTTTGTTACTTGCTTTCAGGGTTTATGGAGTCAATGCTTATACATTAATTTATTCTATGTTTTTCAGTGCTCAAATGTTTGAATGTAATATAGAACATTTGTAGAGTACGTAGATCAAATTCTTCACTTAATGGGCCCCGGTTGGAAACATGAAACTTGACCTGGTGGCAGGTCATATTGTGGAACGTTTTTCTACTTCATTTGTGAATGATTATTTTTTTTACATTATCAATCTGAAAATAAATCTTCCTTTCTTTTCAACTCAGTGTTACAAACACAAAACATGAAAAGTAGTTCTGGTGAGTGTGACATTACATACAGGTCTCTATAAATGTAAAAAAGAAAGAAAGAAAGAGTTCTTTGCCTTTTCTGTTTCCCCTCTAGTAGTATTTATTTTATAGCTTTCTGATTATGAGATAATAAGCCCAGAAATATATATGCATGGAAAATACTATTTGGATACATTATTAAATTTATACAGAGGTGATGTTCCTCTTCCTCACATCGACTGAGGGGGTAAAACCTCCCATGGCAGCTCTGTTTGCCATTGGTTTTCCAGCGGCATAATTTAAATCATTAGTCATTAAAAAAAACAAACACTGAGAAATTAATTTTGATCTGAAGCAGCTGAGGGAAATTTCCTTTCCTTAAAGGAGTTAAAGAAGTAGTATGATGTGTTTGAGAAGCTTGGTTCAGGAAGGATCTTAGTGAAGAACTAGAGGTGGTCCGAATAATTCAAAATTGCTTTAATGCCTCAATAGATGCATTCATAATGCCACTCCTTTTTTTTTCTCCTCTTAAATTCTCTTCCCATGCATTTCTTCTAAAGGAAATGCATATACTATGCTGGCTTTTAGCTGTTTGGTTTGGGTCGTGTATGTTTCTCTGTGTGTGTGTGCGTGTGCGCATAGTATCATGTTAGATGACTGTAGACAGTTTAAGAGCCCTTTTTTGTCTGAGAACAAAAACTTTGGAAATAAACAGACGTGTAGCAGAGCTACATTTGCCATTTTAGACATTAAAGAGGGTTTCCTCCCTTGAAAAATACTGAAGTAACATACAATAAGGGTAACAGTGTCCTCCAGCTTTGCAGTTTATATGAAGAATATTTTCACACCCACATATTAGTGTGAACAGAGACACACGCACCCTTCATGTTGCAGCTAAGAAAATACCGAAACTAAGCTGGTGTTAATGGCTTACTACAATCTAATGCAAGAGGCCATGGCTCTTTATTAATGTCATTTTTTAAAAAAAGAGGAGATGGGGAAAGGAAGGAAAAAGAAGCAAAGGGAAAGGAATGGATGGGAATGGAGACAGATCCGTTGAGTGCCCTGATGAAAAGAAAATAGTTTCCTTAGCAACTGTAATACTTTGGATAGCGTTAGACGAATGTTCAAGTGGGTAATAAGTGTCTGATTTAAAATCTTTCACAGTGGATAAAGAAGTACTGCAAATGTGATTGATCTTTGGTAGATTCAAAAACTTGTATGTTCGTAATTTAAATGATTTCTGCATACTTGGAAATGCACAGAAGGATGCTGGAGGATGTATATACAACAGGATCAGGACTGATTATTATGGGTTCTAGGAGCTGAATTCTTTACCGTGTCTTGTAAGAGAAAAGCCAGCTTATTGGTTGACCTATGTGGCCCCAGAAATATCCCAGAAGAAGGGAATATAAAAACTTAATGATTAATGTATATGTAGCAAATGTTGGAAAGGGTTGTCATAAGTTAGGACCAACTTGATGGCCACATTAATTGTTATAACAAAGGCATCAGAAATCTAGGATTTCAGCCTTTGGGAAATTGGCAGAAATAAGGACGAATATCTATAAATATCTCACATACAATCTATGGAACACTCTAGCATAGGACTCTGTGTGGAAGAATACAGAGAACTGAGGAATTCTCAGTCTCAAAATACGTATGCTCCTGCAACTAAGCTGAATGTGAGAACAAGTGAATTGGCTTGTTCAACATGTCTACAATCTATTTTTATTATCCCCTTCTCCTCTTGGATGGAGAGGAAGGTCAACAAAGAAGTATTAATATGTATGAAGATAATTCAACACATCATAAAAATTCTTAAAATGTAGAAAGGTAGAATACTTTGGTCAAGTAATGAGAGGTAAAAGGTATAGACTGTTACAGCTGATCATTCAAGGGGAAATCAGTAGGAAAAGAAGGGCAGAAAGAAGAATGGAATGACCTTGACAGTTGATTTGGATACATCCCAAAATAATTGTATATTGCTGCAGCACCCAAAAGGCAAAACAACCACAATTATGTCTAACTACTGATAGGTGAGGAACAACAAGAAGTCAGTATTCATTTTTCATTCCTCAGAGACTGCTAATGTACACCCAAGGATGAAGGAAAGCTTGAAGTTATCGTCTTCAGCAGTTTCTTAATTAATTAGAAGGGTTTATGGGAAAAGCTTTTATCTATGGCAATTGATTGTGGACATCATGCCCTTTTCAAGATGATGCACTTGGATGGCTGGGCGAAGATCAGTGTCTGTTCTGGAGGCCAAGTTTTGCTTGCATTTCAAGAGAACAGGAGGAACAGGCAGGGCCACTTCTGAACCTTCGGCTATTCATCTTCCTGTTAATGGCTGCCTGAGATATTGGAACATAGGCAGAATGACAGACCAGTGAATAAAATTGAGCAATCAATGTTCGTAGTCCTCTGTTTCAGCTTAGGCTCAGTCACTGACCTTTGACACATGATGTCACCTCCCTTCTTCTTACCTATAAAACATAAAAGTAATTCTGTTCATCTCCTTGAAATGCACCACCCTGAGTTTAATAGTAGTTCAGCACTGTCCCCAAAATATAAAGAGAGACTTTGTACCAACAATTTACAGAATTAAAATGGGCAAGAAAAGCCTAAGACATACCTAAATAAAAGGCATACAAATGAAATACCTAAGGCAAACAACCTAAATCTTTTGTTTCTCTTGAGGCAGAACCATGTAAAATAAAGATAGCCACCCTATACTATCTGCACAAAGAAAAGGGGGCAGTTTTTTTTATAAAAAGGACTTGCATTTTCAGGAATACAGACTGTTTTGCTAGCAGACAGTTATGTGCAAGACATGTATGTCATAATCACCTCCAAAATAATTCACACCTATGAGGAACAAAGTAACTTTTTGGTCACACCCCTCTTGTCTGAAAAGGACCCCTAAGTTTTTACCATTCAGTACCCTATCTTTGATTTTGTAATGTTCCACAGCTCCTCAGATATGTGGGTATGTACTGCATTGTCAGTGTGGGTTGGGAATGATGGTAGCTGTAATCTAACACACCCCGAGGACTGTAATCCAACATACAGGGGGGTGGGGAAGTTGCTATCCAACACACCTGAGCTCAGAAAGACTTCCTATGTGCTTACATGTCTTGTGCACAAATGAGAAATGAATTTTAAATAACTCTATAGGCTGCAAGCAAAGGTAGCATTTGAGGTTTGTTCTAACTCCAGTGTTGCGGAGTGATACTTTTAAAGAATTATTGAACATGCTCAGTTTATATTGGGGATAATATTTTAATTTATTTGTACATTTTTAAAATCCCATTTTGGATGTATATATTTTTATGTGTAGTTTTTAAAATTTGCAGGGATTACTTTTGTCAGGCTAACATTATGCAAGTGTACATATTTCTTATGTATGTTTTCATTGTAATGCTAGTGGTCGTTGAATGACCAAAGTGTTTATATGAACAATAAAGTTAGTAGGTATTGAGGAGAGAGGCCAGTCCTTGGATAGCTCCTGTAAAGCTGATCCTAAGGAGTATGAAATCGATACTTCTGCAAAGATGCAAAATAAAGAGTAACTGCTACTGATTTTTTCTGTTTCTGTAGCATGGATATCATAGCTTTTTTTATTTCAGGTGTGGCAAGTCTGAACTGGATGTTCTGCTATACCCAGGTAGTTAAAAAAGTGTTTCTCATGCTTGGGTTCCCAGATGTTCCCAGATTAAAACTTCCAAAAGCCTTCAACACTAGCTATGCTGGCCAGGATTTATGGGAGTTGTAGTCCAAGGACATTCTCAAGGTTGAGAACCAGTGAATTAAGGCATGAATTGCAGTGGCCAAATCAATCTTCCCACGGCTCTGAAGAAGTGAATTGTAATCCACAAAAGTTCACACTAAGTTTGTTAATTTTACAGGTACCACAATACTTGCATTTTGTTGTTATTGCTTGTGAAGGAATCCAGAAACAAGTCTAAATACTGCCAAAAAGGTAAAGGGTTCTAGCTCCATAGCACTAGGCTAGTTCCATCACAAGTCACCAGAAAGTGGTGGGAGGGTTGGGTTAAGGACCTGGAAAAAATAAAGAAAGGTGAGGAATGATCTAGACTGGGAAGAGATGGGTCCAAAACTCAAGGCTAGAATTTCATGTCAAAAAGTTGTACACAGCCCCAATTACATCTAGGAGGACCACATGTCTTACAGAGAGTTTGGTGGGAAACTTAATTTTTTGGCTAGAGAAGGTAGCCAAAAATCCATACAACAGGGTGTAAAGTTAGTCCAGTTCCTTGGTTTGAGGAGACCGGTTGTAGCGGAATCCAAAAGATGACGTCATTCCTGCCTGTCAATCAGAGGATAGAGCAGGAGGGGCGGAGCAAAAAGGACAGTTAAGACAGTTGAAAGGAACAGTTAGGAACAGTTGGAATGAGACAGGAATATAGAGAGTCAGGGACCAGAAGATATTGAGAGAGTGTTAGGGTTTAGGAATAGATTAAAGGGGTTAGGAAAGGAAATTGAACAGTTTACATCATATTGAACAAGCAGGAATGAACATTTAAGCTTAACATGAGATATATTGATTTAAAACATATAATAGTTCTGAAAACCAGTGATTGAATACATGATCTGATATATGCACACCTGAAACAGTTATATATTGATTTTCCTTTTTATTTGTTCATTAATAAAAGAATATTTGATCAAAACCCCTGATTACTAAGTTATATGAGCAGCTCCTGTGTGTGGGACTTGAATTGGTATTAGGATAATACCTGGTGGCAGCGAAAAAGGGCGAGTTTACCTTTGTGGAGCCCAAAGAAATAAGGGGCGCAAAAGGAGATCGCCACACCGGTTATTTGGAGATTCAGCATGGCATGCTGCTGGTAAGAAAGGCATTCTGCACTAGCTCAGAAATCTTGTTACACTGTCTTGTTAGCTTCGATTAAGATATCTTATTTTCTTGTATTTGTCTTTTACTTAAACTGTCTTTTTGACAAATATTTTGTCCTTTCCAATTAGGTTTCTTTTTAAAAAATATTTAATTTAAAGAAGTCCATTTGGTGTGTTTCTTGGTTGGCAATTGGGCTGCTTCGTTCTAAGTTCAGAGTCCTTAGACTGAAATTGGCTATGCAAAGAGTCATTGCCATTTCATACCTACATTTTAGACTACCTTGGATGGCTGGTGTTCACCCTGCAGATATAGAGTTATTGGACTTACAATTCACAGACTGAGGGGACCCAACTGCCAGTAAACCTTCAAACTCCAAGCCTGGGCCTTTAGAGGAATGCAGTCACAACTGAAAGATACTTGGCATTGAAAATACTTTAGCATGTTCTATGGCCATTTTCATATCTGGCACTAAAAGATATTCTTGCTTTTATTGGTTTGTCAAGCAAATGTAAAAATGTATCATGACCAGCAATTGCCTTCATATTACAAATATGCCTCTTCCACCTTCACTGCTCTATAGTCAGCAAATAGGGATATGCTGTGGCTTCCGAAAAACAACGTGTCAAAAAGAGCTGAAGCAGGGATAGATGTACATTATTGGTGTGTGTTGGGGGAAGTTTGAGAAGTCTCCAGTCACATTTGGATTGACTGGGACAAGCCTACAAATGACCGAGGGTTGCTTTGTTGTTCTAGGGGTTAAAATGCTGACATTTAAGCAACAATACTTGGCACCAGTTGCTATAGTAAAAGAAGGAAGGATCAAGACAGAAGGAGATTGACAACTGAAGCCCCAATAAAAGCCAAAAGGTCTCCTGGAAAGTCCAGCCAATGAGCCCTGGTGAGGACTTAGCCCAATCTCAGCCCAGAGTAGACACGTTCTAGATGGGTGCTAAATCAATCAATCAATCAATCAATCAGTCAGTCAATCAATCAATCAATCAATCAATCAATCAATCAATCAATCAATCAATCAATCAATCAATCAATCAATCAATCAATCAATCAATCAATCAATCAATCAATCAATCAATCAATCTCATCTGACTCCATTTATTCCCTAGCCACGTGATCAAGCAATTATTACATATCCAGGCAGAGCAAGGGCCATATTCTAAAATTGTCTAGCTTTTTCTTTCATGAAGCTACATTGAGTTTTCACTACATTTAAGACTGATTGTAGAACAGATAACTGACACTGTTGTATGGGCTTTGATTGAGTGGATCAAAGTAGACATAGAAAACATTTTTCTCCCTCACTTGCTATTTTCTACTCTCTCTCTCTTTAACTTTTTAATGTCTGCCTCTGGCCTTTATTTGAAATGCCATTCTTTTTCTTGCTGAGATTGCCTATATACATTCCAGAGTGGGTGAGTGCCAAACAAGTAGGACTCTGATTTGGGTGAGGCAACAAAGAACAATTGGGCTGCTGACAGAAGATACTACGGAGACACCATCCACACACCCCAACACATACTTTCCCTGGCTCCTGGGTCTGCAAAAAGAAGGAAGGAAAGAACAAGTGAACAAACAGACAAACAAATGAGTGAACAAACAAATGAACCTGGTAGGAGCTTTGCCTACAAATTGAAGGTACACCACATGATGCTCTTTATCATACACACCCTATCCAAGCTCACAACCCTTTATTTTCCACATTTTCAGTTTTTTTCCCTCTCAGTCTAAGGCCTACAAGTACTTTCAGAAACCCAAGACCAAATCATTTCAGGCCATCTCCAAATCAGCTACGGGCACCTCAGTCCTGATTTGTAAGGCAAATATTTGTATACAAATTGGATCAGATAGCATCCAGTAATGGTTAAGTGGAGGACTCATGGGCGAATGGTCTTTCATTATGCTTTGAATTACGAGGTGAGGGAAGTCTCATGACAGTGCCACATCTATACCAAATTGGCACAAAGAGGAAAGCTGCACAGCTAAGGTATTCCCCTCCTTGCCATAGCCCAAACCTAAGTACCTTTTGAAAGCATTGCAAGTTGCTATATATCCAGTTGGAATTATCAGTTTACAGAAGAATAACACACAATATACAATAGCTAAAAGCTTCTACTCTCTCTCTCTTTCTCTGTAGAAGTTTTCTGCAACTGTAAAATTCCCTGTAAATTCTGTTTCATCAAGATGAACTAAATACAAAACCCTTTACTCCAGGGAAAGAGAAATTTCACCCTATGGGACAAATTTAAACTTGAAGACCTGTCAATCTACATTTCTTGCGGGCTTTGCTTCCTTGCCAGCTCCAGGAGGATATAGTGATATTCTGTTTACCCCATTGTGCTCTGCACACCAACACCTATACAAACCTGATGACAGAAACTGAAGGAATTTCCCACACAACATGAGGAAGACTCCTTGGATTCCCTCCCACCCCACCCCCCATACATGAGGTGTGTAGAATTGTATTTTTGGTCTGCGACTTATGTAGTCCTAAGGAGCAAATTTTCACATCTTTATTCTATACCAAAACAAAGTTAAGAGTTACATTCATAACTCTACGCACTTTGGACTGGCCTTGCCCACTTCTGATTTTGTTCACAAGTGTCCCACTTGCCTTTGTTCAATACGCTGGATTTGTATTCTGTGTCAATCAACTGTGCAGAATCCTTCTGTTGCTTGGAACAGACTCATTTGTTTCCAGAAAACCAAAGAGACAAGTTTCACTATATGGAACATTTTCTTCTTCTTAAGAAATATACACCAACAAGGTTAAATTCATAGTGTAACTGTGTGTGACATTAAATGCACACATGCATGATTATTACCAGGCATAATATCAAATGTTTTTTAATAGGTTCATTTTGGAATATGGGTTCCAGGATATTAAATAAGGAAAAGGGGGGTGTCTGTCTAACCCTGGACAGGGGGTTACTGCATTGTCCTTATAGATCTATGATTGTTTCTTGGTTCGGATGCAAAAAGCACTGGAATTTCATGAGGCTATGGACTACAGATTATTAAACTTCAAAACGATCCAGAATTGCAAGTATAGTTCTTTTCCCAGTGCAATCCAATCAAAATGTTAATCATCTGATAGAAATGGACTAAATTTGCCTTATTATTAAAGTTTTATTATTCTGTTGGATTATGGTAATTTCCCAGGGCAGTGACATTCCATCCCACCCCATGGGTATTATGGCACATTCTCATTGCATCTTGACCCGATCAAGGAGAAAAAAGTCACCTTTTTTTCAGAGCTACTCTGTATAACTCTATAGAATGCCAGCAGCCTTGCTTCTTTCTTCTCAGTAGGAGAAAAAAGAAGCAAGGAGTGCCATCCTTAAAAGCCTGTTTTAGCATTCCTGCCTGTCGCTGTTCTAGCATTCTTGTCATTATTACCTGACACTGTTGCTTGACATGAAATATATCCCCACTTTTTCCAAAATCAAAATATTCTGGCCGATTTGAAATTATTTGTACTGTAGTCCGCAGGACGGCTGTTGGTGAAAGCAGATGAAATTGACATGGATTCATTATTGACAGATGCATCCATCTCTCTCAGGTAGGAGCTGACTCTCTCCGAACTTGGTGTCATTTCTTCTTTTAAACAATGTGCTATTTTTATTCAGGTTCGTTTTACTCTCTGCAAATCCAGAAAGGGTAGAAGAATGAAAAAGAACTATGTTGCTCTAATAGATCAACTATGTGAGCTTCTTGCCCCCAAGTCCCACCAGTGTTCAGTAAGTTCATTGCACTGCTCTCATCTTCAACTCTGCCATTATCGGACATTTTCTACCCTTTTCATGAAGCTTAGTTTCACCAGTTTGGTTCACAGATCTAACATAATGCCACCTCCATTTCTCTGCTGCTCTGCAGCTGGAAAGGAGGGGGAGTACCCCCCGTTCTGGAGGTAGGTTGTGTGTGCATGACACAAGCTTGGCATTGTGTGGGCAGCATTAGGGATGAGAGGCAAAGGTTTAAAGACTTGCCCAAACGCAATGCTGGGCCCCTTTCATTGAGTGGCTGAACAGTCCATCATCTCTCCCAGTCAGAGTGAGGTTCCTGGTTGCCTAGTGGGCCAGATAGAAATTTTGGGCTCAGGTTCACTGATTAGCATATTGAACAAACGGGGCCTGGATGATTTTTGCCAGTTCCATTCTGATATCTACAGGGCATGATGAGTAAACCTGGGAGCAGTGTTGTACTAAATAGGTCACAATTTAGAGAGTAGTGCTGAGAAGGGCTATTAGACGTAAGTCCTGTAGGGTGCCTTTGCTTGGGTCCCCTGCTTTGTTAGCGTGAATCATGAGATTCAGGAACACTGACAAGGATGGTCCTCTGAAGCAGCCGAGGGAGGCAACCAACCCTAAATCATGGGACACGGGCTGGAAATGGACCTAGCACCAAAAGAGCTAGCCAGAGTAAGAATGGCAATGTAGAGCAGGGTCCTGTGACCAGGAACTCAACCAGTCCAAGCAGGAGAGCGGTCAGAAAGGTCCATCTCCTCCTGGTCCCAGGTTCCCGCACTAACTTACATCCCATTGCAAGTTAGGGGAATTAAGCAGTTAATAAAGTTGTGACCCTTTAAAATCCCATCTGTTGTGCATTGCTTCTTTATTTAGTGGTTGACATCACCTGAATATGTCTCATGTAGAAATGTCCTTAAAGCCAGCACATTTTATCACCTATCACGTAGGTGAGGTCTGGCAGCTGATAAGTGCCAAAAATGGGGGAAGAGGCTCCAAAAAATTAAACCTGTTTTCAAAGTCTATTTCATCCCATTGCATAAGCCTTCTTTTAAAAAAGGACATTAAAATGTGGAGCTGGAAAGTGTACACGTTGCTGTCAATATGTACACTCTGTAACTATCCTTTCCTAATAGACAAAAAATTATGCAGTTTTCCTTCTTATATATGTATGTGTCTACATACAGCTTTCCTTGTATATGCATGATTCTTGCTGTCTGATTATACCCTAAAATGATTGCACTGGAAAGGATCATTTTGTCAGCAGCAATTTCTTTTAAACTGACCCATCCATCCATCCCTCTAGCTCAACCCAAAACAAGAGTAGCCTTACCATTGGATCCAAGAAGGTCCAGCTTGGCCACAGATCAGGGTCAACCTGGAGCACTGTTGCCCTTACATCATATGATTAGTGAGAAATAGATCACACTGGACCACGCCACAACCAGTCCAAAATGCTGGAAGGTTAATGCATTGTAATCCAGGAAATTCAAGTTAATATTGTTTCAGAGGAACCAAATGAAACTCCACCCATTTCTGGATAGCTTTTTTATTTTTTTTCCTTCATTTTCAAATATATGAAGTCACAATATCTAGGTGAGTGAAGGAAGGCCATTTGATGATTAAAAAGGTTTTTCCAGGTTCTCTCGGAGTACAACAATATGGTCAAATATTGCGAAATTTGCTTTGCTTATGAAACCGATGAATTCAAAGTATTTTTTACTGACCACATGATGCAATGTCTGAATCAAATTGGGACAGCCCTTTTGACTCCCAAAGCAGCTGCTTTTCTCTCATGCTGGAGGGCCTCTACATTTTTCTAGCCAGAACAATTCGGACAGTTTTCCCCCCCATGTGACTAGCTGATATGTTCTTGTAATAATGGAGGGTGTCTGTAGGTGGTGTGCTTCAGTAATGTAGACTCTCAAGGGAGGACAAGCTTGAGTATGCATGCATGCGCGCACACACACACACACACACACACACACACACACACACACACACACACACACACACACACACACACACACACACACACACACACACACACACACACACACACACACACACACTCCAGACCTTACACTGGAGTCTAGTCAAGAATCTTGGTACTAAATCAGCTCTTCCTTTAGACTACAGTTTCAACCTATTTCAACCAGTAAAATTGAGTAGGTAACATCACTTTTTGGTTCCCCACTGCTGATTAGTTTATTTATTAAATTGGGACATCACTCCACCAACGCCTTGTATCTCATCTCTTTAGCCTTGTCTTTATCTGCATACATTCAGCATTATTAACTGGAAATAGTCACCCACTCTGGTGGTGGCTTGGGTGTGTAGTTTACAGCATTTTATTAGCAACAAAGGAGTAACATTGCAGAATATCTATGTCTGCATCTACAACTTTATGCACGCAGATTTAAAAATGGACAGGCCATGCTTACAGGCTAACAGAATATGGGATACAAAAACAACAGAATGAGGAAAACGGACTTATAGTGTTCCTGCAGTGATCAGAAATGGGATATGGGGGAGGGAGAGAAATGGCAGCTGGCCCCATACCTAAGCTGAAAGAAATATTCCCACTTTTCTTTTATTCTCTCTGTTCAGCTAGGTAGAATAGCAATTATTCAAGGAAATGGTGACCACTTTGTAATATAGCCAAGCATTACAAATCCATATACTAAGCCATGTAATCATGAACTTTGGCAATAAGACCATTCCAAACATGTGCTACCCTCAGTCACAGTACAGTCTCAAAAGGGCTAAATATAGGGTGGGAAGCAGAGACCACCTTTGTAATTTTAAGATCAGGCATTCTGACTGATCTGTTGAACAGTAACACGGTCAACCTGAGCTGTTCAATTACATATTTACTGTATTGTTATTCAACTTATTGTTAGATTAAGGATAATTCATATACAGAAAACCTACTTAGTCACTTCTTAGGTAAAGGTAAAGGTTCCCCTTGACATTTTTAGTCCACTTGTGTCTGACTCTAGGGGGCGGTGCTCATCTCATTTTCAAGCCATAGAGCCAACGCTTGTCCAAAGACAGTTTCTGTTGCCATGTGGCCAGCATGACTAGGGAACACCATTTTACCTTCCCACTGAGGTGGTACCTATTTATCTACTCACATGTGCATGCTTTCGAACTGCTAGGTTGGCGAGGAGCTGGGACAAAGCGACGGGAGCTCACTCCGTCCCGTGGATTCAATCTTATGACATCTGGTCTTCTGACCCTGCAGCACAGGCTTCTGTGGTTTAGCTCACAGTGCCACCACGTCCCTTCTTACCATATATCAAATTACAGGAATGCTATTGTTTCCTACCATGTTTTTAGTATCAAACAAAATGTTAACATCTATTGCATCATGGCAAAAGAGCTTAGAGTTGTTAAACAGAAGCCATTTCTTTTCTGTTTACTGTTCTTTCTACTATAAATCACCACTATTATAGGGAAAGAAGAGCTAATGTTTCAGCATAAAGCCTATACAGCCGAAGTATGCAGTGATTTCAATATAATAATAATAATGCTATCACAAAGGAAATAATTCATCTATGGCAATCTGAGACACTATCAGCTCTGTAGACCAAAAATATGAATATCATGAAAGATACTACTGAGATATTATATAGATATAAAAAGTACACATCCAGAAGAAATGATGTACTATTGTACTTATGAACTATACAATATATAGACAAACAATCACAGACAGCAACATACAGGGAATCTCTTGTAAAATGCACTTTTTTGGACAGTGATAGTGTAACATTTAAAACACAGGGGACATTTGTTTTTTCTTTTTCTTTCATGCTCAGGGCTGAGCATAATAGGCATACTGATTAAAACTGTCAATCAGTGATCAATCAGTTCATATATTGTCTGAGAAACCGTCGCATTCCAGTGTCTGTGTTATCTTAAGGAACCCCCCAAGAGGCATCTGACTATTCCTAGCAGTCAGCAAGATCTCTCTGGGTGAAGGCCTGTTCTATAACTGTAGTCTGTTCAATAGCCCTTCTTAGGCATTTTCATGCCGGGGGGGGGGGGGGCAGGGATTGCTGTGGTAAAGGATGTTGCATAGCTGGGCTATAGTTTAAATTGATAAATAACAGAAGTTTTCATATAGTTCTCCTCATTCATACTTTTTCTTGCTTGCTCACTGTGCGAATAATGCCTTGCTTGGTTAATAGCATTAAAATGCCCAATCAATATGCATTGATGAAGCTTTAATCATCCACAAAGACCATGAAGGCCTTTTGATTAATATCTAATCATGTTTATGTATGCCTCAACTGCAGAGTGGAAGTAAAGACTTGCAAAAATTCATGGGTATTTTCTTATCATTGTCTTCTCTTTCCTCATTCTTTTTCCTTCATTCCCTTCTACCGTTCCAGGCATCACCTTCAGCAGGAGCACACTGCTTCCCCAGACATCAGAACCTTGTTTACTCTGCAAACTCCTGCTACTTCCATGTTATTAGATAAAGAGGCAATTATCATCACCATTACTGTTAGAGACAGTAGTCCTGCATGGAAGGCTATAAACAGTGGTGTTTCCTGAGGATATGTTTTAGGACTCTTGCTTTTTAATTTCTTCATAAATTGGGATGGTGTGACCAAATTATTTAGGGCAGTAAGAACAAAATTATTTGTGAATAACACTAAAAGGATCACTCTGAAATGAGGGGGAAAGCATTAACATATTAAATAATGATCATTGAACCCTAGTTTTTTTTTAAAAAAAGAATGGATATTGAGGCAAACTTCTCAACATTGCATGGGTTATTCCCAAAGCTTGCCAGCTAGTCTTCCACACCCCATTCTCCATGGGAAAAATGCCTCCAAAACAGACCGATTGTGCTACATGTGTCTGATAATTCCTGGACTTTTGGCTGCAGGAGTTGAACCCATTGGTGAAGCAAAACTTCATTGTAAGAATCCAGAAAGGTTTGCCACATAAGAATCATGACCCTTCTGTGTGCTGTAACTCATGTCCAATGTGACTGGCCTTGAGGCCAACTATGGTGTCACATGAATGGCAGAGGAACGTTTTGCTTGGGGCAACAATCTTCAGGTGAAGTTGACGTGTCCAATAAGCTGGCATGTTTTATCATCACCTATGTTGCAGAAGCAGCAAAGGCTTTCAAATCTTCTAAATTTGAAATCTCAGCTATGAGAAGGTGACCAGATTGCACCTACTTAATCTAGGAATGTGAGACAAGTAGAAAGGTATTTTGGCTTTTTTTAGAGCTACAAGAACTCTGAGTCTACCACAAATTCAGAAAATGCACGAGAAAAGCACAATGAGGCAAATTCTTGGGGCTAACAGGTAAGAAATAATCTAAATAATCTGCAGTAGTTGCACAGCCAGTGGAGACATTTCAGGATATTAAAACCACCTAGAAACATCTCAAAAGGCCTACACGGTGTTGCATTGAGCAGGCCCATGATCATGAACCATGTTCACATCCTTTTCAAACAATATGTTGCAGAGTGTTCAGAACTCTCAGGGTCTGCCATTATTCACAGATAGGCCCTCTAACCAGGTCTTAATTTTACTCCTGAAGACACCCAGAGAGGGAGCCAGGCGTATCTCCACGGGCAACTTGTTCCCAAGGTGAGGGGTCACTGCTGAGAAGGACCGGTTCCTCGTTCTTTCCTTCTGGACCTTCTTCGGCATTAGGCCCCTCAGCTACCTGGCCTGGCTGGAATGAGTGACTCTGGCAGAACTTGGTGGAAGGAGGCACTCTGCCAGATATTGAGGTCCTAAACCATTTAGGACTTTATATATCATCATTAGGACTTTGAAATCAACGTGGAAGTGAATAGGCAGCCAATGCTAGGCGGCCACAGTGGGAGAAATATGGTGGTATCTTTTCACTCCTGTAAGTCTTGACACCATTTTCTGCACCATCTGGAGTTTCTGTGTCAGTCTGAAAGAAAGCCCCATGTAGAGCGCATTACAGTAGTCTAATCTCGAGACTACGAGCACGTGGACCAAAGTGGTGAGTGCCCCCACATCAGAGACCCAGCTGGGCAATCCGCCAAAGATGGAAGTGTGCAGAACAGACCACTGATGCCACCTGAGTTTTCATGGTGAGCTCTGGGTCCAGATGTATACCCAAGCTGCGAAGCTCACTCTTGGTGGTAAGAGTCACACCCCCCAAAAAGAGGGAGTTTCCCAAACCACTGATGTCTGGGGCACCCACCCTCAGGACCTCCATCTTGCCCGGATTCAGCCTCAATCTGTTCACCTGCATCCATTTTGTGGGACACATGGCACATTGCAATGTGCCTGCCTTATGTCTTCCTTCCAGGAAATGACAAAGGAACTAGGAGTTCCAATGGCGGAGGAAAGACTGAGGGTCCTTGTCAAGTGTTAACATTTTTGGGCATTGAATTGGATACAATCCAACAGTTCAGTAAGATCCCAGAGGTAAATTGTCTGAACTCAAAGTTAGACTATTTGAATTTGATGGCACAGAAAAAAGTCACATTGAGACAGCTTTAAGAAACAATAGGCCACATTAACTTTGCATGCAACCTTTCTTGTGAAGGTTATGTGATGCCATGAAGACCTTGCAAGACCTCATCACAGGAGGAGACTAACAATGGGGCTGAAGGAAGATCTGTGAGTTTAGCTAAGGTTTTTGGAGGAATTCAGTGGGATTTCCTTCTGACGGGAGGAGTTGTGTTTAAGATCTAAACTGCAGGTTCAGACCGATGTGGCATGGTCAAGTGGTTATGGAATATCTTTCAAAGGTAAGTGGTGTGCAGTGATGTGGCCAGCAGAGTGGCACAGTCAGGGAGTCACCACAGACCTCACATTTTTGAGCTTTTTCCAATAGTTGGTGCTTTGTGGTTGTGGGATCACGAGTGGGCTAACTCTGTGGTTATGTTCTGGTGCGATAACCAGGTGGTGGTGCACATTGTTAGCTCCTTGTCTTCTAGATCATTGCAGACCACAGAGCTTTTGTGACATGGTGCCCCGAAACACGCATTATCTGGTCAGCGATAATTCCATGGCTGGTGTGGAAAGAGTTCATGACCCCAAGCAAAGAAGGGAGTCAATAGAGAGGTTTATTTTATTTATTTATTTATTTATCTGATTTATATCCCGCCCATCTGGTCTAAAAGACCACTCTAGGCGCCTTCCAATATAGTAAAAACAGTGAAATAATATAAAAAAAAACACAATTACATAAATCATATTGTAATAAACAGAATACAACAATAGAATAGAAAATACATAAGGAGAGAATAAAGAAAAGTCAGATATTAACTGGAGGGAAGGCCTGAATGTATAGCCATGTTTTTAATTGACTTTTAAAAGTGTCCAAAGTGGGGGCCGCACGGATCTCAGGAGGGAGATTGTTCCAGAGGCGAGGAGCCACTGCCGAGAAGGTCCAGTTTCATGTCCTTTCTTTCCGGGCCTCCCTCGTCTTTAGGCTCCTCAGCCTCACCTCCTGGCTCATGCGGGTGATCCAAGTAGATCTAGATGGAAGCAGGCATTCCATCAAGTATCGAGGTCCTAAACCATTTAGGGCCTTATATGTAAGCATTAACACTTTGAAGTCAATGCGGAAAAGGATGGGCAGCCAATGCAGCATGGCCAGAGTAGGAGAGATATGTTGGCATTTTCTCACTCCTGTGGGGAGTCTGGCCGCCGCATTCTGCACCACCTGAAGTTTCCGCATCAGCTTCAAAGGGAGTCCCACGTAGATCGCATTACAATAGTCTAATCTAGAGATTACGAGCGCATGTACCAAGGTAGTGAGCGCCCCTGTGTCTAGGTAAGGTTGCAGCCGGGCAATCCACCAGAGGTGGAAAAAGGCGGAGCGGACTACTGATGCCACCTGCGTTTCCATGGTGAGCGTCGGGTCCAGGTGTACTCCCAGGCTGCAGACCCCACTCTTTGCGGCCAGGGCCACCCCCCCAAACATGAGGGAGTTTCGCAAGCCACCATCCTCAGGGTCACCCACCCTCAGAACTTCCGTCTTGTCCGGGTTCAGCCTTAGCCCGTTCTTCTGCATCCATTGCAGTACGGCCCCCTGACAGCGCTGGAGGGACAGGACAGCATCACTTGCAGTTGGTGAAAAGGAGATGTAGAGCTGGGTGTCATCAGCATATTGATAAGGTTGGCAGGGCTGTTGAGCAAGGCCTGGGGTCTGTTGCTGCACATCCTCAGGTGTCAGTATCTCAGCAGGAACTGAATGGAGAGGATGGAATACACCTGTCAGATTAAGGGTAGTGCAAAAGGATAAGAGTTAGATGAGTTCCAAAGAAGGCACCCAGGAGCAGAAGTTTAGCCGAGGGGAGGAGAAGATGTGGACCCCAGGGGATGCTGAGCAATTAGGCTTAGGAAGCCCAAATGGGGTGAACTTGGAGTACCACAACTAGTGGAGAATCGGAAGTGTGCTGCATGGTGGGACAGCACAATTCTGGTATAGGAACTTGATTGGCGGTCTGGACCAGAAGGTCATGTTTGACTCCAGTTACAGACCACTTTGGTGCACTACGGGAGCCCCCTTTGTAAAAAGGGATTTTGAGTGGCCCTAGTTAACCCATATATATGTGTTGGTCTTTTTATTCCAGACTGGGTAGATAAAGTGGTTTGGGAACTGGATGCAGAGTCAGAGGCTGGGAGTTCAATTCCCCACTGTGTCTCCTGGGAGAAGAGCCAGCCTGTGTGGCCTTGTACAAACTGCACAGTCCCAAAGAGGCCCCCCAGAAGAAGGGAATGGTAAACAACTTCTGAGTATTTTCTACCTGGAAAACCCCAAAAAGGGTTGTCATAAGTCAGAATTGACTTTGTGGCTTCTTCTTCTTCTTCTTCTTCTTCTTCTTCTTCTTCTTCTTCTTCTTCTTCTTCTTCTTCTTCTTCTTCTTCTTCTTCTTCTTCTTCTTCTTCTTGTATGTCTATTTTTTCTCATCTATAATCAGTATACCTTCCAACAGGTTGAAAGCTTCAGATTAATGTGTGATTTTAATGGCTTTATTGTCTAATATATTTTAATTTTCTTTTAAACAACAGCCATTGTTGACTGTTATTATTTAGTGAAAACACAGGATAAAATACAACAAACTAACATAAAGATAGTAGGAAAAGAAATGCCACAGTCACTTGGTATTACAGTATTTCTTCCCCCCCTCCCTTGAAATCATCATTGGGATTTCAATCTGAATCATTCTGTACAGGTTCAAAAACCTACCAAAGGTGTGATCAAACTCTTGATACTTGCTGTCTACTCTAACAGCAAGTAAAGGGAATTGGCAGGCATATGGCCAGAGCTTCATACATGATTAATGTGTTGCCTTTCACTTGGCCAGTCACAAACTGTTCAAACCTGAGCTATTTCTCATCCAGAGACTACATCTCATGGTATTATGGGCGGAAGAAATGTAACAAGCCCACAGGTACATTTTTCTCCAAGTGAAAGAGAGCTTCGCCCACATTAGTGCCTATTTTTGCTAGAATTGGCTTTTCTTTTCTATTCTACACCCAACTTTAGCTCACAAAATGCATTTGAATGTTATTCAAAAGACAACTAAAAGCTAAGGATCCGGGGAGTGGGCCACTTTTTCACACAATTAAGCTTAAGAATGAAAAAAAGAAAAATGAAGAACAGTCTGCCTCATACCAATGTTCCATCCATTCAAGATTCTGCTTCCAAGACAACCAGGACCAACAACAACAATGAATAATTTGAAAACTGTTGCAAACTCCTGCATCAGTTTTGAAGTTAATTTTTAAACTTATCATAGCTGGAAAGCAATAGTCTTGTGGCACACACATACATATACACAAGGAGCACTCAGATCAGTGACGCCAACTTCCAAGACAGATCGCAAGGAGGAATTGCTAAAAAAAAAAAAATTGTCAAAAAAACCTTAGTTTTATATCCTGTGGTCTGGACTCAGACGAAGGGTTTTGCTAAAGCCATGCAGAAGTCAGTTCTAAAATGCAACAATGTCTCTGTTATCATCTAACAATGTTTTGCAAATTGTCTCGCTTGTGGTAATTATCATGATTTTTAGTTTATTTTCCTCTGAACTTGCTGGCTTAAATCCAATGCTAATGTAAATCAATTTAGCTTATACCTGAAAACCTGACTGCCTTTTGTTTGATGAGGTCAGGGAGAAACCTCCTCTCCTGACTTGTGTTTGCAGGCTGAATTTTGGAACTCACTCTTAATCAATCAATAGTTTATTTACAGTCCTTAGACCAGTCACATAAGTATAAAACCTTATAAAACCTTAAAATTTCTAACTTTCAATATTCCATTAGAACATGTTGGCATACATACAACTGGGAACGGCAATCTAATTGGTATTTAACTTCCGCAATCGAAGAATTGCTACACAGAACCTCGCAACCCGACAGGTGATCTGGACATCAACATCTGAGAGAAGGAACTCTAGCCTATTTCCCTCCGAACGTCCTGGCAATCTATCTATTAAGGGGGTTATAGTCTCTTTTCACACTGCTTCATACAATGGGCAGGTGAAGAACATGTGCTGTATGGTCTCTATCTCCCTCAGGTGGCAGGAGCATAACCTTTCAGCAAAAGGGGTATTTTTATACTTCCCTTCTAGTACAGCAGAGGGGAGGGCCAAACACCTTGCCAGAGTAAAGGCTCTTCTAATTCCTTTAATTTCCAAAGATGTTAAGTATTTGGCCGGTACCATACAATTTTTGATGTAAGTCCTTGCTGCCATATTTTGGATGCTAGAAAGGTCTGTTTGGTATTCATTGTCCTCTATTCTTTGTTTAACTATTTGTTTTGCCTGCTCTATTCCAGAGGATATAAGCGCCTGAGGTGAGAGGCCAATTTTCCCCAAGTAGCCCTGGACCGATTTAACCCACTTAGATTGATAGTTATCTTTAAATAATAAGGAAAATAGGCCTTTTGGGTTTGACTGTCCCTTTAGCCACATATATATAGATTGAATTCTAATCCAGGCTTCTACTTTAAGGCATCCTGTTTCTAGCCTTATCCTTGCATTTGACACGCATCTTGGGACCTGGAGTATAGTTCTTAAGAATTTGGATTGGACTATTTCTTGTGGTGCGAAGTGAGAGCTGGGTGGCCCCATGAATGAGCCGTACAGAAGCTGGGCTAATGCCTTTGCTCTATACAATTTGAGGGCTGCTGGTATGAAGGACCCTCCTTGGGAGAGATGGAATTTTACTATACTATTTGCCGATCTTTCTCCCTGATCAGCCACAAATTTACTATGCTGAAGCCTAGATCCTGAGGCCTGTAATACTACCCCCAGATATTTGAAGCTGTTCACCTGCTCGATACTGTGTCCATTTATTTGCCATGACCTACTCTTGGGTCTCTGTCCAAAGGCGACTATCTTGGTCTTCTGATAGTTAATCGTTAATGATTTATATTCACAGTATGAGGCAAGCTTCTTAAGTGCCCTCCTCAGCCCTATGGGGGTTCTGGATAGAATTACTGTATCATCAGCATAGAGTAAGGCTGGCACTGTTCTATCTGTAAGTTTAGGTGAATGGAGATGGGCGGTGTTAAGCCAGCTTGATAAGTCGTTTATGTAAAATATGAATAATGCTGGTGCCAGTAGGCAGCCTTGCCTAACACCTCTGTGCGTTTGCACAGATTCCGTGAGGTGTCCCTGTCTGCTGCACCTGACTCTCAGGTATGTTTCTTCATGTAGGGCCCTGATTAGATATAGAAGTCTTTTGTCTATAGATGAGTTTGATAGATTGTCCCAGAGGTGTGTTCTCGATATAGAATCGAATGCTGATTTAAAGTCCACAAAGGCGGCATAGAGTGATGTTACTCCTTTGGCTGAGTATTTCTCTATAAGATGCTGTATAATTAGGCATTGTTCTATTGTGGATCTCCCTGGCTGAAAGCCTGCTTGTTCTGCCCCAATGATATTTTCTACTTCAAGCCACTCCAGGAGTTTGTCTAGGAGGTGCCTTGCATATAGTTTGCTTATAATATTCAGCAAACTTATTGGCCTGTAGTTGGCTGGATCTTCCCTTTTCCCTTTCTTATAAAATGGGACTCACTCTTAAGAAACAGACCTAGCACAGACATCTGTCATGACTTTGGAGACTTTCATATTTTTTTCCAGTATCCACAAGATATTGGTTCACAGCCTGATGAAGGCTAGGATAGGCTGAAAGCTAGCATTCTTTTCTTTTCTTTTTGAAGTCTAATAAAGGTAATGGGGGTGTGTGAAATGGTTAGTCTGAAATGTGGTGGAGGAGCAGAGCTTTGCAGATTCCTTGGACTGCCAGAAAGATGAACAAGTGGGTCCTAGAGCAAATCAAGCCTGAACTATATATGGAGGCAAGTATACTGCAACTACGGCTGCCCTACTTTGGGCACATCATGAGAAGGCATTTTCTCTGGAAAAGACAATAATGCCAGGAAAGACTGAAGGCAACAGGAAAAGAGAAAGACCAGATACAAGATGGATTGACTCCCTAAAGGAGCCATAGGCTTGAGTTTGCAAGAGCTGAGCAAACTTGACATTCTGAAGATCATTCATCCATAGGTCACCATAAATTGGAGATGAACTGATGACACATAACAACAATAATAAAAGTATCACCTCACCTTGCTTTGATTTAGCCCCAGTGGCTGAAATCCTGCTGAGCAGCTCCACATGTCAAGTGGTGATGATGGCAGCTGCAGCTGCAGCAAGTTGCTGCTGATTAAAGCTTCCTTTGGCACTTTTGGAATACGTATAGTTTTGTCACATTGTGTATGAGTTATATGCACCCTAGAATCACCTTTGATCAGGAGTGATTCACCTTTAATCTGTGACAGCTGATGCTACAATTTCCCCCTCCAATGACTGCACAGCTGATTTTTCAGCCAGTGAACTGGTCATGGAACAACTGATTGGTTCAAAATTGGGAAAGGAGTATGACAAGGCTGTATATTGTCCCCCTGCTTATTTAACTTATATGCAGAATACATCATGCGGAAGGCTGGACTGGATGAAACCCAAGCCGGAATTAAGATTGCCGGAAGAAATATCAACAACCTCCGATATGCAGATGATACCACTCTGATGGCAGAAAGTGAGGAGGAATTAAAGAACCTTGTAATGAGAGTGAAAGAGGAGAGTGCAAAAAATGGTCTGAAACTCAACATCAAAAAAACTAAGATCATGGCCACTGGTCCCATCACCTCCTGGGAAATAGAAGGGGGACATGGAGGCAGTGACAGATTTTTTTTTCCTGGGCTCCATGATCACTGCAGATGGAGACAGCAGCCCCGAAATTAAAAGACGCCTGCCTCTTGGGAGGAAAGCGATGACAAACCTTGACAGCATCTTAAAAAGCAGAGACATCACATTGCCAACAAAAGTCCGAATAGTCAAAGCTATGGTTTTTCCTGTTGTTATGTATGGAAGTGAGAGCTGGACCATAAAGAAAGCAGACCGCCGAAGAATTGATGCCTTTGAATTGTGGTGCTGGAGGAGGCTCTTGAGAATCCCCTGGACTGCAAGGAGAACAAACCTATCAGTTCTAAAGGAAATCAACCCAGAGTTCTCACTGGAAGGACAGATCCTGAAGCTGAGGCTCCAATACTTTGGCCATTTCATGAGAAGAAAAGAGTCCTTGGAAAAAACATTGATGTTAGTAAGGTGTGACGGCAAGAGGAGAAGGGGACGACCGAGGATGAGATGGCTGGACAGTGTCTGCGAAGCAACCAACATGAATTTGACACAACTCCGGGAGGCAGTGGAAGATAGGAGGGCCTGGCGTGCTCTGGTCCATGGGGTCACGAAGAGTCGGACACGACTAAACGACTAAAACACACATGACTGGTCTTGCGAAGGGCAGCCTGATCAAGGAGCAGAATGTTTCTGTGCTTGCCCTTCCAGAGGGAACAGGATTTTGGCTTTATGTCTTTGATTTTTGTGCTGGAAGGCAGTGAGATTAGAATACAGGGCACAGCTAGCCTGACAAGATAACAAAAAGAAGAACAGTTCCACCCCTTATTATAACAGTTTAGATCCTTATTCGTACTTAGTGCAGACCCATTGAAGTCAATCGGACCGAGAAGGACATGGTTAATTTGAGTCCTATTGACATCATTGGATCACTTATAGATCCAACTCAAGATGTCGACTCCCTATCTGCTTTCCAAAGATAAATAAATATAACCAAGTATAGAATATATTCTAAATACACTGATACGGGGTGATAAAAAGCACACATTTCTAGTGAGAATAATATGTGTTAGGTTTCAGTTAATTTGTGTTAGGTTTCAGCTCACAAGCCCACCTCCTTGAGACAATGTTGTGTTCTTGACAACATTTTATTCTCCTTTCTACCAAAGAATTATTGTCATTTTATCAGAAGCGTAAGAGACTGTTTACTCCTTCCAAAATTACAAGGTAATAAATATGTATAATGTCAAAGTTTAACTATGCAAACCAGTGTTAATTACCTATCCCCAAATGATTATTTGGAGCAAAAAAGGAAGAGGAGGAAGGAAAAATTGGTTATTTCATCACATAAAGTACTTAGAGCAGAATTCACTATCTTACATATGATAAGAGTGCCTCCAAGTGGCACAGAGATAAATTCCAGTTGGGGGGAAAGAGTTAAAATGCAGAATTCCTGTAAACTTAAGACAAATTCTCCGTGGGGGAGAATTCATCTATTGAAACTGATAGCATTCTTTTTACACCCACCTTAGCAGATTTTTTTTAAAATTACTATGCGCAGCGTGTAGCACTATTTTAAATATGCTTGCTACTTTGCAGTATATGAGCAATCTTTTCCCATGCCCCCCCTCCAGAAAACATCATTGCTCCAAGTTGGTGTCCTAGTCCATCAGTATTACAACAGATCTCATTTAAAAAATAAGAAGAGCTATGCTGAGTTAGATTAATTATCTACTGAGTCCAGTAATCTGTTTCCCAGGAGGACAAATTGATGTGTCATGACATGAAAGTAACAGAGCATCTTTAAGAAAAATGAGCTCTTTCTACTGTTGTTTTCTTCTTCTTGTTGTTACTACTAATAGCAGAGCTACTATTTCTATGTCCAGTCTACAGCTCTTCTAACATTTGTTTCTATCACACTTTCTTTTTCTGCTACATATTTACTAAACACTGTAAGCCTGCAATCATATCTAGTGAGCTCCACTGAACCCATTAGGGTTTATTTCTGAGGAGACATAGATACAATGGCATTGTTATTGTGGTTCCCTTATCCAGTTACTGCCACACATGTGCTAAGCGCCAACAGAATGGCCATTCAGATTTCCCATTGCAACCAATGACCAGTCTGTAGATGCATTTTTCTAAGGTCAAATGCACTAGAATTGATGGAAGGGAAGAACTGTCAGATTACAAAAGATAGTAGCATTTGAGGGATGGGGAGCCAGCAAATTGCTAGGATGTTTCCACATGAAGAATGAGAGTGCTGTGTCTTGCAACCTACATTTAATAGCCAGCTTTACATGACATTGTGCTAGTCCTTAGCAATTCATGAGAAGGCAACCCTTCTCATATGCAGTAGGTAGCAGAGCATCAATAGTGGTGTTGAGCTGCCAGCAGAGCTGTGATGCTGTGTCTGATTCTGTTTCAGGAGGGAGTGTTTCACAGCCACATACCTCTACATACCTTTGCCATTGCTATTGTGGCATATTCACCCAGAGCATGAGAAAAGGAAGGGCAGAAAAGTCTCTGGGAACGGTGTCTCTTGGAATCGGTAGTGGACGGGAGGGGAAAGTGGTGTGGAGCAATAATGCAGGAGTAGCAGCAGCAGTGATAAACTGAAAGGATAAGGAAGTAACTTCCTCTGGGGAAGGTGAAGTTGTTTCTTCTGACTGAGGTGCTGTTGGGTGCAGCTCGAATTCCTATCAGTAATATATGTACATGCACAGCCCTCTATCAGTTTGCAAGCCTTTCTTCTCCAAAGATCTGGGAGTGGGAGAGAGGAGACTGTGTTTCTGATGTTACTCAAAGCTCTGGATCTTTGCCCTTTGCAACTGAATGTTTATGCAACCAGTGTCACAAAATACACTCCACTTGGCTCACTCCATCTCAAAGTGTGCTCTGCTTTCTTTAGCTGCCGGGATGAGAAGGCAGCAGCAAGAACCCAGAGATAAGAGTTGTTCAATGAGGGACTGCAGCTTATTCAGTGATGCTTCTCCTCCCTCTGGGCTTCAGACTCTTGCTTTCCTTTGGGGCTTCTAAAAAAAAACTTCCTCAAGATCACTTAAATTTCCTTTAGCCACTGATCATAGATTGATAATGATATATTGGGGAAGGCTGAAGGCTGTTCCCACCAACATGGCTAGGCACTGTGTTTGCCCCATTCCCCTCTGTCCTCTCAAAGGGAATTTAACATCAAAACACATGCTGCAGTTTAACATGCTTGGAGGTCTGCCATAGGTGGTACCTTACGGAGGCGGAGAGGCAATACCACAAGGAGAGTGGTGTAGAGATATCACAAGAGAACAAGTTGCAAACTGTTGCTTGTGTTTTAATACAGCAAACTGATGACAGGAAGGAGCCCATCATCTGGACATACCCTTAGAATATCTAATAAATTGACAGAAAGAAGGCAACAAAATCTAGGATAGTTATAAAGCCCAGTCTGGGGGAAAACATTTTTGACTGCTTCACTCCTTTGCCCCTCCCCTTTTTTTGTAAATTAAAATTCCTTAGGATGAAGAGTACAGATGAAGAAAGTTAGACTATTTCTAATTTTGGATTACCATCATCTAAGGTCTTGCAACAAGCATAACTAGTCAGAGTTGCTGTTCACATCAGTGACCGAATAATCAGCTGATTAACATTGCACTGATGTCAAAATCCTTAGAAATAAGATGATTTAGTTCTGTTAAGAACTAAATAATGCAAGCACTCGTGAACTACTTTCATTATAACTAGAAATTGTCTCTGGCAGCAGTGTCTCCTTGTGAAGCCACTGACTCTCAAATGTGACCTATTTTTTTGATACTAAGTAAGGTAAAAATAAATTGGTTGATGGGGAAGGAAGAGAAACATCTATTTTTATAATATGTGGGATGTATATTGTAGGCATCCATATTTATGTAGTGCACCATAGAGATCAACAAACATTTCAAGACACACACATACACACATGCACACCAGGGAACTTGGTCATGGAAGCTCGGCCACCAAGAGTTTTGGGTGGTAGGCCTGCTTTCTCCTGAATGTAAGAATGTTCCCAGAACCTCCCCCCCCCCCATGGAAGTGACTAGTAATGTATGAGCCAAGCATCCAACTTCCTTTCTTATGGCTTTAGCACAAGGGCTTTTGTACATGAAGCTCTCTCTTTCAGCTCTGTCTTTTATTTCTTTGTTTCTAATGCTGTTGCTTTGAAGCTCAACAAAGAAACAACAAGACAGTTCTGCTAAAACCAACAATGAAGCTGGTTTTATACTGAAATGTTGTTGAACCTTATGGGAGTCCCAGGCACTTCAAGTGACTCTGTTCACATTCCAGCCCATATTGTCACAAAGAAATGTTTGGGATACTTCTGGTTGAGGCCGGAGGTGCTAAACCAATTTGATCATTGTCAATTCCTGTGTGAAATGACTGGATTTGTACTTTTTGGATTGAGATGTAAATCAGATGATAGCTATCTACTGGATTTCCCATTTCTCCAGATGCTATAGATCCATTTTTTAACCTAACTGAATGTACTATAACATGTATTTAAATACATATTATTGAGGGGAAATGTGGAATTTAAGAAGACAATGTTTAAAAGGAAATGAACTTTCATCCATTGTGACAAAAAACATAGAAATTTATGCTGACAAGACTTTAAAAATACTTTTTCAGGATTTCTTTGGAATAGATTGGAAGAAAAATATATGAAAGTGACACAGGCTAAAATTTCTGGTCATAATCCTATTGTTGATTTATGCTTGCATAAGAGGGATTGTTTTAAGTTGTGGTGATAAACTGCTATTCATTATAGAGGTGCTGGTTAGTTCCCAGGTGTGTTCCCAATCACATGTCTGGGCACATGCCCAGGAACACAACCAGCACCTCGTTAACAAGTGGTAATTTGCTGCTAAGACTGACATGATTTCCCTTACAGAAGTGTAAACTAGCAATTGGATTCTGGTCAGAGATCTCTACTTAAAACTGAGGTTGAACACCCCCCCCCCACACACACACACCCCGCAGACACACAAATTGCCTCTAAAGGTCAATTACCAGTCATTCCCCAATATATTCAAAGTACTGCTTTGAGGTTTTCTTAAACCATGCATATTATTACTACCATTATTATTGGTTTTCTGAATGTGTTTTTTCCCAGAGACCAAGAGTATAAATTACTCTCTGCAGACAAATAATATGTAAATTTTGAATGGTAGTGAGAAAATATATATATTCTTCAAGGCAGAGTAATAAACTGAAATGCTGCTCATATTGAAACTAATTGGTTTCTTCTTTGACAGCTGCAAGAAAGCATTTTTCATATGTTTACAGAAAGAGTAATAGAATAGATCCCACAGTCTCCTGTCTGAGTACAAATGCCCCTTTGGATACCAGAAAGTTCAGTGTTTATCAGACACTTTGCAGGCATCTCTTGTTAAGGTGTTGGCAGCACATCAATGCCACAAGTGAACAAAAGACAGTAGTATATGAGCTTCAGGAAAGGAAGGGGGGGATAGAGCTTCAACAAGTGCATCCCAGTGAGGGATACAATAGATTTAATTCACTCACTATTCAGCTTGTTTTCAGTTCATGAGACCCACCATGTTCCTCAGTGGGCTGGTTGGGAAATTATTTTTCAGCATTAGATTTGACTGCAGAAGGCCAAATAGCAGAGTACAATGGAATAGAATAAATGCCTTTAGAATCAGTATTTTGAAGTAGAGCCTTGTGTAATTGTTAATTTGTTCTGCCTTTCTTTAAATTATTCAGAGAGAGAGGGACAAGAGCTTCCCTTCTGCCCTTGACTCTACAGCTGTTCTTCTGCTTAAAGGACAACAATGACCTTGCTTGCTGTCAATAACTAATGAACATTAATTTAGTTAAGTGGACTCTTGAACCAATTTGACTATGAGTTAAAAAGTTTACCCTATATTAATCAATCTGGGATGCCATGCAGTGTCATTAAATGAGAACTCCAGAAGACTCCATTCAGTGTCTTAGTTGGGTGGGGAGACAGGAGGAGATACTTCAGGAAAAGATAGGATGGGGGTGCAAAAATATTAGGCTTATTTAATTTTAAAAATTCATATGCGCACAAGTATTCCAAACACCTTTAGACCTCAGAGATAGGGAATCTCGCTGCACTCTCATGCCATTAAAAGGAGGTTATTTTCAGGAAAGTGAGTCGTAAATGCTTAACTTGGTTCAGATAATGGCCAATTTTTATCAAGATCCTGGATGGAAAATATAAAGTGAAAAAAACATGTGAGAGAGTGTGGAATAACTATGTTGTTGTACATAGTCGTTTATCTCTTTTCACAGAAATGGTGGGGCTGGCTTCCAAGTACTGTATTGTAAGATATGGTTAGCACATCTCATTTTATTTCTGTTAGAGAAACTTGACCTATAGGTAGAATGTCAATCACCAATCAGCAATAGCATGCATCAATATGCAAATATTTTCTAGTCTCTTTTATTTTGGGGTGCTATTCAAGAGGATAAACTGGAGATAAAAAGCAAATTTATTGAAAATCAGTGTGATTTGCATCCATATCCCTACAGTGTAACCCTATATCTATTGACTAAAGGGAAACCCCACTGAATTCATTAGGATTTCTTCCCAAGTAAGGAGTATCACACTGAAACCTAAAAAATTAAGAGTAAATGGGATATAATGTCACATAATGTATGTGTGGACCTCAGATCACCAGCCAATAACTACTAAATTATGGCATCCTATTTTATATCATGTACAATTTTGGACCTTAACATTTCCATAAAACTTTGGAAAATTTTATGGAAACTTTGTGTTATTCTCTTTTATATCCTCTGGCCATACGTAAAAAGAAAAGACTTTTTAAACAATAGAAATGGATCTTCTACAAACCATCCTAAGACTGAAGAACATTTTAACTTCAAATTACCGGTAGTAAATGGAACCATTCAAAGTTTTATCCAAGTAAGAAACTCTTCTGAAACTGAATTGTGGAATTATATTTAAGAGATTTATTAGATGCACCCTGTAAATGTGAGAAATGTGAGAAATGTAGGAAGCAAGCAAGTGTTTACCAAGGCAGAGTAAATATGGAGAGAGGAGAACTTCTAATATGAACAAATGTTGGAAAGCACAGCAGATACAACATGCCTTAAAGCAAGACACATGTTGTGTGCAAATGAATGGGAGGATTATGAATCATTTTAATTTAAACATTTGAAGCCATTTATTTATTTATTTATTTATTTATTTATTTATTTATTTATTTATTTATTTATTTATTTATTTATTTATTTATCTATCTATCTATCTATCTATCTATCTATCTATCTATCTATCTATCTATCTATCTATCTATCTATCTATCTATTTATTTATTTATTTATTTATTTATTTATTTATTTATTTATTTATTTATTTATTTATTTATTTATTTATTTATTTATGTATACCCCACCCATCTAGACCAGAGTCTACTCTGGACGGCTAACAATAATAGATAAAAGTAAAAACAATATAATAAAATTAAAACAGCAGTAATAATATAGTTCAAGATGGGAAAAATATTTATTTATTTATTTATTTATTTATTTATTTATTTATTTATTTATTTATTTATTTATTTATTTATTTATTGGACTTATATACCGCCCCATAGCACTACAAGCACTCTCCGGGCGGTTCACAATTTTTTTTTAATTATACAGGCTACACATTGCCCCCCCCCAGCAAGCTGGTTACTCATTTTACCGACCTCGGATGGATGGAAGGCTGAGTCAACCTTGAGCCGGCTACCTGGGATTTGAACCCCAGGTCGTGAGCACAGGTTTAGCTTGCAGTACAGCGTTTTAACCACTGCACCACGAGGCGCAGGTGATGACAGGAGGAAAAACT
Organism: Pogona vitticeps; assembly: GCF_051106095.1. Taxonomy (NCBI): domain Eukaryota; kingdom Metazoa; phylum Chordata; class Lepidosauria; order Squamata; family Agamidae; genus Pogona; species Pogona vitticeps. The sequence continues at coordinate 220,917,615 of NC_135783.1, read as the reverse complement.
TGCCTAAAGAGCCAGGTCTTAAGTTTGCTCTTAAGAACACCCACCAAGGGAGCCAGACAGATCTCTGTGGGCTGACTGTTCCTGAGGCGAGGAGCTGCTGCCAAGAAGGCACAGTTTCTTGTTTCTCTCCGGGGCTCCCTCGGCGTTAGGCCCCTCAGTCCTTCTTGGTTAGAATGAGTGATTCAGGTAGATCTAGGTGGGAGGAGGCATTCCGCTAGATATCAAGGTCCTGAATCATTTAGAGCTTTATATTTCTTCAACTAGTATATATATAAAAGTGAAATGGAATTTTTTTTCCGGTAAAGATGTTCCAAATTCAATCTTAAGGATATTTTGGCTTGCTCATAGAGTGAACTTTTGAGACCAGTAAAATAGTATACTCTTCCAGTGGCTGAAACCACTTTTTCTGCTGGGTGATGTTATAATGTTTTCCAGTCTATATTGTTGTTAAGCAATTCCTAAAATTAAAACACAAAATGTTGAGGGTCTTATTGTGGTTTGCATGTTCGTTCTTTTCATTAAACAAATTTATTTTTTTAAAAAAAATTAAAATACAAAGAACAAATATAACAAAGGGAAAAGGACAAACTCAGAAAGAATTGTTTCGTGGCTTAGCTGGATGTAACATCATGTTAAAAATCTCCCCAGAAGATGATTCAAGAGGTTAGCACGAACATATATACAGTACGTCATCTGAATTACAGTAGTGAACAAATGGAAACCATGTAATAAAAATCATTTTACTATATCATATTGATTTCCTTGGATTGCAGCTGTTAGTTTCCCCATTTGTATTACAGACCACACCTTAATTTGCCATAAATGTAACAATCACTCCACAGCCTCTTTCTATTTATTTCCCATTATTAACCTTGCTGCAAGGCACAAAAGATATATAAGATCTTGGTAGTGATAGGATATTATCTTCTGAATAAATAGTTACAAGGTCCAATGTGGGGGAATAACTCAATTGTTTGTTCATTTATTAAATCTAATTTTCCAAACAATTGTTCTCAAAAACATAGCACCTTGGGGTGCTGCCACCTCTTACATACATACAAGGAAGTGACACCACTTCTCTCCCAATATCTGAGGTCCATCTCTTCATTTACATAGCTTAGATTTAGGAGAATGTAAGACCACTGGTAGTTTACTTAAAGCAGTGCTCTCTAGCATCAGATGAAACTGATTTAAATATTGCTGTATTCCTAATCCCCTTCCACTTTTCTTTGCCAATGTGATATCCTAGACCATTACTACATACTTCTTTGAAGCCCAAGGCTTATAGCCAGTGATTTTTTTTTTCTTGGGGAAAAAGGCTATCAGAACTCTTGGAATACATTTCCTTCAGAGCAGATGACAATTCAATTGTAATTAAGAGTATTAAAATAGTGGACAAACACTAGGAGATCTGGGTCTTGGTCTGTGAGAACTAACGAGATCCAGACCTTAAAAAGTGGTTGTAGACCAGGCAGTATAATATTAACCGTCGTTGTTTAGTCGTGTCCGACTCTCCGTGACCCCATGGATCAGAGCACACCAGGCCCTCCTATCTTCCACTGCCTCCCGGAGTTGTGTCAAATTTATGTTGGTTGCTTCGATGACACTGTCCAACCATCTCATCCTCTGTCGTCCCATTCTCCTCTTGCCTTCACACTTTCCCAACATCAAGGTCTTTTCCAATAATATTAACCACTTGTTACTTAAAATCAGAAAAAGGTGCTGAAACCTATTTCTGGTAAGTATTTAATAGCATAAAAGGTCCCAGAGCTCAGTTCTTGTGAGTTTTACACACACACACGCTCACACACATCCTGTGTATAGTAAATTAATCATGATTTTATAGATTTTTTTAAAGCTTTTACCATTCAACTGTCAGTGCCTGTGGTGATGTAGTTGCTCCATTAAGGTTAAAAGAGAATGTTTTTATGGTGTTTATTTTGTTTATGTTAGTACATTATAATAATGAATAAGTTAATCATTAAATTACTTTTTTGAATTGTTAAAATAATATTCTATTTCTGAAAAAAAAGTTCCAATCCTGTTCCTGTTGCTACCCTGAATACCTTAGAAAAGTATTCTGTTAATCTTTGATCCAAAGTTACTCTTTTCCTATCTAAGTTGCTAAACAGCTCTACCAGCCTGACCTCAAGGTCACAGGATGAAATAATTTCCCTAGCAGAGTTGAGATAAATTCTTCTGAGTCAGTCATGTTCCGGAAGGATTTTTCACTTGAAGTTTTCAGGTGCATGAGGAGAAAGCAGAATCTGAAGTATGCAGGGTAACAAGATCAGGCCTGACTTCCTACGAGGCCTTCCAGAAAGTACAGTGCCTGGCAATATCACAGCTCACTCCCCACTTCCATGATGCTGAAAGACCCTCTCCCACCCATGATGCTATTCTAGTATTCCCTCTTCTACACTGCAGCCTTGAGTTTGCTAGACAATACTTATGGAAAGAAGAAGAAGAAGATTCTCAAGGCCACTTAAAACATTGTGGAAACATCATCAATATAAAGTATGATAGGAAGAGATTACTATATTACAGATTTCCTAAATCACATAAAATATAGCAAAGAGAATAATTTGAGTAGAATAATAGCTGAAATTGGAATAGTACCACATACTGGTCAGAATCCAATTAAATATTGTGCTGGTGTATATCCATTAATGTAAATTTCAGCAGGGAATTGCCATTACTTAAGAAGCTGACATTTGCATTTCTTGCTGCATGCCAACCCATACAAATAGTGTGCAACATGATGTATGTCCACTGACTTCTGAATCAACGACAATTCACTTCTAAGTTTTATACCGATAGGCTTACACCAGCAGGTATATAGGATTCTGGGCTGGGCTACATGTTCCCCACCAGTTTTTTGGGGGTCTATATGTAGAGATCCCATAGTTCTGTGCTCTGTAGGGGAAAGATGTTCCCATGTTGAGCCACAGTGACCAAGCCAATAAACTAAACTAGCAAGTCCAGTTTAGTCAGAGATTCATTGGCTGATTGTTGGCAAATCATTTTTCCTGCTTCAATTTCACATAAACAACATGGAGAGCAATAGCTCTGACCTATGTCATCTCACATGGTAACCGGAAGTAAATATACTGTATATAAAATGAAATATGTATAAAATGAAACAATTGTCATATTTGAAGCCTGTGTATATAGGTTTGGTTGATAGTAATCATAATTCCTTTAGCTAAATCATGAGCTGGTGTTGGGAATGTCTCAGTGATAGTAGCAGATCCAGTTCAGATATAGGTCTTCTGCCTGAAAAAACCAAAATACAAATTAAACATATTCATTTAGTTTCCACTCAGCTCATTTAAGCTTGCTCTAAATAATTATGCACAGACCTGTGGCCTAACATTGAGGCTGAGATAATGTAATGAAGGAAGAGATGAAAAGCAAAACTACTATGGAGAACAAAGTTAATCTTCTATTTCTCATCAACAAACGCCTTGGAAATCACCAGTCACTAAATTATGCATCAATAATATTATCTAAAAAAGAGGAAGCATGAACAGAAAGTGCAAAATATCTTTGATGTTTTAAAAAAATGGGGCGATTGAAAAAAGCAAAAGAAAACATAGCTTCATAGAGTTGCCAAGATAGCTGTCTGAAAAGCTGATCGATATATGCAGTGTTATTGCATCAATATCTCTGTGCATTGTGGGCTTCTCATTTCCCTTTTGAGAAAAGGTTATAATAGTTAAGGCTCTTGAGCTTAGAAAAAAGGCCAAAGGACATGACAGAGGTGTATAAAACTATGTTTGGAGAAAATGATAGGGTGCGACTTCTTTTATGATATTAGAACACATTAAGATTTCTGAAGAAGGGCTAAAGAAAGACCCAATCCCCCCCCCCACACACACAACCCACACAAACCCTCCAACTCAGAAAGTAATTCTCAACACAATGCACAGTTAAAACAACAACATTCCCTCCCACAAGATGTGATGGTAGACACTAGCCTGAATGCATCCCCTAGTTTCAGAGAAGATAACCTAATGGCTACTGTTGCTGTTGCTACATGCTGTCAAGTCAGGACTGCCAACCCTAACAGGGTTTTCAAGGTAAGCAAGATAGCTAAGGAGTGGTTTTACCAGTTCCACTCCCCCAGTCAGTTTCCATGGCTGAACTGGGTCTTGAATCCTATTCCTCAGGGTCCTAGTCTGTCACTCTAGCCACTACCCCACATTGGGGTTTCTCAATGGCTACTAGTCTTGAGAACATCTCTCTTCCCCCACCTACTTCTTTTCAAATAAAGGACAAGCTTGGAATAACATAGGTTTTATTATTCAGACTTACTACCTCATTCCAGCTCTAGCTAATTGCCATTCTGCATATTCTTCAGAAGTATATCTTGGCTTCTTTGGAATGATACCTTAACCTCTAAAAAACTATTCTCAAACTAATAGGTAATTCTCATTCTATTAGGGGTGGCTGGACTTGACTTCCTAACCTCTCAATTGCAGTCAAACCACTGGAGTAAAGCTTAATGGCACTCAGAGTTGGAAATATATGCTAAGATTTTCATGCTCGTTACTTTTTCGATTTCGAAACGCATCGAAAAATTAGACTAATTAAAAATGCAGCCTTTGTTTCATTTAACACTCCAGTTGAGTCTGTTTAAAGTCCAAAGCAAAAAAATCATTAGATTGCGAGAAAAGGCCTCGCCATTTGTGGTCTCCCATCATCCTAGCCCTACCCCTCTAAGCCCTCTAGAACACCAAATTAACATAAATTATAACAATCATAAGAAAAACCCTATAAAGATAAAAATTTGTGCAAAGGGAACTCTTGATGAGGAGCCTTGGTAAGGTGATGAGAATATTAGGAATACATTTGTTCACTATCCCTGTTTGTTATGGATGTGAAGAAATCTTGCTATTGTCTCTCTTTCTATGGACACTGACTTAATGCTGCAATACACTCTATTTAGGATTTTCCACAAGATTTCTTGCCCCCAAAACCAAGAAAAGACAATGTCATATTCTCTACATTTTGTTCAAAGTGTCTCGGCACAAACTTAGTGCCTTTTTTCTTTGGATGCTAAGCATACAAAAATAAACACACACAGCAATTAGGCGGATTGATTTAAAAAAAAAAAGCCATATAATGCCAACATGTTTACTAGTTCTTGCAATATCATGTTTTCAAGTAATGTACATTTTACAAAAATATGCCAAAAAAGGGTGTGGAAATGTGTGGTGTCTCTCAGGAACTGCCCCCTATTCTCTCAGTCATATTATGACAAAGACAATGTATTGATGTATTTATTTTCTGTGTTGCATCATTTATTAGAAAAGGAAGGACTTGTTTAAGATTGACATTCCTTACTGTTTATAAATGCAGAGCATACCAAAAATATATTTTTCTTTTAAAAAATACAATTCCAAGCCTATCTTTAAAAGAAAAGCCCTAGATTTAAGGCTAGGAGAGGCTAAGGCTGTAGTTCTGATCACAATTAAGTGACAATAAGCCTCATTAAACTTAATAAGACTTTCTTCCAAGTAAATACACATGGGATTCAACTATCACTGTTTCAAATACAGATTTCCTGGCTTAATTTGTTGAGCATCCTTTTTCCTTTCACTTAGTTCAATTACTTTCTTCTGTCCAAACCAACTCATTACAAAGAAGTCATTAATCTAGAAAAACTTGTTTTGTATTAATTACAGATAACTTTCCTCTTGTACCTATCAAAGTAAGTAGTATGTCAAACAAAATACTACTATGCAAAAATACCAGCTACAATGTCTCATGTTTAGCTGCACAAAACCGACTTATTTAACCATACATATTTAAAAAGGTTATTATAGTAATTTGTGCTGTCAAATCTGGTTGTCTGGATATGGAATTGTGAACACAAAAGAAATCCTACTGATGGGAAGCATTTCTCAATGGCATTCTAGACAATAATTTTCACTTGTTTTCACCCATCAGTGTAAAACGTCAGCCTTCTTCAACTGATATTTTCTAGATGTTATGGACCACAGTTCCCAGTGTTCCTGACCAGCAGCAAATAGTGTATGTCAAAAGAGCAAATGTTCTTGTGCTGATCGTGAAATCTGGGCAGAAAAGGCACATGGTGAGAAAAGAGTGGGTCTTACAAGGAATCCTATAATCCCTCAACATAAGAGTGTTTTTCTTTCAATTGCCTTTCAAGTGTGGGATAGCTCTGTGGTTTAGGTCTCTGTCTCCAGAGCTAGAGATCTGGAATTCAATTCCCACTGTTCCTTCTTGACAGAGCTGGACTCAATGAATCATAGGGTCCATTGCAGCTTGTATTTATTTAAATGATTTGCTCTTTCCATGAAGAAAGACTGTACATACAAAACAAACAAACAAACAAAATTCCAGCTTAACAGGTCAAGTGGAATCTCAATTTCTACCATCCTGTCCCAAGGGTTAAATATAGTGTCAGACTCACCTAAAGTAAAGGACATTGGCCTCAGGGCATGAACTGAAGCCTCAGGGAATTTCCAAGAGAAGAAGAAGCTGGCAGTGCCTGTGTTGATGAAAAAACCTGTCTGTGGGTTCAGTATGGTTTGCATCGGATAAATGGAAAAATATCTTGCTCCTCAACTTTTCTAGGACAGTTTTGGATCTTCCTTTCTAAAATGGAAGGGGTGTGAAGCTCACCACTCTGTGTTCTGGTAAAGAAAAGTGTTGTTATCAAAACAGCCTTCCATTCTTCTTATATCCATGACCCTCCCTTCACTGTCCATTCCAAAAAGCCCAAGCACCAAACATGTCACACAGAAACATTCCCCATGGAGATACTGCTTTGGTAGCTTTGGTAGCTAAAAACAAACATTACCAAACATGCAGGGAAAGCACTGCGGTCCACTTCTGACTGCCCAGTTGAGCGTGTATGCAAGTTCACTATCCTCTGGGAACAGCGGTGTTTTACTGGTATGCAACCCTGTGAGTAAATGCAGAGTCCTTTAGTCTTACTGTATTGTCTTTTGTTGACACTGCTATTGTGGTGTGCCTATTGCTGCTGGCTGGGCGTATGATTGCACCAACTTAATGCTGCTCTTTAGTCAACTGTGAAGCTGGGTTCTCTGTGGTCTTATATCATCACCATGGTGCCAAGGGGTCCCTCATTTATTTATTTATTTATTTATTTATTTATTTATTTATTTATTTATTTATTTATTTATTTATTTATTTATTTATTTATACCCCACCTTTCTCCTCAAAAGGGCCTAAGGTAGCTTAAAATATTTAAACAAAAAATATTAAAAACTTAAACACACATAGCAGCCCTGGCTTTAAGGGAGGAGAAAAAACCCTTCTCTTGGGTTGCCTGCCTGAAGAAGAAGAACTTTTTGTGGAAGCCTAGCAGAGAGGGGACCATCTTGACTTCCTCTGGCAGGGAGTTTCAGAGCTTGGGAGCATTGACAGAGATGGCCCTTTCTCATGTCCCCACCAAATGCACCTATGAAGTTGGTGGAACTGAGAAATAAAGCCTCCCCTGATAATTTAAAAACCTGAGCACTTCACATAAAGGAAGATATGGCCTTACGCAGAAAGCTATGGTGACCATCAAGGTCTCCTGTCCTCTTCCTTTAAAATAATATGTTAGCTAGGGTACATATAGGATGTCTTGAACTTGAACTTGAACTTATTGTACGGTCAAAGACCCAAAAATACAAGGATAAAAACATTACATAAAATATACAAAACAAGTTAGATATCAAAAGATAGCAGGAATATGAAACTTGAATCATACATCTATCTTAACACAACACTTTACGGATTCTTAAAACTGAGAATAAAAACTTAGCCACTAACTGTGATATTAATTGGTTCTCTCTGGACAGCAGAAACTTAAGGTAGTCTGCGGGAGGTATACTAATGCATTTACACATTATTGGGTAGAGGTGATGGGTACGTTCAGACTTATATAAACTACATTCTAGAATGGTGTGTGCCAGGGACTCAACTGTTTCTATAGGATGTCTAGGTGTGAAGAAGAATGTGTTTTTGCATGAAAGGATCAAATGGTCTATATGATTATAAGTCTGTGAATTAATGGGAATATATGGGATGCAAACGTGTAGGAGAGAGAGTACAAGTGTTTAATAGTCATCCAAAAGGCAGGGGGGATATATTTGGTTGGAGACTGATCCAGAGAGAAGAGGGGGATCCTCTTTGTTTCACTTTAGTGCAGACCTGGGCAAAGTGCGGCCCTCCAGATGTTCCTGAACTGCAAATCCCAACATTCCTCACTGTGTGGGCTAGGCCCCACTCACCTCACACTATTCTCTGTGTGGGCTAGGCTCAAATCTTCTCACTATTGGCTGTGTGGGCTAGGCCCAAATCTCCTCACTATTGGCTGTGTGGGCTAGGAATTATGGGACTTGCAGTTCAGCAACATTTGGAGGGCCGCATTTTGCCCACCCCTGCTTAGTGTGTGTATAATTCCTTTGTGTGATTTGGTGCTAACTTCCTATTTATGAAAATGAATTCCATGGGATAAAACTAATTTTGGAGGTGATTTAGGGAATGAATTAGCTTACTTTGTGGTGAAACTATATTTTTAAAAAAGTGCTGCAGCCAAAACAGTGGTTTTGTGACATACCCATCAAACCTCACCTCTGCCTCATATTCAGGTTTTGGGGAAAGTTGTTGTTGCTGTTGCTTTTGTTTTAAGATTTGCCAGTGGTTATTATGGCTCACCAGGGCATCCATTTTGTGAATGGGCAATCTCAACCCCATGGCTGCAATTTTATATGCCCATGATGATACTTTTTCAAAATTCCAACCATGCCCAATATGCCAAAAGAAAGTCAAGAAGCTCTGCCATATATCGAAACAGAAAACTCTGGATGCAATTAGTGGAATCAGTACAGTACTATTAAAAATCCCACATATATGATTAGGGCGCAGCTAATTCTAATGAGAAAAAGAAGTGATAAAAACTGAGCTAGATACTCACAAAAGCAATATGGTGGGTATTTTCTTATAAACCTTGATTGATACGCATAAAATTGCAAGCTATCTTATTGGTTAAAATAATCATTCAATCAATGACTGCAGTTATAGAAATTATTGAATATTGGGGAAAATCAAAATATGTATGATCTTAAGGAGGAAAACATACTATGTTGATCCTAACTTTTCCAGGTCAGCACTGATGAAATATGTCATCACTAGCATGAAGGTGTTTCCAAGGACATTTTTTAAAGTATGTATTGCATTTGTCAAAAGCTTTAAATAGATTAAGAGTAAGTACAAAGGGAATACACATGAAGCTTTTCCAGGCATTCTGCCAGACATACTCGAGTAACAGTGGAAGCTAACCTCCAGTGGGATGTAGCCAGACTTGTATATCCTGGCTTGGGGTTGAACAAGGAAAGGTGTGTTGCTAAAGTTGCATGCAAAATAAATGGATTATTCATAATCAACTTTTGGATACAGTTGACATGCCTCAGTATAACTCTGTCATAGGAAAGGTTTTCATAATTGTCCCTGTTTTGGTACCTCACTATTATTGTTACTGTTGTGCCTTCACACTTCATGCCAAATATAAAAGAAAAAGAAGTGGGGCAATAACGTATTTTGATATATTTGTTCTTTAATCTTCATGCAAATAATGTGCCTTCTTAATGACAATGTATTATGACTTTGCTTTAGAAAAATATCACTACCCTTCTCCTCAGAGAAAGTGACATTAGTGTCACTCCAAGTTACACAACATCATCATGATGGCCATAGACAGGATTAGCTGTATATTGCAAATATTCCATACTGTACCCTTCCTCAATGCAGAAAGGAAAAAAAATATGTTAATATACAAAATACCCAGAAGATTTAAGTTTGATCCCTCCTCAGTTGCTTCAACAATACAGCCTTCAGGATATAAGATGGAATCGACCCTCTTAAAAATGCACTGTAATGTGTCAGCCTTGTATTATCAACTTCACAGAAAGAAAGTATTGCAATAATTTTGCAGAAAATACTGATTTCCATGAATATAAACATTAATGATAACTTCAGCCTCATTTTAATTCTTCAGAGATATTTAAACCCTTTTACCATCTTACTTTTTTCTTCAAATACTTTAACAGACAACACTCCTAGAAGACGAAAAATAGATTCTGGCAAGTTGATGAATGCTTATAAATTTACAAGTTATGAATATGCAACAAAACTGGCTTCTCTCAAAGCTACTCCTAATGCTCACTTCTGTAAATATTTATTACAGTCTTATCCCCGGTACTAGTAGTAGGTTATATAAAAGTACAGATGTTTGAGTGCTTTCTTTTCTTTCTGTGTTCTTCATTTTCCTGTGTTGGTCTCCTTTCTGGCTTTGATAGAAAACTTTGATGAGATATTCTAAGTAATCATGTGCCATGAAATCAACTTACTGTATTTTTCCATGTATAAAATGACAGTTTCCCCTAAAATAATTAGAGGAAAAATTTAGAGTTGTCTTATACATGAAAGTAAGGGGGGGGGGGGGACAAAGCACTTTGATGATTCCTGCTTTCCCCCTCCACTTTCTTGCAAGGAAAGTGCTTTCCCCCTCCACTTTCTTTGCAAAAAGTGGAAGGGGAAAACAGCTTTATGCAAAGAAAGTGGAGGGGGAAAAGCAGGAATCAAAGCACTTTGATCCCTGCCTTCCCCCTTACTTCCTTGCAAAGAAAGAAATTTTGGGTTAGAAAAGGGGGGCATCTTATACATGGGGCATCTTATACATGGAAAAGTATGGTATGATGACTCTTCCCAGGGTTTGCTAGGTAAAAAAAATATTCAAAAGTGGTTTACTTATCCCTCCTCTAGAAGCACTCTGCACTTGTGTAGCTTGCCCAAGGCCACACAGGGTATGTTTCCACCCAAGAGGCACAGTGAAGATTCAATCCTAATTGTGGGTTCACAGCTAGGATCTTCAACGCCCTGAGTTTTCCATATAGGTCTGGACATTTTATATCATTATGCTTTCTCCATGAGTTTAGGCAGGAAGATATGCGTGTCAATATATTCGCAAATGCTTTCACGGCCGGGATCTAATGGTTACTGTGGGTTTTTTGGGCTCTTTGGCTGTGTTCTGAAGGTTGTTTTTCCTAATGTTTTGCAAGTCTCTGTGGCCGGCTTCTTCAGAGGACAGCACCCTGTGCTCTGTAGTTGGCTTTGGGAGTACAGTATTTATGGATGTGAGATAGGCCTTTGTCTTTTTCTGTAGATGGGTGATTAATGTGTATTGTTGTGGGTGTATTGTTGTGCTAAGAAGAGATTATCTGTTCCTGTGGTTGATGGGTGTCATTAGGTGGTCTTTTGTGTGTAGTGATCCCCTGTCCTTGTGGCTGGGTAGAGTTCGTTGACCTTTTGCACGCTGTATTTTTGAGAGCTGGGAGCCAAGTTTTGTTGAGCTTCACACTTTCCTCTTTTCTGTTGAAGTTTTGCTGGTGCTTATGGATTTCAATGGCTTCCCTGTGCAGTCTGACGTAATGGTTGCTGGTGTTGTCCAGTATTTCAGTATTTTGGAATAGAATTTCATGTCCAGTTTGTTTCAGGGCATGTTCAGCTACTGCATATTTTTCTGGTTGTTTTAGTCTGCAGTGTCTCTCATGTTCTTTGATTCTGGTGTGGATGCTTCGTTTTGTGGTTCCAATATATACCTGGCCACAACTGCAAGGTATCTGGTAAACCCCTGCAGTGGTGAGGGGGTCCCTTCTATCCTTTGCTGACCATAACATTTGTTGTATTTCTGTGGTGAGCTTGAATACTGTTTGTAGGTTGTGTTTTTTCAAAAGTTCCCCCATGTGGTCCGTGACCCCTTTGATATGCGTGTGTTTCCAGAGTAAAAATGACACATGGCACATTCTCTCTTGCTCATTTTTATTTTGTTTTTGGAACTTCTGAATTTTTGTAGGGAGCACTCGTACACCCACTTTCCACGACCTCCTAATTTTTCCCTTCTATTTTGCTTCATTTGGAGCTACAGCATTGCCCTCTTACTCTGCAATAATGAGGCGAGATGCAGGTGATAGGGCCACACTTTATTAAATCAACATGCTTATGGCTTAGAACCAGGGGCCTGCGGTAGTGCGGTATCAGGTTTTGTGCCAAAGGTCTCACAGGACCCCCTCACCAACCTATATGGGCGAGTCCCATGGCCTGTCGTTGTGCTGTCCCTAAGACAGTATGACCCCGGCTGGCAAAATAACATGACCCCCCCGGACCTGCAACCCCCCTGTCTTTGGCAGCCTTCAGCCTGGGGAGGGCACCAGCAGGGCTTTTCTCTGAGCACTGTAACCTCACAATCTGCAGTGCTGAAAGTTCAGACCCGCTATGTAGTGCTTGAACTCCATGGGCACTCATCAATTTAGTTTTCTTCCCCACTACCCACCACGGAATGGGCAAGCTTGCTACACTCCATTCCCCCCCATCCAGCCAAAAATTTCAGCATGCAGGCCCCTACAAAGATCTCTCAAAAAAATCTCTAAACCAGCCTCAGATAAATGAACCCCATCACCTCTATAAAGTTCTGGTTCTTCCAATCGGATCTCTGGGTGTCCTATTACTGATCCTAAGCCCTTAACCATTGCTCTGCAAACTTCCTTATTAACTTTCCTATGTGGTGTTCTATTTATGCGACTGGCTCCCCATTTGGCTCTCCAACTATGCCGAAGAATAATCATGGACCAAACTATTTGTGAAAATAGGAACTTTGCCTTCCAGCTCCTCAGATCAACTAGAATGTCCAGCACAATGGACTTGCCACTGCTTCTGGCCAAGTCATTACTCCCCCCCCCAGAAGAACCAACAACACATCTGGGGGGTACACCAACTGCTGCTGCATTTGCCATGCCAGAAAAATTGGCCCAAAGCATGCCCTTCCGGCCAAGCCATTGTAAACTTGCTGCTGGTTGCAGTCCCAAATCTCAAGCCCCATGCCATCCTGGCAGCATAATCTGCCGCCCAGTGAATGAAACTGTGACCCAGCAACAGGATCCTCAATTGCTGTTTGGGTCGCTCTACATCTGAAATAAAGAGACAAAGAGCCCAATATCAGCCTGCAGCTGTAGCATGACTCACACATGAAGTTTGTATCTATTGGAGGACCATCTACACACCTTCCTGATCTCCTCTGGGCCATACCCTATCATGGTGGCAGTAGATGCTGCCTCAATGCAAAATGAGTGGGTTCCAAAGGGCCATCTAGCCAAACCCACTTGTTCCAAAGCAGCTTCAGTTACCTTCCAAAACTGGTATTTTGTCAGTGGGGTGCCGTCACTATGACAAAATAAGTAGCCCTGATCTTCCTCCCTTTTCTTAAGGTAATCCTCAAGTGCCATTTTTAAAGGTTCCCCTTGACAATTTTTGTCCAGTCGTGTTTGACTCTATGGGGCGGTGCTCATCCCCGTTTCCAAGCCATAGAGCCAGCATTTGTCCGAAGACAATCTTCCGTGGTCACATGGCCAGTGCGACTTAGACACAGAATGCTGTTACCTTCCCACCAAAGTGGTCCCTATTTATCTACTTGCATTTGCATGCTTTCGAACCGCTAGGTTGGCGGGAGCTGGGACAAGCGACGGGAGCTCACTCCATCCCGTGGATTCGATCTTACGACTGCTTGGTCTTCTGACCCTGCAGCACAGGTTTTGCGGTTTAGCCCGCAGCGCCACCATGTCCCTGCCACGTCAAGTGCCATAACTGGCCATATTTCTAAAATGGAGCAAGTCCCTAGTGAGATAAAGGCTCCTTTCCCTAATTGATCTGTTTTAGATCTCTGGATATGCAATTGTAACCTGTTTTTGACCACTGTGACATCTGCAAGTTGTAATGCCATTTGTGACATATCATGCTTGCCAGCTGCCACAACCTCACTAATACGAAATGCTCCAAAAATGTCAAATGTTGCTGCCTGTAAGAGGGAAGCCTCATATCTATCTACAAAGGCTGCCCCATGAATCACTAAATCTCATCAGTATGGCTGGAGAAAAAGGGGACCTATCATCAAGCATTCTAATTCTTTCCTTATTCCATCCTTCAATCATCTTACGAATTCTAAAGTCCCCTGTGGAATCAGCTACTCCAAGGGCCTTAGCCTGGAATGCCAGTGTCAACATCTTGCCCTGAATAGAGCTAGGTGCCATGACCTTTTGAAAAAGAAACCCCCCGAATTGTTGTAGGTGATCAATTGGTATGGGTCACGCCTGATCCAACTGCTCGTGAACTCTAAATTGTCTAAACTCTTTGCAAACTGCAAAGTAACCCTGCTGAGTACTCGGGGCAAGAGCCAGCCCTATTGCTTGGAGTGCTTCCTGCCTCCAATCTGCCATACTTCTTGTGGGAGGACTTCTGGCCATCTGCAAGCTCCTGGAGCCAATGCCATGAACTGTGACATCTGTTGAAGGAAAAGGGTGTCAGCTATATTGTTGTCTATGCTGGGAATGTGCCTTGCATGAAATACTATATTAAATTGTAAGGTGCGTAATACAGTGGTGCCTCGAATAGCAAGGTTAATCCGTTCCGCAAAAAACCTCGCTATTCAAATTCATCGCTATTCAAAACGTGGTTTCCCATTGAAATGCATTGAAAGCCAGCTAATCTGTTCTATTTGGAACGAATTGCCATCGCTAATGGAAAATCTCCATAGGAAACCTCACTATTCAAAACGCGGTTCCCCCATTGAAACGCATTGAAACCTATTAATGCATCTCAATGGGGGAAAAAATCCACAACAAATTTAAAAAAGAGTCAGAACAAGGTCAAATCGGGTAAACAAAGGGTTTATTCAGTGCACTTTACGATCTCAAACATTTCAAACCCTAAACCTTAACTTTAAACCCTTTTAAAAATAGTGATTGCGCGGCTGTTTAAAAACTCGCTAATCGAAAACAGGGGACCTAAAATGGACTCGCTATTCGAAACGCGGTCCCGAAGATCGCTATTCAAAAATCGCCCATAGGAAAAATCGCTAATCAAGGCGAAAAAATGCCCCGAAAACCACATCGCTATTCGGTTTCTTCATTAATAGAGGAGCTTGCTATTCGAGGCACCACTGTATAAGTGCCCTCACAAGCCTCATAACCCATTCAGATCTGGAGGACATGTTATTAATGACATACACCATTGCCATATTATTGCACCAGAATCTGACTACTGAATTGACCTATTTGTCAGCCTATTTCCCTCTTCTCAGCCAGCATTTGGAATTTGGAAAAATTACATTTTTTTAAACTATAGCTCCCAGAAGCCTCAATCAGCATGAACAGTCTAAAATGCATATGTGTAGGCAGCGATGACATCAACAAACTACAGCTTAAAATGCTATGTTACCTTCAGCCTTTTGCTAAAATGCTTCAGGTGGCATGCATTTATCTACATTTTATTTTAAACAGCTGCCCTTTAAATGATCTGTGATTCTCAAATATGAGCATCTACGAACACCAACAACATGTCACAGATAAATATTTTGCTGTCAATGCACTGTTGCTGGCTGGATAGCTCAGTGGTTTAGGCATCTAGCTGTGGAGCCAGAGACTGGGAGTTCAATTCTCCACTGTGCCTCCTGGGAGAAAAGCCAGCCTATGTGGCCTTGGGTAAGCTACACAATCCCAGGGTGCCCCCAGAAGGAGGGAATGGTAAACCAATTCTATTGCCTTACCTAGAAAACCCTAGAAAGGGTTGTCATAAGTCATAATTGACTTGATGGCATATGATGATGATGATGATGACAGCAATATTAGAAAGCATTGTTCTCTGTTAGGAATCCATCTGATATGATAAGATGTATTTTGACTAAAGTTATCTGTGTAATGTGTAAAGAACTGAATCCAGACTTACTCATTTTTAAGAGTTGATGCTGGAATCATACCGTTTGTATCAACCTGGAATATTTTAGAGTTTTCATGATTAACTTAAGCCCTATTTATTTTGGTACATCTGATCTCTGAGTTCATCTCCGTGTGACATCCATTAGAGAACCTCCTGTTGACAAAAAGCCTTCTAGCAAGAGAAGGGAGGGCAAAATTCTTCTTCCTCTGCAGCCCTCACATGCAACTTAAAAGTCTGATCTAGATTACTGGCCCCTCAGGAACCTACCGTAGGGCACCCAGGGTGGAAGTGGGGAGTTAAGGAAGGGGAAATCCTAATATGGAAACTTCTCTTGGGTTTCATCTTAAAATGGATCCAAAACTAATCTTGTGTAAAGTAACACTAAAGGCGTCATATGGTTTAAGCCAAATGGTTAGGTGTTGAGATATTAGTCTAACAAGCAGTTTTACAGTAAAATGAAATACAAGCCACGAGAAGACACACCATAAAAGTACTAATAACCCACTTAATTTCTTCATATTTGTTAATGTTCCTTGTAAAGAAGAAGTAAGAAGCTAATTTGTACCTTCTTTCATGCAAACAGTTTTATTAATGGTGCAAAGAATAATGAATGTATAAAAAGGTGCACAAAAGCCAACTGATGTACATGCGGGCAGAAAAGATATTTCTGGAAAGATGATTTAAAGCAAATAGAAGACTCATGTGCTATTAAATATTACAACTTTTATCAGCAAGTTTAACAACCCACACACTTACTGAAGCGACTCCAAATGTATGTACATACAATAATCTGAAGCTAGTCATGTATTTCACACAGTAATTTGTAGTAATTGCTTCAGTAGAATAGCCAATGGGCTTAGGCACATTAATTAGGGCCCTGAGTTTAAGGCTAACAACAAAACCATTAGCCATTAGTAGTTAATAGTAATTTTTCTGCACAAACATGCATTTTTCAGGAATGCTTTGGACCACAGCATGGTGAAAATTTTTAGGTGTGGAAACATAATGGTATCTCATGTACAAATCTGTTGTATAAAACACAGTGGCTCTTTTTTCATTAAAAACACAAATTTATACCACTGGTAGACTAATAAAATTGATTGCTTTCATGTGCATCATGATTGAGAAGGCCATTCTGGTTACCTGCTTTGAATTTTCCTTAAAAAAAAACTTGGCTTATTCTAGTATCATCTACCCAATATCTGAAAATAATCCCTATGTATTAGCCTACAAATTATGAAATATTATTCCTATATAAGCTTGATGTCTTCTTCTTCTTCTTCTTCTGGTCTTGTTTCAATATTTGTAGCTTATTGTATTGTTTTAACTGTATTGTAAGCTGTCTTGAGCTCCAGTTTTGGAAGAGTGATGGCATATCAATAAACTAAATCATAAATAAAATTTTATTTTTCAGTGTCTTGAATGTTTTGATTTTGGTTCTCAGCATCAGATCCTCAAACAATTCTTAAAATCTTAAACCATTGGTTATGCTAGCTGAGGCTTCTGAGAGCTGAAGTTCAACAACTGGGACACAAATCTGAGAACTGATTTAGAGGAAAGGTCCTGTTTCCAGAAGAGACAGGTGATTTGGGGAGATTCTCTCTTTCACTGCTGTCTTCACAGCTATCTTCCCTATTGTTCAAGCGGGAACAATATCCAACCCTCAGAACATATTTCAGAGAATGCAAGGGCCTACTAGAGGTGGGGGAAATAGTAAAAATCACCCTCCCCATCCCTTCTACTAGCAGGAATGGAACACTGCTCAAGACATACTCCTTCTAGTGGCAGGAAAATCTGGACCTGAGGTGTGGTGTTTTCTTTCTGTTATGTAGCTCCAGCCTTGGACCGCTTAAAGCAGTGGTCCCCAACCTTGGGCCTCCAGATGTTCTTGGACTACAACTCCCAGAAGCCTTCACCACCACCTCTGCTGGTCAGGATTTCTGGGAGATGAAGTCCAAGAACATCTGGAGGCCCAAGGTTGGGGAGCACTGGCTTAAAAGATTCAATGGCTGACTTCTTCTCAGTTAACAACACTTAGCAATCCCATTGTTCCTATGTTGCAGTGGACCATTGATACAATTCAACTGTAATCATTCTACTAATTGAGAATATGTTAACACAGTACTCTTGTCCCAAATAGCTTCTGTTAAGCACCATGCTTTTTGCTTTGTTTGAAATCTGAAGCTGAACAGCCCTGTTATTCTTCCTCAGATTTTGAACTCCAAATGTAATCTAAGAATGCTAATACTAAACATTTTAGGGGTTCTCAGAATATGGAAAGTCTACTGAAAGTTCATAGATTCGACATATACAAAAGGAACCAACCAACCAAAGTTTATAATGAATTTATTATTTATTTATTTATATCTAGGATTTCCATCTTACTTTTGAGGACAAAGTTGTCCCCTGGTAGCTCACACAAACAATTAAAATTATAGCATTCAACAAAAACAGTCTCATTACAATTATATAACTAAAAATAGCTATCTAAAATATTATACAGCACAGCATAATTATAATTACAATACAACTATAATTACATGGGTAACCTATTTTTATGATCAGTTGTCACATGAAAGTATGTAATGAGATTATTGTAAAACTTAATTGCAAAAAAATATATATGTTACACTTGGGTCAGCCTTAAAGTTTTGTATCAGATGAAAGAGAAAGCTGATAAAGTTTTATGCGTTTCTGCATATTTTTAACAATCAGATGATCCAGCCTCAGGAAGCATCCAGACTGATTCAAAGAGGCCTAGTTTGAGTCACACAGTCTAAATACAGTATACCTCCCTACTGTTTATTAGATATTGAGTGACTGGTGAAGACTATATAATGATACAGTTTTCCTCATGAAGCTCAACTATTTCAGAGAAGTCACTGCCATCATTTCTCCTACTTTTTCAATTCTCTGGCACTTTCTCTGCCTGCATACCAAACTACATTTGGCACTGAAAGCATATTGTACCATTTCATGCCCATTTTCTCCACACACAAAACAGCCAGATAGCATAGGGAAGTTAAGAAGTGGTTGACCCACTTCGTGACTTTTCTAATGAAAAATAAAACGTGCACTGAATTACAGGTGCTCAGGAATGGACCTCTAATACTGTGTGACCAGTAAAAAAAAAATCACACATTCTGTAGGCCATTTCGGGTAAGAAGGGCAGTCATAACAAACCCATATAACTTTTGAACAAGTTTTTAAACTTCGGACAGTATTTGGCAAAGTTTATATAGCATAAACTTGCTATATACCAAATTTTGGAGAATACTTTTAAGAATCTAATTTCTGTGCCTAGAAAACATTCAAACAATCCCATGATTATGTTTTCCTATCATTTGTTGTAGGCTTGTAGAAATTTCAGTGGTTATTTTTCAAATAATTACTGAATTTGATTCCTCAAAATAAAATGATTCCTGTTATAAACTTTTAAAAACTTGGGACTTAATCCATTCTGTCATTTAGAAGATATAGGACATCCCAGACAATCATGGGACCCAAAGGGTTTATACAGAGAGATGCAGTCCATCAGATAGCCTGGGCCCAAGCCATATAGGGCTTTATAGGTCATAACTGGCAATGGACTAAGAAATAGAAGGGCAGTCGATGAAGCTGCTGTAACAGGGGAGTTATATGCTCCCTGTAATTAGCCTTTTTCAACAGTCTGGCTGCAGCTTTGATCTTCAATCTTCGAATACACTCCCATTTAGAGTGCTCTGCAGCATTCCAAATGGAATGTAACAAAGGCATGTGTCATTATAGTCAAATTAGACATATCAAGGAACAGATGAACTTGGCACACTAACGTGAACTGTGGAAATGCACTCCTAGCCAGAGATGACACCTGGGCATCAAGGCTCAAGAATGAGTCCAGGAGGACTCCCAAACTGTGAGCCCATGTTTTCAAAGTTGTGCAACCCAGCCTGGCATAGATCAAATCCTTATTCCATGATTTCTCTTTCAGCTGACCAAATGCATTTCTGTCTTATCTGGATTAAAGTGCAATCTGTTTGCCCTCATCCATTCCATTACTGACAGCAGACACTGGTTTAGAATAGGAACTTCTCCCTTGTAGTTCGGTGGAAAAAAAAGAGATAGGGTTATCATCAGCATGCTGGTAGTATGAAATTCCAAAACTTTGGACAACCTGTCCCAGCCATTCAAGAAGATATTAAATAGCACGGGGGACAAAACAGAACCCTGTAGCTCACCACACGGCATGAAACATCACCCAGCATCACCTTCTATGTTCACTCCTCCAGGAAGACCAGTGCAAAACAGTGCCTCCAAGTTCAATCCTTGAGCGATGGCCCTGAAAACTGCAGAGAGGTCTAGCAGAATCTACAGGGACACGTTCCTCCTATCTAGTTGCCAGAGTAGGTCATCCACAAAGGTGAGCAAAATGGTCTCTGTCCCATAAGCAGGCCTGAAGCCAGATTGAAATGTGTTTCACATCCTCAGTCTGTATAAACATGTAGGCAAAACTGAGAAAGATTTGGTGCCTGAGTCACATTCAACCAGGTCTCTGTAATGCAAGCTAGGTCAGCATGGTCGTCCAAAATCAAGTCCTGGATGGCTTACATTTTCCCTTTCGCTGACATTTAACAGCAGCACTTATAACACAGGGAGATTGTCACTATTCAGATTATGTTAGAAGACCATTTGTAGTTAACCAACATCCTGCTTCTTTCCCCTCTCCCATGATAACACTGTTGTCTCCCTATATTGTACCTCACACTACCTTTGAAGTTTCTGGTGGTTGCTCCCTGCCTTCCACTACCGACTCTCTTTTGAAAGTACACCTTCTCCCAGGAGACAGTGACCTCAATTGTATCAAGTATTGATACAATTGTTAGTCTGTGGAACTCCTTGCTGGAGTGGCCAGGTGAGCAGGGAGGTAGGGCTGCAGCAGCCAGCTACTGCCACAGTTGGGGCACAGGAGATGACACTGGCCTCCTGCGCCATGCACTGCATGGTAAGTGGTCTGGTGGATTCTTGGGGTCGGTGGTAATCGGGTCGACCATCAGTGCCAGCAGGCTTTGTATTCATAGATGCATATGAAGCCCTCATGTCTAGTATCAGGCAATTAAAAACAAACCAGATAGACAAATGAACAATGAGCTAGTTCCCTATGTGTTCCTTGTATTGAGCCAAATCTCTAGGCCTCACTGTCATGTTCTCTTGGAGTCACTCCCTCTTAAGGAGTGACACTCCCACTGTGGTGGTGAACCCACCTCTGGGGAAGCTCAGGCTTTATATGCTGTCTCCCCCTGACAGACAGGTATTGCAATCAGGGCTGGAGAGAAAGGTACACAAGAGTACAGATGTTCCAAGTATGGAAAAGACATGTTGTACCCGCCCTTCTCAATGTTTTGATGAGGATTCTCTCAGAGGAACGAGGTAGCCGACCTAATTGGTGTTCCTGTAGCTGAAGCCGCAGGAATTCAACCCCAGACACCAAACAGTCAAACTATCAAAGTCAGTTTTCATTTATCCCACAATTCCTTGCTTGCTTGTGTTTGTTTGTTTTTTGCTTTCATGTTCCTTTTATTCTGAAAAAAAAAGAAATGAGTGAATTTCTGGGAACTCTTATTTTTAAAAGAACTGAAATGAAATTCTCCCCATCCCTTATTTACACAATTGTGTATAGCTTATTTGTTGTTGTTTAGTCGTTTAGTCGTGTCTGACTCTTCGTGACCCCATGGACCAGAGCACACCAGGCCCTCCTATCTTCATCTGCCTCCCGGAGTTGTGGGAGCTTATTACCCCAATCCTATTTTTTTGACTTTATATGTCAGTAGCTTTATAAGATCATCTATCTATCTATCTATCTATCTATCTATCTATCTATCTATCTATCTATCTATCTATCTATCTATCTATCTATCTATCTATCTATCTATCTATCTATCTATCTATCTATCTATCTATCTATCTATCTATCTATCTATCTATCTATCTATCTATCTATCTATCTATCTATCTATCTATCTATCTATCTATCTATCTAGTTATATAACTATTATTCTTTTGTCACAGGTTTGTATACTGTATATTTGTTTTTTTAAAATGTTGTCAAGAACAATCTCTTAGTCTAAATCATACACTACAATTAAATGCTTCTCATCTGGAAAAGGTATGTGATTCTTTTTAATCAGCACCCTTATTTCTGAGACAAAGAGAAAGACTGAGACATTAAGATTGAGATTCATTTTATGTACCACCAAATGTCTATAATAACCGCTTTGCACTTATGGAAGTAATTGTACAAGTTAAATACGTTGCATTGATTGTTCTCCCTTTGCTCATAGGAAGAATTATTCCTGCCCACAAAAGCGATCATTTCAAATTGGTAAAGCATTTCCTCTGAGATCAATGTTGTTATTTATAGGAAAGGATTGGCAAGGCTTGCAGGATTAACCTAATTGCAAATATGTACATTTGTATATCAGTGCTTATTTGGCATCCCCTTCATGGATTGCTGCCTTGTCGTGGCGAAGTGGCTTGAGTAACTCAGAGAAGCTATGGGCTATGCCGTGCAGGGACACCCAAGACGGACAGGACATCGTGGAGAGTTCCGACTAAACGTAATCCACCTGGAGTAGGAACTGGCAATGCCACTCCAGTATCTTTGCCAAGAACGCCCCATGATCAGAAACAAAAGGCTAAAAGATATGACGCTGGAAGATGGGCCCCTCAGGTCGGAAGGCGTCCAACATGCTACTGAGGAAGAGCGGACGACAAGTACAAGTAGCTCCAGAGCTAATGAAGTGGTTGGGCCAAAGCTGAAAGGACGCTCAGCTGTGGACGTGCCTGGAAGTGAAAGGAAAGTCTGATGCTGCAAAGAAAAATACTGCATAGGAACCTGGAATGTAAGATCTATGAACATTGGGAAGCTGGAGGTGGTCAAACAGGAGATGGCAAGAATAAACATTGACATCCTGGGCATCAGTGAACTAAAATGGACAGGAATGGGCGAATTCAGCTCAGATGATTATCATATCTACTATTGTGGGCAAGAATCCCGTAGAAGGAATGGAGTGGCCCTCATAGTCAACAAACGAGTGGGAAAAGCTGTAATGGGATACAATCTCAAAAATGATAGAATGATGTCAATACAAATCCAAGGCAGACCTTTCAACATCACAATAATCCAAGTTTATGCACCAACCACCATTGCTGAGGAGACTGAAATTGAACAATTTTATGAAGATTTACAACACCTTCTAGAACTGACACCAAAGAAAGATGTTCTTCTCATTTTAGGGGTCTGGAATGCTAGAGTAGGGAGCCAAGAGATAAAAGGAACAACAGGGAAGTTTGGCCTTGGAGTTCAGAACAAAGCAGGACAAAGGCTAATAGAGTTTTGTCAAGAGAACAAGCTAGTCATCACAAACACTCTTTTCCAACAACACAAGAGGCGACTCTATACATGGAAATCACCAGATGGGCAATACAGAAATCAGATTGATTATATTCTCTGCAGCCAAAGATGGAGAAGCTCTATACAGTCAGCAAAAACAAGACCTGGAGTTGACTGTGGCTCTGATCATCAGCTCCTCATAGCAAAATTCAAGCTTAGACTAAAGAGAGTAGGAAAAACCACTGAGCCACTCAGGTATAATCTAAACCAAATCCCTTATGAATACACAGTGGAAGTAAAGAACAGATTTAAGGAACTCGATTTGGTGGACAGAGTGCCTGAAGAACTTTGGATAGAGGCTCGTAACATTGTACAGGAAGCAGCAACAAAAACCATCCCAAAGAAAATGAAATGCAAGAAAGCAAAGTGGCTGTCCAACGAGGCCTTAGAAATAGCAGAGAGGAGAAGGGAAGCAAAATGTAAGGGAGATAGGGAAAGTTACAGAAAATTGAATGCAGACTTCTAAAGAATAGCAAGGAGAGACAAGAGGGCCTTCTTAAATGAATAATGCAAAGAAATAGAGGAAAATAACAGAAAAGGAAAAACCAGAGATCTGTTCAGGAAAATTGGAGGTATTAGAGGAACATTTTGCACAAGGATGGACATGGTAAAGGACAAAAATGGTAGGGACCTAACAGAAGCAGAAGACATCAAGAAGAGGTGGCAAGAATACACAGAGAAATTATATCAGAACGATTTGGATACCCCGGACAACCCAGACAATGTAGTTGCTGACCTTGAGCCAGACATCCTGGAGAGTGAAGTCAAGTGGGCCTTAGAAAGCCTGGCTAACAACAAGGCCAGTGGAGGTGATGGCATTCCAGTTGAACTATTTAAAATCTTGAAAGATGATGCTGTTAAGGTGCTACATGCAATATGCCAGCAGGTTTGGAAAACTCAGAAGTGGCCAGAGGATTGGAAAAGATCAGTCTACATCCCAATCCCAAAGAAAGGCAGTGCCAAAGAATGCTCCAACTACCGTACAATTGCACTCATTTCACACGCTAGCAAGGTTATGCTCAAAATCCTCCAAGGTAGGCTTCAGCAGTATGTGGACCGAGAACTCCCAGAAGTAAAAGCTGGATTCTGAAGAGGCAGAGGAACTAGAGACCAAATTGCTAACTTGCGCTGGATTATGGAAAAAGCCAGAGAGTTCCAGAAAAATATCTACTTCTGATTCATTGACTATGCAAAAGCCTTTGACTGTGTGGACCACAGCAAACTATGGCAAGTCCTTAAAAAAATGGGAGTGCCTGACCACTTTATCCATATCCTGAGAAACCTATATGTGGGACAGGAAGCAACAGTTAGAACTGGATATGGAACAACTGATTGGTTCAAAATTGGGAAAGGAGTACGACAAGGCTGTATATTGTCCCCCTGCTTATTTAACTTATATGCAGAATACATCATGCGGAAGGCTGGACTGGAGGAATCCCAAGCCAGAATTAAGATTGCTGGAAGAAATAACAACCTCCGATATGCAGATGATACCACTCTGATGGCAGAAAGTGAGGAGGAATTAAAGAACCTTGTAATGAGAGTGAAAGAGGAGAGTGCAAAAAATGTTCTGAAACTCAACATCAAAAAAAAAACTAAGATCATGGCCACTGGTCCCATCACCTCCTGGGAAATAGAAGGGGAAGATATGGAGGCAGTGACAGATTTTATTTTCCTGGGCTCCATGATCACTACAGATGGAGACAGCAGCCACAAAATTAAAAGAGGCCTGCTTCTTGGGAGGAAAGCGATGACAAATCTTGACAGCATCTTAAAAAGCAGAGACATCACCTTGCCAACAAAAGTCCGAATAGTCAAAGCTATGGTTTTTCCTGTAGTGTTGTATGGAAGTGAGAGCTGGACCATAAAGAAAGCAGACCGCCGAAGAATTGATGCTTTTGAATTGTGGTGCTGGAGGAGGCTCTTGAGAATCCCCTGGACTGCAAGGAGAACAAACCTATCAATTCTGCAGGAAATCAACCCTGAGTGCTCACTGGAAGAACAGATCCTGAAGCTGAGGCTCCAGTACTTTGGCCATCTCATGAGAAGAGAGGACTCCCTCAAAAAGAACTTAATGTTGGGAAAGTGTGACGGCAAGAGGAGAAGGGGACGACCAAGGATGAGATGGCTGGACAGTGTCTGCGAAGCAACCAACATGAATTTGACACAACTCCGGGAGGCAGTGGAAGATAGGAGGGCCTGGCATGCTCTGGTCCATGGGGTCACGAAGAGTTGGACACGACTAAACGACTAAACAATGATGACTTATTTGGCATAGCAGTTACAGGCACAAAAAATTTATAGACTTACTCTCATTCCTCTCAATATCAAAAGGTAACGTTTCATAGACTTCAAGACAAAATACCTTTCTGGTCAGTATGGGCCAAAATTTGAAGCATTTCTTACGGGACAAACATATGTTCCACTGCCAAGAATTGAAATTTTATATGCATATAAAGTTAAAATGATTGGGGAGGTATAGAAAGTGTAATTCTGAAAATGTACATTGTGCTTTTAAAATGAGGTTTGAACAGCAGTTTACTAAAGGTCATTTATTTATTTATTTATTTATTTATTTATTTATTTATACCCCGCCCCTCTAGACCACGTCTACTCGGGGCGGCTTACAGCATAAAATAGATCAATATATAAAAAATGTAAAAATACAATTACAATATTAATTAAGACAATTAATTTAAGAAAAGAGTACCAAGATGGGATAAAATAAGAAAAGAGGAGGAGAAAAAAAAGACTTAGCTGACTGGAGGGAAGGCCTGCTTAAATAGCCAAGTTTTTAACTGGCTTTTAAAAACACCCAGCGAGGGTGCCAGCCGAATTTCTGTTGGGAGGGCATTCCACAGCCGAGGGGCCACCACCGAGAAGGCCCGGTTTCTAGTTTTTTCCTTCTGAGCCTCTCTCGGCGTCAGACCCCCTCAGCTGTCCCTGCTGGCGATGACGGGTGATTCGGGTAGATCTGGGTGGAAGAAGACGATCTGACAAATATTGAGGTCCCAAACCGTTTAGGGCTTTATAAGTGATCATTAGCACTTTGAAGTCAACACGGAAACGGATGGGCAACCAATGCAGAGCAGCCAGAGTGGGGGAGATATGTTGGTGTTTTCTTACCCCACTAAGGAGCCTGTCTGCTGTATTCTGGACCATCTGAAGTTTCTGCGTTAGCCTCAAAGGCAGCACCACGTAGAGTGCATTACAATGGTCTAATCTCGAGATTACGAGCGCATGTACTAGAGTAGTGAGGGCCCCCCGATCAAGATATGGACGCAGCTGGGCAATCCGCCATAGATGAAAATAGGCGGAGTGGACCACGGATGCCACCTGGGTTTCCATGGTTAGCGCCGGGTCCAAATGTACCCCAAGCTGCGGACCTCATTCTTTGCGGCAAGGGTCGTCCCCCCGAAAGAAAGGGAGTTACCTATACCGCTGACGGAAGGACCACCCACCCTCAAGACCTCCATCTTGTCCGGGTTCAGCCTCAACCCATTCGACTGCATCCATTTATTTATTTATTCATTTATTTATTGGACTTATATACCGCCCCATAGCGCTACAAGCACTCTCCGGGCGGTTTACAATTTTTAATTATACAGGCTACACATTGCCCCCCCAGCAAGCTGGGTACTCATTTTACCGACCTCGGAAGGATGGAAGGCTGAGTCAACCTTGAGCCAGCTACCTGGGATTTGAACCCCAGGTCGTGAGCACAGTTTTAGCTTGCAGTACAGCCTTTTAACCACTGCGCCAGGAGGCTCATTTCAGTACAGTCTCCAGGCAGCGCTGAAGGGACAGAACGGCATCCACTGAGGTAGATGAGAAGGAGATGTAGAGGTGTGTGTCATCAGCATACTGGTGACACGAGGCTCCACACCCCCTGATGACCCCCCCAGCGGCCTCCAACAGCATTGGATAGATGATCGACCCCTGTGGGACCCCACAATTGAAGTTCCACGGGGCCGAGACCCTCTCTCCAAGCTGTACTCTCTGGGGCCGGTCCTCCAAGAAGGAACGGAGCCAAGCAAGCGCTAGGCCACCTATTCCTAACTCAGAGAGCCTCCCTGGGAGGATACCATGGTCAGTGGTATCAAAGGCCGCTGAGATGTCAAGGAGGACCAACAAGGACATATTGCCCCCATCGGCCTCCCTCAACAGGTCATCCATCAGTGCGACCAGTGCCATTTCAGTACCATAGCGCGGCCTGAAGCCCGACTGGAATGGGTCCAGAGCGTTGGTTTCGTCCAGAAGCACCTGGAGCTGATCTGCCACCACCCTCTCAACCACCTTGCTGAGGAAAGAAACATTGGCGACGGGCCTATAATTTCCAATGTCGTCCGTCACCAAATTTGGTTTCTTCCTAATGGGCCTAATGAGTGTCTCCTTGAGGGCAAGGGGAACCTTGCTCTCCTGAAGAGACCCATTAATTATTGCAGTGGCCCATTCTGTTGTTACAGGCCTGGCTGCTTTGATTAGCCAGGCCGGACAAGGGTCGAGAGAAGAGGTGGAGGCCCGACAGCGATCAAGCGCCTTGTCCACCAAATCTGGCATCACAGGCTGAAAGGAATCGAGAATAACCGGGCAAGGCGGAGCACTGGACATCTCGGCTCAATCCATTGTATTTAAAAAAGGAGAAAGGTCACGGCGGATGGCCTGCACTTTAGATTTAAAAAACGCTGCAAATTGGTCAGGTGAGATGCTAGCAGGAGGCCCTTCACCCAGACCAATTCCGGATAGATCGCGAACTATACGGAAGAGTTCCGCCTGCTGATTAGAAGCATTGCTTATCCGGTCAGCGATGTAAGATCTTCTAGCAGCCTTTACCTTGGCCAGGTAACGGTTAGTTGCGATCCTGACAGCTATCTTATTATAATCCGTCGGTTTCCTTCTCCAAATGCATTCTAGCCATCTCCTTATTCGCTTCATTGCTCGTAGATCCTGGGTATACCAGGGTCCTGGCCGAGCTCTGCTCCTGAGAGCGCGTTTGGGTGCGATCGTGTCAACAGCGTTAGTAGTGGTGGAGAACCAGCCGTCCACCAGAGCTTCGACAGGAGCACCAGACAGTGCTGCTGGAATCCCTCTCATGGTATGCTGGAATCTCATGGAATCCAGTAACCTTCGAGGGCGGACCATTAAAATAGGTCCTTGCTCCCTGCAGGGAGGGAGCTCCATTGTGAGGTTACATTTTATCAGGTGATGGTCTGACCATGATAAGGGGACTGACAGAAGGTCAGTCATCATCAGACCACGCTCGCTACACTTGGTAGAAAAGACCAGATCAAGCATATGGCCGCCCATGTGTGTGGGACCGTTAACATGTTGGGACAAGTTCAAGAAAGCCATGGTTTCCAAGAACTCAAGAGCTGAACCAGATACCTCCGCCTCCGCATGGATGTTGAAGTCACCCAGGACCAAAAGTCTCAGGGACTCCAACAGTGCCGCGGAGACAAGGTCCGCCAGCTCCGGTAGGGAGGTGGCTGGATCGCAGGGAGCGCGGTAACCCAGCAAGATCCCAATACTGTCCCTGGCCCCAATTCGCACATGAAGGGCCTCCAAACCTGGCTTCACAACGGAGGAGCGCCTTGTAACCTCTAAGGATTTTCTATAAACAATGGCAACTCCCCCCCGCCCCTCCAGTCTGCCCTGGTGCTGGACTGCGTAGCCTGGAGGGCAGGAGAGGGTTAGGGGAACCCCTCCTTCCCCACCTATCCAGGTCTCATTTATGCATGCCAGGTCTGCATCCTCCTCCAGAATAAGATCTTGAATAAGCTGGGATTTGTTGGTTACAGACCTGGCGTTCAACAGCACCAGGTTCAGAGTAGAGGGCCAGCTAGGCTGCCTACCTCGATATTGGCAGTTGGTCACAGTGCCAGAACAGTGGACAGCCTTCAAACATCTGTTCACTGTTCTTCTAACACGAGTAGGCATTGTACCAGCATCATATCTTCCTCTGCCCGTAATCACCGTGATGTTAGTACCCTTGCTGGGCCAGCAGGCCTTCCTCTCCATATCAGTCAGAAAAGTAGAAGGAAGAGAGAAAGGATGGAGAAAATTGGCGACTGAGCAACTTTACGCTCCCGACATTTTGCCTACCTAGTAAATTACCAGTTAGCTATTCCTGCAGGTACAGGGAACCATTTAGTCAAAACAAAAGCAACTATTTGCCGTAGTAGCAGCTTACTAGTGTCATAGTTAACAAGAGTTGCACCTTGTCGCCCTGGTAAAAGCAACAGAGATTCCCATTAAAATGTACTACACTGGCAAAATTCAGTTTTTTACAATTGAACAGAAATGTAAACATCTAAGAGAAATATAATCAAATGGAGGCAAGAAATACATACATGGCACACACTGTGACATGCTACACACTGTGACATGGCAGACACACACAAACACACACTGGATACCACACAACACAGTGTCAGTGACATCATGTAGTAGCAGCTGCAGCACTGACGGCAGCAAAGAGATAATAGATTCTCCTCCATGGATTCAAACTTGCTTTGCTGGGTGAACACTTAAGACTATTTTTTCATGTGTGTCCAGTAATAGGCTAAAGGCTAACGATTGCTTAAAGCTATAATGTTTGTTACTTTTTAATGATGTAGTTAGTATTATGTAGTTAGTATTCCCTGCTTTTTGTTTGTGCCTTCTTCAACTATAAGCTCCTGCATTTTCAGAATGTAATTAAAACATTCTATTTTGTATTTTTATTGTACCTTTAATGCTCCTGTATTTTTGACTGAAATCTGACTTAAGCATTTGCCTTCCACTTCAGCTTAGTTTCCTTATACTTTTAAGCATTTGTGCTACACTTTTTTCTCATAGAGCTGGAAGAATTCTTTCAATACATTTTTAATTGTTACTGTTTTGGATGACATTTGGATGAATAAAGCTAGTCAAAATGGGCACGCCGGTGATCCCAGAAATCATTCCAACAATGGAGCAACTTATTTTACCTTGATACCCAGATGAACTTTGAAATGATTGGAAACACCATCCGGTTCACACTGGAATTTGCCCCTTTTCAAGAGTGAATGCCAGCTGTATGAACACATCCTTTTAATTTTTCCTTGAGGTCTACAAAGGTATAGATTGTTTTAAAGAAGATGTCCAGATGCCAGACTTTGTGACCCTATACCTCATTTCCATCCTTTATTATTCTGTAGGTTCCCTCCCCCCCTTTGGATTCCATTCATGCTGAATTCAGGTTTAGTGAGAAAAAATGGGATTTAGAAGCTTGATTGCATGGGATGCTGTGCTGAATAAAGACTGCAAACACAAGTTGTGCTGGATGGCCAAGAAGAGGAGGAAGGGCCAATAAAGAACAGAACATCATGGACAGTGGTAGAAAATACAGACCCAGGTTTCACACTGTGAACACCGTGGGGGCTCATTATAACTGAACACGGCCTCTATGTACAGTTGTAAGAAGATCACTCTTCTGTGGTTGTATCCTGATTCTGCAGGTGTTGGGGCAAGTCCTTTTGAGGATGGTTAACAAAATACTTAAGTATCCGAAGTTGAACCAAAGACAGAGATAATGAAAAATCACGTTGAAGAATACCAAAAATGCTCAGGAAAAAAGACAAATATGCAATTCTTTGGTCTTTTCAAAGCTGACTTTTGTGGACTTTGACTGTTCTGCTGACTAGCAGTGAAACAATCTTTTCAGCACTTTTTCAGACACACTGCATGGATGACAGCAACTTCTGAGGTGACATACTATGTTTAAAGGCTGTTAATTGCTTGTGTTTTTTTCACACTATAAGGGATATGCTTCAAAGCTTCTTATTTCCTCTAGATGTGGGTTAATTAAGTACTTTTAAGTTATATCCTTTTCCTGCTTCTAGAATTTAAACTTGGCTGCATTTTAAACGCTATCTGATTTACTATGTGTTAATTACAACTGGGATTCAACCCTCAACTTGTTAAGTTGTCAGTCAGCTTATCAACCAAAATTTCCTAATTCATCCCTCACCTGCCCTTCCTCCATTCCCATTCTCATTTCAGCATGGACCCACTTGTTAAAATCAGACAGGAACGTCTTTGTAAACAGTCCTTTAAAAATGTATCTGTGAGTGGGCAAAATATATATTTGAGTGAAATTCTTTGAACAAGGGACTGTTGGATCATGAAAACAGTCACCCAACCAAATTGGTGCAAATTCAAAATTTTGTTTAGACCTGTATAAAAGGAATGCAAACATGAATCTTTGTGGACAGTTTCACAGCCAGAATTACAGAATAAAAATTAAAAACCCGCTTTCCATTTTCTTTGGTGTTTGAGATATTCTAAAAATTGCTTGGTCTTTGACTTGGTAGCTTCCTGCTTATGGTTTGTGTTTGCTTAACGGGAAATGAATAGTCCAAACAGCTGGAGCAAATCTAATTCTAAGTTACTCTTTTTAGCACAAGTTCTTGCCAGCACAATCAGTCTTGAAACAGCTATTTTTCATCCTCCCATACCACTTAAGTGAATGGACATCATGTACAGAAAAGGCCTGCACCTCTGATAGCACTGGAAGTACTGCCCCATAAGTGAATGTGGGTCCTTGGTTCCTGCTCTGATATCCAATAATCTGTTGTGGACTGCCATAGGGGAAATCCCATCTGCATAGACATGTGGATGTCTAGGCTTTTCATTTGTTCTGAAGTGTCAAGATATTGTAAATTTTATAGGCCTGAACAGTTATTAAATGTAAAATTAATGAGCTGCCATAATGAACAGCTGTGTGACTGCTGAGTCACTGTAACAAAGGAGAAGATGATGCAATGCCTGGAGAAGAGGTGACACCCATATGGAGGAAGATGATGCAATACTTCCAGTGATTGGATAGAAGGAGCAGTGTAACTGTATATAAGGGAACAGTGTGGACATTAATGTATCTTCTCCTTCTTTCCTATGCTACTATCCTCTATGCCACTTTGCCTATATTTTTGCCTGCTACGCCGAAGCTCTGCTACTTTGTATATTTGTATATTTGTTAATACACGTGTCTTTTTGTATGGAAGAAGAGCGTGTGTGTGTTTCTTCAGTCAGATAACTCTGCATATTACAGCGTGAAGGTGACATAAAGGTATGGATATTTGAGGACGTGGTGGCGCTGTGGGGGACGTGGTGGCACTGTGGGCTAAACCGCAGAAGCCTGTGCTGCAGGGTCAGAAGACCAAGCAGTCGTAAGATCGAATCCACACGACGGAGTGAGCTCCCGTCGCTTGTCCCAGCTCCCGCCAACCTAGCGGTTCGAAAGCATGCAAATGCAAGTAGATAAATAGGGACCACCTCGGTGGGAAGGTAACGGCGTTCCGTGTCTAAGTCGCACTGGTCATGTGACCACGGAAGATTGTCTTCGGACAAAAACGCTGGCTCTATGGCTTGGAAACGGGGATGAGCACCGCCCCCTAGAGTCGAACACGACTGGACAAAAATTGTCAAGGGGAACATTAACCTTTACCTTACCTTATTTGAGGAAAGAAAGCATACATGCATAAATATCCGGTTATCTAAGCTTTTTTCAGCTGTCCTGGCCTAATGAGTGGACAGAAAGATGGACCCATGGACGTGTGAAACCTGAAAAGCAGGTCCAGAAACAGGCTCACGGTACCTTTTTATGTGAGAAACCTCTGTGTTAGATACTATTGGCCTGGCATCCTCCAATTTATTCATTTATTTATTTGATTTATACCCCGCCCATCTAAAGTCTACTCTAGGCGGCTAACAATAAGACATAAAAGTAAAAGCAATATAATAAAATAAAAACAACAGTGGCAATATAATTCAAAATGGCACCACTTCTTAGCACCTATCCAGCCCAAATGACCAGAAGGTAGATTTAGGATTTTGCTTGTCTATCCTCTTTGACTCTCTGCTTCTTCCTGCTGATTCTCTTAGGATCCATGCATCAGTCTCACTTCCTTCTTTTCCTGTTTCTCTGAGACACAGCTATGCTGTTGCTCCTCTCCCATGTTCCTCCAGGCATTGCTGCTGAATGGATGCCCACTGAGTAAGTAGAGTGTTGAACTATGGATCAGCTGTTTGGGTGAGAAATGAACCATGCCCTTCTCTACTTAGTTTCTTGGGGGGGGGGAACATGACTCAGACATTGGAACTGCAGCATATCTGATCCAAATGTCCCCCCCAACACCACGACAGTTCCTGACAATTTCCTTCCTCTGTACTCATTCATTCAAAGACAGTTTTTCATTTAATCTTCCTTCTTTCACAGATATTACTCTCCAGTTGTTGAATGCTAGAAAGCTGCCTAGAACCCTTGGTCTTTCACAGGGGTGCTTTCTCATTCTTTCATCAAATTCAAACTGCTAAATGGTTTAGCCCTGATTTGGGCAGGCAGGGTATGCTGTACTTTCCAGCCATTCAGTTTCACCATCTGCCATACAAGGCCATTAACCGAGCACCTCTTGTGATGAAAACGTAGAGAGAAGGTCATCTCTTTGCTCTGGATGACAGAATAGTAGGTCTTATTGTGCCATTATTGAACTCATATTTCATTGGCCACTGGGAAATAATTGTTTCTGTAACTTTCCGCCAGTAAAGTAAATGCAAGGAAGACAGTTTTGAACTTATTTTCTTTCCCAAGGAAATGATGGGTTAAAGAACTGCCTAGGTGAAAAAGAAACCATTAACAAGGTGACCTCATTTGTCCTAGACAGAAAGTATTTACCCTTTGATGCATGTAATTCCTTTCTTCCTTCATAAGTGGACATATTTTATCGTCTGCTTCCTGGTTAGGAAGGCATCATCATGGTGTTCAATGGGCAGAGCACTCAGAAATAATATACCAGAGATGAATTAAATAAGGAAATGTAATGATGGGATTCAGGAAAAAAGTGACAGTGCTCTCACAGATATATTACATCCTATGAAGGATGATTCCAAAATAATAAGTTTTTTTTCAGGTGCTTTTGAGTGCTTTGTTATTATGGCCTGCCTGAAATAAGGCAACTTACAATGTTGTTAACTATCTAGCAAAGGCAGCAATCTGCAGTGCTTTCTGTGGAATAAGTCCCACTGAATTCAATAAGCTTTAATCTGTGGTAAAGACACCCATCTGGGCTGCATAGCAAAACCATAATCAGAGGCATATTGATATAATGTAGTGTATCAAATGGGTGCAAAATGGGTGGGTGGACTAAAAAATGCCTGCATCAGCAAGGCTGAATTCAGTTCATAGAAAGGACTCACCTCTGGGAACTTTTCTCACCAACCACTTTTGATCTTGGAAGGTCATTTTTCTGTCACTGTTTTCAAGCATATAGAAAAGAATGGGGACACTGTTATGTGGCATCTTTTAATTCTTCTTCTTCTTCTTCTTCTTCTTCTTCTTCTTCTTCTGCTTCTGCTTCTGCTTCTGCTTCTGCTTCTGCTTCTGCTTCTGCTTCTGCTTCTTCTTCTTCGTAGAATCGACCTCCTTGGTTTGTCCTCAAGGGCTCCCTTGGAAGCTCCAGCCAGCCATTAGCATATAGAAGAACTCCAATAAATAATACATCTTGCTGAAGTCATTCTTTTTAGTGGGTTAAATGTGATGAGTAAATGGTGGCACGGACAAGGAACTCTTCAAAATGAAGGCAAAAATATAATGCAGTGTTAATGATGAATTGCCTCAAGCTTCATTTGTGCCAATAAACTACATCTGATACATGGAAAATATTTCTGTACTTCTGTAGACGACTGCAGTGCAGGCATTGTTTGACATATACAAGACTTTTATTATTATTCTTTAGAATTTACAGTGGGTTAAATGATTGCACTTATTTGTCCTTCAATGAAAAGGCCAAACTGGATTAACTGAATGAGTATGACTGGGGGGGAGGGGGGCTGACAGGATGCTTTGCTGATGCACTTTCCATTTGTATTATTTCTTTTGATAGCAGCTTCATTAATTTTGCTGGTGTTCAAAGTTTTGATCCCAGATTGTTTTTCACCTTTCCGTGAGATGTGTAATTGAGAAAGATGGAACTGTACAGCCTTCTTCTCCTTTATAAATTAACTGTGATTCCAAGCATTGGCTTATTATACTCTGTTTAGTGGCTAACATTTTCCTGAATGTGACAGCTGAGATGCTAGTAAGGAAGCTGTACTCTTCACCTGAGAAGCACATGGGCTCTCAGAGAAATTCTGAGCTGTGGTTTTAGCAGTTGCTGCAGGTGCCAACATTTCTTGCTCCTGGGCATCTGTTGCATTACCTTTTCACTCTTCTAAGAGCTTGTAGAAGTTACAGCATCCATGTGTTGCCTGTGCATGCATCCCTTGTCAAAAACCACAACCTGTACTCATCTGTTATTGTATCAGAGAGAAGAGCTCTTGATGATGTGTTACCTTTTCCATGCAATGTTTTTCCACTGGGCAGCATTCAGACATGCATTTCTCTCTCTTTCCTGCTGCAGTCCAAATCAGAAAGCATATAGGAATGTCACTGAGATATTCTGCTCCAGTGTATTTGAATCAATGCTTGAAACTCTTGGTCTTTAAATCCCACATTTCCAAGCAGATCCATTATATGCTCTTCTATAGCCATGTGCTACCTCCTACCATCCAGCCTGTCACATTATTTTAGGACTCTCCTGAGGGCTCCTTTTACCCTTATAGCTCCCTGTGCACTTTTTAAAAACATATAGAAATTCAGAGGTGTTTTTTTTAAAACATTGCCCAAAGGTATTTTCCATCTCATAAAATTTCCAGCACCTTATTGTCAGTCTGTGCACTGCATACTTGTTCTTGATTTGTCTGATTTAGTTTAGGTATTTATTGGGTTCATTTATGGCCCACTTTCTCTCCAGTGAGCTCTATTGAGTCTGTGGCTTACCTCCTCCTCACTTTATCTTCATAATGGTTCTGTGAGGTAGGTCAGGACTGCCAAAGAGATACTGTCGTAAGATTACCTGGTAAGTTTGCTCAATCAGAACTTAGATCCCAGTACAGTGACAGAAATAAAGAGACTGATCTTCCATGATTTCCAGTTTTCTGCCTCTTGCTTTATGCAAGGTTTAAAAATGTTTGAACATCTGATTTTACTTCATTCATTGGTGTCCTGAGGTGAAAACGTGAGCCCTCAAATATGACCAGGAGTGGATGGGTGCCTGCATGGCATTTCAAATAGTGAATTATGATTGGACATCCAAGGTGAGAATGATTATACCATTTGATCTACCCAGTAAGAACTAACATATACATCTATGTTTCAACTGCGAATTTCTTGACAATGGGTTGACTTGGAGTCTGATCCTCCAATTTGCCTTGTAGAGGAACAATCAGCTTGTGTGGCTTGGACAGGTTGTGTGGCTTGGGCAGGCTACACCGTCTGAGAGAAACCCCCCACAAGAACAAAAAAAAAAAAAAAATGCAAAACCACTTCTGAGTGGTCAAAGGAAGATGCAAATGCCCACCATAAAGCTTTAGTTTCTTAGTCCTGAAAACAAAGCTGTAGCAATCATAGTTTAATGCAAATTATGCTTTTCATGCATATTGTACAATTTTGCGCAAAGACATACACAGTTTGTACAAAATGTTCTTACTGCAGCCAGAACTGTGTAGTGAATACTGTACTTGAAATGCTTTTCACTGGTGGAGAGAAGCATGCCACGATTCCTCATTCTCCTTTGCAAGAATGAGATATGAGGATTTATATTCCTAATGGTGAAGCAGATTGGGTGTAGAAAATCCTGGTTCAGTTCTCTACTGGATCTTGTGGTTCAACTGGTGGGCTTAGCCAACAATTCTGAGCAACTTCATATGATACAGTGGAATGCCACTAGCTGAATGAACACCTGATTTTCAAGAGAATCAATCCATTTGGCTAATGCTTAATTTTTTTAAATATGAAAAGAACTTGGAACAATATTCAGGCTGAATACCAAAATATACAGTTTGCACCTATCCCATATATGGAGGTTAACTTCTTGTGCTATCACTATTTCACCTTATTTACAGATATATTCTGGGAATTAATGACTTGAAGGATTTTGAAATGCTTGAACAATAAAAATAGTGCCCAGACTGAACTGTTGAAGGTCCAGCTTATATATTTTTTTTCAGTGCTGCCTTATTGTATGGTGTCTTGGAAGCAGTAAATCCTCTTCCTCCTCCTCCTCCTCTCATCATCATCACTTCTTTTCTAAACCTTCTGGCATTCAGCTCTGTACCCAGTTATACCCACCTGATGTAACAGGTACGAGACTGACACAATCCTCTACCCAACTGCACATCCTTTAAAAGCTGCAGCTTTCATAGGTCTCAGTTATGTGGGCACTGGACTGCACATTTCTTGTTGCTCAGTTAAAATATAACAGACAGGAGTTTTACACAATTTCTCATTATAAAATAGGACATCAAAGTGTATAATTCAGTCAGGAAAAGATTATATGTGTTGCAAATGTCTTCCATTATAATTATGAGCAGAAATATCGGAAAACGCTGTCCTCTATTATTCAGAATGTTGTTAATTACAAGGTAACTTATGTGTGAAACAGACATTTTGCGTAAAGCTTCAGTTCAATTGTTATTCAGCACATTGATCAAGCATTAGAGGGAGGAAAATTGCAGAGCAAACCATATTGAACATCTGTCTCAAAAATGTTTAAATCAATAGCAAAAGCAAAGTTTATTTGACTTGTAGTTACAATCTAATTCCATTCACACATTTTCCACAGGCTAAGTAATTACAATTAACCACTGATTAATGTTTTAACTGATAACAAATTAAGACATTCTTCAATTTTCTGGGAGACTGCAATGTGGTATAATTTAACTAAACATACTTTTTTCCTTCTCTATCTGACACACACAAATACACCATTACAGGATGTGTTTGAATGCATATTTAAGGACATCCACTAGCAGTTAATGAATGATTGCTTTGACCTCTCCCTGACCTCCCTGTGTGCTTTGTTTTAAAGGATTTATTTCATATTCAGAGCTAGCTGATTTTAGCAAACAGATTGGAAATGGTTGGAACAAACACTTGCTTGTTCCCAATTCAAAGGTTAATGGGTAGAGGGATTCTTCCCTTGTTTGTTGTACTTTGATCCCTTGAGACAGGGCAGAAGACATCTGAAGGATATTCCTACTGTGTCTCTTTCTGTATCATATATAGCTTGAAGGACTCCCTCATGCACAATAAACTTACAAACAAAGAATTACAATTATCTAAGCTACATGCCCCCTGGAATTTCAAGAGAATCGGCAAATTCAGCAAAGTATATTCATATCTCCTGAACATTCTTTTAAGAAATGTTCAAATATCAGCAAAAATACACTAGAAGAGAGATTCCTAATTTATGATGAGCCAAGACGGAACACTCAGGATGATTTTGTTGTTATTTCAATTACAAAAGTCTTGCTCTGACAGTTTACCTGGCAGAATCAGGACTGAATTAATCTACTTAGAATACTCCCAGTAACATTGTGACCTTCATTCCAGAACCAATTAGGAAATGCTAGGAATTACAGTTATTGTAAAATCACAATAAGCTCTTTAAATCATATCCATTGTATTCGGAACTAGCAAATGCATCTCGCTTGACATGACCTGCAGACTAGAGATGGGCACAAATCACTTCGTGCTGTGTCATCTCAAGTTACCAGCATGGCACCAGGGATGCTGAGTGTTCCCTTCTCCCACTCACCAGGTCAGCTCCCCCACTCACCAGCCAGTGTGCACTGCTTTTCTCTTGCTCTTTGCATGACTGTCCAGTTACAGCAGGAGCGTTTGCTTCCTTCCTCTGCCTCCTCTGGCAGCCACCCACTCAGATGAGGAGATGGGGAAGGGATTCCTGCAAGTCAGTATTTGAGGGGATAGCTGCTGGAGGAGATGCAGGAGGGAAGCAGATGCTCCTGCTGTGGCTGGACAGCCATGTGAAGAGCAGGAGAAAAGCAGTTTGCATCAGCTGGTTAGTGGGGTTGCTGGCGGGGGTGGGGAGAAGCGAATGTTCGGCACCTGTGCTGCTGCACCAGTGACTTGAGATGACATGGCACAAGATGATTCGTGGCCATCTCTATTACAGACCAATTATTCTCTCTTAGTTCCAGAGCTCCCTTCTACACATGGGATGTAGAGCTCCCTATTTAGGAGTTTCAGAGTATTGTATACTGATTTTACAGTTACATCTACCCAGTTGCTTCAATTAAAAGAATAGCATTTTCAACCTCACATTCTTGTTAGGCTTGTTTGCATCAGTGTATCACTGCCCACACCAATTTTGAGAAATATTGATTACAATACACATATTGCTATGTGATAAAATTAGAAAGAATTTACTGAAGCCTTGGAAGGGAAAGAACCCTAGGATTACAATTTATAGGACTTGCTTAAAAGAAGAATCTACCAAATGGCTATGATCAGGTAGTACTAACAAGTTCATTGTTAGTGGGCGTAATTTGGGCTCTGGGAGCCCGTATAAACGACTAGACATGTTCAGAAATTCCCAAATCTGCTTTGGACCTGAATATTGGGCATAGAGATCAGAACTGATCCACTCTGTGACCTCTGAGAGTCACTCAAACTCAGTCCATCCAGACTCTATGTCATTACACTTCTCTCTTCAACAACACTGGAGTTAGGGGCACCAGACCCCATTTAGTTCAAAAATCTGTATATTATCTCTTATCCCTTCAAAAATGTAACCACAAAGCATAAACAGTTGATTTACACACACACAAAGAGAGAACAGTTCTTTCTGTAGGGGTTCTCTTCCATAGCTTTGGCAATCCCTTCCATACAATACAGTGTGCTGTGAACAGACACGGGGACTAATACAAAAACAAATCATGATATTCAACTAATATTGCTGATTCATCACATATTTGTTTCTTCATATTCTGGAGGTCCAGAGACCCCAACAAATATGATGCAATGAATATAACCTTTTATATCCATCCCTTTATCTATGACTCTCTGCTTATGCCCATGTGGAAGCCCTGTTAGGCTGTTGTGGCACCCCAGAAGTGAACAGCAATTCCTGTTTACCCCCAAATTGAACAAATATACATCTGATTCAATCCAGTCTTGCACATTTCTCCAAAGACAGCACAGATGCCGATAACCTATCCTCTTATTTAAGGTGGAACATCTGCAGTACGCATGCAAAAAAATTTTTTTTCTGCCTCCTGTTGTTTCAGAGACTTTCAAGAAAAACAATCAAGCCTTCAAAACTATTTATAAGATTGGGAATATGCATAGAATCTGTTGTGGTTGAATTTTTGGTAGGCATTGCCTGGTCTGCACTTCCTGGACTACCTGTAAGTCAAATGCAACCCTGGAGTCTACTGAGGGAGTGTTGTAGGTGCATTTGAAAAAGATAAGCACATTTGAACAGCAAGCACAGAAAAATGCTTTAGGCGATGGGAGAGAGATACATTCACAGAGTGCTTACACTTTAAACATGAGCACAAACATGCATGCATTTGAAAATCAGATCCTTTTAAGGGATGGGTTCTCTCTCATAAAGAAAGACAAAAGGAGTATGGCACAGATTAGATTCAGAGGAGAGAAAGAGGCAATATAAAGATGCTCACATCCCTTTCTAGGGACACATACAGACCACTATAAACTCTTTTTTATAGAGGAAAATGGCTACTTAGCAATTCACGCTGATTTGTGCACATCTCTGAACCTATCTGATTATTTTTCAAGATGAAACTTGTAAATGCTGTTGTACCTGGCATATAAAACTCCCACGAACCTTATAAAACATCAGATACAGGGCTGCCAAGTCCTATACATTTTTGGTAGCATTGAGACACAGAATGGCTACATTTCTTGGCTTAATTTTCATGTGTTCTCCATAGGCAACGTTTCTGTAAGGCTGCTTTAGAGTCCTGCTAACCACAGAAGGTCATAAAGTTCATGTAGGTACAGTTGGCTGCAACAGGAATGACTCCAGGGACACAGGGCTTTTGAAGATTTACTGTTTTACATTGTTAGGTAAATTCTAGTTATTCTGTGACTTGAATACAGCATCCGGTGTTCAGCTTACATAGCTGATGGTCTTTAATGTGAAATGATTGCACTCCCAGCCCAGTGGAAACTCTGTTCTTTCGTGAACCGTCTCATAACTCTGCTTGGCCAATCAAAGTCTTTATTTTATTTTATTTAATTATTCAAATGATATACTGCCTATCTAGCAAATTGCGACTCTTGGCAGTGTACAACAAATGAAAACATGCATTATTTAACAATACGAACAAAAAAACTACCCCAGACAGGGAATTCCATGGAAAGGATTAATACGTTCTTGGTTTGTTGTGGAGGGAAACATTGGAAAATGACTCGGGAGGTAACTCATACTCTGATTTGTTGTCATGCATTAAGTGGAAACTCATGCACTTTTTTTCCTCCTTACAGTGAGAGGATGATTAAAAAAATACAAGCTCAGAGAGAATTTTCACATTTGCAGAACTGTACAAAACTTAAAACAACAAAAGTATGGATGCATCACTACTGTGCATCTTTATCTGCAACTTGTCCACCTTTGCATGCCTGCTGGGTATGAATGCTGAGCTTCAGAAGGGGACAAGACAAGAGGGACATTTTTCCACAAGCTGCACCCCAAAAAAGTGTGTGTCTGATGTCTCACTCTCACACTATATCAAAACAACCTCTTTGGATCACAAATGAGATGTTGGTGAAATTTCTCTCCATTCCTAAAAATGACCCTGATCAGAATTCTAAGTGATTTATAATTCCAAAACAGATCCAGATACATCACTGTGTTGCTTCAATAAGAATTGGTACCATGAACTAATTTGCCACACATCTAAAAACCTTCCTAATGGAGGGCTTGGGTAATCAATTTCTGGCTCACGCACTAATGCCTTTTGAAGCCAACAGGACTTTTATTTAAATGTGAGTAAGAGCTACAGTCTTTTTATTACAATCCAGAACTCGATGAATTGCCTAAAAGTTCCTGTTTAGGAGACTTGCTGCCTTTGCCAACTTGTCTAGTTTACCTTAGCTGTTTGCCAGAAAAATTATTCATGCAAATGTGATTCGCTGAGCTTAGAAGCAATATCTCCTGGGAGGCTATGAAGCACGTTTTCCCTGGCACCGATCTCCAAAGTGAATAATTCAGATCAAATATTAGGGTGGGAGAAGGAGAGAAGAGAAAACAGCATGTACAAAAGGAGTAAAATGGATTTTAACCCAGTAGGGTCAAAAGAGAGTTGAGGTGCATTTAGATATACCTGGGGCTGCTGTTGACCCCTTCATCGTTTTGCCCCTGTTGATACATTTGTGTGATTCTCTCCCGATCCATTGCTGTTTTCCCTCTTTATTTCAAGCGAGAGGGTTGTGAATAGTCACAGATCTGTTCCAAATGAACCACAGCAGATTTTCAGTCTAAAAACCTAAAACAAGACCCAGTCTAGGGAAGAAGGGAAGACATGAAATATTCAGCCAGATTCTACAAATATCTGATTTACGAAAGAGCAATCTGCACATCTGGGTATGTTTTTCCTTGCTAAATGTATTCACTCCTGGTCCAATTCAAGAACTGGGCAATCTCCTTCAGTAGGGATGAGAAAGAAATAGAATCATAGAATAGTGAAATCGAAAGGGGCCTATAAGGCCATTGAGTCCAATGCTCTGTCCAATGCATGAATACAAATCAAAGGAGTTCTGTGAAGTGGTTGTCCAAACTTATCTTGAATGCCTCTAGTATCGGAGCTCTCACCACCTCTCGAGGTAGTGCTCTAACAGTTAGGATGTTTTTCCTGATATTCAATTGAAATCTGGCTTCCTGTAACTTGAGCCCATTGTTGTGTGTCCTGCACTCTGGGATAATCAAGAACAGATCCTGTCTGT
The DNA here is from genome assembly GCF_051106095.1 of Pogona vitticeps. Lineage (NCBI taxonomy): Eukaryota > Metazoa > Chordata > Lepidosauria > Squamata > Agamidae > Pogona > Pogona vitticeps. The sequence continues at coordinate 220,874,551 of NC_135783.1, read as the reverse complement.
CCTCTGTATGACATCCTTTCAGGTACTGGAAAAGTGCTATCATATTTCCCCTCAGTCTTCTTTTCTCAAGACTATACATGCCCAGTTCTTTCTGTCTTTCCTCACAGGGCTTGGTTTCCAGCCCCCCAATCATCCTTGCTGCCCTCCTCTGAACTTATTCCAATTTGTCACCATCCTTTTTGAAGGGCGGTGTTCGGAACTGGACATAGTACTCAAGATAAGGCCTAACCAGGGCCAAATAGAGAAGAACTAGTACCTGGTAGGATTTGAAGAATCTGCTTCTGCTCATGCAGCCTATATTAGCATTTGCCTTTTTTGTAGCCACGTCACATTGTTGGTTCATATTCAGCTTGTGATCTATGACAATTCCTAGATCCTTCTGACTCATTGTATTGCTGAGCCAGGTATCCCCCATCTTGTAACTGTGCATTTGGTTTCTTTTTCTGAGTTGTGGTACTTTGTACTTATCCCTGTTGAATGTGATTCTGTTGTTTTCAGCCCAGTGCTCCAGCCTATCATTTTGAATTTGGTTTCTGTCTTCCAGGGTATTAGCTACCCCACTCAATTTTGATCCACAAATTTGATTAGCATTCCCTGCATCCCCTGATCCAGGTCATTAATAAAAAATATTGAAGAGCACTGGCCTTAAGACTTAGTCCTGGGGTACCCCACTTGTTACCTCTTCCCAGTTTGAGAAGGAGCCATTAATTGTCACCCTCTGAGTTTGATTCTATAGCCAACTGTGTGTTCACCTGACACTTGATCTATCCAGCCCACACTTAGTTAGCTTGCCAATCAGAATAGCACAAGGCACTTTGTCAAAAGCTTTGCTGAAGTCAAGATACAGTGGAACTTCTACTTATGAACATCCCTAGTTATGAACAATCCAATTTACGAACAGCTCCGTTCACAAAATATTGCTTCTTCTTGCGAATGGAGTTTCAAGATACGAATGAAAAAAAAGCAGGTGTGACATTCCACCCAGTGTTCCCTGTTTGTTTTCCCCAAACCAAGGTTCACTCTGGTGACGTTTTCTCTTTCATTTGCTGCCACCAGTGGATATTCCTTATCCACACTTGTCCAATATTTGAATCAGACACTTGCTGCCGATATATCTTGTTTATTTAGACTGAATTTGAATCACAGATGTTCTTTTTAATCATTGTGTAGAACCACTAATTAAAACAACTTGTCTTTGGTTTCACATTCCATTCTTTATTCACTTTAACTAACTTATTAATAATATCAGTTCTCTCAAGTTCTCTGACTATCTATCTATCTTGACTATTCAATTTCTCTCCTCCACACTCTCATTCTCCTTCTCTCTTTCTAACTCTCCATCTAACTGCCTCCAACTGCTTAACTGACTCCGCCCCTCCTGTCCTCTCATAGGCTCCTGCACTTGAGCTTCAGCTATGATCAACAGGAGTGACGTGGGCATTCCATCACAGCGGGGGAGGCAGGGAAAGTTCGAAATTTGAACTTTCAGTTGACCATTGGCCAGCAAAGAGGCTGTTTGTCTACAACTTCGCTTGTCCAAGCAATCCCTCTATCATGAAGTGACCCAATAAAAAATGAGATCAGATTAGTCTGGCAGAGTTTGTTCTTGACAAATCCATGTTGGCTTCTAGTTATTACTGCATTGTTTTCTAGGTGCTTGCATAGTGACTGCTTAATAGTCTGTTCCAGAATTTTCCCTGGGATTGATGTCAGGCTGACTGGTCTGTATTTTCCAGGTTCCTCCCTTTTGCCCCTTTTTGAAGATAGGGACAACATTAGCCCGCCTCCAATCCTCTGGCACCTCACCCATTTCCCATGATTTTTTTTTAAAAAAGATAACAATGGATAGCAGTTCTGAGAGTTCTCCAGCCAGTTCGTTCAATACTCTCGGATGAGTTCATCCCACCCTGGAGATTTGAACTCATTCAAGGTACTAAGGTATTCCTTGACTATTTGTTTATTAATCTCCAGCTGCAATCCTGCCCCCTCCACTTGCACTTCACATTTGTCTGGAGGGTCATAGTCTGTCCTTTCGAAAACGACTGAGTTTAAAAATGGAATTGAGCACTCCTGCCTTTTCTTTGTTGTCTGTTACCATTTTTTCCTTCTCACTGAGTAGCTCAGCCACTGTATCTCTTCTTATGGGAACTCTGCTCCTGAGGTACATCGTACAATGTTAATGCATCTCTTCCATATAAGGGCTGCACATGTCAACTAATGCAGAGATTAACAAGTTAAAGCAGGGATAAGGAACAGGTGACCCTTCACAATTACTTTCCACCTTCTGTTGTTCCCACCTTTACTCATTATTGCCTATGTTGGCTATGGTAGATAGGAATCAACTTCAACTAGAAGTTTGGGGAACTTATTGAAGAGTTGTGGAAGCTTCTGCTTAACCCATTCATTCCAAGCATTAAGATTTCTGAAGCAGAATCTTTACAGAAAGAAGCTGAGATAGAAGCCCTAATGGGACTCCCTCCCAGCTGAGTGAAGGATTGCTACATAAGTTGCTGTTGGATTGTGTACCAAGCTGATTTTATTGTGGGGGGGGGGAAGAGGCTACTTTAGTTAATGGGGCTAGTATCTAATTTCTGGGCAGCGGTCCTCTTGGAAGGAGTTGAGTGAATGGAATTGCTGGGAAGAGCTGTTTGGTAAGGCAAGAAAAGAATTTCCACTCTTCCCTGGAAGCATAGATGCAAGTGGGACTGGGAGTAGCTGCAGAAGTATGGTTACTAAGTGGACAATAATCCTTCAGCAGCATGCATCTTGTCCAAAGTTTGCAAGTAATGACTGTGAAGCAACATAAATTGCCTGTAGCTTGTTATTTTCTTTGGCATTTTAGGTAAAGGTAAAGGTTCCCCTTGACAATTTTTGTCCAGTCGTGTTCGACTCTAGGGGGCGGTGCTCATCCCAGTTTCCAAGCCATAGAGCCAGCATTTTGTCCGAAGACAATCTTCCGTGGTCACATGGCCAGTGCGACTTAGACACAGAACACTGTTACCTTCCCACTGAAGTGGTCCCTATCTATCTACTTGCATTTGCATGCTTTCGAACCGCTAGGTTGGCAGGAGCTGGGACAAGCGACGGGAGCTCACTCCGTCACGTGGATTCGATCTTACGACTGCTTGGTCTTCTGACCCTGCAGCACAGGCTTCTGCGGTTTAGCCCGCAGCTTTAATTTTGTGTCATCAAAATGTGCTTTGGAACCATTTTGATTCTGATACATTACTGTGGAGGAGTACCAGAGATGGGCTTTCTTCTAACTATAAGTGATCATTTTTCTTTCTTTCATTGGATAGTATCTTGATGTTTGCTTCAATATTCTCCAAAAAGACATATGCTGAAGATTTGCAAATAAAGTTGTTTATTTACACCATGCCCTTTAAAGGGCACTTTAATTGGTGAAAGAGTGTTTAACAAATATGTGTAGCTATGTGATGATAGAGCAGAGGATGGTTTGCTTTGATGCAGTGACTTGCCCATAGGGACAATCCTGTCTTGTAATGTGGCCTGTCACTTATAATTATATCCAGTTACCATGTTATATCTCTCTCATTGTAAGACAAGAGATATTTACGTATCTAAATGGCTTTAATATCCTAACAGGCAGCTCACTCAACCAACAAGTTCCAACCGGCTCACAGAGGACACCAGGGAATGGGGAGCCAAGCAAGGCTTCTATTTATTGTTATCATTTTACGGCACAGTCATCATAAGGGAGAGAGTCAATGTGCTCCACAGAAAATACAGCTCCTATCCCCATGATTAGTTAATACATAGATACATGCATTTGTTTAAATCACATCTATCTGCCTCCCAATATAAACATTTTAGCACTGGTTACACAACCATTTTCAAACAATTTATACACAGCTTTCTTCCCCTAAAACAACCACTGCCATAATACGGAGAATTTGACTTCAAATAAAAGTAGCAATGAAAACATAAGGGCAGTAAATACACTAAAAGTTGCAAAACAAAGAAAGAGAATGTCAGGAAAACAGGACAATTTTAACCTGCCATCTTCAGGATCACAAGCTTGGGATTGCATATAGAGATGTGGCAAGTGTTCCACAGACAATATGCCACTGTTAAAAAGACTAGAGGAAAGAAGAAATGGGCATGCATTTTTCTGTGGAGAAACAAGGTTTGGAATGTAGCTCTAGTCAAGAAATTAACAAGCTCAGTAGAAGGAACCTCTAGATGTGCATCACAATAGGAGATTCTTTACACTAAGGTTCCCCATCCTACATCTCATGTTACGACACCAGTTCATTTCCTCGCCCCCACGTTAATCTACAGAACGATTTTGGTTGTGATATTTTTCGGTGGTCTTTTTAATGGTCACTCTCTGTCATAGGTATATTTGCTATGCTTAGGTCAAAGTAAGTAGGGCGCTGTCTTTGGCTTGTTAGGGGAAATGATTGATGTAACTCACCCTTCGATTAAAAAAAATTAAAAAGGAGAGAAGAACACATATCCCATTATTCCTCATCCAGTGTGGCTAGGGACTACTGAATTTTGGCAGCTGTGGCCCTAAAAAAGAAATGTTTTTCTAATAATGAAAGGAAATGCCATTCTGTGGTAGCACCTCCCCCAAATGACACCTCCCCTTAAGCCTTTAAGCAGGTCTGTATGGCAGCCAATGGTCCTGCAGAAGCTCCAGTCTTGAACTGTTTAATGATCAAAATCAACAAACTGCAAGGTACTCAAGAACTAACTGGTAAGCAGCTGGCTAAAGAGCACTTTCCTGGAAAGACTTGATTTGGGGGGCTGTCACTCAGATGTCCCAAATCCAGCCTTCACCAGACTTGGAGGGGATGGGGAGGAGAGTCAGTTGAAGACTTGCTGTGAGTGTGGCCTCTCTATCTTGTGTGAGGACTGTTCTATATTTTCCAGAATCCCCAAATTGCACAAACCATGAAACTGTATGTTTCATTGCAAAGTTTGTGAAAGTTCAGGAGCAGGGATGAACCACGAATCACCATGAACTACCATTTTCGTGGTTCGTGCCCATCTCTAGTTCTGAGTCATTAATATGCATCTGTAAATTAAATCTGGATGACTGGTCCTTGTATAAAAAAAGGTCCAGTCTTCACATCATCTTTTTCTGTTGAAGGCTATTGGCACTTCTCTACCACAGCTGCCATATCTAGCTCAGGTTGCCACATGAATCAAAAACAGCAAGGAATATTTATAGATCGGTGTGGCAAGCCATACTAATAGTTATAGTGTGCACACATGCAAGGGGCTTTCCACATAAAGTAGCCCAAACTGCTAGATCATGAAATACCTCCACAAGCCTCTGGAAGCATACATTATGCAGATTACACTGTGTTTTTAGATGCTAACAGTACAGCTCAATGCTTCTGTTGAGGAAGATACATGGCAGCTGACTGCAGTTTGTTAAACTGGCTACACAAATTCCTGTACAGTGGCCAGTTGAACAACTCTCCAGATCAAGCCCCTGGTTTAACATCAACAACTCTCCAAATCATCCCTTGGTTATCCTTCCTACCTATACTAAGATCCCAAAAAGTGCCCCTTTAAAAAAATAAATTATGGGAGTTATGTGGTATAATACCTCTACACAACTTAATTTTTAGAAGAGGAAGGAGGATTAGACCACAGCTTTATTGCCTAAATGTAGAAATTAGAGAAGAACTTGAGTTGGTGCCTGAGGACTGAAGTGGAAGACGGCGATCATAAAAAAAAAAGTGAATACTTAACATCAATGCACTTGACAATTAACACAAATTAATGGCATCAATATACAGAATAGAGACCCCACATCTTCTCCTGTGTTTCTCCAAAGGTTATCTGTCCCTTGAACAAATATATTTAATACTTTAAGCTTGCTCATTGCTTTATTAATATGTACATTTAAAAATGGCTTCCATGTGGAAGTTTAATTAATTCTCTTTTTAAAAAAGTTTCCAGGTGACTCTGCCGCCCCACCTCAACTTCTACAAAGCATCTTGAAATGGTGAAGATAAAAAAGCTCCTGTAATTGCTATTGCACCCAAAGACGTTGATGGATCCCACATTTCACTTTGAAATTATGCTCTTCATATGAACTGCTTATTAGGCAATTATATATGTGCTGTTTAAGCTAGAACTGCCTGGGAACTGAGGTAACAAATTTAAAAGCAACGCAGTGGTGGTACTCACTGAAAGGCAGTTTTCGCTGTGCGGCTGTCAGATGGGCTTTAGAATAATGGGATACACAAGCAATCAGCACCAGCCGCCAAGAACACTTTTTCCCACGTTTTATTCCAAGGGGACCTGATTAAGTAAAATATTGTGCTCCAGTTTGATCTGGCCAGGAAGAGAATTACTTCTGCCACTGCAATTTCAATCATCCATAAAGTGTAACATTTACCTAAGATGTAGAAAATCATTGTGTCTGCTGGCTGGTTGTTGTTAGCAGCCCAGCCAGCCAGCCAAATGTTTGAAAGCCCTCCAGACCTAGAACTGCGAAAACTGAATTGTGAGAAACCACAATTATGATAAATCCAGGCGTACATAATTTGGTGTTATCTGCTGGTGACATTTGTTGGGGCAAGTGTAATTGTCACAAATACTTGGTCAGCTCTTGAAAAAGTAATCATTTTGGACTACAATTCCCAGAATCTCCCAGCCAGTGTTGCTAAAGGCCTGTATGATATCCCAGATCTGACACTTTTTGGCTGAAAAATCTTTTGGCTTCATGCAGGGTGTTGCGGTAAGAGTAGGGCCAACCGAATCAACAGAACCTATGGAAGAGTTTACTCACCAAATCCCCATTGATTCTGTGGGCCTTCCCTATTGCAACTTACTATGCTAAGCAACAGGATTTCTGCCCATGCATTTAATTTTTCCTTCCTCTTGACCCCCCAAACCTTCCTAGCATCTCATTACAAAATACAAATATATCCAATATTAGTCTGCTGTCGTAAGGTGTTATAAAGTTGAATCGGGCTTATATTAGTCACAATAGATCTTTCAAAATAAGTAAGATATTTAAAGAGTGTTTTTAGCAGTGTCACAACCATCCACTCCATGAATTGCCATGACTGAGTGGGAATGTAGACCTAGTCTCGTGAGTCCTAGCTATATCTCTGTCCACTGCACCATACCATTTATGTCATCTTTCTTTCTGGATAGATTTTTTTTTCTGTTATCACTAACATTTATATATATATGCACCTGGTTACATACTGTGAGGAAGATAAACAGGGTGATGGAGGAAATGGGTATTTAATCTTAATGTGTGTGTGTGTGTGTGTGTGTGTGTGTGTGTAGTTATACTGGCTGGGAGAGTCTGGGTTATTATAGCCTGCAAGAAATGTCTCTGAGTTCTGGACAGGAATATGAGAGCAACAGTATTCTTCCACCCTCGTTTCCCAAATATGGTCATATTGAAGCATACTGCCTAGCCTGAAGGTAGCATAGAGGTAACAAGAAAGCAGCATGCAGTTGGCATTACCAGCCGATGAGGAGTCACTGCTTTGTCATTCATAATTTTACCTTAAATGTTATATGTAATCAAGTCAGAACCAATGTCTAGTGAACCTAACAGGACTTTCAACGTAAGTGAAATATTTAAGGAATATTTTTACCAGTTCTACACCAACACCCATGAGTTTCCATGACCAACAGGGACTTGAACACAGATCTCCTGAGTCCTGGTCCACCACAGTATCCACTGGGCCATACTGGGTATTCAGTGAGAATGTGTATTATCTCCTTTTAAAGGCATTGCAATTAGGGAGCCTTGTGAGAACTTGTGAAAGAAAAATGTTAAACACATTTTAGAAGGGCGTTTGTATCTCTGAAAAACCATAGTTTTCCCAAAAACCATGTATCATGTGAAGAAGTGCCTCTCTTTTTTTTTTGGGGGGGGGACTCTTTTGGATCTCCCACCAGTTTTTTTTAAACAAAAAAAGAGAAAAACCAAATCGCAGAGCCACAGAAACATACACACGTAACCCAATTTTTGGTACTGCATTCTAGAACAGAACCCCCATGAACACAAAGAGAATCTTACCCTAATATCTACCTCTATGCCAGGTATTAGTCGGCACTTTAAATAAACAGCTGGGTTGAGCTAGTTGTCAACTGCTCCATGCAACTCCCATTACGGCAGTCCCTCCAAGCCAAGTATAAGTGAGTTTGGCCCTCCAGATGTTCCTGGGCTGCAGTTCCCATCATCCCTCACCACAGTCATCCGCCTTCTATAAAAACACACTAGCCACACGTAATGCAGCTGCTGCTTCTTAATTGGGAGGGATGGTATTCAGCAAGGTTATTCAGGGGAAGTGAAGCATTGAGTAAAACGGTGGGGAAGCAGCTGTGGTGGCGGCAGTTGTGCCCTCCAGGGTGATCAGTGGAATTTGCCATTCTCGGCACCCCACCTCCTGAGGCAGCTCAGCTACCTCACTCAGCTTAATAGTACAGCCAACTGTGGTTAGAGAGATGAAAGCAACTGAAACAAATGTTTGTTTTTGTTTTTGTTTTACTGAAGTAAAAACCTTTCACCAAGAAAACAATTTATGTACTGTCCAATTCTTCCACTTTAACTACTTAACTTGTGGCAGATAAGTAGACATTGCTAAGACTAGGATGTGTGTGTGTGTGTGTGTGTGTGTGTGTGTGTGTGTGTGTGTGTGTGTTTAAAGGAAGATCTGGAGAATTATTATGCATTTATAAATGAGTAATGTCAAATTTTTTAAATGAGGATTTTTTAAAAAAATATTACAAAAAGCAATAGAAAAATAATTTTCCAAGCTCTGGTTGTACCTACCCGCCACATAGATAAATGAGGAATTGTTGGAGAAAATGACAATCTTGCATGTAACCTAACACTGGGTTTCAGTGGGAAGAGAACATCACAGACTAGCTAACTGTGTCTTGCCACTAACCAATCAGCAAAGTTATTTTTATTAAGCTTGAGGCAAGCCCCTATCCCTTCTTCTGGTTTGTTTCCTTCTGGTTGTTTCTTTGCTCTCTGTCTTCCTCACTGACTTTAGAGCAGAACAGATATGTAGCCTTCTGCTCCCGACCTCTGACCATACAGGCAGCATGCTGGATTTTAATCTCCCAGAATGATTGGGACTGAATTTTTTTTCTTTATCCTTTTTATTCTTCTGATTGTAACTGAAGTTCCACAACTGAAACTAAAGATTTATCTTTTTATACAGGCTACTTGTAGAATGATTTTTATCTACCAGTAGTCACTGTGAGAACTGAAGGGGCTGGGTGGAAGCTGGACTTTTAGCTGTTCTCCTTCACATTTTTCCTGTGCTGCACCTGGCTTTTGTACTTTATAGTCTGCTATATATAAAAGTATTAACCAAAAATTCCTCCATCAGAAACCTGTTAGGAAAATGCAGAGATGTCATCTTTAGATCAGCACCTCACACATGCCTAACATGCAGGGATTCAAAGTCTGACATTTAAGTGCTAATCGCTCCAAACTCTTGCACAAAGCTGTACAGGAGTGGTAAGTCTGTCACTTTTGCTTTTTCTCACATTGGTTGGTTGGTTGGCAGGCTGGCTGACTGGCTTAAAATCTTTACTTCTTTCCACTGGGCTTATGAAGAAACTTGTGGAATTTATGAATCTCGTAAAAAAAATGAACCAGACAAACATCTTACCCATCCCCAAATATTACCTAGACTGCTGTTTACTCACTACTGCTGGCATTTGCCTGTGCCTTTGAAGGTCTGCCTTCGATTATTTCTACCCTTTCGAGAGGATTTAACCACAGGGGTTCTCATGGAGGGCCAAAGGAGTCATTGTCAAATTGACATAAGCACAGCGAGCCCGCTGCGCAGTCCTTCAATTCTATGGGCAAAGACCAAGCATTCAGTAGTAATGATAGCTGAGGTATCCAGATGCACCAAGAAACAACAATCACTTTCTCCTAAAAGAAAAGAAAAAAAAGAAAAAGACCAAACAAAAAAGGTAAGCAAACATTGTTCTTCAAGGGCGGAAAAAAGAAGAAGGAAATTTCACCCCTACTCCCAATCCTCAGTCGGGTGACACTTCCCACTTTGGGCCACTCTTTAGTTGCCACTTTTATTTATTTAGTGGTCATAAATTAATGAAACAACAATGGAAGTAAAAGCCCAACCAAGTGAGCAGAATGCTGGCTGCCTCCGGCATCATATGGCTGATGGCTTTTGCAGTGACAGTCAACAGATACCACCTTGCTGCTGTTGCACATTTTGTCTGCATAAATTAGTAATCTTGTTGTTAGGAACAAACGGGGATGCCTGGTCTATTTTGGGCACAGTTTCGAGTACCTCAGGCTAGGTTGTCAGAAGGTGCGGATCAACACACTTGATAAAGCTATGCACCTTAGGTGGATACAGGGGGCTGAGGATAGGACACAGCTAACACTCAGCATTTTTATCTTTAAATGAGGCAGTATTTTGGAAGCAGGTGTCAGACAAATGTGGGCAACTGCAGCTGGCCCTGTGGGCCAAAGCAAAAGGAGAGCACAGAAGGAGGGGGGGGGACATTGGCCAGACAAGGATGGTGCTCTGTTTGTCTGGAGCTTTTTCAGAAGTGTCTCTCAAATTGGGTATCTTTATTTCTCAGTCTTGAGCATCGGAGAAGAAGGAAACATTTGGTTTCCAAAGAGTTTGGAATGCCAGCTGTCACCCTCAGTGAAAACATGAAGCCTTTCCTCAAGATCTTTGTCTCTGCAGCAGTGATAAATGATAATACTATTTAAAAATGTTTGGCATCACTTCTATCAACAGGAATTCACAAACATGTTCAATCATCATAATTTGTTTGCTCCTTCAGCAAGAAGACTTGAGAGTAGCCCTGCCTGTAAAAGTGTCAGTCAATCCCCAGGCCAATGTGTAGCAATGAACAGCCCTTTGCCTGTATGCACATGCACCCACACACTACTTATGCATGTTTCGCTTCTGATTGAACCAATCAGAATGTCCAGATTTAAAAGGGCATTTCTAAGGCTAGCATCCCCCTCCCTCACATGGCCGTGTCAGATTATGCTTGGTAATTCCGGTTTCTAATCACAATGAATGGTTTTACCAGAGCCCTCCAGTCCCAGTGTTTTGGGGCAGAGATATTGAAATAATATATTGCAAGATTCATCCAGTGTTTAAGGATTCCCCCCATAATTGTTCTGCTGTTGAAGGTGATAGGGAAAAACAATGGCCAAATATGAGATGGATTGCCTCCCTAAGGATGCCATAGCCTTGAGCCTACAAGGGTTGAGCAGGGCTGTTGAGGACAGGACATTTTAGGTGTCATTTATGTCTGAGGCAATTAGATGGCGCATAACGACAAACATCTCTCACAGTGGGAACGTTAATAATGTTTTGGTTAAAAACGGGGAGACTGTGGCATTAAGCACTTGGAAAATACTAGATGCTCCACAACCATAAATGAACCCTGTTTAAGTCGTTCACCACAACTTGATTTTCATTTTTCAAAATTCATTTGAGTCCTGCACTGTCTTCATTGTTTTTCCTCCAGATTTCATACCTAGAAATGCCACTCTCCTGCACTGGTTCATGGGAAGCAAAGTGCACCCTCATAGCCCAATGCGCAACGTTCTGCATCTGTCCTTCTGACATTTTGCTGATTTTGGACATCTCTGTTCTGCATACCAAATGCCTACCAAAAAAACAAGAAAATCTAGTGGAAATGTGCATCCCTTTTTAAATTCCTACCTGTATAGTAAACTTTATCCCTGCACCTGTTCTTTCAAGACTGGGATAAGTGATCACTTCAGAAGTGAGAGCACAAAATCCTGGTGCCTATTTGTATACAACTTAGTTTACATCAGAATCTCTCAAGAGGCTATTATGTTTTAAAATGCCATTCATTTCTAACAAACAGGGGGGAAAGTTATAGCATTTCTTGATATCCAATAATAGGAGTTACAAAAAATGGGTTTTCCAAATCAAAATTTACCATCATCATCTCAGAACCGCAAATGGAAATTTTGCAGGAAGGGACCCTATGGATCGTCTAGTCCAACCCCTGTCAGGGAGGCACAGTGGGGAATCAAACTCCCAACCTCTGGCTCTGCGGCCAGATACCCAAACCACTAGTGGCCTCTTGACTGTTTAAATCCATACTGGGCTGTTTTCTAAATTGCTGAGTCATGGTTCAAACAAATAGTGTGATCCATTCAACCCTAGTTTTTCACTAAACAAAGTCAAGTTCATCTCCGTTCATCCTCTCTGCCTTAAATAAAAAATAAAAAATGGCCTGATCTGTGTTTTCCCCACAACATTGTCCAAATTGGTAGATGAGAAGCAACCACGTAAATATTGCTTGTCATATCTCTCATTGTCAGCAACTTCTCCTTTAAACCCCCCACCCCAGAACAGTTGCATTGGATAACATGTTTTGTCTCTATATGCAAGCTGAGCTTTGCTTTATTCTGTCTGTTTACAGGTTGCGCATGCTGTCTGATTACGTTAGAATTGTCATTCAGAGCTGTCATTATAATCTGGATTGTTTTGTTAGCTCCGTTGCTGTTAGACTCATTATTTTCAGTCTGCTAAGTGTCCTGACCTAGATTTGATTGCCTACCTGGTGAGTCATTATTTAAATTAACTGGAAGATCCACATCAGGCATTCCAGTCTCCTTTCTTTGAATTAAATGGTCCACTCATTCCTCCACTCCAAATGACTGATAGCTTCAATGACTGCTGCCTGCTGAAGAAATAAAAACCTTGAACATTTATATTTAACTCTTGTTTTCCATTTGCCAGTTTTCATGTTAGACTCTCATTCTGACTCCCTTAAGCTTATAAACCTGTAGTGCTAGTACTGGGCAATTGGTTTTCACTTTATCATGTCTCTGTTTTGATGGAAAGTTTATATGCTAGGTACCTATAGATGCCACTGGGTGTGAACAGCTAGTGCAGAGATTATGGGTTGTAATCCCTGCCTTCTAAGGTTGATGGTTGGAGCTTGTTAGGATACAGATTTGTGACTCCCCTGACAATGCCCAGGTGAGCAGAAAACAGCCACTACAGACTGACAGTCCTCTGGTGCACTCATCAGCTCTAGAGCTGCTGTAGCAACTCATTGTTTTCCATTGTCTCCTGACCATGGAATAAGACATGAGACAACAGTTTGGAATAAAACATGGGCCACACTTTATTGATTATTCAATCAATCTTTTCAGGGAAAAAATGGGGGGTACCTGCTGCAGTGTGGCATCAGGTTCTGCAGAACAGACCCCTACCAAACTATGAGTGAGTCCCGAGCCCCAAGATCTCGCACTCGTGAAGACAGTGAGAACCCGACTGGCCCCAATTTGACCACTCCTGAACCTCAAGTCCCCTTCTTTTTGTTGACTGTTGGTCCGGGAGTGAACCCAGTGGATCTTCTCCCCCAAGCACTGTAATTACACGATCCACAGCGCTGGGAGATCAGATGAGCTATACCTTACCTGTGTTTGTGATGGGACTCACTGAAACCTGTTATAGCCGAACTACCTGCCACAACAAGGGCAAGCTACGCTTATAGCCCATGCTCTCCATTGAGCCTCTCAAGCTCCAAAAGCAGCCACCCCCATGTCGGCCAAAAATAATTCCATACCTCTATCGGTGTACTCCATCTGGGCGAAATGTTTGCACAAATCTCCTGGTGCACAAATCTCGTGGTGGCCAATCACTGCTCCTAAGCCATCAGCAACAGCTTTACAAACTTCTGTGCGGTGTTAACGCTTTGGACGTGATGCACATCAAGCCAAACCATCCGAGGGACACGACCAGATAGGCGGGATATAAATAAAATAAATAAATAATAAATAATAAAATAAAATAAATTGTGGACCATAATATGCTCATTGTTGGGTATGTCACCTTCAGCCACTTGAGATCCCGAAGGATGTCCAAAATCAAAGCTTTACCGCTTTGCTTAACCAAACCTTTACCTCCCAGATGTATTATCAGCACATCTGGGGGATGCCTGCCAAATGCAGCTACTCTGAACAGCTGGTTCCAGGACAGTCCATGATTCCCTTTCCATATAATATGGGCTCTATCAGCAAGGCCCAAGTCAGAGCCACATGCCATCTGGGCAGCACATCTCGCTGCCCAAAAGAGAAAGCTGTGGCCTACTATTGTTACCTGTCACCAATTCTCCTGTAAGATTAGACCTGTAAGACAAAATATGCCTACCTAGACTTGAGGGAGTGTTCTTAGTAATTAGTAGACACCCAACAACCTAAATGTTTGATGTCTTCAGGAGAATAGCCTAAGATGGCCGCCGTTGATGCCGTTCCTATCCTAAATGAGTGAGTTCCAAACCTCATACCAGCTACCTCTACTCTATTTAAGGCTAAGTCCACCAATTTCCAAAATTGATATCTTGTTAAGAGGGTGTCATCCTGATGTATAAAGAAATTTTCTTTACCCTTCCCTCTAGCCATCAGATATGTGCTTACCGCTTTCACCAGGCAAAGGCTTACTATTGAGCAAGGGCCTAGAATCAGGTCCTTTCCTCTACTGCACTGATCTGCCTTAGATCTGCAGATGTGCAACCTTACTGAATTATCCACTAATGTCACCTCCTGTATTTGTAAAGCTGCCTGTGATACATCCCCTTTCTCTGAGGCTACTACCTCACTAATCCTTAGTGCACCAAAAATGTAAGCAATGACACTGCTTGTAACAATGCCATCTCATATGCTTCCCTGCAGAGAAGAGGCCATGTTTGGCACAACTTCTCTAACAGAGCAGGTGAAATTGGTGTCCCGTCATCCTTAGTTTGCCCTCTTTCCTTACTCCATCCTTCCATCATTTTTCTGATATGAAGGTCAGCAGTGTGGTCTGTAAGCCCATGCGTTTTAGCATGAAAGGCCAAAGCAGATAGTTTACTCTGGATAGAGCCAGGGGCCAAGCCCTTCCTATGGAGAAAGGCAAGAGGAGAAGGGGATGACAGAGGATGAGATGGCTGGACAGTGTCTGCGAAGCAACCAGCATGAATTTGACCCAACTCCGGGAGGCAGTGGAAGACAGGAGGGCTTGGCGGGCTCTCGTCCGTGGGGTCACGAAGAGTCGGACACGACTAAATGACAAACAAATGAACAGCCTATAAGGTCAGCTAACCAGTCTAACTCTAAAACAATTATTGTATCTTGTCTGTATTGTTATTCTAATGAACATTAATTAGCATAAGTCCAACATTGACTATACCCAGGATTATACACAAGAACCTTGCCTCCAATCCTGAACGCTCCCACAGTCAGCTATTTTATTTAATCAATTTATTTGTAATTATTCCTCCTGTTCTCTTCCTTTTTTAAAAAATTGGGGCAGGGTGAGTTTGAGCTTCCCAGGCTCTGGCAACACAGCCAGGAACCTAGACCATTAAACTGAAGGGCAACTGTAATATTATTGTAAAGCCCAGTCAGAAGCCTAAATGCAGCACTAGTTGTAATCCCCTTAGCCTCCTAATTCCAGCCAGTATAATTGCTAAGGCAAACTTGGCTAAGCAAACCAACAGAACACAGTATGCCAAAAGGGGTAGGGTGGGGTTAGGGGGAAGAAATGCACCCGCACCCCCCCAAAGCCAGGAACAATTTCGGGATCTGGCTTGCCGCCAAGCCACAGCGGACAGCCAGGTGGTTGGGGGTTGCCACCACGCCAAACGACAACCAAGCCCTGCTGGTTCCCCTTGATCCCCACTCTGTCTACCATCCTTCTTTCTTCCTTTCTCTCTCTCTCTTTTTTAAACAGCAAAGAAGCTCAGGCTACCAGCCCTTCTACCTGAGCCGAAGCTCGAAATCCAAACTGGGGAGGCACTCATGCAGCCCCCCATCCAAGATGGCATCGCAATGATGCAGCTTCGCTTGCCCGCAGTCTCTCCTCCGACCTCTGACTGTCTCTGACTCTTGCTCACAAGGAAAGAAGCAGAAGGAGGGAGGGGCCTTCTCTTATATATGCTCCCCTTCCCATCCAGATCTCCCCTTCTAGCCCTATCTCACATTATCCCTGGGGCATAGACAAAGACGCTCCACACTGCTGAATACATCAGCAGTGGACCAAACATAGTAGTGGGAGAATGATTGCAAATATCTGTCAGGCTTAAAAGCCTGGCAAAGCATCTCTCACACAGACATCTTCAAATCTGGACTACGTGAGCCATTAGGTCTCAGGATATGTTGCAGGGGATCTGTTGCTGTGCTCTTCTTTGGTCTGGCTTAGAGTGGGTCTGAAACTGACCTCACAAAGCCTCTGTTCTTATTCTCTTTAAATATCACATCTTCCGTGTGGGAATAGAAAGTCCATAGTTTAGTTTTAGGTAGGCAGGCATGTGATGCCTATGTACCATACACATGGTTTTGTAAGATATTCCCTAGAGATGGGTATGAACTGCTGGTTTGGTGATTCATGCCAGTTCAGTTTTTGACCAAACATATTCAGCAATTCCCAGCGCTGCCTCCTCCAGCAGGCACCCACTCAGAGGCAGTGCCTGGGGGAGGCAGGGCAGGGAAGCTGGGGTGCTGTCTCTGAATGGGTTCCTGATGAAGGAGGTTAGGCTGAGAACCATCACACACCTTTCCAGATGAAAAATGAACTGTCATGAACCACCAAATCAGCAGTTTGTGCCAGTTAAAAATACAAAGCTGATACAGAGCTTTGGAAGATAACGAGCAAGAACTGGAGCAAAAAATTGCACAATGGAGTGCCCTGTTCAAGGTTCCAATCATTCTTCTCCCTTCTCCCTATATCAGTCTTCTGGTTCCCCAATGCCAACAGGAACTTGGGGTTGTATGGCCACCAAGCAGCCTCAATGTCATTGGGTAATTCTTGACTCACACAGACAAACCTACCATTCTCTGAAAGCTTTGGAGTGTTGTGGCTATGTTTTATAATAACCATTATAAAAGGAAGAATGTCTTGAAATACCTCTCTGAAAAGCAAGGGTTTCATGTGCATTTGTGTATCAGTGCTAATGTTTATTAACAGTGTAATTTGTAAATAAAAGTACAAGCAGTAGTTTGTTGTTATCTTTGAGATTGTTAATTGTAATTAGAGATGCTAGACCTTTATTGTGTTTTTTTTTTCTTTCTTTCTTAAAATAAAATGTGTTTGTTCTTGGTAAAAGCCAGCGAAGACCTGTGGCTCTGGATTGCAACAGTGATGAAAGACAAGCATGACTTTTAAAAAACAGATTATGTTCTCTTCTATGGACTAGTCAAGATCATGCTAGATCTTAAGCAGAATTAATAATCTCAATGATTAATGTGATTTTCTGAAGGGATTCATGCCTTGGCAATCAGATGTATAATTAGGCCCATGTTTACCCTCCAAGACTCAGTCATAAAACAAAGTATGCTACATACTGTACAAGATACCTAGATGAAGAAAACTGTAACTTATGAAAAACAGAGGTCTTTCAGAATTTAAGGGAACACCTCTGCAAATAACATGATGTTTTTGTCCAATTTGACCTTCAAACTAATACATTCATTTCTACAAAAGAGTTAGGAACTGAAATGACACTCACTTCCATTGATTCTACCTCAGAATCATCCTTCTTGTCCTCATTTTCCTTGCCAAGACAAAGTGCTCCACATACATAGCATTTAAGTAATATATGATATAAGGAAAGCAATAATCATTATGCTGTTAATGTATTGCCCTAGACTTGCCATCATTAACTTTGCATCTAGCTGACAGCCATCCTGTTTCCACAAGGTCAGCTGTTAAAATGTTGCCGTCACACTAGTCTCCAGGCATGTTTGTCTTGTGCTGGCCGGGGGCAACTCCTCTGGATTTTCTTGTTACATATGGTAGTAACTGCAGGCTTTTTGAGACTTCCTTGAAGGTTGATCGTCTTCTTTTCCCTAAAAGGACTTACTCTCCTGGTTTTAGCTTGACGGGTTTTAGCAAGGTTGGAAGAGTTCATCTTGTTTACTGTGCCATAAAAACCATTTCATTTTTAAGGTATTCAAAGGGAACTTGCACTATAAAATTGTATGCACAGTTAGCTTGATAGCATTCTTCATCCCTACCCTGTAGGAAAGCCCTTTTCTTCTGAAACATTGTAACAAGGTACTGAAAACAAAAGAAATATGAATAACAGATGATTCCAAAGCTGTGCATTCAGGAAGGATGAAATTAATGGAAGGTCTCCTTTGTAACCAATACCCTAAGGCATGGGATGGCACAAAGAAGAATTTGGCATCCACAGAAATCTAGGTTCCCTCCAATAAACAATGCAGTACATTTGATCAAGCATCATGCTTGCACTAACCTTAACTGAATGCAAGTAGGTTTACTAAGGCTGGTCAGAAACCTCTCTACAGTAAGGCTAGGCAATCTTGAAATTGTTGTTGACTCTGAGTCTGCACAAAACTGGGCAATGTATTACAGATTCCAGATAAACCATGTAGTAGGGAAGTGGTTAGAAACATTTTATCTTGTCCTTTCCGTAAAGCACTCAGTGATTCCATCGCACCTGGCTAAAGAGCTAGGGTGGGCCATAGTAGGGTATTCGGCTACTGTCAATTTTTTTAGTGGTTGATGGGGTGTGAGTATCACAGCAGGAGTTTCTCTTGCCTTGGAGTGCCTGCAAATCAGAATATGTTTCTTTTAACTTCTCAGGTACAGAAGAATTCCTCTGCCATTCTTCTCTAACACATTTCTTTTTTGCCATGTTTCTCCCTGAATTGGGATTCAAGGCAAATTACAAAACAGTTTAAAACAGCAGAAAATTAAAATAATCTAAAATTACAAATGTTAAATTTGAGACTGAATTCCTTATGATATTGAAATTAAAACATTTTAAAATATTTTATTGAACATGCTAACACCATCATCTTCACCCTTAAAGTGGGCTGTTTACTAAGTGCATTTCTTCCTTGACATTCTACCAGCTCTTCAAGTTTTCACTGAAGTCCATATCTCAGAAGGTTCGGTTTTCTAAGTCCTGGCAGGTAGGAACACTTTGTTTTGAATCATATTACCTTTCATACATTGACAGTAAAAATGGGGGGAAAGGGTGCAAAAGGTACCATGCCAAGTCGGCTATATGAGAGAGAGAGAGAGAACGTATAGACAGATACAAATATAAATAAAGGTGGAACTATAAATATAATTTTGTAGTGGCATGGCACTGTAGCCTGCTCTATCTGGTCACTGAGGTGGATTGTTTGCTGGGCAACAATAGTGTCCCAAAATTGATAGAATTTTCTCAAAATTTCTCAGAAACAACAGAAAATTTCTTTTTTCTGACCACTGCCAAACTTTTGGAGGCTCCTAGCCTGCAAAATACCTGATGGAATGACTCTCTCAACCTTATCTCTTAGGCTACAGTGTATTTATGGATGTTCCTGAAAGTCAGCTGCTACTCATTTCTGGCCCCTTCACTCTGTCTAGAGAGTGTTGAACTGAAGAGGTTGAAGTTCAAGTACCTTTCCAGGCATGTAGACTCACTAGAGGAAGATTTTGGACTCATCGCTCTAAGCTATCTCACAAAATTATTGTGAGGATAAGGTGGGGAGAATGAGTTATGCATATGGCCTTGAGCTCATCTCAGGAAAGAAAGTCTATAAACGTAGCTAATAATGAAGAAATAAATATTTAAATTATAGTTTCAGTTTTGATGATTTCAACTGAACATTTTCAAAACATAATTTTCTCATCAATTTCATGATCATTTCTCCCCCTAGACGTCCTCTACTTGTGGATAAACTACCACCATCACCACCATTCCATACACACAAATTTGAATATCTGGCAAAATAGAATGGGGAATTCTGAGAAGCTGTTTTTACTCAGCCACATGATTCAAATGAGTCATTATGAAAGATATTGAGCAGGGCCAGCCCTGCTGTTAGATAGTGTGAGACAGCTGCCGGGGGGGGGGGGTAGTGGATTTAGGGAGTTCTGAGAGGAGAGCAAATTGCTAGTTGTTTAGTTTGTTCCTGTTGCATTTTCAGTGTCAGGGAAGGAGCGGTGATTAAGGATATGCTATTTCATGGCCCAAAATAAGTTACATGGCTTTGGATATTATGCTGCTTGGCCTGGGTGGGTCAGGGTGGCCAATTGCTGATCTCCCACAAAGAGTAAAATACCTTGGACCAACCCTTCTATTGTTCCTCCCCGTTTCTGTCACCTTGTAAGCTTATGGTTATGTGGATCTGATGATTGTTTTCATCATTAAGGTGGTAGGCTGAGGAGAATGAAGGTGATACCCTGCTTGAACTCTTCACAGATTTACAGAGGCTTACCTACCCTTTACAGATTTGATTAACTGCCCAGTCACAGAAGAGACTATTATCACATTAACCCCTTTTGCGTTCTCTTTTGCGGCCGAGAGGAGAGATGGCGTCAAACATACCAGTATCAACAGGGTTCTGTTTACTTGATATGTAGATATTCGTGGAGACTGGGAACACATGCTGTTTTCAAAGGTTATCATACCACAGCCAGACAGAGGAATACCTCGGAGCTCCGTGAAGGGCTTTGCTTTGCTTTGCTCAACTATCAAATAGATCCTACAGCATGACTTTTTTTTTCTTTTAAAACACACAAGCACCACACACACACACAGCAACAACTGCAGAATTAAACATTAATTCTAAGCTTCTTATGCCAAACACTGTGACTCCAGACTGTGTGTACATTAGGAGTGCTGACAGACAAGCAATTTCTCAAGGAGAAAATGTTTTAAAAATTAAGCACAGCCATCAATAAATCTGCCTAGGCTTAACTTAAAAAAGGAAAAAGGAAAAGAAAAATAAGAGGTTTCCCGCTTTCTGGCATTTAATAAAATATGGATATAAGAATAAAAGCTATACAAAACTCTCATCTAAAGTAGTCAACTTTCTAATACTGTTGATTATTTCTTTATGCCATAGATTGTGATTAATGAAACATAACCCACTGTGTACTTTTGGGGATTTGAATAATATTTCATGCTGTACTGATACACATATAACGAATATAATTCTTATATATAATTTAGGTCTTTATACATCTTCTGAATGCTTTACTGACTAATGAGCCCTCATGCATCTGTTTGAGATCCATATTGCACTGAGGGTGATGGAAAGGCTGAGATGGAGAATAGCAAGGGGAGATTGAACGAGGATTAGAATGAGAATAGAACAGAATTAAAATTTAGCAAATGGGAATGAAAGAGTTGCTGGAGCTTCTGCTTCTGGCTTCCACTCAACAGACAAAGCCTTCCCTTTCTTGTGAAAGTCTCATATTTTAATCTGACTGAGAAACTTTGAAAGCCTTGCATTTTGAATCACGAAATAACATATTGGGGACTCCCTCCTGCCCTTCTGTAACATGTCCCAGAGGAACTACAGCTGGGCCTGTACTCATTAAAAAGTCAACAGGAGCTTTGACATTGACTTCAGTGGGATGTGGATTGCACCTTACTGATGAAGTTCAATCCTGTCACTGGAGGTGCACCTTGACCCCTGATTTTTAGCAGAAGTATTTCATCAAAGGCTGCTAGTCATGTGCTTAATGTTAACACCTCTTCTGTGGATGTTCAGGTTGATGCCAGATGAATGGAACACTACTTCTTTTCAATTCTAAGGCCTCATAAACAGTCAGTGGAGTAAAAAAAAAAAACCTTGTCTGCCTGTATCCTTTAGACTGCAGGAGGGATCTTGCATGACAAATACTCGGTGCGAAGAATAGATAAATCCTTGCATCTAATAACAGACATTGTCTGGGATAAATGTTCTTGCCTGGTCTTCTCCTTCACATAATTTTTTTTCTTTGTGCTAGGAACACTTCAGGCTGAGCCTCATTCCACAATTTGCCCTCCCTGCCTTCTGAAATGGGGCAGCCAACACACAGATACACCATTACCTGTTTTGAAATTAGACCTAAATCAAATACAGCAGATATGATAAAGTACATGAAGGGACCACTTCCAAGTGGACCATGTCCTCAGGCTAGGCTAGCTCCCATTCTGTAGAAGGTCCGCAGAAGACCTGAAGGGAAGAGTCTGGCTAAAACAGACAAATAGGGTTGCCTGGTTAGCTGCACCTCATTCCCTGAGATTTCAAGACCAAAGCCTGAGACCAAGGGGCGGGGCCTTATCATGGAGATGGCCCTAGTAGTGTTGCAGGACAAGTCAACCAAGGGTTAGGAGGGGGCTGGAGCCCCTTCTAGACCAACTGATTGATTCTCTAGACAGTGCCCCTGGACTTGCTTGCCTCTCTGATAAGTCAAGAGAGGGTGGTGCACAGAAGAGATGGAAGTCAAGATAATCTGGCACTGTAAAGCTTGTTTGGACAGTCTAAAGAGAAATAAGGCCAAGGACAAACCCATTACTGAACACCACAAGCTTGGTGGTTGTGCACAGTTGGTACAGCACACCCACCACCATTCAACCACCATTTCTGAGACTTGATTCTGGGGGAGGGCAGGTCTCAGGCAAATCCTGTCTGGGGGAAGGGGGCAAAGTGATTCACTTTATGTTTTAACATAATGAGAGGCTTTTCAGGTATATGGATCACAGGAATCAGAAAATTTGTTTGTTTGTTTGTTTAAAGAAAAAAGGGAGGGTTGGGCTCTTTTCTCCCCCAACGTGCACCTTAGTGAAGGCTTGGGAGTGGGGGTGAGGTGGAGGCTACAACACTCTTTCCCCCCCAACAGGCACTCCTATCCCCCTACCCCAATCAGTATTTATTTATGTATTTAATTTTAATTAATTTATTCATTTCTATTATTTATTTTTTAATTTTTATTTTTTTAATACAACACCCTTGGAAATAGTGCCAAGGCTGCTTAATAAACCTTGGGGCTGTGCCGATGCAGAGCCCAATCCAATGGAGCTCCGCAGCAGAAAACACTGGTCGGGTGAAGCGACGAAGGCGAAACTGCTTGACTCTTCTCTCAGCAGCTGAAGGCAGGGAAAGAGGAGTGCGCAGGCAAAGGCAGCCTTCTTAAAGGCTCACCCTTAGCCCTGCCTGCCGTCCTCCCAGGATTCCCTGCTGTGCCTCTCCAGATAGGTGGGCAAAGAAGCCACATCCCAGATGCTGTGCACCAGTCTGGAGGGACCTTTCCATCTAGTGCTGCACCTTATGCTACTACTCATGATAGCTAAGTAGATGTGAGGAGGTATTATGTTTTCTAACAGAAGCCTGCTATTCAGATTTCCTTAAAATTCAGGTAAAATGTAACATCATTGTTACTTCTGGGAAAGAAGTAACAAACTACTTTTGAAAATATAACCATATAAGCAACTACTTTGGGGCATTGTGAAACTATAATGTTAATTAATTACTTTTAAAAAGAATGCCCCATGCTCTGGAGATCATTTGACCCGATCTGCTTAGTTGTCATTTGTCATGTTTACATCACGGATATCTACAGACCTGCAAATCTAGGACTGCCTTTATATTAATTCAGAATATTTCCCCTCGCTAAACAAAACAAAATCAATCAAGGGATGTGTTACCATATGTCAGAAAAATATGGAATTGTCTGTCTGAATTACGGGAGAATGACTGAGCAAAGGAAGAAACACCGAGTCATTCTAGTTGGCATCTACGTAGCCAGAAGAGGTGACATGCCTGCACATGTGCAATGCTCAATTTGCTGAGTAACTGTTGCATCATACACTGGTATATAGTTAGGCAGTTAAGAAACCTATGTTGTTGCGATATTCATGGAGAAGTAGTGTGTCGCTTTGTCAGTCAGCATCTTGGAGTATTGGACCATAATGGACTGTGATTGTTATTTCTGCCCTGCCAATTCTAAAGAGGTGTATATATGTATGTATATTTTGTAAATACAGTCCTGGTGGTGAAGGCAACACACCCGAGTCTTGTGTATTCATTTTTTTCCTCTGCACTGCTCACTGTTTGGAAGTTATTAAACTCAAACAACACCTATCAACAGCACTGAGCATTTTGACAGGATGTTAACACAGTCACATTAAGATAATCCATTTCTATTGCATAGAAAGGATCATGGACTTACTCCTGATCATTTTACTGAATTTCGCTTTAGACTATGAATGAATGAAATGAAACACTCAAGAGCTTGTTTTCCAGGATCTGCCAAATAAAAATATTGCTTGAAGAGCAGCCTGACACATGTTGGAGGAATACACCTACCCTTTCTAATAGGCATAACCAGGGAAGTTTTTGAGTCCAAATCCCAAATCCGAATGTGAGTCTTTGGTATAAAATCCCAAGTCCCTATTAAAAACAAGTCTCTCCCCCTCCCCCAGAAATAAGGGAGAGGTGGGCAGGTTCAGAGTTGCCAGTCAAGTCCAAGTCATTGGGGGAGGGGAGAACTCAAGTCAAGTCACCAGTGTGACTTAATTCTGACTTGACAGTGAATCTTGCAACTCAAATCCCCATCCCTGAGCATGGCATGTGTAAACGATGCTGAACTCTCTTCCATGGGCTCGGCGCCCAAAAGGGCTGTGTCCCAGTCTGACTCAGACCATGGCGCACAGGGCAGGGATAATTTATCTTTCTCTACCCAGTCCCTTCCTTCTCTCTTCATGCATGGCACTTAGCAAAAGTAGTAACAACAACTCCTCTTGGTGCTAAAGGGAGAGTTGTTGCTGTTATTACTTACTACCACTAACAGCTGTGCACAAGGGAGCATTTTACAAAAGAAATCATTAGAATAAAATCTCCCTTCCCCATGTGCTCTGATCCCAATCTAGATTGGGGAAGATGTTCAGAGCAGAAAATCCCAAACTGAAGTAATGTATTGCATGTAACATTTGATCCACATAGGCACCATTTGCCCCTGACAAAGCTTAACCCAGTACTCCTGGATCTTAAAACTCAGCTAGAAAATCATTTTACAGATTTCAGGAACGCTTCTCAGGTCAACTGCACAAATTTCCTTTTTTTGCACCTACCTTCTTCTGTCTTTCTTGCATGCAGTCACTCAAACCACAAGCAGCTTGTGTGGCTGTAAAAAATCCTACAGTTTGAACCTGCCACACAGGTGTAGTTTGTGCTCTAATGGCCTTTAAACATGAATGTGGAAGTGTACTTGGAAACCAATTGATGGAAAAATAGGAAGAAAAAGCTTGACATGGGTTGTGTGCATCTGTTGCTTATGAGTAGAGATGGGGGTATTTGTATTCGAATATGAATACCCCTGCACAGGCTGACATAATGAGGGTCCAGCCCCCTTGGGGTCAAACTGTCCACTTACCTTCCACTGTTGCTGTAGGCTCCGCACTCCCTTCCTATCACTCTGGAGCTCACAGTCTGCAAGCCACTCCTGGCAGGAGGTGGGAGGATGAGCTTCGCTGCAAGGTCAAAGAGTGGCTCACAGATCGCACTCTCCAGAGTGATAGGAAGAGAGCACAGAGCCCGCGGCAACAGCAGAAGGTGAGTTGACAGTGCGGCCCCAGGGGGCTGGATCCTCATTATGTCCATCTGTGCTGGTGTATTCATAGGTAAAGGTAAAGGTTTCCCTTGATATTTAGTCTAGTCGTGTCCGACTCTAGGGCGCGGTGCTCATCCCTGTTTCTAAGCCGTAGAGCCAGCGTTTGTCTGAAGACAGTTTCCATGGTCACATGGCCAGCGTGACTAGACACAGAATACTGTTACCTTCCCACCAAGGTGGTATCTATTTATCTACTTGTATTTGTATGCTTTTGAACTGCTGGGTTGGCAGGAGATCATTATGTCCATCTGTGCTGGCGTATTCATATTCGTATACAAATACCCCCATCTGTACTTATGAGCTTATATGACAGGCAGTGTCATGTAACACAATTTAATATAGGGATTAAGAAAGGCTTTGTTTATTCAAACTGACCCAATAACATTAAAATAATGTCTTCTTTTTGGTCAGAGCAGTGGCAAGCCTACATTTTGGGGGCTCTTATGAGAGCCCCTTTGCAACCAGCAATGATGTCTGGGTAACTACTGTTATTTTCTTCAATGGGGTTGTTTCACGACAATTCACCACAATTTTTTCAAAAAACATGAACACTTTTGGGGCCCCTGCCTTGAAGCTTCAGCTTCATTCATTTCAGACTAGATCTACTCCTGGGTCAGAGCCTCCTCTTCTTTACCTTAGTCAGTCCTGGGTGCAGCATAACAGACACCAAAGCAACTGCTCAGCCCATGTTTTGCTTTTCAGGACAGGGTGCTTGTGCAGTTGGAAAAGCAGTAAAAAACACTGCTTTGTACTATGGCACATGTTCAAGCTCAGTGACTGGTATAATATTTCTCATGTTCCCTGAAATCTAGGCCTATCGTTGATGGTTATTGAGCTACCATTTCAAATGTGAGATACGCGTGCAGTGTGCTGGAAACCAGTGTTGTCCTCTTTCTGTCCAATTTGTAATGATAACAGAAAAATAAGAGAAGAAAAGGAAGTAGGTTTCCCCCCCCCTTCCAGATACCATCATAATGTCTTCCTATCTTGCTCCTAAGGCTCAACTCAAGGACACATTTTTTGTTCAATGAATGCAAACTACATCAACTGCACATGCCATTACCTTATCTCCCCCACTCACCCACCACAATTAATAGATATATAATTGTCACATTAGTCTGGAAATCTAGAAATTTAGCCACTTGATTTAATAATGCAATTACTGATTTTACCCAGCGTCTGCAGTCTCGTCAGCCAGTCATGAGCTTCTTAATGGTTCTTCCGCAGTCATTATCCTTGCGTTGAGAGCAGCTTTGTCAGATTAGGGGTACTAATACAAATATTGCCGCCACAGGTGGCTGGACCCTTTCGACCCTCCCTCGAGAAACGGCCAGTCCACTTACCACTTGCAGCATGGCATGTGCAACTGTAGTCATCCGCATTGCAGCAATCTTCCCAAGCAGCTGACCACTCCAGCAAGGAGGCAGGATGTTGCGTCTCCCCAACTGAGCGGCTGAGTGGTCAGCAACCTAGGGAGGTGGGGAAGTGACAGCCCTTCCATAATTGGCACAAAACGTACAAGAATGGCTGCACGCACCACACCGGGAGCAATAAGTGGACCGGACAGTTCTGGGGTCAAAAGAGCCCAGTCACCTGTGGTGGAAATATTCGTATTTGTCTCTGTGGGAGATGAATATGAATATCCTATCTATAGATCCTATTAAAGCATTAATTCTAAACAAATCTCAACAGTATTTATAATTGATTAAAATACCTTTATCCTTCCTCAAAAGCACATTATTCTGACCTTGACTGTTATCTTGCTTCACTAGCATATATAAAAATGTTACTATGAGAGATTTAATCTGAACAAGCAGTTTATCTTTATATGCCTGCTTATCCAAGCAGTTAAGAAAAAGATGAACTTACTCTAGTTCTAATCAAGCAAACTTACAGTTCAAGCAAACATCAGTAGAAACATAAGAAAATACAAGAAAATATTCACAAGTTCCTGCTGCCGGCTAATAGAATAAAAAAAATAATCAGAGACTTTTCATTTCCAAGCGAGTCGCTCTTGACAGCCTTCCTCAACTTGGTGTCCTCCAGAGGTGTCCTATGACAATTCTGCAATATGATCATGCTGGCAGAGATGGTGGAAGTTGTGATCCAGCACAGTAAGAAAGTGCAAAGTTGAGGAAGGATGATTTAAAGCATGCACTCCTGTGTTAAGAAGGTGAAAAGGGGAGCAACCCAGGATAGCCATGTGCACCAAGTGTTGCGTTTACCTACTTTGTAGAGATATTGGTGAAAAGTAGGGTATAAATTCTGCTCGCATTGAAGATCCTGAAAGAGTTTGAAAACATTACTCTTTTGGATTCCACCTTTTAAAATCCCTTGGTCAGCATGTTCAGGAGTTGTAATTGTGGTTGGAACCCAAAGAAAGTAAAGTGCAGGTTCTGATCTGCATGAATCCAGTTTTCTCCCCAGTTTGCAGTAATTCAGACAGAAGAAAAAATTGTGAAGATCTTAGAAGGGCTGCACCTCCACCAAGCAAGAGTGGAAAGGGATAGGAGACTGCGAAAAGTAGATAACTCCAACTCTCTCTGTGTGTGTGACTAAATCCATATCCATATCTATTTGATGCCATATCTATTTGACGTACAACTTGCTTCTCAGACTTTGAACTCAGATCACCTCAACCAACTTCAGAACAGCTGTGTGTTTCCTGTATCTGAGAGAAGGAGACTCACCTTTCATTAATGCATTATTCAATCTTCTCCATTTGGGCACAAAACCAGGATTTTGGGTCGTTCACACTCTCTTCCTTAAAGTCTTCCTCAATGATGCATTCCCGGCATCCAAACACTGCTGTTTTCATAGAATCCGGGGAAGACCACATCATGCAACATGTTTAAGATTTTCACAGCACTTCCATGGGTTCAGAGCACTTCAGAGAGTTCTATTCGCTACAACGGTCCCTGTAAGAGAATTCGGTATTATTCTTGCCTGTAGTGGAGATGTGAGGGATGGGTGCGGGAGAGGGAGAGGCTTAGAATACATGGGTTTGGCTAAGACCAGATAGTGCATTCAAAGCAGAAGTCAGTTGAAAGCTGATCATTCCTAATTCCTAACTTAGTCTCTTCGCTACCGCGTGAAGCAGATTTACACACAGTCTGCTCCCACCTGGCAATATCATGCACCTGCAAGAGCACAGCAAAAGCCCTACCTGAAACAGCATCTCCACTGGAGCCATGGCTGTAGAGGAGACTTCCATCCTTTCCTCTTTGCAGATGTGTCTGGGGAATCCTGCTCATGTAGGCGCTCTATGTCTGCCCTAGAACACAGTTTGAGTGTATGTTGGGGGAATGACAATGGTCTTGCCCAGTGGTGCAGTTCAGAACTAAAGATGTAAAAATGCTCACTAAGTTCTTAATCCTTGTCAGTTTAGGCTGTCTTGGCTCTATGGAACACTTTAAGAAAGAATTTGTTGCCCTCCAGATGAGAGCAAGGCATGACGAAGATCTCTGTAACTCACGTAGTCTCTGTGCAGAATGAGTGCTCTTTCGCTTTGTGAGGCAATGTACATACGTAGCAAACTTAGAACCACTGACTGTTTGTTTAAAACAGGACACAGGCAACCCATCCAATGCTACATATCCTTAAAATCCCATGCAACAAAGCAGGAACAGCAGCATTTTGTACAGTTTCTATTATTTTGCTTAATTTCAGGGGGAGAATTGTTCTTGTTCTCTGGACCAAGAGAACAATAAAACACCATGCCTTCTTATTGAGAATAATTTTTGCAGTTCATTGTCCTTGCATGTGAAAATGCGATAAGGACTTCTATCCCTCTCCCAAAGAGAAGTGCATCTTTCACAGAACACCTGGTCTGTTTGCTGCTGTATATTTGCAGCTAGGCTCTTAGGCTTGAACATTTGAGCTGACTTCCCTATTGCTACCAAAACAGAATTATTTTCAGGATGACCTCATCCAGGGCTTGCTGGGTCAGCTTTCAAGCTCGCTTATTGCACATTGAATGAAATTTGATATTAAATTGGAGCTGAACTTTTCAGGAATGTTGACATTTTGAATTTGAATTTTTTATGTTCAGTCAGGCTGTACTGCTCGGTTGAAATACCGCTAATGGCAATTATTCTGCTATCATTAGGAAGTCACAGTGAGTTTCTGAGGGCTGCGAAATCAGTACAAATAGATACTCTGGATGGATTCTTTGTACCTAACAACTAAGAAGATGATTTAAAATATATATATTTTAATGGCAGTCGAAATGTCAGAAAGCTATTCTTGGTTTTATGAAAATATTTTGTTCTGTTCTCAAGTAGAGAACACCGATGGCAATGCTGGCACCACCAGACAGGAAGCAGTTCCCAACCATAACACAGCTACATAACTGCTTGCAAGTGGTGTACAGGGTACCATCTTCTGAAGTTGAAGATTGGCCATCTGTAGAAACTTAAAATAAGGCAGAATTATAGACATGGTGCTGGAGCAAAATATATATATGTGCAGAATGTCCCCAACACACATGGAACATGGTACAGATGGGATATTGGCAGAGCGAGCTTACTAACGTTCCCTCCCCTTCAGTCTATGACATCCAAACAGCTCAACTTTACACCAGGTAATAGTGGCTAAGAACTTCATTTCTCTTTGTTCTGGTTTTTTTAAAAAAATAACCATAATTTACCAAAATGAACACAGTTCAAATGCAGAGAAAATTAAATGGGCAGATTCGCAATCCCTTAAGGATGGGTAATACTTCAATTTTTTATTTTGTTTTCCATTGGATTTTACTAAGATGAGCAAAATTTGAATGGAAGAGAAACAGATTTGCTTATCCCTTAACATCAGATTTGTGCCTGTAGAAGAAAAGTCTCCCATACAAACTCTAATAAAATTAGAGAAGTAACAAAAGAAAATGCCAAATATAACCTTGCATCCACCTAACACCCTTCAAACCTGGCCACAACAGAGCATAGGGTACAGTATGACTCAGTCAGCAGCCTGTCACAGCATATTACCACCACACTGGGGGCACAGGATGTGGCTTTCTCTCTCTTGTCCCGGGATGTAGACTTTTTAGGGTTCATAAGCTGGGGTGGGGAGAGGGAGCGTCCTGCTGGGAAGCTATAGAGGAAAGGCATCAGATGCACAAAGAGTGCCCTTTGTACCATCAGCCTGTCTCCAAAACACAGCAGGAATGTTGTACTTCTCCTCTGAGTTGAACTTTAATGGGTACCTTGCCCTAGTGCTCCAGACGCAAAACACCAGGAGCCGTCAGTAAAAATAATGTCTGTCAGTAAAAAAATATAAAATGACAGCCAACCAGTTTTCTTGCCTTTTTTGCATACCCCAAATTGCTGCCTGAGGAAGATGCCTTACCTTGCCACATGGTACAAGGTGGCCTTACTGAACTCAAATGCTCCAAAAGCTCACCCACCCCCAGGATCATGTTCCTCACATATACATATCCAAAGGCATGTATCACACATACACCAGCCCTTCAACTGATGGTCCTACAATAGAGCACTCCTTGTAGGTAAGCCTGGAAGAAGCCATGACAAAAAGCAACCTCTGTTAGTTCCTTCCTACCACGGTGTTGAATTTGAACAATTTGTCTTGTATACACTGGGTTTCAGGAACACTCCCAGCATCAGAGATCAGGGTCATCCTGACAGAAGATAAACCCTGCCCTCCTCATGCGAGGTGTTTCATTGGGAAAGGAAGTGGTACACTCCAAACTCAGTGCTTCATTGAGAAAGGGAGTCTAGCCACTCTAACACTTCCATCGCTGGCTAGACATGCACCAGCCCTTTCCCCTCCTCAGATCACAAGCGAGATCCAGACAGCAGAACCACCTGTACCATAATATCCATACAGTCACACTGCACCATCCTTGGGGAACAGGGGGTTCTACCCTCCCCCCCAAAAAAATACCAGTTGTGATTCTCAGATTTGTCTGTTCACAAAGGAGCTCCAAACAGTGTTAATCAGATATGGTCAGTGATTCTAAAGTTTAAAGATTCTAAACTTTAGAATCATAAGGCTTTCTTTAGTGAACAGGATGTTTTATTAAAGTGAAATACCAACTGGATGAGGAAAAAGAGATGGAAGATGGGGTCTGTTACCTCTAGCATATATGCCGGAGAAGAGCTTTGGAAAGAAGCAAGGTCATGCTCAAGAATATCAGTCTTTGAAATAAGAAACATCACAGCAAACAGAAGAGAGAAAGAATGGTAGATGAAACTCTTAATTACCTTCCTTTACTTCTGTTGTCCCCTAATAGCACACTTGGATAAGCATGGCCACACCTCACATCTTCCCTTTACTCCTCCCTTGTCAAAAGACTTCCCTTCTTCACTGGGCCCTCTTGTGAGTGAGTGGACATCAGTGTCCTGGATGTCCATCACATCCCTTTAAATTCCTGTCCAGCATGTTACCTTAATAAGGGAAAACCAGATTATTGGCCAGATTAGCTGCTGTACGTTTACAAAATGTTCACTAGATTCCCATTACATCTGACTTTCCACTCTGCAGTGCTTGGAAGAGGGTTGGAAATATCAGCCAGAGATGATCAGTAGTACATAAGAAGGTGTGTGGACAACAAGGGAAAATGAGCAATTCTGCTGTTGTTGCCTGCCCTTTGGTCACAGACCTTTACAACTTCTCCATCCTGATGCTTCTACTCAAGGGAGTCAATCTGCTCCTGTCCACAGGTGGGCTGTAGCTGGGAGGCAGATAATTTGTCTTTCATGCCTTTCCCCTCAACTGTGTCCCTACACATTAATGATGTTTCTCAGGCTGCACAAATATGTGTGAAATCTCTTGATTGCATTTGCCCTCTTGTGTACACTCTGTCCTTGACTGCCTATTGTTATCCCTTTGCAGCTAAGCTGGAAACACGTTCAGAGTGAAACTTCACAGTTTCTATCAGAATCTTCTCTGCAAAGGATGTGGTCCGTTCTCAGTGCCTTTTTTTAATGAACACAGTATGACACACAAACGGCTTTTTTGACCTACACACTCCAATCAAGGAGTCAATTATTGAATCAAATGCTAAGTATGCCTTCTTCATCTGTTGAAGGCTTTTGCATATAAAGAGAGCCCAATCAATGGATTCTCTTGCACAATAGTAACAACCAATCCCATTGAACTAGAACTAGCTCATCCATTGTCATGGCTACAAGATCTACAACAAAGGTTCCCAAAGTGGTCTATGTGGACCTCCAGGGATTGATTTTGACTTGCAGGGGGTCCACGTCAGAGAGAGAGAGAAATGGGGGTGCACGAGATGTAAATGGGGGTGTATGTGAGCAGATCCCATTAGGCAGATTATAATAAATATTTAGGTGATCTGTAATTACACCAAACTCAGATTCTGTGTACATATTTCATGACATTATTTAATTTGGTACTATGTACTATCTGTTTTGTGGTTTGCTACATTCATGGGCAGACCGCGAAGAACTGATGCCTTTGAATTGTGGTGCTGGAGGAGGCTCTTGAGAGTCCCCTGGACTGCAAGGAGAACAAACCTATCAATTCTAAGGGAAATCAACCCTGACTGCTCACTGGAAGGACAGATCCTGAAGCTGAGGCTCCAGTACTTTGGCCATCTCATGAGAAGAGAAGACTCCTTGGAAAATACCTTGATGTTAGGAAAGTGTGACGGCAAGAGGAGAAGGGGACGACAGAAGATGAGATGGCTGGACAGTGTCTGCGAAGCAACCAACATGAAATTGACACAACTACAGGAAGCAGTGGAAGATAGGAGGGCCTGGCGTGCTCTGGTCCATGGGGTCATGAAGAGTCGGACACAACTAAACGACTAAACGACGACGACATTCATGGGTAAGTTTGTTAAATTACTGGTAAATTTTTATGGCGAATGTTGGTGTGTTGTAAATGGGATCAATGACATTTTGTTATTTCCCATTACTGAGCTATATGGGCATGCACATCACACACGTATGTACTTGTTTAGACTTGTATCAAAACTTTGCACAGACTTGTTTGATTCATAATTGATAAATAGGAATGTTAGGAGACATTCAGTTGCTTTCTGAGTTTTGAGAAGAAAAGTGGCTTACAAATACGTTCAAAAATATAGATAGAAAATAAGTAAAACTCAAGTGAATCAAAATCAGCTTCTTTAGGAGTGCCTAAAAAAAGTAAGTACAAGTTTTATACATATTTTGTAGTCGTTACGATTACATAGAGGGTCTATGGAAAACAAATAAGTTGGCAAGTGGTCTGTGGGGGGAAAAAGTTTGGGAACCTATGAATCTACAATGTCTACCTTCATGTGCAAAATTCTTCTTTCTCAACAGTAAGAGTAAAACTCTGCAAGATGTACCAATTAAAAATGCAGATTTCCCACAGCCTCTGGGAATTTTAGTATGGGATTTCTCTAAGAAGAAGCAGGAATAGAGACAGTTGCATGTTGACTTTTCTGGCCTTAGTCCTGCTGTTTAATGCTAAATACAAAGGGATCATTTGCATATATTGAGTACAAAGAATTGCTAGTACTGTTACTCCTCAGGTTACATTTTACAGTTAAAGAAAATCGGTATGGACTACCTAGAAATTTCAAAGCCACAGGCTTGAGTTTGCAAGAGTTCAGCAGGGCTGCTGAGGACAGCACATTCTGGAGATTGCTCATTCATTGGGTTGAATGGGGTGACTTGATCACAAATAGCAGCAACAAAAATTTCAAAACATGTTAATGACAGAATAGACAAAATTACTTAGGGCATGATCGCAAGGCAAATGTTCCCTACTTATACCCCATTTAGATCATTGCATAAATTTGCAGTCACACTACACAAGGCCATCATCAAATCATTTACCTAGTCAGTGATGTAACTGCATTTTTGTTTTCCCCTTGTCAAGAGGCTTGTGTTCTTTTGTTCCAATGGCATATCAATTCATTCTTTAGCGGTATGATACATGTTCATGACCCGAGTCTGAAGCCAAGTCACCAGGAAAGGTGGCTACCATTATTGCCGTGTGGCTGCCCTGATATATATGTGTATTCATGGCTGGTATATCAATACATAGGTAAACTTATGTAGATGGCTTTAAAGGTATTGATAGGCACTGCATCACTCCACCTACCATCTGGCAAGCAACACAGCCATGGATGGAAGTGCCAAGTTCATTGAATGCAGCGCAGTTCTTCCTGAGGCGCCGGCACTGCAGAGGAAACTTGACCGAACAGGAACCCCTACTCAACATTTCAACATATTGGTTAGTAATTTTTTTAAAATTAAAGTTAAGGGCCGCACTGCCCGGAAAACAAGAGAGAAAATAAACTGTTGCCAGAGTGTAGCTGGCAATAACAATTCAAATAGGAGAAAATGAATTGATAACGTTAAAATACATAGGAATGTTCACCAAAATATATATACCATGTGACTGTGATTCAGTACAACAATGATACAAAATGTCTTGTTAGAACAGGGGAACATATGCCTGGTGTGACCGCGGCTTGAATAATGCAAGATCAAATTTTGTGTGTTCATGTGTGTTGAAAGTGGCATCGTATTACTGTACTGCATTTTTAAGACTTAAAGAGCTAAGTGATTCAAAGACCCCCAAACAACCTGACATAACATTAAATTAGACCTACAACCATCTTTTGATCCCATGTTTGATTAAATGGAACGCTGGAGGGAAAAGAACTTCTCATTACAGTGAGCCAAACCACCTTTGGAAATGGGTTGTCCACCATGTAACTCCCCTACATACCAAAGACTGCTTTGATAACATACAAACGTCTGCACATTTGAGTGGGGAATAATAATCCATTAAATCAGTGGTCCCCAACCTTGGGCCTCCAGATGTTCTTGGACTTCAGCTCCCAGAAATCCTGGCCAGCAGAGGTGGTGGTGAAGGCTTCTGGGAGTTGTAGTCCAAGAACATCTGGAGGCCCAAGGTTGGGGACCACTGCATTAAATATCTCAAGAGTTACTTACAAACAAACAAACATACAAAGGAAGGAATTGTTAATGTGAAACTTTTAACAAATTATATATGGCTGTGGCCCTTTGAGTGGAGGAAAAAGTGTCCTCTATACTATAGTTCAAAATATGTAGCAAATGGAATAAGTGTTGGCACTCTGGAACTGTAATTCCAAGTTGTGAATTCCAATAGAAAACCAAGGCTTCAGATATAGAATATGCCTTAAGAGACTGGAGGATGACTTGCCAAAGACATTTAACTCTGTGCAGATGTAATTAAAGAAAAGTGAAGCTAGCAGACTTTTACAACCAGGTTGTATATGGCTAACATTACCGTAGCATACATAGGATTGTATGAAAAATGTTCATGTGCAAATATTTGGATATAAAATTTTTAGGAAAAGTAACATGTTTTTCAAAACCCCTTCAATGCATTGTTTCTGCCCAATCAAAGCCCTGACCAGTGACTAGCTCAGCAATATTTTTAAAAAGACTTATTCCTGGAAACAAACAGCGATGCCATCCCCTAGCGATTAGCCATGTTGGCCTCAGCCAAGCAACCCCAAATACATCCTCAAGTCAATTTGTAATTTATGATGAGAAAACTATATAAGAATTGCAACATAATATATTGAAATTTGAATTCAGTACCTAGATGCTATTGGTTCCACCGGGGTCTCAAGAAACTGACATCTGTGGGGGGGTGCATGTTGGTATCTCTGGAAACTCTTTCTCCTACTCAACTCTTAACTCTGCCAGGGCCCTATCCCCTTTTGTATCTTGCCACTCTACTGGTGATTGCAGGCAGCCCTCCTGCCCCCCTTCTTTGTCTTCTTATTTCTGTTTTACAGAGGAAACAGTTCATCATCAGTCTTATTGTGACAGCAACTTGTTCCAGTTCCAGTCATTTTTGCACACTGGAAGAAAGAGAGAGGGAGATGCACACACCAGGATCAGAAGGAAGGATTTTAAGCAACTGGATTTCTGAAAATACATGAATGAAGGATGAGAAGTGGGTAGAAAGGGAGTGAAAAGGAATGAGTATATGCATATTTGCTGGTCAACATATCAATGCATCAAAACAATCATTTGGATGTGCAGGGACAAAAATGACCCAATGATTGAAATCATTGGGAGCCACCCTGAAGATATGCTGATAAAATGAGATCTATGACCCCATAAATGCTGCTACAAATAGCATGTATTTCCTTTCCCAGGTGCTTGCCAGTTGTGAAATAAATCCTGAATTCCCAGACCCTTCAGGAATGTTAATGTCAAAGCTGAGCATCCTTTGAATGGGATCCAGGAGCCAAGACCAGTATGGGTGCTGGGATGTAAAAGTAAGAGGCAGAGACGGTAAGTCAACATCAGAGGGTGGGGCAAGTTAAGCATTGGAGCATACCAAGCATAAGAGCTAAGGATGATTCTCCCTGAACAAAGAGCCTGTGTATCCCTTCCTTTTGGGCTCTGCCAGTCAGTAAATACTCACTCTAGGATCCAGGAGGCTTTTACTGTCTACAGATATTGTCCAGCCATTCTTCTTCACATAGAAATCTGGATGCATTTTTATGTGAATTTTTGAGGGCCTTTGGACATGTGTGTTCCTTTGTGAAGAATGTCCACAATTAACAGAAAGCACTTTCTCCTAGTTTATGTCCTCTCCTATATCAGTGGTTCACAACCTTGGGTCCTCAGATGTTCTTAGAATACAACTCCCAGATACTTTCACCACTAGCTGTACTGATCAGGATTTCTGGGAGTTGCAGTCCAACGACATTAGGAGACTCAAGAAAATTATATAGAAGCAATGTCCTATATAATTTCCCCCATTGTGACCTTTCTCTGTGCATTTTTCTGTAGTGTGCATGTTTTTGTGGGCCCTTGTTCATCTGGGTGGCAACATTCAGAAAAGTGCAAGAACTAAAGGACAATAGAATTTCAACATGTTAAGGATGCATTAATTAGTTTGTTTGATTAAAATGGGAATAAGACAAATTCCTCTGCTATTTTTCTCAAGATGCTTCCTTTCACCACACAGCTGAAGATCTCTATTCTGAGTGTAATGTCCAACCTTGGCTTTCCACAAAGAATGATTCTACATCTGTGCAATTAGAAATATATTCAAGGAGGAAAATGCATTGGAGCCGAGACATTTGTATGTGGTATGGCTTCGGAATTTTCACTGAAGATTTATCAAAAATATCAGGCTGGGTATTATGGATTTAATCCTCATGCAGCCTAGGACAGCAAGTGAGCTGTGAGCCAATTTGTATTTTATAGCTGTAATCAACACAGTCCTATACCGATATATGCTAAAATATCAGGAGAATAAAGAAACACACTGGCAGCTTTTCAGAATCTAAAGTAGTAGTTTCTAAGGATGAACACTTCAACCTCATATTCAAAATACTGCCAGTATTAATTCTTGCTGTGGGAACAATCCTACATATTCAGAAATACGTCCATATTTTATGTATTGCAGTATTTGGGATGGTGATCATCACCAAATACTTTAAACCATTCCCATAAAGAAGGCATTTAATGTTCCGGGTGCTATTGTTTTCTCAAACTCTATCACTAGCTTCAGATTCTCCTCTCAGCCAGCCTTAAATGCATATGTATGCCTGGCTCATAGCCAGAAATATCAACTCTGGTGTGCTCTGAGTACAATGAAGAAAAAATAGGTGAAGTGTGCAAGGCTTTGTATCCTCCACATGAAATTAAGCACGGGAGCAGGGAAAGGACAGCCAGGTGAAATCAATGACTAGGCTGTTCCTGCTCTGAAAGACAAGGCCAGACTTTCATGCTTCTCTTCCTTCTCTTCCTCTCCTCTGTGGCTAAGGGCTTGATTTCCAAGATGGTTGCAATCAGGATAAATATCTGTTCCTGACACTAGTATGTGAGGTATTGGGTCTGGGTCCAAATAGTTGCTCAGCCATGGAAACCTTCTAGGAGTTTGCAATGATAAATCATTTGTAGAATGTCTCAAAAACCCCATGAGGGCTGACAAAAGTCAGAAGGGACTTGATGGCACATAAAAACCGTTATGCTGCTTTAGACATTCTCCTCAATGTTCAGTTGGCATTAAACTCCTGGTTTCTTTTCTTGGTGAAAGACAAAGCCATGGCTAGGTAGAACTACATTATATGTTGTTTAGAGCTGCGGCTATAATTCTGCTTCCTGATGTTTATCAGAAAATCATGCCACACCTTTGAGCCAGTGTTTCCAGGATTCTGGAGACCTAACTTCAAATGTCCACTTGGCCATGGAAACTCACTGAAGGTTGACAATGCTAAACCATTCCTTGAGTATCTGACATACCTTGGCTACTATATGAAAGTCACCATAAGTCAGAAGAACTTCATGACACATAACAACATCATAGGAAGCTACAGGTTAATTTAAAACTCCACAATTCTGCTTAAATGTAGCTTCCTAATGCAATAATATAGGTGGAAATTCAGGCTAGAGAAAACTACAGAATGGACTGCATGGCTAGCTGGCTTCTCTCCGTCTGTCTGTCTGTCTGTCTGTCTCATATATACACTATCCCCCCTTTAAAAAAACCACATGAAATGCTGTTGGGGTAGATAATGTCTTCAATTGAAAGTTCTACTAACTTCACCATATCAGACTGACAAGTAGAGCCTTATCTATATAACTTATATGTTTTCAGTCAGAGCTTACTTTTTAGACCACAACTCTCAGAATTCTCTTAATGGGAAAGTCTGCAGGCCAAACCTGGTTCCTCCCCCCCCCCCAAGTTCTGGTATAGATGTCATTGTTTATAGCTGATGCCAGATGACTACATGGTAGACAGCAGGGGATAGGGTGGGGAGAAGAAACTGTTCAGTTCCTTGATATTGACCTGAAAGCTTCAGGAAGTGGAGTGAGTTCAGTTCTGCCAGTTGAAAGAAAGGTCCAATTGTTGGATAATGCTTTACACAGTGCTAGAAGCTGCCCAATACACAAATGGAAACCTCAACTGCTGGAGATGCTCACCTGTGTTCTGGATGTGTAATGGGAAAGGGAGCTCAGGTATGCCGCTTCCAAAGCTGCTTCTTTTCGCTAGCATGACCACACAACCAACAGCATTCTTATTTAAAAGTAAGAAACGGAAACAAAATTCCCACAGATCCCTAACATTAAATTCTTCATGAAAAAGAGCCGATTTTCAGTTGCGTCTTCTATATACAGTATTAATTAGCTTCTGAACCTTGAGTAACCGAGCTGTTCTTGCATTTCAGTTTCCTGAAACCTTCACCACCAGCTATAAAGACCTTGTAGTGCCTTTAGAAGTTTTGATTAGTCGGCTCTCCTTTCAATTTCTGGTCTTCACCCAAGCTCCAGCTTGCTGCTCAAGATGCCTATGGATCAGACTATTCTTTAATTTCCCTGTATATTTTTAATTTTCATATGGTTTCGTTAGCTCAAACGGACGTTTGTATAATGTGTGTAGCACTTTTCACACATTATACAAACTTCAGTTTGGCCTGAGGGGAACATGTATGAGCACTGGCTTATAAGAGCCCCCAGCCCACCTGCTAGCTCCTAATATCAAAAGAAAAGCCAAGGACTCTGTGCAATCCTCCTGAAGTGGATATAAAAAAATGAAAAAAAAAATGAAAAATGAAAATTCAGAAATATTGTGAACCAACCACCATGCATACCAAAATAGCAGCAGGCATTTTACAGCTCCAGCTGATCTCTTTTGAGTTTTCCAAGCCTCCGTCTAAAAGCTCTGGCTTCCAATAAAGTCACACATCCCCACTTTTGATCAATGCTGTCACAGATGGAGGAAGAGTGAAGCTGACCCTGCCAGGATATGAACCTTTGGTTCCAGGGAGTCTAATTGTTTCAGGCCTGATGCCTGATGCCTAGAACACAAAGCCAGCCCTTGAGGTAAGAGGAAGTTGTAAAATATGAAAGCCGCTGCTTCTTCCTTCACTGGAGGAGCTGAGCAATTATTTTTTCCCTTGCACTCTTTTCATCTTACTAGCAGTCCTTCTGTGTGGCCGTGCAAGCGTCTGCCCTTTGACAATATGGCTTTGAGCTATGAGCTATGTCTAATGCAACAACCTGGGCCACGGACATTTACAGGGTCCATGATTGAACCAGTTTCTTCACAGAGATGTCATATTCCCTGTTGCTGCCACCCTCCACACCCTTTGTACATGCAAGGAAAATTGAAGCCTTTCTACCAATCCCCTAGACAGTTCTGGGCAAGAATGATCACTGACAGCTTAAATATCTCATGTCCCCAGGTGTCTATTTAGTAGCAGACACTATACTTTAAAAGGGACAAGCTGGGTGGATGAATAAGGGTCCCTGTTTTGCTTTCACAAAGACATTACAGAATGATGTACTTTCAGAGTGTAGCCTGTCACTTCTGAACAGTGTTGCATGCTCTGATTTAAAGATAGAAATGACAGACTGAAAATCCAGAAATCTGGCAATTCTGCCTGCTCTCTTCTTTTACAAGTTGCACTGTTTTGTTAATTAAAGCAGAAACACGCTCACTGTAGTTTTTTTTTTTTTAAATCACATTACATCCCTTTGACATGTTATTGTTTTGTGCTTTCCTAATTTGATGGGTTATTTCTTCCGGCATCACAGACAGTAATTTTTGCACTATTGTTATTTATTCACGCGATGCCTCAAGCATACTACAAGAAGGCTAAGACCTTAATCCTCTGAGCTACTGCAGTGCAAGACAAATATTTACTATGCACGAGTCATTTCACTGGGTCAAGGGGTCCCCCTACTTCATCAGTGAGGCTGCCCAATATTAGCTGAAAACATTCTGCTGCCTGAGACAGAGAACAAGATTCTATGTACAGAAATCTTTTGGACTGGACGTTGACTCTTACTTCAGCCCTGGCAACAGAACATGAGCAGAATTTTTCAACCAACAGGATTTCAGAAGTGACACGTATGATGAGGAGAGCCTCTTCTTTCCATGGAAGCTCTCCAGAAAAGCTAAAAGGCAGGAAAATCAGGGTGTCTGGCTCACATGGAAAGCCTCCATGGATACAACAGGCTCTCCTTTTCAGGTCTGTAGCTTTCATACTGACAAAGCAACAATGAAAGAGGTAGGGCTAGCACTTTTGCCACATCATATGTCAAGTAAACATGCTTCCCTAAATGCTTCAGTAGGGCTAGAATTTCCAGTAAATCAGAGGACATTAGGTTAGTACTGGGGCTCAAGCCAACTATGTACTATGTACAGCTCTGGGCTCCAAGAAAAGGGAATGGCCAAGACATGGCCTCTCTCCTCTGATGGGCTGGGCCAGCACCAGGGCTGCTTCTGTCTGGCCCCATGCTGATGCGTAGACCATAACAGTATTATTAGAAAAATAGTTTGCTCACAGTGCAGAAAGGGACATGTCTGCTGTTTGATATGTGTGTGACATCTATGGGCTGCCTGGTGATCCAAGAAACTCAATAACTCAACACTTGCTCTACTGCATTAAGGCAATTTCAGTGAAAACAGATAGGACAGCGGAGACCAAGAGGATAGTGTGTTTTGTGTGGAAGAGACAACATGGGATGAACCTGTGGCTTTGGAGTTTAAAGGAATCCTGTTCTCTCATTTTCATATTTAATGCTCTCCAGTTTTTTGGGGAGTGGGTGGGTCTTTTTTTTCCTGTGACAAAAATTCTCTTTTTGTCATGATCTGAACTTCCAATTTAATCTTCATGACCATTGAAATGGATGTTCTGCATTTGCTTGTCACCCCATGACGCAGTTCAACTCAACTGCCTTCTCTAACTCTTAATACCTGTACCTCAGCTTGAATTGGATAACATCCAGAAAAGCAAAGCTTGATATTCAAGAAAATGTCACTCTGACAGAGATTGTCACTGGCAAAAATTCTGCATGAATGATGTGGTAAGATTTGCTTCTCAGCAACCCATACTTATTATGTAAATCATATCCACCTATAAATGTGCACACACATAGATAAACAGTTCTCCACGAAAGAAAGAAAGAAAGAAAGAAAGAAAGAAAGAAAGAAAGAAAGAAAGAAAGAAAGAAAGAAAGAAAGAAAGAAAGAAAGTAAGTTTGAATTCCTTGCAAATACTCAAAACACCTTCAGGGGTTTTATGAGGGATTGCAAGAATTGCTTATAAACCCCAGATGGTATAGATTTCCTACCTCTCCAAGCAAAACAAATGGTCTTAGCTCTGCAAAGAGGAGGGGGTGGTAATTGACGGCAGGATTCATTCTCCATGACTACTCAGCAGGCAGGTGAGTGGGCCAGCTGGTCTTCCAACCTAGCTAAGTCGCACCATGTAGAAATGATGCTTCTGCACTGTTCTAACAAGCTCCACTCTGTTCTTTCTACATTTCACAAAGGCAATTGGTGGAAGACAAAGGCAGCTGGAGGGGGCTGTGAGAACAAGTCATAAGGGTGAGAAGAGAGAGCTGACGTGAAAGAGATAGTCAGGGAAAGGGTAACAAAGTCCTCAACTGTGGTCCATACTTTCTTGGATCAGAACTTTCCAAAGAGGGTATCACTTCTTTTAGCTATCCTTTCAAATACTTCTTTCCATCCTCTTCCAGCTATAGCCCTCCCTCCCACCATTGTTATTAACGCACTCAAAGTGGGATGACTAGCCCCTCACATCTCCTTCATGGTTCAGGCCTGTAGAACTCTATGCCCAGGACAGGCCCTTAGGATATCACAAGGGGCCAGAGAAGAAAAGCTTTGGAGTTTACCAGGTAATGTGGCAATTCAAATCCTGGAAAAAGAACCACTTTTCTTACCCAGAGTCTTCTCTCATGCACTATGCATTACCCACGGGGAGCCTGTGGAATCTTCACCAACAGCCAACTAGGAGGTTCCCCCTTTGCCAAGCTGCGCTCTAAAGACCAAAATGCACCCATAAGTACACCATTTGCTATCCAGCTGGTAAGGCTTCCAGGTTTAGGGCATCAGAGGAAATCTTAGGGAAATGTTGTCTCTCCAGGTCTCCAGCAAAGAAGACAAATCTCATGGTGAGTGGTACTGGAAGAAGTTTGATTGTTGTATGTGAGGTATTTTTAAATGCATCTCCACCCAATACCAGTTGGCTCACATGTCCAGCATGAACATTTTGAAATGCATACTGTGCTTTTTTCCTGTCCTATTCCTGCCTGTTTGTGTACAGTTTGTATAATTTGTAATGGGTAATTACAGCTAATTGATGAGGTGTTGGGGTTCATCTCTGTTGCATACCTGGGTTCATCAGCAGGCACATGGCCAAGATGTGCACCAACACTTCATCAATTAGCCACGGCCAGTTACAGAAAACATACAACTGTGGCTTAAAACTTGGCTGAAGAGGTATGTTCAGTGTGATCAGAAAAACAGTTCTCTGGTGCATTTTTCTAGGGAATCAAACTTCATGCACTGTGTGTTGGTCCTTTCCTTGGGGTTGTTAAAGAGAGCATTACTTCTATAAAGCTTCTGTTCTTCTGGCAGTTCCAATGTGGATCCAGTCGGTTAAACTTGTTCATTTGCATTTCAAACATGGGAAAACACACTGCAGATTTCAAGTGTTTATTGCTGAAGAGTTTGGAAAGAGGGGAAGGGAAGGAGGGGAGTGAGAAACTTCAGCAATTGTTCTCCAAAGTGCTGACTCATATCCTCCTGGTGGCATGCTTTTATAACCCCATTTGCAGGAGTTTAATTCTGAAATGTTCTAAAATAGCAAGCAGCAACAAATGGATAACAGTGGGGAGAATTGGTCTGACAGGAGATTAGCAAAAGGACAGATTTGGATCCTGAACATACATTATCCTCTTTGTATCCCTCCAAAGTCTGACAACTGATCAAAGCCGTGGATGCTTACACCTGCTTGTTGCCGCCATTTGTCAGTACATGGATTGTTTGTGTTAATGATCTCATAGATCTGAGTTGCATATGAAACTGACTGAAGTGAGTTTCGATGGGTGAGATGTGGATGTGCAAGCTGCGACAGCCACAATCTGGGGATGGCTGACATCTAGAATCCCACTTCAAAGGTCCTGAAGTGCTGCCAGTCTTTAATAAGAGGTGGCTGGCTACTGCAAGGTTCTTTTAAAAGTGTGTGATCAAGCCTATGTTTCTGTGACACCAGCAGGAAAAAAAAAAGAACCATAGCCATCTTCCCATTAGACATTTTCTTAAAAGCAAGGAAAAGTCATTGAAGTGTAGCAGAGGAACACTTTTATGTATGTGAGATTTTTGTTCCTAACAAGCTAGACGAGTGTGGACTGTTTTTTGTTTGATGTTTTTCATTTGTATTTTTATACTTGGTGAAATTGTTGCATGGCTGTGGAACAAGCTGTGATTTGCTCCTTCTCCCTCTTCTGGGTTCATCCTTGAGGCAGGGCATGCAGGCCCAGACTGACCCACTCCCACTCACCCACAATAAGGCAAAATGGGAGGTGAGATGACAAAGGAAGA
The DNA here is from genome assembly GCF_051106095.1 of Pogona vitticeps. Taxonomy (NCBI): domain Eukaryota; kingdom Metazoa; phylum Chordata; class Lepidosauria; order Squamata; family Agamidae; genus Pogona; species Pogona vitticeps. Next base: position 220,829,804 of record NC_135783.1, on the reverse strand, counting down.
TAGCAATTAAACTTCCCTTTACCGTTGACAAGATCAGTAGTAATCACCAAGCCCTGTAAGTCAAAAGAAAACAGAAACAGAGTTATAAATATTTTTATCACCACCTTTTCCTTCTAGAAAATTGCCTTTTGTGTGGACTGTAGGGAATGTGTGGCTGTCCAGATGTTGCCTGATGGCAGACTTCCATTATTCATAGCTAAGGAAAGAGGGAGAACGTTGAGCAACATCTGAAGGGCCATACACACCCTGTCCTCTTATAAAGATTGATGTAGTAACATATTCAACTCCGTCTTTGCAGGAAAGATATCCCATCTTTGTAGAAAGTTATTCTACAGTTTTAAAAATTCCTGCGGAGGATATCCTTGTTTACAGAGAGAAAAACATGAAAAGGAATGACTCAATCAAAGAAGACATTGTCTTGAGATCACAAGATCTGAGCAGGACTACTAATGACAAGAATGTTGGGAGGTCATTTATAGGGCTTGTGGTAAGTCAGCACTAACTTAATGGAACATCACAGAAAGGTTCATTTCATGACGGCTTTCAATCTATCCTTTCTATGTTCTTTGAAAACAATCAGAGTTTTGGCTCTGCCTACATTTACCACATGTATCTGTCAGTGTACAAAGATGCACAAACACACACACACACACTCAATTTATATATCCATCCCTCAAAATAATAGCACTCAGAAGTAAGAAGATCAGAATGAACATTATTGTCCCTTGAGGCTGTAGTCAGCAAAATTAAAGGGTGAAATTAGACAGGGATGGTACTGAGGGGTGAAATTACAAGCAGCACTATGTTTATGTAGCATTATAATCAATGTGGAGTAGTCACCAGCGTAGAAAGTTGAGATTTCTATTACTAGGTGGAATTTTTTTTTACAAAGGGCAGGATCATTTAATGTGCGGGTAATATTACGGTATTTGTTGTCATGAAACTCCAGACAACTAAAACTATGACAAGGGTGATTGAACATTACTGTTGGACTGCTAAATGAAGATGGAATACATAGACATATAAAGGCATTATCTCTGTTCTTCCCCCAACAAAATTAAATGCTTCTTATTTTTAATTTTGACGTGATGGATTTCTTAATGCCATTTCAGTCACATGTAACCTAAGTATGGTCTACACTGTAGATTCTCAAGTGACTGGAAAAGAAAACAAGGTTGCCCCATATTTAGCTTTCTGTTCCATTTCAGAAAGTGGAGCTCTGATCTGATCTCTTGTTACTCCTGACTATTCCCTTCTTCACAGTGAATGCCAAACCCTGATTCTATTTACTGGAAACTAATGATACTAAAAATGTCTAATTAGCTTAAAAGGTTGCAGTTTAGTGAGCAAAATGAATGATCTTCTGTTCTCATCCCACTTAAATACTGTAATTTTGCTTTAATTATTGTGTGTCATTAGATCTTTGACTTGCCTAAAACCTTTGCTTTTCCCATATATTTTTCCCCTTGAATTTCTGATATAGCTAATTTTATTGCTCCTCTGTTCATTTTGTTCTACTTTATTACTATAGATTACCCAGTTATCTCACCCACACTGTGCACTCTTTTATTTACTTCATATGTGCCATCTGTTAAGAGCAACACCTTGGAGTCAAGACATTCCTGCTACAGTCCTTGGAATGCCCATGGGAAGAATGAAGTCATGATTTCTTTCAGGACTTTCCTTTTATACCTTTAAGGGGTACATTATGCTTACAGGAGGTTAACCTGTTTAGTCTGATTATTATTTTTTTATTCTTGAGTTATCAAGACAACATTTTTTGAAATGTCAGATCATAAATACATTGTGTCTAGTCATCCCATTCTGCCAAGTTGTGCATGTTGAATATTTGAGGTCTCACATATGACTATTACATGCTAATAAAAGTCAATGAATCCATTGGTGGACACCATCGGTCATGAACTCTTCAAAAGCAAACTAATGATTCCTATTGCAGGAGTATCTGTAAGCAAGATCTTGTCTCACTAGATGCAGAAAGATGTGCAAACACAATAGAATTTGTAGCACCTTGATGGCTTAGAGTACTTTACATGTTGTACTTTCTGCATTTAATTTCCTTTTGACCTCATTGTCTACAAACTATTTCCATCCATGTCCACTATATAAAAAGCCTGATATTCTTCCTATGCATTTGACAGTGGACTGTGTTCCATGAAAGTTCATGGTATAATTTATTTATTTGTTTGTTTGTTTGTTTTTCAGGCTGCCATGGGACTCTGGAGGAGCCATCCATTAAGTCTGCAAGCCCACAGACAATGAGATACAGCACAGGCAAGGCTTAATGTAACACAGGAGCCTTGAGGAACTTACGTTCCTGAATGAGGATCCTAGTGGCATTCTTTTGGAACAAGCATCTCTCACACATGCCAGTCCATCAAACACCTCTCACTCTCCAATATCAGCACCAGCATTGGGAACATATTACGTGGATGTTCATAGAAGGGCAATAGAGTACCCAGAATACACAAGCTCATAGGTGACTGTAGCATTCTCTATTTATTAGGTCTATGGTTCATGTTATATTATGTAATGGTTCATGTTTGTTATGTAATGGAATGATTCGTGCATATTAATGTTGCTGAGAGGCGGAGCCGAGAGAGATGCTGTAAGAGGCGGAGTCAGAGAGTCAAGGGGTAGATTGAGTAAGTAGGAAAAATGTAAAAGTCAGGCAGGAGAGAAAAATCAGACAGAGTAATAGTGTAGTTTGGGAAATTCTGAGGTGTGAATAGCTACTGAAGATATTTATGAATCAATCTCCGTAATCAATAAGCGAAAGTTTTATTTAAAAGAACTTGAAGTGTGGTCCTGAATCTTTCTGAAGTAATGGTGATATAGAGATCGCCTGGTGGCAGCAGTGATAGGAGAGAATTGTTTGCCTTCGTGTGCTCTGGGCTTGACGGTCAAGCAAGGGGCATGAGGGTGGACGTCACAGTGACCCTCTTACAAGTCACCATTCCACAGCGCAGGGCCTGGAAAGGACTTGAATTTTAAAACTCCACTGGATCAACTTGCTGTGTACATGTTCTGTCTGTGGTTCTGCAAGTATTGAATCCTGACCTCCTTCTTCCTCAGTCTTCAACCTTCCTCACTCTCTCTATGAGCCTGAAGTAGTATGACTAGCCTTGCCCTTGAGGATCAGGAATGCTGCCTCAATCATACTGCTGTTTTAATGTAACAGCAGGCCTCCTGGATCTTGGCTTGTGAGTTCTGGTTTACCCAATGTAGGGCACTTCATTTGGATAATACTGTGTCTACTAGTGTTATGCATGCAGAAAAAGGAAGAAAAGAAATGAGGGAAATAGCAGCTTAAATATTTATAAATGTATTAAAGGATGAACTTTTTGGGGCAAAAGTTGAATTGCTCAGATTGGTAAAGTGTTGTGTGAAAGAGATGGACGAAGAGTGTGTTTGTGGGAAGATATGTTATCTCTTTCTTCTTTCTGTGATTATCTCATGGTATATCACAGATAATGGTATAATGGATAGTATATGCATAATGGATGGTGATAAATGATGGTGGGCTGATGATATATAGTGATTATAGCTAGCTGATTGATAGTTATTACCACTTACGGGCAATACTCACTGGATGATTTACATGACTAATTTGCATGGTGATAATAGCTTAACTTAGTTCTTGCTGACAGGATGAATGCAATTTGCCTTGTACACCATTAGAGCATTTGCAACTCTACATTCATCTAGTAGTTTTAGAGCCATACGGCAGTTTTGCCAAAATATTGCATCAAATACTCTTGATTTTGAACTGTGGCCAACTTCCATCATCATCATCATCATCATCATCATCATCATCATCATCATCATCATCATCATCATCATCATCATCACTACCACCAACACCAACACCAACACCACCATGTTTTTTCCATGTATAAGACACCCCCGTGTATAAGATGCCCCACTTTTCTAACCCAAATTTTTTTCTTTGCAAGAAAGTAGAGGGAGAAGACAGGGATCAAAGTGCTTTGATTCCTGCTTTCCCCCTCCACTTACTATGCAAAAAACTGATTTCCCCCTCCACTTTTTGTGAGGGGGAAAGCTGCTTTTTGCAAAGAAAGTGGAGGGAGAAAGCACTTTCCTCTCAAGAAAGTGGAGGGGAAAAAAGGGATCTCTTTCCCCTCCACTTTCTTGTGAGTAAAGTGCTTTCCCCTTCCACTTTCTATGCAAAAAGATGCTTTCCCCCTCCACTTTTTGTGAGGGGGAAAGTTGGTTTTTGCAAAGAAAGTGGAGGGAGAAAGCATTTTCCTCTCAAGAAAGGGGAGGGAGAAAGAAGGGATTGCTTTCCCCCTCCACTTTATTCAGAGAGCCTCCCCAAGAGGATGCAGTGTTCAATGCTATCGAAGGTGGCTGAGATATCGCGGAGGACCAACAAAGACATTTTGCTCCTGTCGACGTCCCTCAGCAAGTCATCAAACAGGGTGACCAATGCTGTTTCTGTACTGTAGCATGGCCTGAAGCCCAACTGTAATGGATCTAGGGCCTCACTTTCTTGTGAGGAAAGTGCTTCCCCACTCCACTTTCTTTGCAAAAACCTGCTTTTCCCCTCCACTTTCTTTGCAAAAAGTGGAGGGGGAAAGCAGTTATCAAAGCAGTTTGATCCTTTCCTCCTCCACTACCGTGCATAAAACGACCCTTAATATTTCCTCTAATTATTTTAGGGGAAAGGGTCATTTTATATGCAGAAAAATATGGTATTATTATTATTATTATTATTATTATTATTATTATTATTATTATTATTATTATTATTATTATTATTATTATTATTATTATTATTATTATTATTATTATTATTATAAACTTCAGGCACAGTCAAAATTATATAAGAGATAAAAGTTTTAACCAAAAACCTAAGTATCTGTTAAATATCGACACAATATGTATGCTGTTCCTAACACCCTGTTTTCCCGAAAATAAGACCTAACCTCAAAATAAGCCCTAGTATGATTTTTTGGATGTTTGTAATATAAGCCCTACCCCCAAAATAAGTTCCAGTTAAGTGAAACCCTGCCCTCCACCATTCTGCAGCAACCAGAAGAAGATGACATAACTGTATTTGAATAAATGTAGATTGTTGCACATTCCCTGAAAATAAGCCCTAATGCATTTTTCAGAGCAAAAATTAATATAAGACCCTGTCTTATTTTCGGAGAAACACGGTATTGCCATTTTTTGTAGCTCTGATGGTGTGATTTCTGAGATCTGCAACTACTTATAGTACTGTGTGAAATTTCTTAATATTGTTCCCAAAGCCCCAATGACTACGGGGACCACTGAAGTGTGCTCCTTCTAAAGGCGAGATGTTTTGATTTTCAGATCTCTGTACTTTGTTAGTTTTTCCAGTTATTTATTTTCAACTCTGGCATCCCCTAGAATTGCAGTGTCAATGATCTGAACATTTCTTCATTCTATTACTACTATGTCTGGTGTGTTATGTTCAAGGTGTCTGTCCGTGGCATCTAGGCCACTAGTCTTGGTAGAAATGATCCTGCACACCAGGAACAATGTGCAACCAGATCAGACAGCACCCCAAACCCAATACATTGGGTCCAGTGTAACCATGACCAGTTTTTCAATCCTTGCCATTTGTTGCTATAAGGCAGTGGGTCCCAATTGGTGACTCGGGTGTTCTTGGACTGCAATTCCCAGAAGCTGTCACTGCTGGCCGGGGTTTCTTGGAGTTGTAGTCCAAGAAGAGCTGGGTTTTCCAAGGTTGGGAATCACTGCTATAAAGCAGGAGAAGGGAACAAGAGTGTCCTACTGAGGAACCTATAGTCCACAAACAAGCCAGGGGAATTCTTGCAGTTCCTGCCACCATTATCACCCACTCCTCTTTTACCACTGTCTTTTGAATGGAAGGAGAAGCTCTGCAATGCCAGTCCACAGAGCTCTATGGTAGAGGAAGGAACTCTGCTATCCTCCTGCACTATTGGCAGCTATACCACAGGCTCCAGCTAAATTTCTGCAGTAATTGTAGCAGCAGAAACTTCAGCGTCACTCCAGTCCCCAGTGGGTTGTCTCAAATTGGGAAGTTGCCTATTCCGAATGGAAAAGGTTCTGCCTTTTTCTTCATTGCAGGATTGGTTCAGAATGTTTGCCTGGCATGAATCACAGATCTGGTAATCCCGCAATAAGGGTGGAGCTTGGTGGCAGAGTCCCTGCTTTGCACGTAGAAAGGGGCAGGCTCTCTTCTTGGCATCTCCTGATAGGAAAGACACATTTTTGAAACTTTGTTGTCAGGGTAGGTATCACTCAGCCAGGCAACTATATAATGTGCCTCCTATTTTATGGAACAGTATCTGAGACTTCGTGCTACACAGAGATTGTGGCCCTCTGAGCCTTGTAGATGTTCCACATGTTTTGAGCACAAGCTTGTACTTCATACCTTTCCCCACAGTTCTCCATAGCTAACATTTGGGCATGCTATGCCTCTGTGCAATTATTGGGAATGACATTCCCCCCTCAAGGTGGATACTCAGTTTACCTACCTTGGAAAGATGGAAGGCTGAGTGAACCTTGAACTGGCTACCTGGGATTGAATCCAGGTCATGAGCATAGTTTTGGCTGCAATACTACAGTTCAGCCACTGCACCATGAGGCTCCAATTAAAGCTGCATGACTGCATGACAAAAAAATCAGTGTTGCTGAATGCTTTTCTTTAGATTAGATTAGGCATCCTCCAGTCTCAAGAGACTATGGTAATGTGCTCTGAATAGAGGACTTGGAAAAACATCTAGTGTGGCTGAAAAGGCCAATTCGAGAGTGACAATCCCTTCCACACTGACGACAAATACAATCTGTCCCCTGTCCAGCTCCCTGATTTTGCTACTTTTGTGACTTCCTCTTTGCCTCAGCCTGCTGGACAAGGGTCTCTTCAAATTGGGAGAGGCCATAATGCACCACCTCCCTCCAGGCTGAACGCTCAGATGTCAGGGTGTCACATACAGCACTGATGGTACCTGTCTGTCATGGGTTTGGAGGGAAAGTTCCATCCTATGGGGAGTGGAAGGCGGGACATCAGGGGGGAGGAGCTGTAGTGTATATATTTGGGGGAAGTCCTTCGTAAGAGAGCTGACGTGGAGAAGTGGAGTTGGAGTCTGTGGGTCAGACTGGGTACAACTGTTTGTCAGATAGTACATACCTGATAGGTTCAGGTTTCTATCTAGGTAGCCAGAACGGATAAGTTCAGGGTCTGTGCGTTACCTTAAAGTGTTCCGTGGGAACCAATCTGTTGTATGTGTATGACTGGGACTATCCCAAGTTCCAGTATCCTATTTACCTGATCCTTTTATTTACCCTGTTTGTTTTTTTCAATAAACCTTGTTCTCTTGTTTATTAAAATCCATTCCTGGTCTGGGTGACTTGGGAGAGCGAATGGTTGGTGGCAGCATAACTACAGGGTGGGATACTCCAGTAGGTCTGGGGTTGCTACATTTGTTGGTGTCCAGCGGGTGGGATACGACTGGTCCAGTTGCCCAGTGGTCCAGCAAAGCCTTGGCTAGTGTGCCCAGAGCAAGGGGGGTCTAGTCAGGGAAAATCTGAGGGCGCGTAGGTAATCTTCTAGGCTTACCTCACGGGGAGGTAGGCTAGTGGAAGAACGTGCAAACTCAGATTGGGGGACTAGATTAGGGAGCTCTGAGGCAACCCGTTTTGGCGGGAAAGGGCTGAGGCAAAGCTGCGTGAAGTAACAGTGATCTAGCCGGTCTGCTGAGAGGCCTAGCAGAGGGGGTGGATTCTGTCTGGCAACAGTTGCAAGTGGGTGCTGGAGGGACAGCAGCAGTCTATAGAAGGCTGTTTCTGAGGCAAAAGGAAAAAAGTCATCGTTTTATTTTGAGGCGTGACTTTTGAAGGCAGCCTGTTCTGGGGGGATTATGCCCTTGACTCGAAGCCAGATGGCAGAAATGGGGGAAGTGAGAGAACCACAGGGAGACCAAGGTTCTGAGGAGGAATTTGGCTCAGTGCAGGATGAGAGCACGGGAGAACTGACCTCAGAACTCTGAAAAATGCTCCTAGCCCAACAGCATGAACTGAGGGTGAGGGAAATGGAGGAAAGGGAAAGGGAGAAACAAAGACAATTTGAAATGAAAAGGGAAGAGAAACAGAGACAGTTGGAGTTAGAAAGAATGGCGTTTGAGCTGAAGAAGCTGGAAATAATGAGTAGAAATAGGAATAACAATAATAATGAGGGGAACCCAGGGAATGGGGAAGGCAGCCTGTCTAAAACTGACTTGAAGAAATTCCCTGTGTACAACAAGGGAGATTGCCCTGAGGTGTTCTTTTCCCTCGTGGAAAGAGCGTTTGTGGACTCAGTAAGGGAAACTGAGAAGATGACCATTATGCGATCTTTAATCAGTGGCAGCCTGGCAGAAGTCTATGCAGAGATGCCAGTGGAACTGCTGAAAGACTTCGCTGAGTTTAAAAAACTGGTGTTTGCCCGGCATGGGATAAATGCTGAACAGCTGAGGCAAAAATTCAGGTCACTCACAAAAAAACCAGAGCAGACTTTTACCCAAGTGGGGGCCCAACTGGTGAGGTTGCTAGAGAAATGGCTGTCTCAGGAGGGGACAGAGACCTTCCAGCAGCTCAAAGACCTGATAGCGCTGGAGCAATTTTATTCAGTCCTGCATGGGGAACTAAAGTTCCATGTGAGAGAGAGGAAACCGAAAACTGTGACAGAAGCGGCGGAGATCGCAGATTTTATTTCCCAAATAAGGAAGCCCTTAGGTGCTGAGGGGAAAACTGTGGGTAAGCCCAAAGAAACCTACAGCCGGTACTCTCAGGGACCAGGGAAAAACCAGCAAGGGGGAGGGGCCCATGTTGAAGGGAAGCCCTCTGACATGAAACCACCAAGACCTCAGATTTTGGAGGGAAAACCAAAAACAGAGGAGAAAGACTCCAAGTACAGCAGAAAATGTTATTTCTGTCAAGGAAAGGGCCATCTAATCTCAGAGTGTGAGAAATTAAAGCAGCTAAAGGGAAATTTGCCTCGTGATTTGAGTGGAACCAAGCCAAAAGCTGTGTTCTGTGTCCAGACAGAGCAAAGCTCCTTGCCACTGAGGGAGCCTGTTGCCATGGTGACTCACTCTGGACCAGTTACATCTGCTGATCAGGCTGGGGAAAATGGTCCTCTTGTGGAGGTCAAGCGCTGCTTACTAGTTAGGACAGATTCGCAATTGTTTGAGGCCGCTGGGGTGGACGTAGGAATACTTGACCATCAGTATAGGGGGCTAAGGGATACTTGTTCCCAGGTGACCCTGTGCCATCCAGACATTATTCCTAGGAAGCATATAATCCCAAATGAGAGCCTGAAGGTGGCAGGGATTGAGGGGCAGGTGATCTCACTGCCAGTAGCTGAGGTACCTGTGAGCTTTCAAGGCTGGAGGGGAGTTTGGCGTCTAGCGATTTCATCGACTCTGCCAGCCGCCGTGCTCATGGGAAATGACCTGGCTGAACATGTGAAACGGGTGCTAGTGATTACACGCTCACAAGCTACCACGGGGACAGTTCAGGGGGGTACTGAAGAGCCCGAGGCTGAAGCAGATGAGGGTAGTCCCAAAGCTGTGGCAGAAACCTTAACCACAGACAGCAAATTTGGCCAAGAGCAAAAGGCAGATGCCACTCTCCGAAAGTGTTTTGAAAAGGTGACAGACACCCAGCTAACACCTGAAACCCCAGCGAGATTTCACGAGAAAAAGGGAATTTTATATAGAGAGACCCTGATGAATATCTCAAAAGGGGGAGATGGGATCAGAAGTCAGCTAGTGGTACCTGAAAAGTATCGCCCCATGATCTTACAAAGGGGGCACTCTGACATGTTTGCTGCGCACTTAGGGGTGAACAAAACACAACAGAGAATCACACAAAATTTTTACTGGCCTGAAATAGGGAAGCAGATCAAGGAGTTCTGTAAACAATGTGATGTGTGTCAGAGGCAGGGGAATAACCGTGACAGGACCAAAGCGAAGTTGTGCCCTTTGCCTGTGATTGACACCCCGTTCAAATGTATAGGAGTGGATATTGTGGGACCTTTGCCCAAGGCCACAAAGAGGGGGAACCGGTTCATTCTCACCATTGTGGACCATGCCACGAGGTACCCCGAAGCCATTCCCTTGACTAACATCGAAACTAACACAGTGGCAGATGCCTTGGTGGGGTATATGTCCAGGATGGGATTTGCCTCAGAAATAATCACAGATTTGGGCACATCGTTTACATCAAAGCTCATGAAACGGTTATGGCAAATCTGTGGAATTAAACACAAGGAAACCACTGCCTATCACCCCGAAAGTAATGGGTTAACGGAGAAGTTCAATGGGACTCTGATGCGCATGATTAGGGCTTACTTGGCAGAGAATCCAAACAATTGGGACCAGAAGCTGCAATCCCTTTTGTTTGCTTACCGATCAGTGCCCCAAGCCAGTACCGGGTTCAGTCCGTTTGAACTTTTGTTTGGGAGAAAAGTAAAAGGTCCACTTGATTTAATCAAACAGAATTGGGAGCAGATCACCCAGGGTGACCGACAAGATGTTGTGACGTATATAGACACTTTAATGAATGACCTGAAGAGAAACCTAGAGCTAGCAGCAGAAAACCTGCAAGCTCAGAAGGTCAGACAGAAAACCTGGTATGACCAGAAAGCCAGGGAGAGGCACTTTAACCCAGGGGAGGAAGTGCTTTGGCTTAGGCCCTGCAAAGAGAACAAACTGCAGCTCAAATGGGCAGGACCATACAGGGTCATTTCCAAGATGTCGGACCTGAACTACCTTATAGAACAGGAGGAACACCAAGCACGGAGGGTGGTACATGTGAATGCCCTGAAACCCTACTACAGAGGGGAACAGAGGGTTTTATTTGCCATAAAAGCAGCTGAGAGTGAGGAAGCTGAATTGCCCTTCTGGGAGGGTAGAGGGGAAGTGAAATACAACCCAGATGAGGTGAAGATCAGTCCTGCACTCACCCAAGACCAGCAGCAAGAACTAAAAGTGCTGCTCACTAAATATCCTAAGGTTTTTTCAAATAAGCCGGGGATAGTGAAGGGAGTGATGCATCGGATCCACACAGGGGATGCACCCCCGCAAGCAGTATCCCCGTACCGAGTGACGGGACCCTATAGGGACAAGGTGCGGAAGGAGCTGGACGAGATGCTTAGGGAGAACATAATCGTCCCCTCTTCTAGTCCTTGGTCCTCTCCGATAGTCCTGGTGGACAAGCCTGATGGGAGCATTAGATTTTGTGTAGATTACCGGAAATTAAACCGCGTAACCACTCCTGATGCCTACCCAATGCCCAGGCTAGACAACCTGATTGAAACCATAGGGGGTTGTCGGTTCATTTCATCGTTGGACCTAGTAAAGGGTTACTGGCAATTAAGGATTGATCCCAGGGATCAGGAAAAGACCGCATTTTGCAGCCCTTTCGGTCTATATGAGTTTAGAGTCCTTAGTTTTGGTCTCAGAAATGCACCAGCCACATTCCAAAGGCTGATGGACCAGACCTTAGCAGGGCTCAGTGACTTTACTGTGGCCTACATTGACGATATAAGGATCTTCAGCAATACCTGGGAAGATCACCTGAAACACCTGGAGATAGTGCTGCAGAGGTTAAGTGCAGCAGGGCTAACAGTAAAGGCAAGCAAGTGTCAGCTGGATAGCCCAGAAATAAAATACTTGGGTCACATAGTAGGGGGAGGAGTGATCAAACCCCTAGAGGCCAAGATAGAAGCCGTTCGTGATTGGCCCAGACCCAACACCAAGAAAAAAGTCAAATCATTTCTTGGGTTGGTGGGCTACTACAGAAAGTTCATCCCGAGGTTTAGCGAGATGGCGACTCCGCTGACCGATCTGACGCGGAAGAAGACTGATGACCGCATCCCGTGGACCAGCGACTGTGAGGAGGCGTTCCAGAGGTTGAAGGAGGCGCTCATCCATTATCCAGTGCTGCGTGCTCCCGACTTCGACCGGGAGTTCATCATCTACACCGATGCGTCTAACAGCGGGGTAGGAGCAGTTCTTTGCCAGGAGGATGAAAATGGTGACCAGCATCCAGTGTCCTACCTGAGTAGGAAACTCCAGAAAGGTGAGAGACATTTGGCAACCGTGGAAAAGGAGTGCCTGGCCATAGTATACGAGATTCAGAAGGCCAAACCTTACATCTGGGGAAGACATTTTGTTCTGTGCACTGACCACTCACCACTGCAGTGGTTAAAGACAATGAAAACCCATAATAGTAAACTTATGAGGTGGGCTTTAAACCTGCAAGATTTTGACTTTGAAGTGAAGGTGGTCAGAGGGACAATGAACTGTGTTGCTGACGCCTTGTCAAGAAGACCCGACGAGTGAAGACGGCGAAGAAACCATGGACTGTGTATATTGGTGACCAAAAGTTAAATGTACCTGTTTATTGAACAGGCGTGGTTTGTATTAATAAAGGTAACTTAATGTATTGCAAATATTAATGTATAAATGCATAAGTGATATGTTTGACCTAGAGTGAGTAAGTATGGGTTATGGGATTGTATTATAATGTATAACTGTTTATGTGTTTTGATCCTGGTTGTTTTTTTGGAGAAAAGCACTTTAGCTTTTCCCCCGCAAAACAACTTATAAAGGGGGGAGGTGTCACATACAGCACTGATGGTACCTGTCTGTCATGGGTTTGGAGGGAAAGTTCCATCCTATGGGGAGTGGAAGGCGGGACATCAGGGGGGAGGAGCTGTACTGTATATATTTGGGGGAAGTCCTTCGTAAGAGAGCTGACGTGGAGAAGTGGAGTTGGAGTCTGTGGGTCAGACTGGGTACAACTGTTCATCAGATAGTACATACCTGATAGGTTCAGGTTTCTATCTAGGTAGCCAGAACGGATAAGTTCAGGGTCTGTGCGTTACCTTAAAGTGTTCCGTGGGAACCAATCTGTTGTATGTGTATGATTGGGACTATCCCAAGTTCCAGTATCCTATTTACCTGATCCTTTTATTTACCCTGTTTGTTTTTTTCAATAAACCTTGTTCTCTTGTTTATTAAAATCCATTCCTGGTCTGGGTGACTTGGGAGAGCGAATGGTTGGTGGCAGCATAACTACAGGGTGGGATACTCCAGTAGGTCTGGGGTTGCTACACAGGGTTTCCCATCTGTTGAGGTCCATTCCTAAGGCCTTCAGATCCCGCTTGCAGATATCCTTGTATCACAGCTGTGGTCTCCCTCTGGGGCGATTTCCCTGCACTAATTCTCCATACAGGAGATCCTTTGGAGTTTCTTTAAGACTTCAATAAAATTAATATGCCTTCTAATATAACATGACACTTTGATCATCACACACAGGATTTCACAATTGTTTTACTTTTCCAAACCAACTGACCAAAATCATTTCTAGTGCATGCCAGTCTTTGAATTTTTTTATTTAATTTTGTATGGCTTGATGGCGTAACAATAAAGTATGTATGTATGTATTTCTAGACATTCTTTTACCTGTATCGATCCAAAATTTTAAAGGAAAAAAGGCACACATTGACACTAACACAATTGTATCAATTTTACTTATTTTATTGAACATATAGTTTTCATTTTAGAAGAGGTAGCTGTGTTAGTCTGTGCTATCCTATCAAGCCAAAACAAAACAAAAATAAAAATTAAGAATACAGAAATGTTGTGGCACCTTAAAGACTAATTGCTATATTTTAATGTGAGCTTTTGTGAATCAAGTCTACTTCCTCATAGTTTTTCTTGTCAACTGTGATTCAATTATAGGAGAACAATCTGGCCATCTTTTTATTGTTAAATTAATTGCCAATTAATTGCATGTAATTGAAGCTTTTTTTTTCAATTTTCAAAGATTAACGGGGTATTAAACTAGGGGGTCAATGACATTGCTCAGTTGAGTACGCTGAATTTTGCTCCTGGATGTTGCAAACTGTGGCTTTCATTAAACATCACTCTGGAATAATTTGTCATTAAATGGGGTAATTTTTAGCCAATTGCTGCAGCTGTTGTGGTTTTATTTGCTCCATTCATTCCTGTGATAAGGATTTGAGGAGACAGTCTCTTTGTTTGCTCTGCCTTGTTGATAAGTTTTCATTAGAGAAAGGTATAATTATGGTCTTTAAAAGGTCTTTGAAAGCCTTGTTCTTACCTGCTAGTAAATTTAATTGCCTTCATATAATACATGGTTACACATAGACCTAACAGTCTTGAAAGTGATTTGAAAGGTGAAGAAATTAGGGAGGGTACCGGCCTGATGATGCTCATAAGTATTTTTATTATTATTATTATTTTGGTGAATGGATACACAGTAATGGAGATGAGAGGACTGATGGATCAGAAAAGCTTACCTCATGGTAAGCTAGGTCCAGGCCATATTGTATAAAATGTATAAAACATATTGTAATTTATATTGAAGTTTGCTTTCACTCTCACTAGCTACTACTCCCCTCTCTCACAAACAATTATTTTAGTTGTGAGAAGAGAACAGAAGAGTATTTGTGGGGGGACAGGTTGTGGAGCAGTGGTAAATTTGGAAATATGGGTGGTTCATCATGACAGTCCCCATATCCTGCTGTGCTGCCTAATGAGAGTCCCAAAAGGTAGCCAGCTGGATCTGCCCCTTTCAATAAATGAGGAGCAGTGGTTTTTTTTTTTTTGTTTTTTTTTTTTTTTTTTAGTAAATTTTGTGGTGTTTAAATGCCCACTCAAGACCAGTTCCTCCTCAAATACACTGCAATACAATACACTGTTCTATGGAAAATCCATTTACCTCCAAGCCACTGTAAGGACAGCAGCTAAGCTCAGGAGAAACTGAGAAATGTGAGGAGCAAGGTGGAGGGTGATGTCACAGTCTCTGCTACTCATAAAAATACTGGAGCTCAATACACCACTAGTGTGGAGAACCAGAGTACCCCCTGCCTTTTGGCTGAGGCTGCATCTCATTTATACTGTGCTCCCATTTATTTTAAATGTGCTGCTACCATTCTTCAAATCATCCTAGAACTGAAACAAGGGAAGCCCCAGGATCCATAGATCAATTCTCTGGAAGAGGCCACTTTTAGAAAAGCCCTTCAGGATGCCATATGTTGTCCCCTACCCCCTCTTTAACAGAGCATGCAGCATGAGTGAACAATCTGGCAGGACATGAACTTGGTGTTTATTTACAGTGGTGCTTTGCATTACGACGTTAATTCGTTCCAGCGAAATCGCTGTAGAATGAAAACGTCGTAATGTGAAAATAAAAAGCCCATTGAAACGCATTAAAACCCATTTAGTGTGTTCCAATGGGCTGGAAACTCACAGTCCAGCGAAGATCCTCCATAGGGCAGCCATTTTCGGTGCCTGTGCAGTGAGGAATCCATCCCAGAAAACAGCGGGGAGCCATTTTATTTACTCAGCAGCCATTTTGATACCGCCAATCAGCTGGAGGAAAATCGTCATTTTGCAAAGAATCGGTTCCTGAAGCAGGGAACTGATCATCGCAAAGTGAAAAAAACCCATTCAGACCATCGTTTTGCAATCGCAATTGTGATTGCAAAAGATCATCATAATGCATTTTTGTCGTAATGCGGGGCAATTGTAAAGCGAGGCACCACTGTATATGCAATAAAACTTCAGATTCTAAGCCAGAACTTTGGTTGAGACTTTCCTAATTAGGAATCTCCCTTATTGAGTTTAAAGATAAGGGACAGGGCAAAGCTAAGTAGGCAGTACAACAAAATCAAACGTTTCATGCACTGAATAGCCTAATACGTATATGTATTAGTATAGGTATCTATAGTTTTCTATGGCTCATTCTTATGTTCCAAGATGGCAAAGCTATGTCCAAAAGTGTAAAAGAAACATAAGGACTTGCCATCTTTATTCATTTACGTCAAGAGAGGGGTGGGAGGGATAAAAACCAAGCAATCAAATTCAATTAAAAGCCTTTGGGGGGGGGGCAGGCTTTTAACCATTATGACTGAGTTTGTGAATTCCATTTTTTTAGATAAGATAACTTTTAACACTTTACCTTTTTCAATTATTCACTGTATTTTAATCGGTTTTAAAGTTTGTTTTTTAATGCACATCTCACAGTGTTTTTAATTTTATTATTTTTTAATACTGTGAGCTGCCTTGAGTCTCTTTATTGGGAGAAAGACGGCATATAAATAAGACAAACATACAAATAAACAATAAGAGAGTCCTATTCAAATGCTGATTACCTAGTAGGAGGTGGTAAGGGAAATATCTCCCACAAGCACACACAGAGAGAGAGACATCCATAATCACTTTCTATATGTAGAGAGTGATGTGTCTGGAAGGATGATGTTCTTGCTCCTACGTAGGCACTCCAGAAGGCAAGAACCCTGAAGAAATCAGGGTAATTGCTCACATGGAAAGCTTAGACATTAGCAGAACCTCTGTTCTGCAGACATGCCACTCTCCATGCGGAGGAAGTGACAGGGGGAGGAGGCTTGGTGGTCTCCTCTCAACCCATTGGGCAGAACCTAGGACTTAGATCTTACTGATGGACTTCCATAGTACCTCTGACAGCATGGCAAGTCAAATGTACCTGGGAGGATAATACTATACTTATACTGTTCCAGCGAAACAAGGTAGAAGTAAGAGGTGAGAATGAGATGCAGGAGGTGAGAACAGATGAGATCATTCCACTCTGTCACTGGTAGGCAGACTTTCTTAAGGAGAATTGTTGATCTGGTTATCTGTGAGATGCTTGAGACTTAATGACAGGAAGGGTGCCCTGCAATTGAGCTTCTTGAAAAGAAGTTTTGGTTGTTGTTTAAAAAAAGAGAAAGTTTTGCCCCCCTCAAGCCACTTCACAAGTAAAAGGCATTCTTCATTGGAAGTGATGCTTTTATAGATTTGCATTATTTCCTGATGAAGAATGTGGTGTTTGTTGTTCCTTATGCCTCTGGACCTGAATTGGAAAGCAGAGCAAACTACTAATCCATTGCTTCTGATTTAAAAATGGTGTTCTGAGCCATTCTTGCAATTGCCAAGTGAGAAGAGGTTGGTAAAGCCTGTGTTTAGGAAGTTATGTGATGCCAATGCCGCCGCCCCCCCCCATTCAGCAACTGTGTACTCCGTGGCAGACACACCCTGGTATGTAGAGACACCCCCCCCCCTGTGTTGCTGCATAGTACCTACTTGTGGTTTTGTCCAATAGTCTAGCTCACTGGTTCAGGAGTTTTGGACTGCAACTCCCAGAAGCCTTCACCACCAACTGTGCTGGCTGGGGTTTCTGGGAGTTGCAGTTCAAAAACATCCGAGTAACAAAGGTTAAGAACCACTGATCTAGTTTATCAACCACTCCTGTTATTACCACCCTCCCTTAAAGATACTCTCTGACAGTTGCGTTAATTTCCACTTCAGTAGCCCGCTCTGCTCTATGTTCTAAAGCAGAGCGTATTAGTAACCCAGTGATAAACCTTTCCTTTTTAAAGGCACAAATAAGGTTTGCAGAATGTTTATTCTCATAAGTGTTCTGTTTACTGGAGAACAGCTGCAATTCAACAACAGGCTACAATCTTAAATTTGTCAGTAAAAACCATTGAACTCAGAAGGATGTGATTCCTGAATAGATACTTAACAATATTGCACTCTATTGTAACTATCTGGATAAACTGATATCTATTCTATACTTTTCAGTGAGGTTAAACTGTTCACTGGTGCTTTATGTTTAGACAATCAAGAATGAACTAGCTTAGTAATAGGCTGGATCTGACTGTACAACTTAACAGCGCAGTGCATAGGTTATTGTGTTTACCATTTCCAACTTAGGCTTTCAGGGAGAAAAGATCAAAATGCTAAATTGTAATATGCCTGAGTGATATTTAAGTCTACATGTGAATGCATGTGAATGTAGTTTGTACTTAATCACCTCTTCAGTACTGTACCCTTTGGAGGTTCAATATTAAAAAAGATTTTTTCCCCTCACACAATTTGCTAAGCAATCATCTCAGATACTTTCCCTCCAGGAAGTACCCACTCTAGAAATACAGACATACTAAGACCATCCAGGTGTTCTACGAGAAATCTCCTGCTGCTTCACACAAAGCGGTAAGGATAAAACCACTCATAGCATTCAGAAAACTCATAACATGAACATCTCAATGACTGGTCCTTTAATGTCTTAAAGAAATAGATCACATGACAAAGCTTTTATTTTATTTTATTTTATTTTTAAAAATAGGCTATAGAAATAAACACTTTCTATAGTCTTTTTGTCTATGTCATGGAGCCAAAAAGTTTAGGAGCTATTCACACAACACGAAATTCCCCACGTAACTGCCATGTATATGCATAATGTCTATATGTAGTAAATAACACTTAATGAAGGAATGTGCATGCTTGTTTGAAACCATAAAACCTCAGGCATGGTTCATTGCTGCCATAAACTGCTGGATAGCTCAGTGGCTTAGGCATCTGAGCCAGAGGTTGGGAGTTCGATTCCCCACAGTGCCTCCTTGACAGGGGCTGGACTTGATGATCCATAGGATCCCTTCCAGCTCTGCAGTTCTAAGAGAGAGAGTATTATTAATCATTACCTCCAGTTATATACATTATGAAGGAAATATATGCATTCATCACATACGGCAACATGCTATTTCTATATAAATCCCTGCCTTTACGGAACCTATATGCCCAGAGAGTTCTCTTTCCAATTGGCATTTAGTCAGTCAGTCAGTAAAGAAATTCTTCCCTGATGTGATCATGGTGAAATGAAAATATAAAAGACCAAACACCTTTTTCACAGACTGGATTATATAAGTCAGTATTTTGTTCACCTTTCATATTTTGGTTTCACCCTGATTGCATCAAGGACGAATTTATTAACTAACTAACTAACTAACTAACTAACTAACTAACTAACTAACTAACTAACTAACTAACTAACTAACTAACTAACTAACTAACTAACTAACTAACTAACTTTCTTCTTTTGTCTCATTTGTAGGCCACTTTCTCCCAATGAGCGCATCCAAATCCGCAACATTATACAGTATTTACATTTTCACAGGTAAACATATGTGATATGTGTTGAATACCTTTTCTGAATATATTTCTAATGCATGAAAAAATATATTTAAGGCACATCACACGTTATTGGCATGTATCAAATAAGATGACTACATTTGCTAATTGTCATCAATAATATGATTTATGAATGACCTCACTGTGAATAATATGCATTAATTTTTTAGATTGTCAAGTGTAATGTAATGTAAACATGCAAAAATGATGTAGAAGATTTGAATGCGCTTATCATAGCATCCATTCAATGTGTTGCCTCTCATTCTTTTCTTTGTGTAGCCCTTGAAGAAGGTCATGAACTCTTCAGGATGAAATGTACTGGGCAGGTTTTAACATGTAACAAATCAAAATTTTTGTATACATTCTGATGCTTTTCTCTCTCCTTCAAACTTGGTTGTATATATGGGATATCTACGATTCTGGATAATGCTTCCAGTCTTTAATAAATTAAGCTGTACAACTCATGAAACCACATGCCATTATAGTTTTTAGTTTTATTTATTGCATTTCTACTCCACCTGTTTTTCAAAGAGCTCAAGATTGTATCTACACCTTTCCTTCTGCCCTCTGCTCACCATAAACCTGTGAGACAGGTTGGTTGAGCCTGTGACTGGCCTAACACAATTTTGTGAGTCCCAGGGCCAAGTGGGGATTTGAACATGAGTCTCCTAAGTGTTACTTCAGCACTCCAGCCACAACATAACTCCCATGGCTCTGTCTTTAAGGCAAGAAGGAACTCTTTGTTGTTACTGTTTTTTATCACAGGAAACGAACACAGTGACATCTTTGGAAATTGGCTTTTCTTGACCTTCAAGAGGTTGTCAATACCTACTGGAGTTTTAGCTCTTTCTCACATTGTTTTACTATGTCTATTGAAACAGTCACCGAAGGCTCCTTATTACCTCTCTGTGAATGAAACAGCAGAAGGAAGTATAAAAGAGCTAGCAGTAGACTTTTCCTATCCCAGTGCTCACACCAGCATGGCCCTTTTTATCTTAGCCCAGTGGGAGTGCTGCCCACAATCAGGGGTTCTAGGTCAATTTTATGATTCACTTCAGTTTGTGTAAATAAAATAAAACTGCTGCCTTCCAGGAGTTAGCCCTGACTGCATTTTCTTACTATATTTAAATACCTCCAACTGCTACAAATTAGTTGACAGATCAAATACTTACAGTTCCCTGTTAGCAATGGATGGATTCCTTTCCATTGTAAGCAGTAGCTAGTTTTTGATAACAAGAGGGGATAAACCTGTTTCTTGATTGTACCATTTCAGACTGCAGGTGGAGGTCACATGATCAACTGGTTCCCTGTGAGGAAAGAGTCCTCTGCAGAGAAAATAAGCAGGAGAAGGCAAGGCTGGAAGGGTTCCCATGCTTACAAAGGTAATGGAGGTGCTGTGATTTTCTGTGTATATGTGTTCGCGAAGGCTTTCACGGCTGGGATCTAATGGTTGTTGTGGGTTTTTCGGGCTCTTTGGCCATGTTCTGAAGGTTGTTCTTCCTAACATTTCACCAGTCTCTGTGGCCGGCATCTTCAGAGTGCTGTCCTCTGAAGATGCCGGCCACAGAGACTGGTGAAACATCAGGAAGAACAACCTTCAGAACACGGCCAAAGAGCCCGAAAAACCCACAACAATCATTTCTGTGTATACATAAATAGAAACATTCAGTCATTTGAGTCTCCCACCTGCCGTCTTGAGGTGATACAACCAAGAGACAGATTTATTCCATCATCTGGTGCATTCTGAAAAGTAAGTAGTAGAGTACCGTATTTTTCCATGTATACAATGCTACTTTTTCCTAAAAGTACACTAAAAATTGAGGGACGTCTTTTACACGAGAGCAAAACGGCACATAACCTGCCTCTGTAAACAGGCTTCCTTCAGTCACGAGGCTTAGCTTCCTACAGTCAGGAGACTTAGCTTCCTGCAATCACGAGCCTTATGGAACTGATGTCAGCTGATGCTGAACAAACCAATTGGCACCTCGTTGGAGGTGGAGTCTGTAGGTTCAGATTCAATAGGGACTCCTATTGTCTGATGTTCTGAGTCCAGACGCTGAATACCCAAAGCTAGGTTTTATTAATGTTTGGGTTAGAAAAGTGTGGGGGGGGGCATCGTATAGCTGTGTGGTCCAGGAATAAAATCCAAAATAACAGATTCCTAAGGCCTTTTATTAATATAATATATAATATAATATAAAATATCAATCTATATCTATATCAATATCAATATCTACTCTACACCTAGAAAACCATGGAAAGGGTCACCACAGATCAGAACTGATTTAATGCCACATGCTTTCATACTACCTTTGTTGGACTAATAAAATATGGAAAATGCAAGCTTGCAAATCCCCCAGAACTTTCAGTAGGCTGGGATTCTGGAGCTTGGGGTGATGGGAGAAACAGTTATTTCTGAATATTTACATAGAATTTTCAGGATCTGGAGTGAGCGAAAGTTCCAAGATGGTGACAATAAATAGAGAGAGTCAGACTTAAGTGTGGTGCTATCAAGTTTTATCGCAGGAGATACAGAATCAATTGTTTCTTTCTATCTCTGGATGCTGCTCACCCGGTGAACTCTCCCTTGCCTCTTCTAATTAGAAGCCCTCTGTGCTTGCCCTGGGTGTGTGCTTTGCTTTTCAAAGGAAAAAGGCAGTAGTTTTGCATGGAGGTACTCAGTGCAAATTATGAAAGATGAGAAAGAAAAGTGCTCTGGCCAGGAGGCGAGGAATCTAATGGGGCTTGAAAAATTTTTAAAGTCGAGAAACTTTAAATTAATGTGCATGAAGAATTTAGCAGTTATAATACAGCAAGCGTGGAGTGAGGAGTCAGCAGTGATGAAAGGGGACTGATATAGTTATGTTTCCTTTCTCCTCAAGAGGTGAGGCATTTGCTGTGCTGCAGCCTGGGAGTGGAGCTTGATTGTAGCAGAACGTGCTCGCTCCACCCGTGACTTGTAAACTGATAAGAAGTGAATACTAGTAGTTTATGTTAAGGTTTCTTTGTTCTGCTCTCTTCAGAGATTCAACAATGGGCAGTTAACATGGCGCAGATCAAACACGTTTAGCACACTCATTATATTTGTTTGGTAGTGGGATGTGGGGTGAAAAAGCAAGTAAGGTGAGGGGAAGTATGTTCATGTATAGCAGAGAACTGATAAAGAAACAACACACTTAATGAATGGATCCAGCCGAGGATAAATTTACTCTGCTCATTGCACCCAAAGAATAGCAAGCATTTTGTTCTGGACAATGGAATTGCTTTTGAATTGTTGAGGCATACATATGCCCAACAGGCAGACTTACACACTGGACATGCTGGCGGTTTATTTCATCTCTTTTGGTTTTCTCTTTCACATCCATTTTTGTGATTAGGAAAATGTAAAGGAAAAAGGTTTCTTTTGCTGTATTGAAATAATAAGGCGATGGCCAAATCATGAGATGTCCTTTGACAAATAAAAAAACATTTGCCTGGGTGAGAAAATTGAAATGATACAACAGATGTGTCCCCAAAGAAGGACCTCAAAAAGAAAACAGAGGATAATCTTCATTTATTCATTATCTTTACAGTTATTCTTTACAGCACAATCCCTTGTGGCCTCTCTAAATTATCCAGCCTATTCATGGGAAGACAAATTGGAAAAGATGGGGCAGACTGATTAACATCCTGCATGTTCTGGCATAACATAAAGTTATACTAGTGGAAATGTGACATTTATCACACCCAGACAACCAGTGTTGCACAGTTAGATTGTGCAAATGACCACAGGACTCCCATTTCACCCCTCCCGTGCATGTGGGAAGTGGTTTGTGAATAAGACCAGCACTTCCACAGTTTTGGAAGTGTTGCACAACAGGATTTCAGCCATAGGAGGGAAGGGAAATGGGCAAATCTGAGCCATGACCAGAAGCAGTCATGCTGACAACAAAATGTTGCATTCCCTCTTTGTTTCATATTATTGTTGTTCTTGCAAGGTGTCCTACACTCTTTCAGCATCAAAGTTCCATGAGGAATGTGTTTTATCCTCTTTTTTGTCTTTGATTACAGCATGCAACATACTGTTTTATTTATTTTAGCCTTTCTTCAATACCAAGATACAAAAGAGCTGCATGGACTTGGACCGAGTGTGCCATATGTTAAAATATATTACTGTTGTTCAACAGAGTTGCTGATTGTAAAGTTTTATAGTGAATTTTTAAAAAATGAACTGCTTCGATAAATTTCATGTTTTATAACAAGCACATTCACCGCATTAATATTTTATATGATCATGATTGAAAAGAAATATATATATATTATAAAGTTAAAGCGACCCTTTGAAATATTAAGCCAATAGCAGAATCAGGGATCAAACAGTTTTATTCCTTAAGCCATGTCTTTTCTTTTTTTTCTTTTTTCTTTTCCTTTTATTTTTTTTCCTGGTAAAGACCAAATGTATGAAATAGTTGATTTTCATTAAAATGTTACTGGAAGCTGATAGAAGTTTAATTCTCAATTTTCTCTTGCATATAGTTTTAATGCTTAAAAGTTGTTGGTGGCATTATTACAGCTTCATATATTTACTGCTTAATTAGTCTGCCTGTAGAAAATGTGGACTGAGACATTCCGAGATCATGGTATATAAAGGTTAAGTACTGTTTCCAGTAATTTCTTTGTAGGGAGTTTTAAAGTTTCAGGGAAAAAAATTAAGTGTTTTTAATGTTCCTGCTGACTAGAGACTTCTAACTTTAGACTTGAAGATAAATGCAATGACAAACTAACACACACACCCTTTTCTCTCTATAAAACACAGCAAACGTGTATTCTGTGCATTGCTGTAACTTTGACTGTTTTGTTTCAGGAGTCTTTGCTGAGAACGTGTTACTATGGCTAAATAAACAAAGGCCTAACTAGAACAGGGATTGAGGTATCTTTACCTTTTGCAACATTAAACTAGATGAAGCTGAGATCTTTCTGTCTTCTGGTGGTATATTGTCCTTGGAGAGATCTTGAACATCACCAGGATGTGTGCAATGTTGGAAAATCTGATGTTGCCTTGTTTTTGCATGAACTGGTAGTCTGCAAAGGTAGCCCAGGACATTTTGCCACCTAAGTTGCCCAAGATGGTGTCTTCCGCATGCCAAATACAAGAGCTGAGGAGAATGATTCTTAACTGGAATCCCATTCCAACAGCTCTGTTTATTCCTAGCTCTTCTGCATCACTGCCTGAGGTAGCTGCTTCTATCAACATAATGGTAGGGCAGTCTTGTTCACCCACATTGCTGCTTGTTCATAATGGATTGCTACGGCTACCATTAAAGACAGGTACCCCAGACAATTGCTTTAATTAAGAAGGCAGTTGTCATAGCTACCAGTTTAAACATTTGCTCGATATTTGGGGGGGGGAGGGGGGAATAGTGCACACTCAACAATGTATCTTCACATGTAAAGCTGTAGTAACTTTGAACTTCATGACTAATACTTCAGTGGCTTTCAGTGCATTTTATTTATTTCTTTTAAAATGAACATGGTCAAAATTATAGCTTCATTTCCCATTCAACAAATTCTAAATCATTATGATTAGCATTTTCTGGACTACACCTCCCAGCACCTCCCAGCCAGCATGGCCAGGGGCCATGGATGGCATTTCATATGAAATGCTGTTTTTAAAATGGTACTTCAAAGTTGACCTCAGGAAAAGGGATTCTGAAAATGGTTCTTCTCTGGGCACAATTCCATGTAGTATTGACCATATGGATTATCCTGTAAAAGATGTATCAAAGCCAGCATGTCAGCCCAGATTATTTCATTGAATGGTATTAAATGCAGAAGTTACCATGTGACTCTATTGCAGTACAGTGGGGTCTCGACTTACGAACTTAATCCGTATAGGAAGGCAGTTCTCAGGTTGAAAAGTTCTTAAGTCGAATCTGCATTTCCCATAGGAATGCATTGAAAACCATTTAATCCGTATCTGCTCTTTTTGTCCATAGAAACTAATGGGAAGCTGCTATTCCGCCTTCTGCCACTAGAGGGGGATATTTTTTCTTTTTTCCTTTTAACCTAAGATGACTTAGCTTTAAAAAAAAGAAAAAAAGAGTCGTAACTCGAATCTAAGTTCGTAAGTCGAGTCCATATATTCCTATGAGAGCGGTTCGTAGGTCGAAACGTTCGTATGTCGAGCCGTTCGTAAGTCGAGACCCCACTGTATAACATGAGGTTAGTCTCAGAGTTGAAAATGGTTAGAATTTAAGTATTTATCAGCAGATATACAACATAAAGCTAAGTGGGGGAAAAACTCAGTCTTTTTCCGTGGGCATCCATTTCTTTTCCTTCAGCCAGCAGGGAGTAGTTTATTTTGCATTGATTTAGCTAGCATCACTTTTCTCCGTTTTCTGCTGTGCACTTGTGGGCATGCTTATGGTGAGGCTGAAAATGACATCTTCAGTGGGTCTTGGTGTTATAGTAATAAGTACTATGTCACTTCTGAAAAAGAAAGAAAGAAAGAAAGAAAGAAAGAAAGAAAGAAAGAAAGAAAGAAAGAAAGAAAGAAAGAAAGAAAGAAAGAAAGAAAGAAAGAAAGAAAGAAAGAAAGAAAGAAAGAAAGAAAGAGGACAAAGGGAAGGGCTAGGGAACAGGGAAGTATTAAGAGGGCGAGACTGTGTTCCCACTGGAAATTAACTGATTGTGAAGTGCAGTATGGACTCTTCTAATGAAATAATTAATCATTTTGGTGTAGACAACTGTAGCAACTTCTTTGGGAAAACCCAGCAGAAGCGATTAAAAAAAAAAAAAACCTTCAACAGCAAACCAAGTGTATACGGACACTCTTAGGTTGGGTTTTGCCTTCCAGAAATTCCAACTTCCTCAGGTATGGCACCACATGGATTTGTTCCAGGCATGCACAGCCCATTAGACACACATGAATAATTAGAGTGGCAACATTCTGAAGAAGTTGTGATCACAAAAATCACAACAAAGTGCATCTGTCTTTTCCTGAGCCACGAAAACAGGAATTCCATAGTACAATACTCTACAGTGCCAAACAGATGTATTTGGTTTGTATGCTTTTGTGGCCAATGACCTATGTCATGAAATTTCATCATTGGTTCATGCAGGACTTGTCCTCATATGGGCTTGTTTATACTCCATCACAGGGAGGCGCTGCACGAAGAGGGAAACAGCAGCCTGTGGGAACTGGTCTTCTGTCCCTTCCAGGCTTGCCCATTTACAAATTAGTCAAATAATGCCAAAGCTAAACATTCTCAAATGGAGACAAGTGGAATGTGCTTGTCAGGCAGGAGGAATTCGTCAACAAGTACAGTGGGGCCAGTAATATAACAAGTCTTCAAAATAACATTATAACTTAATGGCTACATTGTGTGCTATAAATCTGATTGATGGGCTTCAAGAATAAATACTCAGCATACACGTATTAGCTCTCAGTCAGAGGCAAGATTGATCTCTGGTAGCTACATTTTAACAGAAAACGAATGCTGCATTCTTCTGCGTGTCAGGGGATGGTGCTGAATGGTATAGTGCTGCATGAGCCACCCAGAGGGGCTATATTTAAAGTTTCTTTCACATTTCCACTAAAATTCCAAGATATCCCAGCACTTAAAAAGAAGCCATAAAATGTCTAGCAGACAGCAATGCAAGATCTCACTCATCATACAAGGGATTATTCCAAATGGAGATTCCCCCACATAGATTAGGTGCTGTCATAAATTAATCTTATCCTTCAAAAGCAACAGCAATGTGGATGGGGTCAGAAAAACAACCACAACAACAACACGAACACTGTGCTTGTGGAACAATGCCTATATAATTGGAAGTGACAATTATATAGGATGCCACTTTCATTCCCCAGTTCCATTCCACAATTGTTTGGCAAGTTTGCTGTGCTCTGTGCTCCTCTCGACATACCAACCATTTTATAAAGCAGGATTTGCCAGCGTTTCTGAAACAGTCTGAGTCCAGGTTGTGCCTCTTTCCCCATCCTTGAAGTGTGCTTCAGCATAAATGTGCCCTGATTGAATTATGTGGGAGGTGAGTGAAGAGTCTTGGTGTGATTATATGAACACATCAGGTTTCCTTTTTTGCGCTGTGACTTAGTCAATGAGCACATCGGCATAGATTTGAATCAGGGCACAAAAAGGAATCCTTACGTGAACACATCAAGATTCTTCTTTGCTCTTTGTTTGTTTAATGCACATTTGTGCGTTAGAGTGCCTTTGTTGCTTTCAAGGGGGCAAAAATGATGTGTTGTTAATTGTATAACTATATGTACAGTATATTTACCTGACTTTGCATTTTTCAATGTTTTACACTTTTGTTAGCCATCAAGAATGCAATGATCTGTTTCAAGGTGTTGCAGACCTTCTTTTGTAATCTAATTTTAAAATATGCCTCAGATTGTTATGGTCATCTGAATGACTTATCAAACTAAATGCTTGTTTATAACCCAAGAACATGTTGCATGGAACTGAGTTCTTACTTACTTTTAAAATGCCTATTAACAGTTGTTGGATAATGCAGACATCCTGGCATTGATGAGCAGCTTAATGCATGTAGGCCAAATTCTTCCTGTGTAGCTATGCAAAGGGTGTACCTTTTGGAGGTACAGTAAATTGCCCCAAGTTAATAAATTGTTCTAGACATTACTAGTTGCATGTTGAATCACACAACTCAGTGTGCAACAGATAATGTCTATGATGATTTCTTTACTTAAGGCGACTTGTTCCAAAACTGACACAGTTTTTATTATGCCAGCATAACTAGGCAAGAACGGAACAAAACTAAAAACAACTCAGTTTTAAGAGGAAACTGTTGATCAACATTTCACCAAGACATTCAGCTCTCTCTTCTGTGGCTTGAGCATGGTCAAAGGCATCACAATAACAACAGTTAAGGTAATGACCCATGTTCATACTTTTTTGCATTTCAGTTCACGTTAAGCCCACTACGTAGACCCCCACCCATGCACCCATCTACCCATGCAAGCAAGCAAGTGAATACTAATGTGCCAACTAGAGAATATTTCATGCATCTGAGAAAGTTTATACCAAACAATATAGTTAATCTTTAAGGTGTTACCAAGCTTTTTTGTTTTGCTTGTTTGCTTGGCAATATTCTGGATAGTGAAGCAAGATTCTTATCCATTAAGAATGTATTGTCAAGTTCTTGATCTCCAAAATGAAAACACTGTGGAGAATAGCATTTAAATAGCAATCTGCATCCAACAGGTAAGCATCCTATTCTTACCTTACATTGTCCAATTTGTGTTTCAGATTAGGCCAACCTATCCATATTTCTAATACTTTCACACTTCCATGGTAGCATTAAATGGGTCTTCATGGGAAGCCCTTTGATTGTCCTCAAGTGGTAGCTAAGGAATGATGTGATGACATCATTATATTCATTACAAGATCCCTGATGGGCTGGGGATCATTCAGAAAAGAAGCACTCCCTATTTTCACATTCACCTCATACCAGTTATTACAATGGCTTGATAGGAAACAAAGCCAACTAAACATATTCCAATGGCATGCTTTTAAAACAGCCCTGAAGCATTTGTAATGAGCAGAATCAATACATAAAGCTTATTTTATACTTCTTCTGTAAGTAATGCATTCATATGGCGAATCCATGTGTAACTCATGCTGCATACACAAGTAATTTTTCCAGTAGTGCTGAATGAGTTTTAATAGCCTGGGAAGAAAAGTCTTTTTAAAAGAAGCAAATGCAATCATGTTGTATAGATAAGTAATTGTTGTGCATATATCCCTTATGTATTTCTACCTGAAAAAAAAGTAGATTGTTTCAGAGTTATTACTGGGTTCGGGAACAAGGAGAGGCTAATAGTAGATACTTAATCTTTAAGTTGCAATATATCCAATTGTGATCGTTCCCAATTACTTAATTCAGTGCTACTTGGATGAAAATGGTAAATGGTAAATGGCTGAAAATCATTTATTGTAGCCAGATTACATTGATTTCCTATATATTTAGAATTAGCTTGGTAAAGCACACAATTTTCTGTTTAGAGCACAGAGGCAGCTGTGTTGACCTGTGAACCAGGTCCAAAAGCCCTAAAGTCTGTAAAGGTGACACTTTGACATGGAATTTAAATTCTCTGTTTATTTACTGTAATGTAAATTTTATGTGACAAGGAATTGTAATGAATGGCTTATTTAAAAATACATGTTTCTGTATGTGTCAACTGCTAGAGTTTGAAACTGATTTCCTCCAGGGAATAAGAGTGTAGAATTAAGTGATACAGCAAATCTGAAGTTTTCCAAAGATCCATTAAGTATACTACCACTGTTTCCAAGAATCAATAAGCAATTTCCTTACCAAACTGGTGATGTAGTTAATCATATTTTTATCAATTTACAGCTATTTTTATACATGTGATGCCAGCATCAACCATGTAGATATTTACAGTAGAAAGTTGCTCCCAGTTGCTACTGACAGATGTTTCACTGAGATTAGCCCTGCTTCTGTGCTTTCTTGTGCAAGGAAAGGGAGCCAATGACGTGCCTGTCTGCCTCAGCTCCTGACCTCCCCTTGGTCCCAGATGTAGTCTGAAAAGGTGTTGTGATCACCTTCAGCTGAATGCAATTATAGACCTCCACACAGGCAGAAGCCCTGATTAAGCAGGGCTCCTGATCTGTGGAGCTCAGTAACCATCATGTTTAATTTTCATACTTCCCCCAAAATACAGGGAGATATCAAATGGAAAGGGGTCCATGTCTGAATGTCTAAACAGGGCTATACTTATAACAATCATAGTGTTACTGAATATAGATTCACCACTTCCTCTTTTCCCTTGTGTAAGGACTGGGGCCATGCTGGAACCCTGCAACCTTAGTGCAAGCAGGATAGGCCCCGTGTGTGTGTGTGTGTGTGTGTGTGTGTGTGTGTGTGTGTGTGTGTGTGTGTGTGTGTGTGTGTGTGTGTTTGGCCAAGAAATGATAGCTCTTCTTTACATCCATGGTGCAACAACAGTCCAATCAGATACATATGACATCACCTAACTCCTGCTTGCATTTGAGAATAAGAAATTTTTTTCCTGGTAGCAGCATGGGCAAAGGAAGGGCAGTAACTGCAAAGGGAGTGACTGAGCATGCTCCTTTCTTGCCTGTTTAGCAGGCCTTTCATGCCATTGTATGATTTCTCTTCTTAAATACAATTCTAACATTCCATTTTCACATCTCAGGCTTATTCAGTTATGAAATAACCCATGGTATAGTGAGAATATAATGCAAGCTACTTTGGATCAGACAAATTGCCTGTGGCCAAGTTGGTGTTTAACGGAAACCTACAAGCTTGAAAACAGGTGGACCAACACCCTTCCTATTAATGATTCCCCACTCCATGGAGATAAATCATCTGTGATTCTCGAGGTAATATGTAGCCATCATGACTAGCCATCCATCCATAGCCCTGTCTTCATAGATCTGTGGTAACACCTTTTTAAAACTGCCTACTTGGTGGCCCTCATTAGAGCATGTGGCACTAAATGCCACAGCTGAATGATGTAGTAAGGGGAAGAAATGCATTCTCTCTGATAAACTGCAGGTGGTGATTCTGGATTTGAGTATTATGAAACAGGGAACAAAACTACTCCACATTCACTTTCTCCACATCATGTCCAATTTTGTACACCTTTTGATGCCCTTAAGGAAGAATGGGGAGGAGGTTTATGTGGTATGCCGCAGTATTCCTCCCTGTGCCCAAAGCTTAAGATGCTTTAAAATGCCTATGTTATTGCTGGGCAAGAGCAAGACGTTAGAGGTTAACAGAAGTTGCTTGGGGAAGGCTTCAAGTGCTGAAAGCTGGCAGAAGGCTGTCTTATCAGGATAGGTGACCAAGTTTTTCATCTCAGATGTTCTGGGCTGAGATATCTGAAAAGTGATAAGGTACAGTCCTAGAAGGTGTCATGCTTTGATACCCATCCTTTGATGTCTGTTTTTGTTATCAGTTTGCTCATTTACTGAGATGCTTTGTTACATTTTGCTAAGTGAACTATAAACATCCAAAAGGCTGGCCATACACAGACGCATTGTCTGAAAAAGTAGATAAGGGGCAGGGATATTGACCATTTGCTGAGTTTCACCATAGACCTGACTTCACAGAGATACTGCACAACAACTGACTCTCAGAAGTCAGTCAGTTGCCCACTGTTGTCCTTCAGGGGCTCCTGATATGGAGAAGGGACTTAATTCTATTACTGCTTGTAACTTTTGCTGTGTTGCCTTTTGCCTTTACTTTCCTCTGCTATGTTTACATTGTCCACAGTTTAACAAGAACCCTTGTCAGCTTTGACAAGACACAGCTCTGTGGAGTTCCCTCTTATTTTCCGTTTTCTGTACTTAAAAATTTCCATGCAGTGTACCTGTTTCTCATAAGGGTGTTGCTTCCTCTCCTTGATGCTTCTCGCTGTTCTTTTCTGCACCCTTATTAGATTTACATTACTCTTTTCATAGCTCAATGAACAGAACTATACCAACTGTATTCTGCATTTGTAGACAAGTCATAGATCTCTGTAAAAGAAATATGATATTGGACATTATAAGAATAGAGATCCTATGTTTTCAGTTCTTTTTCTAACTTATATCTAAGAAGGAACTTGCCTCAGAATTTGATTATCTTCAAAGGAATATAAGATTTATATT
Source organism: Pogona vitticeps (assembly GCF_051106095.1). NCBI lineage: Eukaryota > Metazoa > Chordata > Lepidosauria > Squamata > Agamidae > Pogona > Pogona vitticeps. The sequence goes on along the minus strand of NC_135783.1, from coordinate 220,798,087 downwards.
TTGAATAGCACCCTGACATCCATGAAAAGAGATGACAGAAAAGCAGGCTCCATTTTGTCATATTAGGCATGCATCATTTCCATTCAGCATGACAAAGTAAAAGAAAACAATGCTGTGGCAGCACCATCGCTGATGAAGGGGCACAAGTAGACAGGGAGTGGTATCAGAAATGCTGCAAGATTCTGTGGTCCTAACTTTGAACTCCTCTTCATACAGAAAACAATCTCTTGGACCTGCACAGGAACAACATGCTGTAATAAAATATATGTTACAAAGAAAGTGTGATATGGAGAATTAAGCCTTGTATCATATGTTTCAAAAGTTCATTGGAAGTTTACTTTACCATAAGAATGTAAAGATATGCCATGGGTACAGCATCATCTTCTGTGGATAACATGGTATCCTCCATCAGTCTTTGCATCTGTACTGACCATTTCCCATGATATTATGGGCAGATAGAACTTATCCTCTGAACATCTGGAGGATGGTAATCTGAGGAATGCTGTCTTAGATCACGTCAGAATGTCCTGCCTGATATTTTTCCATCTATATTGTAGTTACTCATTCAATCATAACATTTTATTAAAGACTTTTTGTTCACTCTTTCTCTCTGCCAACAGTTGGCACTCAAAGGACTGAATATATTTGTACATCATGTTCAGGGAGTAATGGCATGAGGAAAGACCTTCTCAAGATGTCAGAGCTACCTGTCAGAGTGCCTCTCCCTCAGGTCATCTTACAGTCCCACCCGCAACTCCCAGTCTTTAATGTTGCAGGTGGCCACTCCAAAAGAGGCCCTGAAGGCATCAGTCAGAAACTGGGCCTTTTCAGTAGTGAAACTGGGCCATTCCACTCTGGAACTCTCTTTCTGTGGAGGTGCAACTGGCCCCCACTCAGTGGTGGGATTCAAATAAATTAACAGGTTCTATGTATTAATGACCATTTTAACTATACCAAAAGATACAGTATATCGAAAGGTAGTTTAATAATTCACGCATTAAATACTGCAATAAGAACAGTAAAAGAAGTACAGACAACTAGATTATGTTTAAAGGAAAATTTTTAATATTAAATACCTGACAAACAGTTAGGGTTAGCAGCTGGGGGGGCAGGTCTTCGTTCAGCCCCCACCCGCTTTCCTTCATTTGCACACTGGAGCAGGAGGGCCCAGGCTGGCAGACCTCGGCCACCACCCCTGCCCCTGCCCCCTTCTCTAGAGCCAGAGGGATCCCAAACTGCCACCACCGTGCAGTCCGGGCACTCCTGCTCAGGCTTCTCCCCTTCCCAACAGCTCAGCCAGCTGCAACCTTCGCCGGCCTGTCCTGCGTTAACTCCCGTGGGAAGCTGGCCCTGAGACTTGGGTCTGCCACATTGGGGAAATGCTGAGTGGTACCCCCTGCCTCCCATTTTGCCTGGGCAGGTCGGTGGTCTGGCCCACTGGCCTACCGTCTCCCAGGGTTGCCCCCCGATGGCAAAGGCAGAAGCAGGGAGGGCAGGGGTCGGGGCAGGGGGGCCCAGTGGTGGGATTCAGCAGGCCAGCAAACGGTTCTGCAGAAGCAATAATATATTAGGTATTGATTTGGTAGAACAGGTGCGAATCAGCTGAATCCCACCACTGCCCCCAACACCCTGAGCTTCTGCAAGCAAATTAAAACCTGGCTATTTAACCAGGCCTTCCCAAGCAGCATCCTTTTGTGAAAATTATGCTGGCCCATTGTCTGCCATCCTATGTACCAGAATGGTGATTTTATGAGAGAGTAGGGTTTTGTTTGTTTTCTTTTAATATGTTTTATATGGTTTTAATATTTTTAGCTGCATGTTTTATAATATGTTGTAAGCCGCCCAGAGTAGTGGCATGTTCACTAAATGGGTGGGATATGAATATAAACATAAACAAACAAACAAACAGTACGGCTAGAGACAACCAGTAGTCAGGCAGTATCTATAAGACTATATGATTCTCACTACAATAGAACCCTATACAGCATGACAACTGGTAAGAAAAAGAGGGATAAGGGCATCAGAAGAAACATGAAGAAAACTCTAGATTATGTCTTGTTCTTGCCTTCCTTATATGCAGCAGAACTTATAAGGAAGGCAACTGGTGGTGATTATGAGTAGACATAACCTTCACTAGCAGGGCCAGTCTGTCTCATAATACCAGTTGCCGAAAGGTGGTATTGAACTCACATCCTAGACTTTCTGCAAATATCTGGTTGAGCACTATGACATGCTGAACTAGATAGGTATTTGATCTGATCCTGTAATTTCTTATTTGTGTTTTTAACATCTGGCAACTGTAATGCAAACACATATTTAGGACATCTTCCTCCTAATGTAATTTTGAATGTTCCCTTGGTGTTCTGGTTGGCAACATAGAGAAGGCACAGAAAAAGCTGTGCAGAACCAGATGGACACAGTAAGTCCCATCAGACCTAAGTTTCTGAAATGGTGCACTTAATCTTGAAGGTGGCTGTGGCCAATGTCATATTAACACTACCAAAAGTGTTTCCCTTATTGCTATGATGATCTCACTAAAAGTTCTTCTGCTGCCAGCTTCCTCCCCATGATATAAACTGAAGAACCAGAATTTAAAAAGCAACCTTTTCAGATGATGCTATCAGCTGAAACATTTAAGTAATCCTAAGCAGCAGCTCTTTCCCTCCCATAGGGAATGGATTGAAAGGTTTAAGCAAACTATGGAAAATACGAAAGGGGCTTTTCCCCTCAAGCATAATAGAAAAAATGGGATGAGATGATTCAAGAATTGACCTTAACTACAATAAACTGCTCACAGCATGGCTAGCTATCCATCATTTTCCTCCCTGCCTGGCAGAATGCCACATTGGAAAGCTGTAATAATGTACAAAAATACTGTAAAGGGGGGGGGGAGATTATAGTTACAACACTGTCAAGGCTGCTACTCAAGAGGCAGCTAGCTACTTTGCACGATGGAGCAAAATCAGCTCCAAACTCATACTTACCTAAGGCTAGATATGTACTTGCTTTGGAGTGAATACTATTAAACTAAGTGGAACAGACTTTCGAATAAATATGCACTGGCTGATATAGCACGTCTTCATCACCAGTTCACTCTTACTATGAAGTCATTCACAGCGCTTCTTAACAAAACTTGAAAAAGTTACTTTATTGGTCTGTGTATACAAGCTGCAGGATTTTGGGAACAGGAGTTCTGAAATGTAACATTTCCAAGTTATGCTTCTTAAATAGTTTCCTCCTTGTGTTCGGCAATCTTTTCTCTGGGCATAAACTTTATTCTTATCATTACCTTGATATTCAGACACGTTCTCTGCTTTTCAAATTAGTTTAGACTGGACAAGAGCAGAGGATTATGTTGGAGTTGAACAAACAGGATAGCTTTAGCCATCACGACCCAGCCACTTTATCCCAACAGTTCTTGGGCTCTGCCATCGTCAGAAGAACAGCTGATACAGGTCTATGGAGACTGTATATGTTTGAAATGACTTTCAGAAACACTGAACTGTGTTAAATCAAGGAATGCATTTTTAAATAGCATTTCAAGGTCCTTTAAAATATCTAGACAAAAACAAACAAATAGTGATTTACTTAAGGGGGGAATGAAAATCCAACATGTGTGTTATGTGTCATCAAGTCTGACTTATGGTTACTCTAGCAGGGTTTCTGAGGTATGTGAGATGTTCACAAAGTGGTTTACCACTTCAACCCTTCCGTGAGTTTCCATGCCTGAGCATGGCTTTGAACCCAGATTCTCTGAGTCTAGGATTACATTCTAGCTGCCAGGGATGGAGACTTGAATCATGGAACTTGTTGTCACCAGTGACTTGACTGAGACACAACTCTGGGTTCCACCCTCAAATAACTTGGACTTGACTCATTATTTGGAAACCACCCACCCTTCTTTTTTTCTGGTGGGAAAAGTTTATTTTTAATAGGGACTCAGACTTGGGGCTTAAGACTTGATTCAGACCCAAAGACTTGCCAATATCCCTGCTATCTGCTACACCATAGTGACTTTCAAAAAGCTTAGTAATTAGTTTATTTAGCACCAATATGACGACCCATAGTAATGTCAAAGATACTTCCTTTTCTTTTTAAATTATTCTATTTTTAAACTACTAGGGATAGGGTAGGGAATACAAAGGGTGAAAGGAAGTGGAAGGGATGGAAAAAAGGGTTTTGAGGATAGGAGAACACAGAATATACAATCATCCAATCTATTCATATTAAGTGTACAAGCATCCAATATATTGATTTTTCCATAAAAAAACAGCTTTCTTCTTCTTCTTTTTTAACTGTTTGATTACCCTCTAGCTTTCAACTTACAATTATGTTTTGGTTTTAATCTAAGTTATTTCAACACTATCAGGAAACCAAGACCAATTGTAAAATACATTCCCTCTTTCAATTTCCTTTTGCCTTGGACCTACATTCAGCACGCCTGAAAAAGTATACATTTCAATCACTTCCCATATTTTCTCAATATGCTTCTTTTGTTTCTGTGGCTCTGTTTTCTTCCATTTTTTGGAGGAGAAGGACAAATCCAGGACATTAATCCAATTTTTAACCTCACATTTTCCGACTGTTGTAGCTAAATAGTTTAATGGGTAAGACTTGATCTCATCTATATTCCCTGGCATCGCACTCAATGAACACAGTTCTGGAGTTAATACAGGTTCCTTTAACTGTTATTTAACATCTGATGATTTCTCTTCCATCAAATCTTCTATATGGCTGAGATGCTCATTTACCTGCTGAAATCCTGTTATTATTATCATTTGCATGGTAACTTGCCATTCTTTATCTGGCAGTCTCCAACAGCTGATATTTAAATTTTTCAGGGGCCATTTCCATTTTTCCAGTGAGTATGATCTGTATAAACAATGCTCTTTAGTTTCCGCTATTTTATCAATAAACCAAACCCATCATCATCAATCTTCCCTGGATACTTCCTCTCCCCCTTTCGCAGATATAATAGTATATAGATGAACTTTTAGTCCAATAATTTAAATTACAACCGTGGCAGTATTATCAGAATCTCACACAGTCCAGCCAAGAAAAAGTCCAGACTAAACAGCAGACACAGGAAGTCAGTCTCTACAATAGATATTGTTATAATCCGTTAGACTCCAGTCCTGGTTTTGCTAGCTCCTCAGCCTATTCAGTTGCATTTGTCTCGGTGATGATTTCCAGACTGTTTTTTACTTTCAAAAGTTTATTCCTCCTTCAAAAGCCCAGCAAGGTTCTGTTATCAAAGTGCCATTCGTTAAACTCCTCAGTCTATTAAGTTAGGATCGTCTCACTACTGATTCACAGTCTGTTTTCTTACTTCCAAAAGCCTATTTCTCCTTCTCCGAAGACCCAGCATGATTTTGCTATCAGAGTCCCCCACAATCTAGAGAAAAAGATCCATGCTAAACAGCATTCACCAAATTTTAGTCCCTTAAAGCCTGTCCAGTATTATTTTCTCTGGGATTTTTTTCCAGAAACACAAGATTTTTCTGTCTCACTGTTCTCTCAGTTCAACCTTGAACCAGCCTGCTCTTTAAAAGTCAAGTTTCATTTCGTTTTGAAGGAGCAGTCTGGCAAGCCAGATTCGCCACTATTATTTTTTTTCGGTCAAATATTTTCACTCTCATTTCTTTTCCATCTTAATGAGGTTTTTCATATATCAAAGACTTCCACTTACTTTGTTATTATATATTTTCAGCTGTGCTTCTTGTTTTCCTCTCCTCGGCAGTGGAGTTTCTCCCAGCTGATCTGCCAATATGGTTTCCCGTCTCCAATCTGTGCTAGTGTGAATTTTCAGAAGGAAGACAAATCGAGTCGCTGCCCAATCTTCTACCTTCTGGGGCTCACCAAATGCTTCAGAAAGACCTCTCTTGGTCTCCCCTTCAATCCCCCATTTTCTAGAGGGATCCCCAGACTGGGTGGTTCCAGCTTTTCCTGAGAGCTGTTCCCAGAAGCTGCTGGCTGCACCATGACAAAGCTCTGCCTCCTCCAAGACTTCCTGAAAGGATTTGGAAGAGTGTTTCATATTTTCAGACTCCTTTTGAGGAACAGTCTAATTCTTTCTGGATATAACAATCCTTTGATCTGTTTAGGGTGGCTGTATTTTTTTCAGTCAGGAAAATGTCAGTGCTCTAAATCTAGAGTAGATTCCCCTGGATCAGTGGGACTTGCATTAGTGTTGATTTAACATGTGGCATTCATTTGCTGAATCTGTCCTAGCTAGGACAAAAATTTGGATTTAGACCAGTCTTTTGAACACTGACTGCATTTCTGTTTCTTGATTGGAGGAAAAATTAGACAACCTGAGCAATCAAATGTCCAGACTATAATCTAACCAACATCACTCCTTGACAGCTATTAGCCCTCTGGTCTGCAAGTACAGATGCTGTCTAGGTCACACAGATAATTTTGCAATGCCCTATTGGTACTCATGGTACAAGCAGGGCTAATAACATTCCATGATGATACCCTACAGGGTTTGTGAAGAAAAGCAGATCAACAAAGGGGATGCTCTTCTTCTCATCTTAGCACGCTTAATGATTAAAACTGATAAATAAAATGCCTGTGATGAATATAACAGAAGTCTAACAGCCAGCCCTAGAAACGAGGAATTATCTTGTAATTTACATATTCTTTTTTGGGAAACAAACTATATAATTATCTTTTTCAGCCAGGACACTAACTACATCTTGGGACATCATCCTCTTCCCACTCTTGAGAAGAAGTCAATGACAACACTGGCTGGAAAGTAAACAAGAGGGGCATCGGAGCAAAAAGAAATGTATAGACCAACAACACATTCTTTGTGGTGGTGACTGAAGTATCAATGATGGAAGTGGCATTGATCCAGCAGTTCCCCAGATTTTTAGCATCACAATATTTAATTTTTAAGAATCCCTAATGTCTCTCTTTGCCTCCTTTCCTAGCATCCACAACCCCTTTTAACATGAAATAGAATTATTGATTTAAAATTAAAATAAACACAGAATACAGAAAACAAAAACAGGGGGGGGGAGGGAATATAAAGAAAACACAAATAGTTTTTCTTGAAAAATTCTTAAGGCTAGTCCCGATATCTATTCCAGAAACTTATTAATGTTGAGTAGATTTTTTTTGAAAATTTCACAATCCCATGTTTCCCTTAGGAATTTATTCACACCTGCAAATACCAGTTGACAACCAGTGCTCTAATAACATGTTCTCACTGTTCAAAAACAGTAAAATCTAAAAATACTGTTAACTAATATGTGATGCTTAAATTGCTATAATCTGTACTGCAGCTCGCTGCACACATCATTGCTATTCTGTGGAGAGGGTGTTTTTTGTTTGTTTGTTTGGTTGGTTGGTTTTCTTGCAAACTACTCTCATGCCATGGAAAGGATGCTGTGTGGAGCCAATTTCAGGAAGCTCCCATGTAGTGAGATATGACTTCTCTATCACTGCGATGTTTAGAAAGTCAGGTCCTATAGCTGAGATAGCTATGTAAGTCTAGCCTGGAGAAAGGAAGATTAAGATGAGGCACAGGAGCTTTCTAGAAATGTCTTACAGGCCACCAGGTCACCATTCATTTAATGAAGCCAAAGATTTGTTCCGTGTTGCTCTGAAAAGTAAGAACCAGTGGGACCCACAGGTGGATAAGTACACTTAGAGGCTTTGTAGATAATAACCAGCACTTTGAACTGATCCTGAAAATGACTAGTAGCTATTTCCAGGATTTTTATGCTCCCAGTCAGCATAATTTTGAACCAGATGAAGTTTCTGAACATTCTTCAAAGGCAGACCCACATGCAGCATGTTAGAGTAGACCAGATGGCATATAACTACAGCATGCAATACCCTCTGTCATGGGCTTCTTCACACAAGAATGGAAGACTTTGATGAAACAATTCCTCTAAGAAAACAGGAACATCTCTTCAGACTTTTTCATCACTTGAAGAAAGCAAGAATGGACGGGAACGGCTCTATAGTCCCTTCACATTGTGTTGAGAAAAAAATTGGATTTTTGAAACCTAAAGTGAACCCTAAATTGAGCTTTGGATTAGGTGAACTCCACAATTCTTTCTGAGGTAAACTCCAAAACTATGTGTTACTGGCCTGCTGAGATTTAGACTGCATCATTTCAAATAGCAGGGGTCTCTTGTATCTCTCAATGAACTTTTCATCTAGAAAGTTAGGATATCAGTGAGACAGTTTCTGAGTCTGCCCTATATATATGATGTGTGGGTGGTCTACATAAAAGGAGGTGTTAGTTAGCTAGTTAATTTTTATGTAAGAAAATTGACAGGCCTGCAATTCCTTGTACAGTATATAGTCTGAATTGACAGAGGGCTGTCTGGTGTTATTAATTTATTCACTTAAAATAGTTCTTAATGTGGATCTGAGAAATTATCAGATTTAACTACAAGTGCTGCATGGTTTGAAAAATCAGCAAACTAAACTCAGAGTGTCTCTGAAAATATTAATAAAACAGTGCACTGATATCAGTAGTGATAGTACTGATATATTTATTGAAAATTGTAATAATAGAACACAGCATATATGTTTGTGTGTGTGTGTGTGTGTGTGTGTGTGTGTGTGTGTGTGTGTGTGTGTGTGTTTATATAGGAAAGACTGGAATGTGATATAGCATTCTAACCAATATGAATCTGTCTGGTATTAACCAATAGAAACTAGGAAGGTTAACTGTCAGATAAATAGATAAAACAAGTGGCAATTTGTTTTCTGTTTGTCAGTTAGGTTGTTAGCTGTTAGCTGCCAGTTAGATAGTCTGGAAGTTAGTTAGAGATTTATATAAGGAGTAACTATGTCAAGTTTAAAGATAATATACCAATATAAATAAGTCAAGTGCAAGTCTGTGTATAAAGGACCAAATATCAAAGCATTGTTTATTCTATCCTATATGTTATATAGTAAAAGTTCTTTAACTTTTTTTAATCAAGACTAAGTGATTTTTACCCCAACTACTGGCACACACAGAAAAAGGAGATTTCCATTTTACTGTATGCTTTCTTATGCAAAGGTTTAACATTTGTGTATAAACTCTCATATACATTTTCAACAATAAATGGCTGAAATTCAGTGGTAAACCGCAACTAGAGTAGTCCCTTTGAATCAATGGGGATTTGGTGAGTCAACCTTTTTGTACATTACATTGATTCAATGGGCCCATTCTAGTTTGCAGACTATCATTGCAACAAATATAGCATTTTCACACAAGACTCAATTCCTATGAAATTTCTGCAGATAGCAAAAGGTCCAGTGTGAAGGAGGAGTGGATGTAGAGAGTGTGCCGTCTCCTCAAATAAACCTATAACTGAAAGATCAAGAGAGGGAACAGAAGGGGTGATTGATAATGTTAGTGAGGAAATAGGAATGAAGACAGAGATTTGTTTGGTCCAAGACGGAAAGGGAAAGGAAGGGGAGGAGTTAATATTACCAGTTGGGAAGGAGGATAAGAAGGGAGAGGAGGAGGTGAGAACCTGGAGAATTCCAAAGGAAGGCATGAAGGAAGAGAGAGTGAATACCAGAGAGAGAGCGACCTCCTTCAAGACTTCCCTAATTTGAAAGTGGGAGGACTGTTGCCGGACCCAACCACGAATAAAGAGGGAGTGACCGTGACCAAGACTAAAGAATGGACAGCGGTTAGTGTTCCCAAGGGGACGGGACCACTCGAGGAGGGTGATTCGTCCCAACGCGTCTTTCAACAAGCCACCGCTCGAGAGGGACTGGGCACACCACCCGTGTTGTAGCACGATATGCACAGTGAGGAGCGCACCATTAAGGAAACCAATGGACAAGGAGCGTTTTGGCGCGGCTCCACAGTAAAACAGGACAGTCCATTTATGAATATGTTACCTAGCTCGTATGGGCGATTGCCCGAGTTAAGCTGTTTTGAGCCTACAGAAGTTGTGATTGACTCTCCAAATGTTAAATTTAATAAATCTGTTGAGGTTCAAAATGAAGCCTCCTGGTAATTTCCCACTGAAAAATAAGAGCTGCCCCTGCCTTACCCAACACCTGATCACATCCAGGTTCTACATTATTGTTCAACAGTGAAAATACTTCTGAATGCTGTTCTGTCATTATGAGAAGTAACTGATCTGCAATTACGGATCCATCTCAGGTATTTTCTATTTTCTACAAATTGCTAGATGTGGCTATTAACAATGGTTTCATTTTAACAATGTTTTTTTTTTCTTGTCTATGGGGGCTTTTGTGCTTCAATGCTATAACAACTCTCTTTGAAAGTTACAGGTAGTAAAAAGTAAGGATAGCGGGGCCTAAGATTGGAAATGCTTTGAATAATGAACAGGCTTCTCTGAATCCACAATCTCTCCTTCTAGGGGAATAATTATGCTGCATATTTCAAATTATTGTCCTTCACTAGCTTCGGACAAATGCTACAGGAGCTACATTTGTGTTGATCAGAAGGTTACCTAGATGGAAGCAAGCTACATTCCAGTGAGAGTTTGAGCCATGTCAGGTCTCACTCCCCACCACCACCGCCACCCCCCCCCCCCAAACACACTGGCATTCAGGGAATTTGAAATATTTATTTTAAATATAAGAGGAGAGAAGCCAAAGGAGAAAGTAACAATACCATCACCTTCAGTGAAGAGTAGGGAGCACTGCAGCATTCTTCAGTCACTTAAGAATGTGGGCAGGGTCCCTAAACTAGGCCTTTGGGCTTTATATTCTCTTGTATGCTGTTTTTCTACATGCAGGTCAGCTGCTTGGCTAGAGCTGAGTGGGTTCCTGCCTATTGCACTTTTAAAAAAAATTTCTCTTGTGTGTGCTGGCACTTACGCACTTATGCTCATGGTGTGTTTACTCTCTTGTGTGGGCTTTGAGGGAATTAGTTCCATTAAAATTAAGCATGTCAGGGCCTGTCAGTCATAGGATCCCAAGATTTATTTGTAGCGGTTGGCAAATTATTGCTATGGAAAGGGAAGAGAGGAAGCATAGAACAGGCTAACTTACTGCAGGTATACTGGCAACATTTCTGATCTTTTTTATTCACCAGTGTGAAAAGATCCCTTCCCCCACCCACCACCACCTAACTTGCATGTTTCTGAACTATCATGAATAGAAATGGGCATGAACCTGGAAAATGGTGGTTTGTGATGGTTCAGAAAACCAAACTGCAAACCAGTTTGGTTTTCAGTCCAGTGGAGGATGCTTATGTTTTCTTGTTGTGCTGCCTAACACCACCACATCACTGATGTTGCTTATGTGCTGCTGCCACTGAGGTGGCAATGGCATGGCCTTCGAGGAGCTTGAGTGCTGCCTTCTGTGCATGTAACCCATATCCCAGCTCAGGTTGATCACTATCTTTTTGCTTGTCCCCCATTCAAGGAAATAAGGAGGCTCCAGCTGCTCAGAAGCCTCAATGATGGGTTGAGCCCAGTTCTGAATTGGAGCAAAGAGGTCAAATTTGGTCCTGTTTCGGGGTGCAGAATTAGCATCCCATCCGGGCTGGGGACATACACAGCCCTACTTCAAATTATTCATTTGAAGAAAAGATGAAACTTTTTGAATTTGAACGTCAAGCTTTCTATTTCTACTTGATTTTTTTTTAACCCAGAGGCACCAGGATGGGATATTCTCTTCTCCCGTGATCACATTTTGTTGCAGAATCCACAGAGGACTAGACCTACAATGCAGACATTCTGTAACACTATCATCTGAACAGTTGTAAATATTATTCCTGTTTGTCATGTTCTCTCTCTCTCTCTCTCTCTCTCTCTCTCTCTCTCTCTCTCTCTCTCTCTGTGTGTGTGTGTATTTGCAAAAAAAAAAACTTTTGACAGAAAAACAACAAAATCCCAACAATTCCATTTTGCCTCTATGATACTTTTTTGTTTTAGCCATTATTGGGCCAAATAAATTCCTATTCTGTTTTTTCAGAGGACGACAGTATGGAGAGACTCTCGCTGTCGGTAGGTTGGTTCCTCTTGAAGGAGTGAGGAGACAATGGAATCCTCATTGAGGTCAGGTAATATAAGAAGTGTATCTGAAGCCCTAAAACTTAGCCTGACCCTCACCCTGTACTCTAACTTTCAGCACAATGGAACTTTCTCTGGGATCAGAAAACTCACTTGATGCAACTTTTTTAACCTGCAGTTTGAAGACTACAATTGTGCCCTTATGTGTTTAATGATGATTCATCATGGGATTCTATAAAATATCACTATTTTGTGATTTTTCCCCTAAAATCAAAAGGAATACATTTTATGTATAGTACAGATCTATAGATTTAAACCTATCTTCTATAGACTTGCTAAAAAACCAAGTTATTCTGCACCGTTGACTCAATCCACTTTTCTTTCTTTTTTCTCTTGTTTTGCATTTTGGAAAGATTTTAATATACTTAAAAGGAAATCATACTGTAATGTAAGTAAAATCAGCAACATGAGAACATTCAGTAATAGGCTGAGTGACATTTAGCAATTCTCCTGAGTGTTTATTACTTGCTGGAGGGAAATGCACTTTCCAAAGATCACACGCAGTCCCTATGGAGACCTGTAACCTTCCTTGAAGCTGCTCGCCAGAAACTGATAGGTTTGTTCGCCTCACCAGTGAACCCATTGCAATTGGCTTTAAAATATTCCAATAGCACCTCAGAGAATACTAATACAGGGCCCTCTCAAAGATGAGTCAACTGCAGTTCAAGTGGGGAGGATATTGGGGCACTATTACTACCACTGTGTAGTAATTCCCAGTTCATCTGGGTTAGATGTGTTTGTATTCTAATTTTAATTCCAAAGTGACTCAGACTAAAGTGCCTGTGCATTTCCAAATGCTTCAATGACCATAAGAGACACAAGCTGAAAAATTTTCCCCAGAATATTTTTTCCAGGCAGTTTCCCATATAAAATTTCTCTTTCTAAACATGAAACGAGTGGACTTTGTCTAGAGGGGCGGGGTATAAATCTAAATAAAGTAAAAGTAAAGAAATGTTCTTTTCCAGATGACTCTTCTGAACACACACACACACACACACACACACACACACACACACACACACACACACCCCTCTCTACCCCTCTAGATATGTCCCTTCCTTTCCTCTCTGCAGGCAGATGTCTTTATTTAAGCCACTGACGCACACTGTTTAATAGCTGTATTTAATATTTATATAACATTGGTTTTGCAACATTTTTGCTCACTTTCACTTTTGACCTTGGTCAGGGGAAGAGATCTGTAGACAGATCATTTCTCCGTGCCCTCTCATTTACTCACCTTTCACATGGATGAGTGGTCAAACATTTCAGAAGCTAATTTTTAGTGGATGCCTGCACAATTGTACAGGTGACCTCTTAATCCGAAACCTGCATCTTAGCATAGCTGCACAGGTGTCCACGCACCCACCAGTCTCAAATAGTCCAAAAAGACATCTAACACTGGCAATATGACCTCTCACGTTCCCTTCAATTACAGAGTAGCTCTGTGGTTTGTGACACATGTGCCCACTGCTAGCCCAAATTATATGGCAGATGCGCACTTTCACATTTCTCCACCTTCTCCTTTAATTACAACATTGCTCACTCCTGAGTGGCACTTGTTCAGATAATAAAGACCTAAGATACTGTGCTGTATTAATTAATGATCACTTGCAGAACAGCAATGTGGAGAAAAAAATGGCACAGAAATCTCCCAGAAATTAAAGCAACTCATGTGCAGCCTCAACTATAGTCAGTTTAAGGAAGCAGGGATTTAGAAACTCTTTCCCTTCCCATCCCATTCTTTATTCATATCAAATTTCATGTGTATTTATAGTTTTGAGCACACTTCCCTCATTGCATAGTCTGTATACACATATTTTTTTCCAATTGTCTGCATTTTCAGCTATTTGTACTTCTAAAATCTATACATAATTTTGTGCATATGAAGTAAACTACAACAGTCTCAGATATGTTAAGGTGTGAGGCAATGGCTGAATTCCTGTTGCTTAGCATAGTACAGTCAAAACTACATTAGTCCATTGAATCAATGGAACTTACAAAGGATTTAATTCACCAAATCATCTGATTCAATAGCCCCTACTCCAGTTACAATGCTAAGCAACAGGATGTCAGTTAATAAATGCTTTGTCTTAAAAGTGATCCTTAGTTGCTACAAAATAGGCAATTACAGTGAATAAAATTAAAATTGTTTTCCATCCCTATATAGGAGGCATAAAGCACTGTCAAAATAAGAACATTTAATGTGAATAGTCAAAGCTATGTTTTTTCCTGTCGTGATGTATGGAAGTGAGAGCTGGACCATAAAGAAAGCAGACCGCCGAAGAATTGATGCCTTTGAACTGTGGTGCTGGAGGAGGCTTTTGAGAATCCCCTGGACTGCAAGGAGAACAAATTTATCAATTCTAAAGGAAATCAACCCTGAGTGCTCCCTGGAAGGACAGATCCTGAAGCTGAGGCTCCAGTACTTTGGACATCTCATGAGAAGTGAAGACTCCTTGGAAAAGACCCTGATGTTAGGAAAGTGTGACGGCAAGCGGAGAAGGGGACAATAGAGGATGAGATGGCTGGACAGTGTCTGCAAAGCAACCAACATGAAATTGACACAACTAGGGGAGGCAGTGGAAGATAGGATGGCTTGGCGTGCTCTGGTCCATGGGGTCACTAAGAGTCAGACACGACTAAATGATTAAACAAAACGAAATGAAACATAGATTATCTTCAAAAGGATCATAAGAAGAGCAGGACAGATGATGAAGAAATGTGTTAAAAACTTTGGTAAGGGTAAATTAAGTAGGGAATGTGTCTCCTTTCAGATGTTTTCAGACCACAACTGACTAGGCCTGGCAGGAGCAAATGTCCAGCAGTATCTGAGTTAGATACCAATGGACAGAATCACTATAGATTAACTTCCTAAGGTTCAGTGAAATTCATCTTGTAACGGAAGTGAGGGTACATCTTCAGATGTACTGTACTTATTTCTACCACTCTGGCCTTATTATATCAGGAGAACATAGCGGCGCAGTAGCTCAAAAGGCTGAACTGCATCCATTGGTATGGAAGCACTAAGACAGAGAGAAGAGGTCAGCAAAAGGTCACATGTTATAGCAAAGGGGATCTAACCCAAAGGTCAGAGGGGATTTAAAAAAAACAGGGAAGAAAATAAGATGTTGAGCTAGTGAGACGATTCCAAAACTCAGCATGATTGTGAAAGAAGCACTTGTGCTTTCTGAGAAGCTGACGTTACATAAATGTAGAGGGAAGGAACCGAATTACGAAGAAAGGGAGGAACTATCTCTGTGGCAGAGAATAATAAGAAAGCCTGAAAAAGCTGCAGTTGGGTTTAAAAGGATACCAAAATTATGATTTAGCCAGGCCAAGACGACCCACTATAGGCAGAGATGGAGAGTAATAGGAAGAACCAAGATTCCAGTACAAATTAAATGGAATACGGCCACCATATTTGGCAAATTTCTTGTTTCTTCCAGGAAATTATAAATAAATCAGGAAATATAAAGTGTGGGGTTAATTAGAGATGGAGAAATGAATAAATTACTGACGCCTTTAGCCTGAACATAGAAAATATGTATTTATTTTTATTCTGCTCTGTGTTAAACAATCTCATAGACAATTAAACAATGTAAAACAATTAGCAATACAGTAGTGCCCCACAAGACGATTGCCTCGCCGGACCAAAAACTTGCTAGACGAATGGGTCCAGCGAGGGTTTTGGTGTCTCACAAGACGATTTTTCCTATGGCCCTGTTTTGCAAGACGAAGCCCCAGGAGGTGCCTGAAAGCCATGCTTTGCTGCTTCTGTGTGTGTGTGTGTGTGCGTGCGTGTGTGTGTGTGCGTGCGTGCATGTGTGTGTGTGTGCACGCATGCTCTTCTCCACTCCCGCCCTTCACCCCGCCTCACAGCTGATTGCCGCAGGGTGTCAGAGGCTTCACCAGGCTTTCCCAGCAGGTAAACAGGCAGTGGAAATGCACCCGGGAAAGCCTCTGAAAATGGCACTTTGCTGTGGGGTAGGTGGGTGGGTGGCAGGGGCAGGCCCACCCCCCCTGCGTGCCCCCACCCCCATGGCAAAGTGCCGCTTTCAGAAGCCTCCCGGGGCTTGTTAAGCAGTGGAAAAGCACTGGGGAGGCTTCTGAAAGCGGCGCTTTACCATGGGGGCTGCGGGGATGGTGGTGGTGGTGGGCCTGCCCCTGCCACACACCCACCCCGCAGCAAAGTGCCGCTTTCAGAGGCTTCAGTCCAGTTCAAGGCACTGGTTCAGCTCCTGCACAGTTTCACTTGACTCAGATAATAAAGCTATATATCATATGTATG
Source organism: Pogona vitticeps (assembly GCF_051106095.1). Taxonomy (NCBI): domain Eukaryota; kingdom Metazoa; phylum Chordata; class Lepidosauria; order Squamata; family Agamidae; genus Pogona; species Pogona vitticeps. Next base: position 220,781,782 of record NC_135783.1, on the reverse strand, counting down.
TGAGGCTGTCCTGTAAGATTAAGGGTATCCAGCTCCAAAACTCCTGATGGCTCCACGCATCAGGTTCATATAGATATAGAATGGCATGAGAGCTAGAATGCACCCTTGTGACACCTGACAGCTGAATAATCACAGGGTTCAACAGGTGTTCTCTAATGCACTCACTGGAACTTGCCCTGTAGGTAGGAGTAGAGCCACTGTAGCTCAGAGGCCATACTTCCATTACCCACCCTTGGCCCAAGAGGACATCTTAATTAATAGTATCAAAAGGCACTAAAGATCCAGGAAGATCAGCATGGAACTCCACCTGTTCATACTTTAAAGGAGATCGTCACGCAAAACAACAAAGCTGTTTCATTAACAAATTCTAGCCTGAAGCCAGATGGGAAGAGAGTCAAGGTAATCTGTTTCTTCCAAGAACTAGGATCTATTCTCAAGTGAGATTGAGGTCTGAAGCTGCCTAGCTAACAGATTTGCAGCACCTTGCTCCAAAAGGTTTTTTTTTTTAAAAGGAAGATAGTTGTCACATACTTCTGACTTTAAGGGAGTCCTTTACAATCAAGGTACGCTATCCCCTCTTTTGTGGCATGTTCTGGCATAATGCGGAAAGAATGTGAATGTTTCCAAATATTCACTTTGGAAGCAACCAAAATGGGTTTATAAATCCTCAGTTTCTGGCTCTATTGAATTGTTATGTCTCCATGAAAGTATTTCTGCCCCAGAGTCTACATACTCAATCTATTCCTGATAGATTTTCTCAAGACAGCATGGGCAAGCACTGAATTTATTTGTGGTAAGATGGATAGATTCCTGTATCTTTTCCAGAAGACACCATGTATATAATATAGACTTTTTCAAGTAACAGACAAAGGACTTGTCACAGCTTCTTATCATATGAAAGAATGATTATTTCAAACATTAACCCCTCTGGAACAGACATCCACCCTGGTTGCACTGCATGGAGATATAACAGTTAAACAGGACCAGATAGTGAGCATTTATAAACTTATTTTGGAGGTTTCCAAAGTGAATATTTTGAAACATTCACATGCTTTTAAGTACGTAAGTTTCAGAATTCAAGGATAAAGAAGGTGTGATGCATCAAAGGGCCGCATATCAAAGTCACACTGGCATGTATGTTAAAAGGAGGCAATTAAAACGCTGCAGCTTGGTTAATTGCAGTTTCCTTTTGCAGGTTCTCATCCTCTGACTTTCCAGCTGTTTCGACAAGCCAACCTGGATACTGGGCAAGGATTCTGGATGATCCACAATTAAAATATTGAGAATCTGCTCCACATTTCTGTCATTTGGCCATGACAAATGCTAATGATTCACACCACTCTACCCCCATTCTTTTTCTTTGGCAATGAGGCAGTATGAACGAATGCTGCACTTGTGCAAACTATGTTTGGAAGTAGTCCTGATGGGACTACAATGGTAAGGAGTGCTATATTAATGCTGGGGAACTACAGCACACAGCTCACAAAAATCAGTTATACCAAAAAAAAAAGGTGGGTGCTTTAATGGCACAGCTCTCAGCATAGATGGCACTGCTTCAGACTATAGCTATGGAATTACAGTTCTGAACTTTCTTTTACATTTCTCTGCAGGTATAAAACTAGGATAAGGGGAGAATGTAGAAGGGGTAGCCATGTTGGTCTGTACAAGCATATCAGGCAAAACCCAAAGAAAAATTAATAATCAATCAACCAACCAACCAACCAACCAACCAACCAACCAACCAACCAACCAACCAACCAACCAACCAACCAACCTACCAACCTACCAACCTACCAACCTACCAACCAACCTACCTACCTACCTACCTACCTACCTACCTACCTACCTACCTACCTACCTACCTACCTACCTACCTATCTAAAAAACCTTGTGGCACCTTAAAGATTGTTTCCATATGAGCTTCTGTGGGCATGTCCATTTCTTCAGACATATGCGGTAAATTTGGTTTATGTATGCTATGGCAAACTCTGTAAGATGTAACCAATAACATCCATAGTTAGATTCAACTCATGCTTTGCCTGGACCTACCCTTCTCCATGTTACAGGGACAAATAATTTTTTACAGTTGATGAGAAACACATCACTTCAAGCGTAACAGATTATTTTATAGCTTAACATATGATGTTTACTGGGACAGAAGCTCCACTGATGTCAACTTGCTTTAGCACACTTAGAATGTAGGTTTGATCCTGGATTATTATTGCACCGACGGAATTTATTGTATTTTACCGTTGTCAGCTGCTCCTGTAATTGTTTTATTCTTGTCATATGCAGACAGACAATGTCTGCCCCTTCCAGTGGACAGTCTGAAGGCCTAATGGAAAAGTAATTGCTTCTTATTCATTATTTAAGAAAGGTAAAGTTTTCTCCAGCAGAAGCATGTATCTATGCAGCAAATATTTGCTCCTATTATATAAATACCACAACTAATTCATTTTCTATGCTCTCTGCCATTGACATACCTTGACGGCTAAATCTCCCAACAGCTTATTTTTGTTTTCTTTTCAATTGTTGTTTTACCTTTTAGCAACATGAATAAAACAAATTCACATCATGTTTAATCAAAATCCTTGTCCCTTCCAGTCACGAGTCTGACCAAAAAATTGTTTAATTCTGTATATTAATCTTGGAGAAAGGAACTGAAACAGTTCCCTCCACATCTAGATTCATTTCTGTGCAACATGGAAATGAGAAGATTTGGATCATACAAATTGCTTGTCCTCAGTGAGCGACTAATTGCAACATTGTAGTTGTATCTACAGTTACCCAGTATAGTATAGTGGACAGAGTGATGGATTAGGATTTTGGGAAGTCTGGGTTTGAATCACCACTCAGCCATAAAAATGTCATGGGTGGGGGTAAAACTGAGAAAACCTGAAATGTCTCACTTACCTTGAATCCCTGTTAGGGCCACTATAAATTGGTTAAACATTATGGCACATAATACAGTTGTAAATAAACATGTGGAGTTACTACCTTGCTAAGAAATTTAACATACACACTCCATGCCCCAGCTCCTTAGATTATTAATTTAGATACTGTCTCCGAGGAGTCAAATCACACATTATAGCAAATATATATTGGCTGAAATCCTGTCACTGAGTGTAGTAAGTCATACTAGAATAGGTCCACTGAATCAGTGTAGATTTGGTGAGTCAGCTGCTCTTTAAATCCCACTAAGTAAATCACAGTTAGAATCAATTTGAATCAATGGAATTTATGGAAGACTTGACTCCCCAAATCCCTACTGATTCAATGGACCTACTCTAGCATACATGAAACAACAGAATTATAGCAGTTCATTCTTTTACAACTGTTATGCCTGCACACAAAACCTGACCAGAAAATTTGTTTAATTCAGAATATTAATCGTGAAGAAAGACATGCAAGCAATGCAGTGTTGTTTCCCAATTAGAACATCAAAGGCAGTTTATGTGTAAAATGCTTATCCTAGCCAATTCTAGAATGAACAGACTAACTCTTCCCCTTAAGGGTGCACTGCTTCTGGATATAAAAACAGCCTCTTGTCTAGTAGCAACATAAACTGAAGGACAGTTCTGATTTTGAATTTGGCAAATTCCTTTCTAGTGTTATTTAGGACTGGAACTCTAATAGCATCTTAAAGTTGGCAGCTTATGTTAGGAGGTCAACATTTGAACTGTGGAGTCCAGCTTCCAATGAAAAATCAATGTGATAATATGAAATTTGTCCATTTTGTTTAACTTCTTCTAATACATCCTGAGACATGACTTCTTTGTGTATGGAATTTTCAACTTTTTGCATGTAGTAGCAGTTTTTAAAAGGTCAGCATGCTGCAGAAGTTCCCAGTAACTCAGCTCTTTTACACTTCAGCATTTCCCAGTCTGTTGTTCCAGATGCGAACACCATATTGCATAATTTTACTACTTTACACAGTACGATGTTTGCAGATTGTTAGGCTTTGCAATCTATATCTATAGATTATATACGTGACTTCAGTATCACAGTTAAAAACATACACAGATATCAGACCACAGGTACATCAATTTAGAAGATGATCACACCAAGCAAATTTAACTTTACAAGGCAAAAAGGCTGCAGTCCTATGCATAACTAGGAGAAAATCCCATTGTGCTGAGTGGAATTTAATTTTGAATATTTCTGTGAGATTCCTTCCTTCCTTCCTATCATTCAATGCATTCAAAGCATATTGATTTACATACAATATCACTGCTGTTCTTCTCTTTGATTTAGAAATTAAAACAATGCCCCTCACATATCTTTTAAACCATGCAAAGTTCTTTCTCTAAAGCAATGTGCTACCCCGTTTCAATGAGGTCAAGGAGAGGTTAAAAAAACACTGATTTTCAGCCATCGATCAATATCAATGTTATGCCCTATATTTTGTGTCCACTTACTCATAGATTCTTTAACCATTTCATCTTGCATTTTAATTTCCAGCATATAATTATACATTTTCTTAACAATTTGCTCTTTTGAATCCAATAAAAGTTTATCAAAAATCGTTTACTCTGAGTAGAAACCTTCTATTTTATCTTTTGTATATCTAGATTCTAGCTGTGCTCTAGGCCACCAATCTATATAGACATTCTGTGACTCTAGCTCCTCTTTAGACCTTAATTCACCATCCTTTTTAAATAGATCTTGATATCTTAAAATATTTGCTTTTGTCATAAGATTAGGTTGTGTAAAGGCCTCTATCGATGACACCCATACAGGTATTTTGTAATATATTTGTTGTATAATCTTTCTCCACATTCCCAGTAAAGCTTTTCTTATCATGTGTGAGTTAAAGTTCTTTTGTTCTTTATCCTTTTTATACCATAAATAAGCATGCCAACCTAATTGCAAATCGCGTCCTTCCAAGATAAGTAATCTATCATTTTCTAGAGTTATCCATTCTTTTATCCAATCTAAAATATAAGCTCTATAATACAGAACCCAATCAGGAAGGCCGAGGCCACCCCTCTGCTTAGCATCTTGCATTGCCTTGATTTTAATTCTTGGTTTTTTGCCTTGCCATATGAATCTCATGATTATCTTATTAAGTTCTTTTTAAAAAGGACTGTTTTAATATGATAGGAATTGACTGAAATAAAAATAAGATTTTTGGCAAGATGGTCATTTTAATCGCTGCAATTCTTCCCAGCAACAATAGTTGTAGTTTATCCCATTTCTCCAAATTGTTCTGTATTTCCTTCATAAATTTCATGTAGTTATCTTTAAATAGTGTGCTTGTTTTATTTGTAATTTGTATTCCTAGATATCGAATTTTCTTATCCTCTTGGAAGTTTGTCTTCTCTATTAACTGTTGTCATTCCTGTTCTCTCATATTTTTGGTAAGTATTTTGGTCTTCTTTTGATTTATTCTCATACCTGCCATGTCACCAAAATTTTCTAACGTTGCCATCAGGTCTTTTATTGAGTCCAGTGGTTCTTCCACTATGATGACTAAATCATCCGCAAAGGCCTGAAGTTTGTAGACTTGCCCTTTTACTTTTAATCCTTTTAGTTCCTTTTTATTTCTAATTTGTTCGTTTAGTATTTCCAGGGTCAAAATAAATAGGAGTGGTACGAGTGGACACTCCTGTCTAGTAGTACCTTTCTGTATTTGGATTTCTTTTGATAACTTGCCATTAATTTTTACTTTCGCCTTTTGTTCAGTATATATTGCTTTGATTAGTTTAATTTCAAAGAGAATATAGATAAGATGTTTTACAGGTGGCACATGACCCCAGAAAAATTGTCAAAGATGTATACAGATGTATCCAATAAGTGTTGGAAATGTGAAATACAAGTGGGAAGGTATTATCATATGTGGTGGTCATGTGGAGTAACGAAAAAATACTGGAAAAGAGTACATGCTATGTTACAACAAATATTGCTCTGTAAGGTGCCATTAGCCCCAGAATTGTTTTTACTGAGTATGATACCCGATAATAAAGATAAGTCAAAGGAATACATAGTTATATATATTGTGACGGCAGCTAGAATTATATATGCTAGAAATTGGAAAAGCCCGACGGTACCGAAACAAGAAGATCTTATTGAAAAGATACGGGAAATAACTGAAATGGATATCTTATCAGAAGTCATGCAAAATGGAACAGAAAGATGGGATCTATTTAACAAGTGGACTGAATCAACAGGCAGCAGCTGAATAACATATATTGAAATGAGAACTTTATCTACAAGGCAGAAAAGAGTAAACAGAATAACTTAAAATCTTGATATGGCAATAGGTATAGATTGGATATCAGTATCTTATTGTCTCCCCTCTTCCTCATCAATTCCAATTGCCTTTTCCCTTTTGTCACCCCTATGTTAAAAAATTTTAAAAATTGGGAAAAAAAACACAAAACAAAACACTGAGAACTCTGAGAATTAAACTTCCTATTAAAAAAAATATAGTTTTTCTATCAGGCTTCTGGTCTTACCTGTGAGATAGAGAGGAATACTAGCAAATGGGTTGCTGGATTGCTGGATGAAGACATTCAAGGTGGGACGAAAGCAGAGTCCAAAGAGCAGAAAGAAAAAGCAAATAAAAGGGTTTGAAAAGGGAGGGAGGAGATTGGACTTTGTTGAAAAGGGGGAAAGGAAATTAGTATTTCAGAAAGAACATTCGGTGCTTGCAGAAGGTAAGCAAAATTGATCCCTCCACTTTAGAAGGACAAATGTACAGAAGCTATAGGGGTAAAGGACAAGCTGAAACAAGTGTAAGGGAGCACAAGAGGTAACACATTTACCTCAGTTTTTGGATAAATAATTTTCTCCCTGCCTAGTGCCACATTAACAGATTAATACATAAGCCATATCAAATGAAGTTGGCGTAAGTGCATTTGGATCTTGTTTCCAGAGACAGACAACACTCTGATTTTCCATATAATAAAGATTACCAGAAGAATCACTGTTTAGGGAAGCTATATTTTATTTGTTATGACAATTGCAAATTTCCAGTTCAGTAATCTAGAATATTTATTAGTTGAGGGGTGGGGGAGTTGAATTTATTTGATTGTTAGAAGTCTTTATGTGCCAAACCACCAATTACAGTTAAAGGGCTGTTAATTAATAGCAGAGAATGGACTGTGTGCTTAAATCCCCCACTGAAATGAAACACCAAAGTCTAAAACAACAAAAAGGATTAGTTTTTTTTAAAAAAATGTTGTCACAAAGGACACAACCAAAACAACAGAGTTGTGGTTCTACATCTTTACAATTTGGGGAGAAACGGTGCTGCTCGTTCTGTTAATTTTACTTTTTGTCATGGGGAGAAGGAGTGAATTCTGGGGGGGGGGGCACAGGGACCCTCAAGCTAGGAAGGCCCCTGTAGTGCAGGGATGTTGGGAAGTTTTTGAGTCCCAAGATCCGAGTCTTTGATACCAAGGACCAAGTTGGAGTCCCTACTAAAAACAAGCTTCCCCCCCCCCACAGAAAAAGGGAGGGGTGGGTGGCTTCTGAGTTGTGAGTTGAGTCTGAGTTATTGAAGGGGAAAAAATGAGTCGAATTGCCAGTGCGACTTCAGTCTGACTTGACAGCAAGTCCTGCAACTCGAGTCTCCATCCCTGCTGCAGCATGCCTGTTAAAAGCAAACTCCATGCTGCAGAGATTACCCGAGTGACTCTCCTCCACTGCTTTTTCTATCTGCTTGTTTACACTTTTTGCTGAAGGGAAGAGTGAGGTTTTGAAAGGCAGGGCATGGAGAGCTTCAGCTAGCAAGGCATCCACAGCACAGCTATTAGTGCCACCCATGGTGAACACCTTGGAAGAGCCACCCCCACATTTCCTTTTTTTTTTTTTTGTCTGTACACCTGTATTGTTTATACTCCTCCTTGCCGTCTCAGGTTTGCAGTTATGTTTTATTATTAATTCATAACTAGCATAGACAGGAACTAGCTGAACAGTGTCCATGCTGCTAATTAGGCACTGCCCTTATACTTGGAGTCAATAAATCTGTTCCAATATTTATATTCTAAAGAGTCTCAATGAATTTAATTATGCTTTATTTTTAATTAATTTTTAATTAATTTTAATAAGTAATTAATCAGAGTGTCATTTAAATTATTGATTAATTTTACTTAATTTGTGGCAGGAAGAAGGCTTGAGTATTAATTGTAGTTTACTCTTATTAGCTTCTGCTACTTATTAACTAAGATAAGGAACCCTGCTCTTCAAAAATACCTCTCTATTGCTTGTTTACTAATTTATGCCATTTTCCCCAGCCTGCTTGCAGTAGTTTCTGCTGTTTAGGCTATCTCTCTCTCTCAGCCTGCTTGTGTTGGTTCATATTGTTTGCTAATTTAGGCTATTTGTTCCTATACAATTTATTAGCTTATATTATATATTATAAACTAAACTATTATAAACTAATATAGGTTTTGAGTAAGGTAATGCTCAAAATTCTACAAAGTAGACTTCAGCAGTATGTGGCCTGAGAACTCCCAGAAGTACAAGCTGGATTTCGAAGGGGCAGAGGAACTAGAGACCAAATTGCTAACATGTGCTGGATTATGGAGAAAGCCAGAGAGTTCCAGGAAAACATCTGCTTCATTGACTACACAAAAGCCTTTGACTGTGTGGACCACAGAAAACTGTGGCAAATTCTTAAAGAAATGGGAGTGCCTGACCACCTTATCTATCTCCTTAGAAATCTATATGTGGGACAGGAAGCAACAGTTAGAACTGGATATGGAACAACTGATTGGTTCAAAATTGGGAAAGGAGTACGACAAGGCTGTATATTGTCCCCCTGCTTATTAAACTTATATGCAGAATACATCATGCAAAAGGCTAGACTGGATGAATCCCAAGACAGAATTAAGATTGCCGGAAGAAATATCAACAACCTCCGATATGCAGATGATACCACTCTGATGGCAGAAAGTGAGGAGGAATTAAAGAACCTCTTAATGAGGGTGAAAGAGGAGAGTGCAAAAAAAATTGTCTGAAGCTCAACATAAAAAATACTAAGATTACGGGCACTGGTCCCATCACCTCTTGGCAAAAAGAAGGGGAAGATATGGAGGCAGTGACAGATTTTACTTTCTTGGGCTCCATGATCACTGCAGAGGGTGACAGCAGCCATGAAATTAAAAGACGCCTGCTTCTTGGGAGGAAAGCGATGACAAGCCTAGACAGAACCTTAAAAAGCAGGGACATCACCTTGCTATGGTGATCAAAGCTATGGTTTTTCCTGTATTGATATATGGAAGTGAGAGCTGGACCATAAAGAAGGCTGACTGCCGAAGAATTGATGCTTTTGAATTGTGGTGCTGGAGGAGGCTCTTGAGAGTCCCCTGGACTGCAAGGAGATCAAACCTATCCATTCTGAAGGAAATCAAGCCTGAGTGCTCACTGGAAGGGCAGATCCTGAAGCTGAGGCTCCAATACTTTGTCCATCTCGTGATAAGAGAAGACTCTCTGGAAAAGACCCTGATGTTGGGAAATATGAAGGCAAGAGGAGAAGGGGATGACAGAAGATGAGATGGTTGGACAGTGTCACCGAAGCTACCAACATGAATTTGACACAACTCTGGGAGGCAGTGGAAGATAGGAGGGCCTGGCGTGCTCTGGTCCATGGGGTCACGGAGAGTCGGACATGACTTACAACTAAACATCATCAACAACAAAGAAAATAAAACTGATAAATTTTGTGGGACTAAGGGCATGATTACGCTATGAAAATGATGGCACTAGATTTGAGTTTTTGAAGTTAAAGTCATGTTGTAGTTTTTGGTGGTTTGGGGTCAGTGCGTGTGTCCTCTTGGGAAAACTTTTAATCTCTTTTTAAACTGTGTTGAATATTGGTTGAGAGGGCTACACAAAATTTTAGAATTGTTGCATTTGAGGCTTTGTTCTGTGCCATTTTCCCAGCCACTCACCACTACTTCTGCAGTATTATTTTTAATGTCAAACTGGGATAGTGCTAGTTCAGTACTGTATATTACATATAGAGAGAAAAACAGATCAGACTGCAAGGTTTCCCTGAAGACTGGCATACATGCGTGGACACACAAGCACACATGCATGGGAGGAGAAGGAGCGATGGAACCAGCAGCTGCGGCTGGTGAGAGGGAAGGTGTGCCAGTAAGTGGCAAAGATAAATTTACCAGAGAAATTGACACGCTCAGCAGCTTCTAGTCTTGCAAAAGGGTGAGAGTTTCCTCCCATTCAACCTTTCTGCTGGGTCTATTTTCTGATATACTTTTTTTAAACCTAAGCTATATTATGTGCTTGCCTTATGGCATAAACGAATTCTGTTCTGATTCGTTCCACCTTTTATTGTAAGCAGGAGGAATTAAGGTGGAGCAAGGGAGCAGAGACACTCTGATCCTGGTGACCACACGTGGCAAAATGATTCAAAATAAATCTCATTTACAATCAAGTTAAAATAAACAACCCCATCCTGGCTGTTTAAAATACCACATTTTCTAAACAAAATTCCTGACAAAAATGTGGGCTTAACTGTACATTTTGTATATAGAATTTTTTTAAAAATCAATTTCAAGTATGCTAAACCTGATGCAAACCCAGGACTATTTCAACATGGAATTGAGCCCTAAGATGCCAGATCGATTCAATGTCTTATAAGATCTTTCCATTGAAGAATTGGGAAGCAGTTCACAGACACCAAAATGAGACAGTAGCATAAATTCAAGTATAGAAGCAATAGATGAAACTTCCCTTGTTGAGTATCCATTAAATAGAAAGATGAATTTGATCAAGTAAATGTCCTCAAGCTATTGACTCTACAAACTTTTTTAGTTGTTGAAACTCTATTAAGTGTATATTGTTTTCACAAAATCTCATTGGAGGGAATGGACAACAGAAATGCTTATGTATACTGTTTCAATGTCTTGGTTTGTTCAAATCTTTATATTACTCCAGAACTGTGTGTATTGAGTGCAGTACCAGACAATATAAAGGGGATTAAGTGTTACCCAGTAAGCTATATAGCTACAACAGTCAGAAAATGTGAGGTTAAAAATCCGATTATTGTTCTGGATCTGTCCTTCCCTTCCAAAAAATGGAAGAAAATAGAGTCATAGAAACAAAAGAAGCATATTGAGAAAATATGGGAAGTGATTGAAATGTATACTCTTTCAGGCCTGCTGAAGGTATGTCCAAGACAAAAGGAAATTGAAAGAGGGGATGTATTTTACAATTGGTCTCAGTTTCCTGATAGTGTTGGAATAACTTAGATTCAAATCATAACATAATTGCAAGTTGAAAGCTAGAGGGTAATCAAACAGTTTTAAAAAAAGAAGTAGAAAGTTGAGCTTTTATTGAAAAATGAATAGATTACATGCTTGTATACTTAATATGACTAGATCGGATGACTATATACTTTGTGTTCTCCTATTCTTAAAACCCTTTTTCCATCCTTCCACTTCCTTTTACCTTCTGTATTCCCTAACCTATCCTTAATAATTTAAAAATAAATACAACCCCGCCCCCCAAATCTTTATTTGTAAAAGAAATGGTATTGACTCATGAAGATTCTTCAGAAAGAATTCTGAATGCAAATATCTTAAAAGAATTATCCAATGTAAGGGAATTGTTGAGTTTAAAAGTAACCTATAAAGATCTAATTAATGAAAGTAAAGGGGGAGAATTATATAAAGTTTGGAAACACTTGATAATACCCATTGATAAAGAAAATAATATTCCATTTTGGTCTATAGTAAACTCCCCTTTACATTCATATTACTGCATTCTGTTTTGTATCTCGCCTCTAGCCTGGGCAAGGTATTACACAAAATTATTTTCTGAAAAATAACAAACCCAAATAAGGGCATAATTAGTTCTGAAGAAGAAATCCTTCCATGAAACGTAGTGAATATTCAAGAGATTGAAACTCATATCAAATCTTTAGGACAGGGCAAAGCAGGCCAGATTCCAATTTAATTATTTAGGGCTAATTTTAAATGATGGACGTCAGTCTTAGCAGCAGCATTCATCCGTATCAATGACACAGGATCCATTCCAGATATACGGAAATGTACCACAATAGTACCAATAGTTTTAAAAGGCCAGGGATCCAGTCCTGAGTGCTATCAAACAATTAGTCTTCTCTCTTCTTTAGGAGAACTATATACTCATGGCCTATTAGATTGACTGAAAGAATGGCTAGAGGTTAAGAATAGCACAGGCCAAGTAAAAAATGGGCTTTAGAAGAAATTCTAAAGTTGACCATTGCCTCCTGTTGAAGCATTTAGCAGAAAAGTATATAGCTATTCCAGGTGGATGACTTTTTGTGGCCTTATGGACCTGAAAGGGACCTTTGATTCAAATAACCATGATAAACTATGGCAGAAACTAGAAAACTCTAGGATTGATAAAGCTTGTTAGTGCTGATTTGAAGGCTTTATGTCGGTTGCACAGGTCAAGTACACTGTGGTTTAAAGGGAAAAAATGATAGACTTATTTGATTTAAACAAAGGAATATGACAAAGGTATTTACTCTCTCCTTTATTGTTTATTTTTTAAAAACAAATTTGCCCTCTCCTTTGATGAATCTTGTCATCCACCAAAATAGGCCCAACAAAGTATAACCATACTTTTCACAGATAATGTAGCACTTTTGTTCTGATACAGAAATTGTCTCAAAGGATATTTAAATATTGTAAACTCAATAACCTAAAGACAAAGGATCAGAAATAAAAAAAGTTAGTTTTCTCTATGAACAACTGAGTATGTAAATCTAGCTGACTATTAGAAGGTAGGGAGCTGGAACAGGTAATGGACTTTTCCTACCAAGGAGTGATCTTTTTTAAAAATTTATTCAGGCAACATCAGCAAGATAGTATTTTGTGCAAAGCAGAAGTGCTACCACAGGCAATTGTCAAATTCTACAATGTGAAAAGAGATCATTATGTTCAGGAGTGTTATTAGCATTTAATGCAAAAGTAATTCTGTTGATTTTATATGGCATTGCACTATGGATAACGGGGGTTTCAGAGAAAATTGGATCACCCCTCCTCCTTCTTAAGGAGTCTAATGAATGTCCCATGGTGTGTGGTGAATGTTGTTTTCCGGGTGGAGTTTGCCTCTTTAGCAACAGAAAAGCAAATCTTGTTTTGAGTGCCTTATTTTGACTTCTTTACCCATATATTGTGCTCACAGCATGCAAGTAAAAGAGGCATACAGGAAACAGATAGTTCCTGTCTAGGCTCTCTCAGCAGTAAAAACAAACAAACACACACCCGTAGGGCAATAAGATTACTGCCCACTGGCTTTCATTCTTGTTGTGGCAGGAAGGTGTTCATCACTGCCAACACAGGGGGGGAAGAGAGATTTTCCCTTTTCTTTTAATTGGAGAAGGCTATAACGATGGCATCTGGAGCTGTTGGCAATTAAAGCATCTATGTTGAGGAACTCCTCTCCATGGTATGACTGGGAGTCATCTGCAGGCACAGGAGAGCAATGACATTTAAAGGCAATTACATTTTGCCTTTAAGATGACTCCAACACATTGTCTGTGCCTGAGGAGCGGGCTGTTTTGCCTACATGGACCAGCCTCCACTGGTGAAACTGAAGATTTTAGCCAGGGGCTGATGGCAAGGCTCCAGTTCCTGCTCAAAGCTTCTTTCTCCCCCACCTTTCTATTATGTGAGACAGAGAAGCAAAGAGAGTACAAGTTTCATCTGATGCTCTGGGGCATGGTTGAAACTCTTGTCACTTGTCAAGCTTCTCTTGTCACACTAGCAATGATGTTTGTGGCAAGTGAGACTAATGAAGCCTGCCCATTATAGGCACAATGTGCATGCAAAAGAAGAGTTCTGTTTGTTTTCTTGAAGTAGTTCTATTATGTCTAATGGGGCACATTGGTCAATAAGGCTTCATCAGGATTGTTGGCCATGGTGAAAGTGACCTAACTGTTTTGATCTCATCTGGGGTGAGAGAGTAGTAAGCTAAACTTGGAAGATGGCCTCGTAGTGCTTCTCTATTAATTAATAGGAATAATTAGCAACTAGTCTTAGTGTAATTAAAAATCAATGGGAGGGGTTGCTGCAGAAAAAGGACCTCTCTCCTTTGCAGAGTTCATGGTGACTGTCCCTGGACTACCACCATTAATAAAGTTAATGACCAGCTGAGTATTAATTCATTATGTACATTAACTCATGGAACTTGCTATGTTTGAAATGAACTTTTATAGAGCCACCCCTCTAACTACAGGCAGCATTTGAATCACTGCTAAGCAGATTCCCAAGCTTAAGCACCACTCTGGCTTATTGCAGTGGTCTTTGGATTCAGAAATATAAAAAGGAGACTGAGAAGCAGTCACTTCGTGAGAAATGGAAAGTGTGGGTGGTTACAGATCAACTGAGTGGAAAAATAAATGGGAGAAGACATCCAGGAAGGATATCCTATCTGCTGAAGAACCTAGGAAACTGTTTTGGATGTAAATTAATATCACTGTGGGGAGCTGCCACACTCATTTTCAGGGCAGTGATGATGCTGCCCAACTCTGTTAGGACAAGAGCAACCGTAATAGCCTTGTCTTTCCTTGATTTTTTTTCTTATTGACTCATGATGTAATATATCCATTTGAAGATATTTATTTATTTCATTTACAATAGTTTTTAAAAAGAACCCAAGGTGGCTAGACTGTCCTTTCACTCCCCCCAGATGACTGACTGAGACTTGAAGAACCCCATAGTAGGAAACGAGAAGGCCAAAGATGCAGTTTGGAGGGACAATAAATAAACAGAAAAATGTGAGAATATATTTAAAAAAGAACAATTTGGACAATGTGATCTTGTCTTTCATTGCCATTCAGCATTACATAGACACTTTGCGCTAAGTTTTTTTTCCCTTCCGAAGTACAACAATTTGCCAAGGTGCAACGAGCTGAGAAATGCTAGCCTTGTCATGTTTGTTGTTTGTTTGTTTGTTTGTTTATCCCACCCATCTGGCAGCAAGGCCACTACTCTGGGTGGCGTACTGCTTTGTTGTATTTTGATCTGCAGTGGTTTTAAATTGTCGTGCAAGCTGCCTTGGGTCCCAATTCTGGGCAAAAGGTGGCAAATAAAATAAAATAAACACAGACTAATGTTCAAGTTTTATTCACATATGTTCTTTAAGGAACTCACCAGTGCAGAGTCTTCATTACTCAGGATCCTACAGTGGAGGTATGTTCTAGGTCTCATTAAAAAAGAAAAGAAAGAAAAAGAAAAAAGCTTGAGTCTACTCTTTTTTCAATCAGTCCTCCCAATCTAAAACTTCGCCATCCCTTAAATAGCTTCTGTGAATCAAGAAGCTAAGGAACCTAAAGATTGCTCAGGCTTGAAAAACACACATTTAAATGTGGCAATGCACCTGCTATTTTTCAGGAGCACAGATTGCAGAAACAATCATGTTGCCTGCAGCTTTTTTGGTTCTGAAAGTGTGAATGACACTATAGAGTTTGTTACCGCTGTTAGATCAGTGGTAAAACACAGAACTTGCTGATATAGCTTTATAGGAAAAGCAGGGTATTTAAAACTAATGGCTTTAGGGCTACAGCAGCATGCTGCCTGGGAAACAAAAAAACACTAGACTTGAGAACTTCTCAATTTTGCCTTACACTCCCAAACATTTCACTTTTAAGAGCCTGCAGTCTGAAACTCAGCAGATAGAGCTATAATCTTTGCATCAAATGCTAGCCAATATTCATGCACATCGAATCTAAATGGAGATCCCCTGCTTTTATTTTTTCATTTTCAGAGTGAGAAATGAATAATTTCCAAATGGATCTGTCTCCTCTTGGCTCCCCAGCAAGCATTATAGAAATGGTTGCCTCGCAGCTGGCTTGTAGACCAGTGGATGAACAAGTTGCTTTGCACTTAGACGAAGAAGACGGGCTGAAACACCTCCGTCAGTGCTTCCATATTCCCAAAGTGAAGGATCTGCCTCCAAGTAAGAACTACCATTATATCAAGGCGGCTTTGCATCTTCCTGCATGTGTTTACCGTAAATCTGCAGAGAATCATTGCCACTTACAGGATAAATGGTGCTCTTGCAGCCCCATCTCTGATCACAGCAGGGCTCCTGCCTTGCTAAATCAGCACCTCCCGTCAAATGCTTTACGCTCTCATTCCCAGGCTGAATAAAATGGGAGAATACAATACGGCACTTATGTGGTACTTAGGCTGTCACTCAGTCTCCTTCAACAATATGGGGGCTGATTGAAAATTATAGGCAGCCGTGTTTCTTCTTAATAGATCTGAGCTGCTTTGTCTCTTACTGCCCCAAGAAGCTGCTACTTAGAAATGTTTCTTAGTATCATTTTTAAAATGGTGGGGGGGGGGGACTGCTGGAAACTGTGAGGAAATAGGAAAAAACTATTTCCTCACAGAAACTACCAGGAGAGTTTTCCTGCAGATACAAGAAAAGGATGTTTAGTCAAAAATCCCTTGGATGAGTAGGACTGGCACATGAGCCAATGTGTTGTGCCCCCAGTGTCCATGTAAATCCGAGTCTAAATGTTTATGCTAGTTATAAGAGCTACAAATTTTCTCTGATTAGCCCATTTAAAGAGTTGATAAAATAGCCTGACCAATTAGCATTCACATTCTCAGAAGCCACATTGGTCTCTGTATGAGAGATAGGGCCGTTTCCCTTCTAAGATGGCAGCCACTATCTCTTTTTTTAAGTAAAAGTAAATTTCTGAGTGTGTTGTAACACAGGTTATTTTCTGTTCCTGCTAGGAAAGGCTCTCTGGAGAGGGTGCGTGCCACAAGTGCTGCATTAAATAACGTGCACCTTTCTAAAAACTAAGAATGATTGCTTTATTCATACACATGCTTGAGTAAGACAGGTAATGAAGAGTTAATTGATCATCAACTAATCAATAAAACTCTTCTAATTAACTGGCCAATATTCTTTTAATTAAGTAAAAATGCTTTTCATTACGTATTAGGGACATGTGTCTCATAATAAATGGGGATTTGAAAGTCATGATTTGCGACCTTTGATTAAGACATTTGATGTGTTCCTATATTGCTAAGGGGAAGAGGGAAAGAGGATGAATAATCCACCAGAATCCTGCTGATGTTTGTATAAATTGTATGTAACTTGTGTACATGGTTATACACCTGACTGTACAAATGAGATGTGCCTCATTAATTAGCCACCACAGGTTATATAATCCTTAAGCAAAGAAAGGCAGGATTCTGGCCATTTTTTTTCCTCAGTCAACTGTCGCTCTTGTCAATTTCTTTACTCTGCCCAGTTCAGTGTAAAGGATTAATCAGTCAATAAGGACAAAGTCTGAGGTCTTGGGCAGGAGCTCACAACTTCTAAACAGATTCTATGGATAGGAGATGGACTTTTCCTCAGCCCTCAGTTTTTATCCCTGAAACTTGAGGCTAGACTGGGTGCATGGTGCTCTGCTAGTTCATATCATATCCAGATGTAAAAGCTGCCTGGTCTTACAGACCCAAGCAGAGAACTGCTGATACCAAGACATTCCCTGGCACACTCTTTGGTGGCTTTCACAAAGATTTGTAAGTATTTGTAAGCCATAGCAGTAAGGATATCTTCCTCATGTCAGTTTGTAATTAGAGAACAACTCAGGAGCTCATAACATTCACCTTCGTATGAGGAAGCCTTAAACAAGTCCCTAGCTTTTTTTTTTTTTCCAAACCAAGGAAAATGCTTCTGATTTACTATTACTGTAATTGTTTTGGTGGTAAAAGTTTTAAAGATGTCTGTCCTTTAGGGCAAAGGATTAACCTGACCACAGAATTTATAATCTGCACTGTCTTCAGGTTTTAAAATAACTGCTTCTATTCCTCATTAATAAACTATTTTCGAATCAACATTTTCTCAGCTACATTTCAGAATTATTCATCTACTGGTATGTAAATAGCAGTTGAAAGTTTTACTTCTATTCTAGCTTTGAAATGTCTTTTAAATAATTCTTATTAATGATTTTGACAGGCTGTCTAGGTTGAGAAAAGGTAGTTGTTACAAATATAAATGCATACATAATACAAAACATCGCATCTCCAATTTCCTAACCGGATATTCATATGTGGATTTTTTTTCCCCTGAAAGCTCTAAAATTTGCACTTACAACCCTTTCTCTATGAGCACTCTATTGTGTTGATTTCCTAATTAAGCAAGCAACTTGAAAAACTCCAACTTTTCATCCTTAGGTTTGTGACCATTAATACATTTTGTGGGAACTGTTTTGGTCCAAAGAACAGGGATAACACATTGTGGATGAAGTGGTCACACTCTCTTCTTCCTTGCCCATGAATATTCACAGCTCTCATTACAGAGTGATGACAATTGCTTAGGTACAAATATTGATAATTACAATTATGGATGTCAAGAGGTGAAATGGGGCTTTTTAAGAAAAAGAAACTTCTGATGTGTATTGACAGCATGATTCTGAGCTCTTTGGATTATGAGGTCATGGGGTTTCTTTCAAAGACACCTGGAGTAAGGGCAGGATTTCCTTGTGCTTCAGCATTGCTATGCTTATAGCAAAGGAGTCCATTCAAGGCTGGAGCCGAACTGGAGATTAAATCTCACATGAGATCAAATTGTCTACAGGGAACAAATCTGACTCCAGCAGGCCTGTCTTCTGTAGAACTTGACAACAAGAGAGACATAGGCCTATCTATAGATTCATTTTCTGATTCTTGATGGAAAGATGTGTTTGAAGCATGTGTGCATGTATGTTAAGGTGTGAATAAGAGTGATCATTAACATCTTGAAGGTCTCGCAACCTTGGCCATAAATGTCTCATTTGTGCAGACAGCTGCTATATTTATTTGTGTGGGCAATGTGTATACAAAAATTTCCATTGAAAACAAAAAGTTTAACGTATCATCTGCTTGCTCATGAATCCATACCTATCGGTTATCTTGGGTATCTCTCTGCTGTAGATAAATGCACTTAAGAATGCAACCTCTCTTAACAATAAACCCCAAAATAGCTTCTAAGTGGCACACTGACAAAATGTATTTTCTGATGAGTACCTCTTATACAATAAAATAATGATAATAACACATGTTTGATATGTGCATTACTTTATAAACTACAAACTCATGCCATCTGATTATAAATCCTAGAGATGAGGTGGGGTGGGGAGCCAGGACAGAAGAACCATATCACCAGCATGCAGTCTTATGACAGTCCAACAAAACAAGCCAAGCGAAGCTTACAATAGGGAAGCCCGCAGTATGTATGAGACTATGTCATATCAACAACTGTATATCTATACGGACATTCTGTGACATGGTTCATTATACAAAACACTGATAAGGCCGCACTTGGAGTATTGCATCCGGTTCTGGTTGCCGCACCTCAAAAAAGTCATAGTAGAACTGGAAAAGGTGCAGAAGAAAGTGACTAAAATGATGACTGGGCTGGGGCACCTCCCTTATGAGGAAAGGCTACAGCGTTTGGGGCTCTTTAGTCTAGAGAAAAGATGCCTGAGGGGGGGACATGACTGAGACATATAAAATTATTCAGGGGATGGATAAAGTGGAGAGAGGGAAGCTCTTCTCCCTCTCACACAATACCAGAACCAGGGGACATCCACTCCAATTGAGTGTTGGGAGGATGAGAACAGACCAAAGAAAATATTTCTTTACCAAGCATGTTGTTAGTCTGTGAAACTCTTTGCCACAGGATGTGGTGATGGCATCTGGCCTGCATGCCTTTAAAAGGGGATTGGACAGATTCCTGGAGGAAAAGTCTTTCGCAGGTTGTAAGTCATGATGGGGATGTATAATCTCCAGGTTTAAAAGGAAGGTTCCTCAAAATGCCGGATGCAGGGGAGGGGTATCAGGAGACAGGCATCTAGTTGTCTTGTGTGCTCCCAGAGGCATCTGGTGGGGCCACTGTGAGATACAGGAAGCTGGACTAGATGGGCTCTTGGCCTGATCCAGCAGGGCTCTTCTTATATTAATATTTGTGCTCTTAATGTTAAGCAGACCTCTGGAGGTCACAGGAAGGAAGGAAACGAACACCTCTTCAGAAGAAATCATCAGAACTTTAATGGGCAAAGCAGCAGCACCCTCAGTACAGTGGGATTGGATCCAGAGCAACAAGAGACCCAAGTGTCAATCTGATGCCACCACCACCACAACAAGAGCCAACAAAGGGATGATAATCTCTTAGAGTTTATATGGGCATGAAGCCATTGGTTTTCCCCCAGCATCCTGAGGGCAGGGCGTTCCTTTGGCTACCTTGACAGTGCCTTCATTCCCAGCACTAGAAGAACCAGGCCCTCACCTACTACCCCACTCCCAGATCCAATCCAATGCTTCCAAACTACTGCTCTAAAACTATGAAAAAATATACTGATATTGGCAGAATTGACAAGCAGCAGCACATAAACAGTTGGATGGAACGCCTAAAAACAAAGAGGGCAGAAAGACTATCTAGAACACAGCTGCTGGCAGTGAAGCGATCATCTCTTTAGAGAACAGGTTGATCAGAATGAAGCCTGGTCCTCTCTGGTCCACCTACACCCAGCCTGTGGTTGAGCCACAGGAAGCTGAGGGACATCTAACAAAGTAGCACATCTTCCACAAATCTCTGGGTTGCTCTGGAGCACTGACATGCAGGCTGCCACTCTGCTACCAGCTGACCATGTGCCCCAGTCACTATGGGTCCACTACTCCAGAGATAATCTCGGGTGCTGGCTAAGTCTCTCCCCCCCCACCCCCATTTTCATAATCTAAAGAGGCAAATGGCACTATTCAGAAGAACAAGTGATGTTGTTAAATAAATACTTGGTTCTGCCCACTAGCAAACACTGTGTAGGAAACAGAAATAGACCACTAGCTGGTGAAGCTGCTGGAAGAAGATATTTCTATCCTTACTGTAATTGGCTTCACTCAGCATCTGCCCTCAGCATTGCGAAGCTGCCAAAGTTTGTAAAAACTTTCCAATGACAATTTCATGTGACAAAAGTAAAGTAAATGTCATGGTCACCAAATCAAACATCTGCAGGAATGAGCACTGCTGACATGCCAGTTTTAAAAGCACTCATAGCTACCACAAAGTCTGGACATCCAGGCTCAGGGCTACATTCAGACATATACATAAGCTATGAACCTGAGTGTCCAGAGAGTGTGTAAGCCCACCTAGCAGAGCTTGAATCCCTGTTCCCTGATCTGGGCACCAAACTCCTAACTTCTCACTCACCTTTCCCAGAGTTTTTGTGTAAATGCTGAATAACATGAATCTGGCAAACATGGTGGTTCTGATTTCTCCAAGGATCTTCAGGCTGAAAATTTTGAAATATATTCATTATGATGGAAAAAGAAGAGCCTAAAGTGACCTCCACTGGCCTTCTGCCCACTATAGCATCAGCAGATCTGAATGATTTTGCCTGCACGGTGTTGTAGATCTCCTTCACAGTAGGCTGTTAAATGGTCATTATGCATATCTTGCAGCCTAAAGACCAGCTGGATCTTGCCTACCAAAGGCAGCTCCTGATTCTGTGTAGATGCTTCGTGGTAAAGACAAATGAGTTATTCACTGCCAGCACCATTGTAAAATAGGTCTGTAAATGGGTTCTAGCCTGAGTGTGGTCAGATATGCTACAGATTTAGATCTCACTCAGGGGATGTGGTGGCGCTGTGGGCTAAACCACAGAAGCCTTTGTGTGCTGCAGGGTCAGAAGACCAGCAGTCGTAAGATTGAGTCCACGTGATGGAGTGAGCTCCTGTTGCTTTATCCCAGCTCCTCGCCAACCTAGCAGTTTGAAAGCATGTAAATATGAGTAGATAAATAAGTACCACCATGGTGAGAAGGTAACAGCGTTCTGTGTCTAGTCGTGCTGGGAAGGTAACAGTGTTCTGTGTCTAGTCACGCTGGCCACGTGACAATGGAAACTGTCTTCGGACAAACGCTGGCTCTATGGCTTCGAAACGGGGATGAGCACCGCCCCCTAGAGTCGAACACGACTGATTAAAATGTCAAGGGGAACCTTTACCTTTAGATCTCACTCATTGTATCCCAGTCACCAGTTTCCCAGTAAGCCGTATAACTCACTTGGCTCTATTCCTTTGGAAGCTATTATGTTTACTGCTGGACATTTCCTCATTCCTGAGGCCAACTAGTCCTTCCAGAGGATTGTCTCTTGAAGTAATGGGAAACCTCCTCAAAGTGGAGAGTCAAATATTTTGATTCCTCAGCCTCTTGGGCTAGATTATCCAATTTAAAAGATTAAAAACAGGCATAGAGAAGGAGGGGAATATCACAACCATGTGGCCAATATTTGCAGAGGGAGCATTAGGAAGACTAAAGCTCGACTGAGCTCAGCTAGAGAGGCTAAAAAATAACAAAAATAATATTTTTAGTTATGCCTAAAGCAAGAGGAAGAACAAGGAGACAGTGGGTCTGCTGCAAGGAGAGAATCGGGAAATATTGATGGGTGACAGAGAGCAGGCAGAACTACTGAACATCAGTAATGTTGTTGTGAGTAGAGAAAAGGAGGAAGTGGAAGAGCTGCTGCCCCTCATAGGTACAGAGGTAGTGCAGGAATACCTAAGTGCGTTAAATGGTTTCAAGTCTCCAGGGCCAGATGAACTAAATCCAAGGGTACGAAAGTATCTTGTGGGTGTAAGAGCAAAGCATCTGGGTGCAATCAAATGGAGCACCAGCTCATGTTTTGGACCACTTATGCTACTGTCTGGTATGAGCCATTTTCTGTTATTCACACGACACCCAGTAAATTGTGGATCAGCCCAGTCATACTCCATGTCCAAGCTGTAACTTTTTCATCCAGTTACTTAAAAAAAAAAAAACTGGGCTGGAGGAATGGTTGTCTAGAGAGAATGGTTGCTTTAAGGGAGATGATTCTCAGCAGAGTGACCCTTTCTGGTGCAACCAGATCCAATCTTTTCTCACCATCTGATGGCTCCTTCTGTTCATAATCTTTGAAAATCGCTGAGGTCCCTAAAAACTGGAGGAAAACAAATGTCACCTCTGTCTTCATAAAGGGAAGAAAAAGGGATCCAGGGAACTCTTACTGGTCAATTTGATATCAGTACTTGGAAGATTCTGAGAACTGGTTATTAACTACTCCACAAGCATTTAGAAAAGACAATTGTGATTGTTAAAATGCAGCACAGGTTTCTGAAAAATACGTCCTGCCAGACTAATCTTTCTTCCCTCTCCCCTTTTCTCTTCTTCTCTTTTTGAGAGAGTGAGAATCTTTATTGATGAAGGGAATGCTGTAGTGTATCTTGATTTCAGCAAAGCTTTTGACAAAGTCCATCATGATGTTCTTGCAGCCAGCCTGATAAAATGTGGTGTTATGGTTAGGTGGATTGGTAGCTGGTTATGGTTGTTATGGTTAGGTGGATTGGTAGCTGGTTAATAGGCTGTACCCAAACAATGCCAGCCAATGGTTCTTCATCACCCTGGAAGAAAGTGACCCCTGGAGTGCTACACAGTTCATCCCTAGGCCTGATGTTGTTCAATATTTTCATAAACTACTTGGATGAGAGTTTGGAGGGGATGCTATTTTAAATTTGCAGATGTCACAAAATGGGGAGAGATGGCTAACACTTCAGAAGATAGAATCAAGATTCAAGACAACCTCATCAGATTGGGGAGCTAGACCAAAAGAAATGAAATGAGTTTCAGCAGTGAACACTGTAAAGTTTTACATTTAGGCAGGAAAATCAGATGCACAAAGACAGAATAGAAGACAATTGTCTTCTGTTTGACAGGAGTACATGTGAAAGGGATCTAGGGGTCTTAGCAGACCACAATGTTAACATGAGTGAACAATGTGATTTGGCAACCAAAAAAAGTTAATCTGGTACAGAGAAGGAATGCCCAAATCAAGGGAAGCAATAGTACCACTGTATGCTGCATTGGTCAGACCTCACCTGTAATATTGGCTGAAATCCTGTTGCTTAGCATAGTAAGTTGTAATGAGCAGGTCCATTGAATACTGTATAGCTCACTAGTTTAGGAGAGCCAGAGGCAAGGAGTTCAGTTTCCCACTATACCACCCTGACAGGAGCTGGACTCAATGATCCACAGGGTCCCTTCCAGCTCTGCAGCTCTAAGATAAGATGTAAGAAGAAATGGACAGAGGAGTTGAATCACCAACTCCCCACTGATTCAGTGGGTCTGCTCTAGTTACAACTTAGTACACCAAGTAATAGAAGGTCAGCTATTGTGTGAAGTTCTGGACAAAGTTATCAAGAGCCTGGAATTTGTCCAGAGGTGAGTAAGCAAGATGATAAAGGGTTTCGAAACCAAGAATGGCAAGGAACTGTTGAAGGAGCAATGACACACATCTGCAAATATTTGGGGGGGGGGAATTAGCTTGTTTTCCACTGCTCCAGAGGGTAAGACTTGACATAATGGATTTAAATTATACAAATGGAAATTTTGACACATTATTAGGAAGAGATTCCTAACAGTGAAAACTCTTTGTTGATTAAATGAGGTGCCTCACAGAATGGTGTGGAGAATGTCTACCAGTCAGGGAAGCTTTAATTAGGATTTTTCTTCTTTGGCAGAGGTCTGAACTTGATGACCTCTGCAATCCCTTCCAGCCCTAGGCTTCTGTGAGCCTAGTATTTGGTCAGAATCCCTTTTTAAAATAATCTAAATCAGCCATGCTGAAGCAAGGTTCCCCTTGACATTTAGTCCAGTCATGTC
The DNA here is from genome assembly GCF_051106095.1 of Pogona vitticeps. NCBI lineage: Eukaryota > Metazoa > Chordata > Lepidosauria > Squamata > Agamidae > Pogona > Pogona vitticeps. The sequence continues at coordinate 220,757,128 of NC_135783.1, read as the reverse complement.
CAACTCTAGGGCACAGTGGTCATCCCCGTTTCCAAGCCATAGAGCCAGCGTTTGTCTGTAGACAGTTTCTGTGGTCACGTGGCCAGCGCGACCAGATACAGAACGCTGTTACCTTCCCACCGTGGTGGTACCTATTTATCTATTTGCATTTACACATTTTCGAACTGCAAGCTTTTAGAAGCCTGTAACAGGCTTTTAAAAGTAAGTCTCTAATCTGAAAATAAAAGGAATTACCGGTACATACAGTATTCTGAAATAATTATTTTCCAGAATAATGTCCATATGTTCCAAGAAGGTACATAGGTGGTACAATATCTTGATGAATAATAAAATATAATTTTATAACTGTACAAACTTCACAATGAGGGATGCCGGCATATAATAAATTTACATCTATGGTTACAAGAGCATCATGACCTGGAAACTTCATTCCCAATGATCTTTTTTAATACATTTCTTAGTAACTCCTAGATATGATTTAATCGTAGGGAGATGTGATGCAGAAAAGAATCTAGTTGGAAAAAAGGGGGTTCAAATAGTTGAATTAAACCAGAAGCAATGTGATTATGTAGTGAAAGAAAATGTATGGATTTTAGAAAGCATATTCAGTACAATACAAATATATGAGCATATGTTGAAACCTAGATGGAAAATCATCACTACATCCCAAAAGTAAATTTTCAAAAGTGATATGCTGAGTGTGTGAAAAATGTGAATGGTTCCACTTTGAAGTTGCACCTGGGATTTTCCCAAATGAATTTGCTAAAGCTCATCACACGGAAATCAGCATAGAAGAGAGCTGAAATTGGCAATCAGCCCTGTTTGCAGCTTTTTTGGGAAGTTTGCTATGGCCATCCAGATTTGCAGGAGGTAAAGTTACAGCAGATTTACTATGACAAGCTGTAAACAAGGGTGCTTGATAATTTCCTCCTCACTCTCTCACCTAGATGCTCTAGCACAATAGCACTAAGTGTTAAAAGGAAGGAAGGAAGAAGGGAGGGAAGGAGAGGAAGAGAGAGAGAGAGAGACCCAGGCCCCAAGTTTGGGGAGGAGGGGATTCAAATGCAGCCAGTTTCACTGCTGCACTGCCTCACTCACTCCTGTTATAGCCAGGTGGGTTGGCCTGAAATAGAACAGTTACAAACCATCCATATTGGCTCAAACAATCGCACTGCCTGAACTGATGCACATGCATTCAGAACAAAAGAAGTAGATGCCCCAGCAGCAGAGGGCGGGGAGTGGAATCACATTGGGGGGAAAACTCTGAGATGATTCAAATTGACTTGTATGTTGTGCAAATGGAAAATAATGCTGATTTGACCATCTCAGTTCCAGAGCATTTCCCATACTATTTGCCGGTGTAGTCACCCCATAGTTGAATCTCTATGACTGAAATCATGAATTTCATCTGGCAATTGTTTGTAAAACCTCTATAAAGAATCGTCTCTGTTAAATACCTAATGACTCTAACATCTGCCTCCTTGAGAATCAAAGACTTGTCATTGGACAAATTATTCAATAACACCTGTTCCTCTTTCGCTTCTTACAGATTACTGTCACACGTTCTATTGCCCAGGATACCAGATACTCATAAAGCTGACTATATGTAGCTATGAGAAAAGTGTTAGAAACTGAAATCAAGGTCAAAGGGGTCGGATTGACAGTGACCATCATTACTGCCAGGAATACTATGTTAATTTATAGATGTGACAAAATATGTCCACTCTGGTCCACAAATGTATTTAATGTAGATGTGGGCATGAAAACGTAGACCTTAATTGAAAAGGTCTGTTTTTCTTTGATGGGCATCATGATGACAAATTAGGAATGGAACTCTACTATGTTCTGGCAGGATAATGGAAAATGACATATCTGCTATCCCCTGATAGATCTATCAGTCAAGTCATTTCTCAAACCACTAACCTTGACAATTCTCTCTGTATGGCTGCTTTCTCTCCTTACCCCTTGGTTCCTCTCTCTGTGTCCCTCCCCATTTGCCTCTTCTTGTGTCCTTCTTGCTCTGTGGTTCTTCTTTCTGCTTCATCTGGTCTCCTCCCTCTCTCTCTCTCTGTCTCCGCCGCATGACTTTTCTCTTTCTCTGGCTTCTCTCTCTCTCTCTTTCTGCCTCCTGTCTCCTCCTGCTTTTCTCGAATACTGGCAATAGCTATGTAATACTTCAACAAGCATGTGTAGCCTGACTTTATGGAAGATCTCCTATATTAAATGAGCATTTTTAAGGTCATGTATCTTCAAAATGGCAGAAATGATCAACTTCAAACAAATAAAAGCACGCAAAGGGAAGAATTCTCTTCTCAGGAAGCAGAGGGTGGCATTTCAAACAGAGCCACAGAATTGGCCACATGCCAGCAAAATGGGTATAAAAAGAGTAAGGGGAGAGGAGCCAGATCCTATCTTTAAAACAGAAGTTTGCAGTTTAAATGTAGTTGTGCAGGCTTCTCTAAAGTCTGGTATGGAGCATGTCTACACTGTGTATTACTACACTGCCAAATACGGTCTCAGGAACTGGTTCAAAAGTTATAACTTCCAGCTTGGACTGCCCCTTCCTAATGGCTTATGGAATGCTATTTTGTATTAGAAAGTTACATTTTGAAAGAAACCCATCATGTGACTTCTTACTCTGAGCAGCCTGGTTGCTCTTATCATTACTGCTGTTCCCATTGCAAAATTCACTTATTAATGTGTTGCGTTGTCATTATCAACAAGCCAGAAAAGTACAGGGAACTGCTTCTCATCTTTAAAATATATTTATAGAGATATAAAAAAAAAAAACAGAAACAAAAACTAAAATGAAGAAGACAAAAACAAATATTAGGATTGGTAAGAGTATGGTAGAAAATACGAGAAATTCCCAATTAAATGCCTTAAAACTACCATTTCAAATGACATTTGGATGTTAACTTGACGGTACTCAGTACAACTATGTAACTTAGGCATTGCTCATTATACCTAAAAGGTGTTGTGAGTTAGTCATATAGGAGCAACTTTAACTTGTGGATTCAGACTTGAAACTTGGAATGGTTACCTGAGCACAGCTCCCCTGTTTGTAAAGGAATCATGTACACATTTCTTTCTAACCAAGTAAAAAAGTTTGTGTTTATCAGAGAAACACACTTGGGGTAGGAAAGGTGATAGTGGTCCTAGTTCTAGCTAACTTTGTTGGACATGTCGGGAACCAGGTTGTATATGAGAGAAGGATCAGCATAGGTCATAGAAAGGTCAGCATAGTTCAAACTAGATAAAGGACAGTTTAGGGCACTTGCAGAGTTCTCTCTCTACCTTTCCCCAAGCAGAAACATGCATCTTACTGAGTGTGAACTGAATTACGCCCAGTCACTTCCAACAAATAATAACTTTGTAACTACTAGTAGCATTATTCATTATCCAAAAATTAATCTGCTGCAGGTATTTAACTACTTCCAAGCTCTAGTCTAGTCTATAGAGCATGAATTTGTCAGACAAATTGATTTGGGGGGAGATAATTCATGATTTTGTCATTCAAATAGGGAAAAAAGTGTTTTTAAAGTAAACAAAATGGATCATTATGTAATTTGAGAAATGCAGAAAAGTTGATACCAGAATGGAAAGAGAAATGCTTTTGTGACTCATGGAATTGCATGTATGAGATGGGATCATGGTATTTGTGATAAGGGAGACTCTATTCAAGTATCACTCCCCCTCACAAATTATTCTTAAGGCCAGCCTGTTGCCAGCTTCATAAACCATTGCGCAAAATGTACCGACTCATGGGGGAAATGGGCAAGCCAACCTACCTAAGCTATTTTTAAAAAATATTGATGGCTGTGGTAGGGTTGGCCAGGTTGATTGAAACCGATTCTTCCAACAAGCCCACAGTTATGTTATTATTTACAAACCTGTCTGATGTTAACTAACTTCTGAACATCTCTTTCCTATACAACTGTTCTTTTCGACTCATTCATCTGCAAGTTTCTTCTATCCTTTTTGATGTGGGGATGAGGTGGAAGTTTAGGACCTTGTTTGTGAGAAAGGAAATCACCAGTCTGCTGGAGAGCTGAATAATATAGAAAGAACCAATAGATCTGTGTAAGTCAGAGGTACTGAACAAATATATATATCTGCTTAATATATCTGTTTAATGACATCAAGCTCTGTCCTCTGTTTTGCAGCATGTGTTTTTCAAAATTTAAACATGTCGTGCATCATCCTAATATTTTATTGTGGTTGAAACAGAACCATCATTTATAGAACTAATCCTCTATGTAAGAGTTCTTGTTGTTATGTTATACCAGAAATTAGATAATCAGGCAGTTTGATTGATTGATTGGATGTCTTTAATGGTTTTGTGTTAGTTTCCTGGTGACACTTGACAAAATACCAGTCTAAGGTTTTCAGTAATGTATCTGCTAAGTGAAGCCCAAATTAATAAAGAAAAACAGATGATGTAATGATGGAATACCCTTCCCTCCCACTCTCAGATCTTCACATACTTGTATAATCCATGAAACTTCTTCATAGGGCTTAGATGCATCAAAAATTTAAGGTGGCAATTGGCACACTTCTGAAAAGACAATGCTGTGTAACTTTATATTCAATTTTTAAAAAAGAAAATATCCAGTTTATGAATGTGGGATGTTGTGCTTCTGTACCCAGGACTCAGAATGCCAGGAAATGGACCAATATTGCTGCACAATATCATGTCAGCATTGCCACCAGGAAAAAGGATCCCAGGCTTTACATAACAAAGGACAGCCTGAATGTTGACAACACCAATGGTAGCAGTCAAGACGGTCTACAGAATACCCTCTTGTGCTCACTACCATTTACACTTGTTGAAAAACTGCCCAACAAAGAAATTGCTTTGTAAGGTGAGAAATGGTTAACTGATGAAAAAAGGAGTCAGCTTCTGGGATTTTCTCTTGCTTCATGTCTCAGGGCTTTTTTGAATATGCCTTACAAAGCTGTATGCTAATTATCTGGAGATACATGGCAAAATGTACCTGTCTTTTGACTGTTTCTGTGATGTTTCAAACATCAAGCTTCCTGGGTCACAAAGCTGCAATTACGTATTTACTTTGGAACATCCTTAGTAGTAAGCCTGTTCAAAAAGCATTCTTAGTATTATAACATAGTGGCTGTTTTCCCTTTTGAAAAGCCTTTTTAAAGGATCAATATTTCAGCACTTGCAGCTTGGATTCTTTACACATAATAGAAATTGTGTAGACTAACCATTCTCTTTCAAGATAAGCAAGATTGGTTGTTTACAGTTGTAAGAGCTATTTTAAATCTGGGAATGTTTAGGGTAACTTGCTGTGCACAGGGTTGTAAGGCCATTTTGCATGCAATCAAATGTTATGCCTCATGAGAAAGAATGCACATGCTTTCCATTTTTCTGCCCTCCTCTTCTAAGCACTTACCATGTTTGGCTGCAAGGGATACCAGATCACCACTGGAGCATCTTTTTATACTGGGAGGAGACTGGGACTAGAAGTCTTTCCCTGTGGGAAATAAAAATACCTTGTTTGTGTCAATATCCCATGCTAAGATGGTCCTCAAACATGTGAGGCACAGTGCTCATAGTTGGTTGCTTTATATAAACTGATCTGCTATAGTGGTGTTATATTTTCTTTTAAAAGAAAACCTGCTGTGATCTGGACAGCCTTTATATTGAGTACATGGAATTCAATGAAGCAAACTTAGTTACAAGCATGTTTGAGCATACCATGCACGATCGTCCAAATTGATTTCGTTGTGGATGCTCTGGTGGTATCACACTGTTTGCTTACCTGGAATACATATTTCTCAAACTTGTTCATGCCCGCTGCTCCTGTGTACAAAAAATGTTTAATCAATAATTCAAACAACTCAGAAGTGGATACACAATAAATCTGTATGGGAAAACTTTTTTTACACCATTTTTATTCTCTTTCTTTAGTATAGTCTTTCACTCTTCTAGTCACAATCATTTCCTTTCAGATGTTAAGGAAAAGCATGTTTCCCAGCAATCCACTCTGGAGTATGAGAAACACAGCAGTAGATTCATTGAGAGATTGTGCTAGGACTATTGGGAGAATGTCTTAATCAATTTCATTCATATATATGATTAAGACTATATATATGATTAAGACTATTGGGAGAATGTCTTAATCAATTTCATTCATATATATATAAACAGGCTTTGGTGAGTCAGCTCCTCCATAAGTTCCACTGATTCATATGGGCCTACTTTAGTTGCAATTTACTATGCTAGGCAACAGGATTTCAGCCTATATGAGAACTGAATATATACATACAGGAAAGATCCACTCTGTATAGCATATAGTAACCCCATGCCAACACTGCACAATGAAGTTTATGTACCGCAAAACAAGTGATTTGGTGGCAGTGGTGCACAATCTATATGCTATATAGGCAGGGCCAATAAGAACTGGAGCTGAAAGTCTCTTTGCACTGCAGGAATGAGATCTATTCAATTATCCCATGCAAAGACATCTTTAGACAATGTTGAAGTGAAAATTCAAATTAGATCTATTGAAATTACAAGTGATTTTTTTCTTTGTGGGATATTTATTTATTTATTTATTTATTTATTTATTTATTTATTTATTTATTTATTTATTTATTTATTTATATGCCACCTTTTCCCCCTAGGAGACCCAAGATGGCTCACAACAGATAAAATAGGAAATTTTAAAACACTGTATAATAGTACTAAAAGCCATAATGATAAAACTTCCCCAGAAGAGCTGCAAAACTTGGAAAATCATTTGTACACATATGGGGCAGTTAAAACCCTTTTTGTTTAACAGATTTTTCTTTTGATGCCAATTAGATTAAAATATAACATATACATGTGTATTTTTAAAGTCTGTGTAGACCCGCACTACCAAAATTCTGAACTACTGCTGGTTGGAAATTCATTATATCATCCATCTGCTCCTAAGTTATGCTAACTATAAGTTTGAACAAGACATAAACCAGCTGAACATGAGCCTTTAATGAGATTATGGCCAAAATCCTGTAAAGTCACACTAGAGTAGTCTTATCGAATCAGTGGTGAATTTGGTGAATTGACTCCTCCATAAGTTCTGATGATTCAATTGGCCTACTCTAGTTGCAACTTACTGTGCTAGGCAACGGGATTCCAAAACTGCCAATTGCTTTTCAAGGCAGGATCAACAGGTCCATCCATATTCAAGACTCTGGAATTAATTGTAGCATTCCCAACTTTGCTGAAATACTCAGTCATTGATGCCACCGTTCAGAAAGGATGCTGACAGGTTTGGATAGATAATTCAGAAAAGCATTATTATCAAGAATCCAGAGTGTGAATGTAACATCCAGAGTGCTGTTTTTCATAAGCTGTCACCAATGCCAGCTAAAGTCCTGAAGAACAGTAGGGGTAAATATATAAATATAGTTTCTATGACATATGCAAGCTTGAGTGAGCTTGCTTGACATTTATCTGTGACCCAAATGGATCCTAGATGTCTGTCGTGCTCCTGAAATGTAAAGAGATAATCCAAGTTCTTTGTATATTTACATAAAACATTGTATAGTAGTTTTGTTTTGAAAGCGGAATGGAGCATGTTCCATAAAGAAGATGTATTGTGTATATAGAGAAGCTCATAAGGATAGCTTAACCTCATTGTAAAACCAAAGAAAGAAAGGAGGAAAGAAAGAAAGAAAACTCACAGTCAGCTAGCTATAGGAAGGCATATCATAAACAATGGGAACAACTGTTAAAGGAGTTTTTGTGTGCCATTTTTACATGCTATTTGTTGATGGCAGAGATTTAGCAGGTCCAGTCAAGAAATGTAGAAAACAAACAAATCTATTTTCCAAAGGCTTCATCATCCAAGTGCTTGGCCTTCCAAACACGTTGGCTCCTTCCATACCATTTGAGTAGATCAGGACACCTTCAACCCCAAGTATCCAGAAAGTCCAGCTTCATTAGCAGAAGCAGATTTCTTTTATCTATGTAGAGACTTTGCAGATCCTCTCAGCTTGAGTAGAACTGTAAGGAATAGTCTACCTTTTACCCATGCAGACAGTAGCAGCGAACAAACTGTAGCAATGCCTTTTCCACTTCCTCCTAAACAGGTAGTAACCACGGTCAAACAAGAACATGATGAATGGATGGATTTTTTTTCAAGGGATTTAACACTGAACCTTTCAGTGAAAATAAAATAAATGTGAAGTGTGAGGAGGATGCAGCAATATGTTGCTTGGTGACATGCTCTACTGGAATTGTATTTAAAGGGATACAGGTTTACAAATTTGGGATAAAAGTAATAGTGGATACTTCTAGACATGGTGTTCTGAGTGGTACCCCACTGTAAATCTTTCACTGTGAGTGGACCTGCTTAACCTCCACATGACTGGGGATGTGACAGTGTTTCTCTAGGCAGATCTTGCCATGTTTGGTGCATAGCACTGGCTGTGATACACCTTTGTGGTTAAGGAAGTTCTGAATAAATTATCTGACAAGTGTTTTAACAATCTCCCCTCCAATTTTTTTTTATTTGTAAAACCAATTACTGGTTGTTTTGTGATATTAAGGTCCTAGGCATGTATATGTTATGATAACTGCCAATCCAGGAAACATCAACAATGCTAAGAGGAGGAGTGGGCTTACAGAAGTTCTGGGCGTGCAGCGAGGAGCTAGCTCCACCCCATTCCTTATTGTCTTGTTCATGCAGGCAGTGACATGACTGGAAGAGAGAAGGGCCCTGCTCACATGCAGGCTTCACATGCAAGCAAGAATCCAGGTTTTCCAGAGTGCTTGAGCAGGAATCTCTTCTCTTCAGACTTGTTGCTGGCTGTATGAGCAGAATGATGAAGGAAGAGAGTGGGGCTACCTTCTTCCCTGTAACCATGTTTATGTTTCCAGATTATAGAACAACTGAATAGGGCTTGAGGGACGTGAGATGCTACTGCAACTGATGACCAACCAGTGGTTATGTTGAACCAGTTTATGCCTAGGTAGTCTGGAGCCTATTTTGTTATGATTGAACCTTTTCTGCTGGTCAGACAATAACAGGTGGGAGGTCCATTTAACCTGTGTGGCATATCTTTACAAATTGGTCTCTCTGACTGAGGGATGTGTGTAGAAAATCTGTGTTTGCTGGGAGCGATGGAAGAACAAACCTGAAACTGTATGTTTCCGACTTCCTTCTTGGGAATGAAAGCTGCTTGGGGAGATATGGAATTTCCATTGTCTAGTCCAGTGGTTCTTAACGTGGGCGATAATGCCCCCCAGGGGGCGATTTCATTTTTCAGGGGGGCAGTAGAACAAAAAGGGGCGGTGTGGGGGCGCTGGAGCAGAAGGGGGCGGTGTGGGGGCTCTGGAGCAAGCCAAACCTGTGAAGATGGCTGCAGCCTTTTTACAGTGTGCATGAATATATATTTTCCTCCAATCTTAATTTAGTTTCAGAGTTTTTGTCTTGAAATTTTTAGTTCCTGCATTGCGGTTTGTTTTTATGCCCTTTTTATACTGTATTTCTTTTGCGTCTTAAAATTCGTTTGCAACTAAATTATTAAATGTTACTTTTTGGGGGCATTTCATTTTCTTGGAATTGAATTTTGTTTTCAGGGGTCATTGGATTTAAGTGTCTTAAATAAATAAATAAATAAATAAATAAATAAATAAATAAATAAATAAATAAATAAATAAATAAATATCATGACCATAGGGAGGGGGGCGAGGGGGGCGGTGATAACTTCCTCAATGGCTCAAGGGGGCGTTTCTTTCAAAAAGGTTAAGAACCACTGGTCTAGTCAAGGTGATAACAAAGGCTTACCAGGTGGAGACCATGGTTTTGCACTTCAGGATTTACCTAGCATTGTATGGTTATAGAAGGAATGGGTAAGAATGCTCCTTTGCCTTTTACCTGTTCTAATACTTGGGAGGAATTCAAGGATTCGTGGTAAAATTCATGGTTCTGAGATCCAAATAAAATCTTGCTTCCTCTAATCTCAATGAGACTCCATTATTGTCCTTTGGAGTAACTAATGCATGTGAACAGAACAAATTTGATGTGTGAATAATATTCACACTTCAGTTATTACTCATTTTAACGAAAGCTGATGAAAAGCAGGGAAAGCTTCAGTGATATAGATTAGATTGAAATGCCTGTTGTGATTCAGGCTTTTAAAAAGTCTTTAAAGCTTTAATTAAGAAGTCATCTTGGTTGTCTTTTACTCCTGGCAAATGTATTACTGGTTGAGTTCAAAGCACTATCACAAAAACCTAGTCCGAAGAGCTTTGCAGTTATTTAATCTGTTTTCCTAGAGCTTTAAAATGAAATTGCCTCTGACAAATGTAAACTCATTATTATGTCTTATTTATATAGTAAGTATTTTATGTTAATTTTAATAAAGCAATCCACTTTTACACATTTGGGCACAGGGTATCAATGGCTGATGCATGCAAAACGTTGTTTGGCCAGTAACTGGAACACCATCCCTTATGACCTATGACAAAACACAGCAGTCTATGGAACGAAAGGTTATGAGAGAGGCTAATCTCTTCTCTTGACCTCTAATTTATGCCAGACAGTCTTGCTTCCTCCTTTTGAATGGAAAGCATTTTCAATAGATAGCTTCCCTCATACAAGGGTTTGTTTTCTCCTCAATTTTCAACACGGACACACAATAGAAGGGTTTTAAAAAACCTTGAATTTTCAATATACTCACTTCCAACTCAGAAAATGAATGGTTCTTCTGCAGTATTCATATTGCACAATACATATTCATTAGTTAAATTACTAGAAGACCAGGCAAAATTTGTAGAAGACCACTAAACACACTAGCGAAGGAGTGGGTGAATCCCAGGCCTCTGAGGGTCACAGAAAACTACTTCCATACCTTAGAGGGCTGCACACATTCCCATCTCCCCACCCCATAATATTTTTTATATTTTTTAAACCGGGGCTGGGAGTACTCAATAGCAAAGCTCCCAGGTTTAAAGCTTGTCTTCCCCTTTATTAACTGGGGAAATTCCAGGAATGTGTGCAGAACAGATGAGGCAATGGACAGACTGGATATTATTTTAAAAGGAGCTAAGCTTTATTACCCATTAAGAAAAAGAATACAACACAATAGACAGGATCCTCCATGTGTAATGCTGATGTTTTCATCAGTCATGAACTTGAGGAACTGGATCCACTGAAAGGCTCCTTCAGATTCCTAGGCATATAGTTTTATATTTGAATTCAAGTGGCTGTGTGCCACCTCCTTGTTTTTCTTTTATTACTGACTATAGAAAACGAACTTGTAAATGGAAAACTTAACAGAATTTACATACCAATTTACATACCCTCATATACATACTCCATTCCTGTCCATCACAGAACAGCACCATGCTGAATGTTACGAGTTCTATATTTAGTAAATAGAGCACACAGAGTTGATTACATGATTCTTTTTCTGCTGTATACGTGGTCTAATGAAAGTAATTTTATTTCTCAAAAGTGCCATCTTGATTTATGTATTAAAGGCTGGTCTCAGAAATATGAGCTCTGGGAAGTCATGTACAGAGGATGACAGTTAAGACTGGATCCATTATTTTCCTTGTGGAATATTTTATGTAGCCAGTGGCAGTATTTTTCATGGCTTTCCTGGATTTTTCCCCTTTCAGCCAACCCAGCTCTAGTGAAGGCGAATGAAAATTGCATCTACTTTGCTGGTAACTCTCTTGGTCTCCAGCCAAAGAAAATCAAAACTTACTTGGATGAAGAACTTGACAAGTGGGCCAAAGCGTGAGTAGTTTACAGTTTACAGTGACATAAATGAGTTTATGTTAGCATGTAAAGCCCTTAATAGTTTAACACCATGTTACCCGTCTGAGCACCTCTCCCTCAAAATATCTGCCCATCCCACCTGGATCTCTTATATGGGGATTCACAAAAAATCAGAGAAGACCTGAAAACAAATAAACAAAAAAAGACACATATAGGAAGTGGAAGGAAGGCCAGGGCACAAAGGAAGAGTATAGACAAGCAGGAAGGAATTGCAGGGATCGCATTAAAAAGGCAAAAGCTGAGAATGAGCTGAGGCTAGCTAGAGACACCGAAAGCAACAAAAAACCATTCTTCAGGTACGTATGCAGCAAAAGACAAGGAAAAGAAACAGTGACTCAGCTGCTCAGTGGAGATGGGAAAATGATAAACAGAAGACAAAGAAAAGGCAGAAGTGCTCAATTCCCTTTTTAGCTCAGTCTTTTCCCAAAGGACAGTTTATGACCCTCCAGACAACTGCAAAGTGAAGGTGGAGGGGACAAGATTGCAGTTGGAGATTGATAAACAAATAGTCAAGGGATACCTCACTACCTTGAACGGGTTCAAATCTCCAGCATCAGATGAATTGGAAAAAAGGCATCTAAATGCATTAACAAATCCCAGCTCTGTGATTCTCTGATTCTTAAACAGCCTTGAACCATCAGGACAAGCAATACAAAATAACATATAGTCACAAACTAAAACTGAAGAAAATACAATGATTGAAACTTCTTCATGTAATAAAGACAATGATGGTCAAGCCATGCATTTTTAGATGGAAAGAAAAGTGGTGTGCAATTTTTTTCATGTAACACCTGTAATCAACTTTTAAAATAAACACCTGTGGCAAACCCCAGAAAACAGCTGGAAAGACAGATTACTAAATTTCAGTGGACGGATGTGCAACCCCCGGGCTGCTGGCAAAATAGAGAACTGCCCCTCGGTCTGTTGGGATTATTGGCATCTGATTTAGAGGCCACCTCTCTCAGCACATTTATCTGACTTGTATTAGAAGTATATGTGTGAAAAACACTACCAGACAATTGTATGTAACCTCTAAGTCCAACATGCAATATAGGGATAAAAAAACTCGATAACAAAGGTAAACAACTTTGCCTGTCAACAATGGTAAAGTTTACTTGTCAACAAAGGTAAACAACTTTCTCAGCTTTAATCCAATGTGCTTTTAATGTCTAATACATGTGGACAACACTCAGAGTATGACTTGAAGCAGCTGGGAGGAGACTGCACTGGCCATTTATCCCACAATTCACATTAGATTGATCACAGATGAAATCAAATCAAACCCCAGTAACTTTATGACATAAATCTCAGTGTGATGGAAACCTATTGTGGAATTCTTTTAAATGGGGAGCTGTCTGTTTTTTTTGTCAGCTGGCTGGGGTGGGTTAAATTTGTTCCAATTAGTTTTATGTCACTTTTGTGCACTTTCTGCCAGTGTGGTTGGCTGATCTCATGCAAAGGGGTGCTCCCTGGGATGTCAGTTCCCCACAACCATGTACCCTAACTCTTGAAACAATTTAAAAAACAAAAAACAAAAAAGGTTTGATTCAGCATCATTATGTCATTTAGGACAGTGGTTCTTAACCTTGGTTACTCAGGTGTTTTTGAACTGCAACTCCCAGAAACCCCAGCCAGCACAGCTGGTGGTGCAGGCTTCTGGGAGTTGCAGTCCAAAAACACCTGAGTAACCCAAGGTTAAGAACCACTGATTTAGGAGAACTCAATAAAAGAGAAAGAAGAAAATTGCCAATGAGCACCTTCTTAGCACCTTAAGGCAGCTTTTACTGTAGGAGGTCTGTGCAAAAAGTACTATCTGCCTCTGCTGACTTCTGCAAATTGTTGTTTGGAAAGCTACAGTGCTTTCACTGGGGATACTTAATCTGTGAATCACAGAGAATCAATCCATAATTACTCCACTGTGAAGTCACATCCTTAGTCTGATCTACCCAGCAGAGTTCTCATAGGTCACTCACTCACTCCCACAGTGCCTCCAGCTCTGAAATAAGGGGACAGTGAACTGTATTAGCTTTAGAGTTTGAATTAGTTTGGTTATTTCTAGCATGTTTCACACCAAATAATAGCTTAGAAAGGACAGACATCTTTATTGTAAATATGAGAAGATATATTGGGTTGGCAAGTTGATATAACGATTCCCAATCCCAATTACACTAATGTCTTCAAAAAAGTTGCTGGGTTAGTCTGTGCAAGCAAAAAGTAAATAAAAGAAATGCTGTGGCACCTTGAAGACTAGAGTAGAGATTTTCCTGGTTATTCTATGTAGAAAAGGGGCAAAAGAATGTTCATTGTTGGCAAAAGATGGCATAGATCACATTAGCTGAGGAACAAGTTAAATGTACATCTGATGTGGAGGGTGACCTTGTTGAGGCCTGTCATTGTGCTGACAGAGTAGATGTGGGGATAGAACTGGCATCTGGGGCTTATAGGAGGGTTAAGTTCCCACCTCTGCTTCAGTGTTATATATAATTCTTTAACCATCTGGGATGGGTATAGTCTGAGAAATACCTTTTATAGATGCATGAGTTTGGAGTCCCTATCTTTGGTCTCAACAAATGTGATCATATCTAAGGTGTCACTTTAGCCTTGTCTATGGGTATCTGTATGTGTGTATATAGGTACATACAAAACTACATTCATTAATTTGAGAAAATGCAGAGTTTAAAAAAGACCGCTTGCCAAAAATATAAATTTAGGTCATAGAAAAGTATTTGGGAAATAGGAGAAATGCTCAGTGGATGGTACTGCAATTTCAGAGAACCCGAAGAAAGGTAAATGTCAAAATAAGGCCAGACCAAAATAGAAGAGTCAAAAAGAGCAACTTCTATTTAGGAAAAGTCAGTGCACAAAATCCAGTACAAATGCAAGGTATGGAAGGCTAAAAACTGATGAGAAATGTGTCAGGAACTTTTTGTTTCTAGTTGAATAAAGTGCCAGTCAGAAGTTTCTGACACTGATAACTACTTACTGACTTATATCTGGGCCTGATGAGCTGGGATTTTGCAGCAGGCAGGCAGAAAAGACAGATGCAACACAAGTAAGGAATGGAAGCAAATAAATGTTAGTTACATTTTCATTACCTTTGAGAAATCCAGGTTATATAATGCTTTATTATGGCACTAATCTATTTTATAGATCAGTTAACTTCATTTCTTTCAGCTTGCCAGGGATATGGCTTATGTGACAGAAGATGAAACTGTTGTCTCTAAAGGGGCATCACTGTGTTACCAACCATCTTGTTAAATCTGTCTCTTCTCATCATCAGCACAGAATCCATTACTGACAACTCCTCTCTTCACTTATTCCAAAAGATAATACGTCTTGCCAAAGCCCATACAGCAATCATCATTCCATAAATATACACACTCGTCCTAATAGTGCATTAAAATTTCAGTATAGTTTAGTAAACTAAAACAGGAGAAAGAAAAAAGAAAATTATAGAAAGCAAAAAGGTTGTATACGCAGCAGCGCCACTCCTTCATTTTACTCTACTGTCGCAGAAAATGGCTGTGTACTGTTTATAATTTCCCCTTTCCTCTGTTTAAATTCCTGATCAGGCTTTTAGCTGTATGAATGCTGAGTGGAGTGTGGAGGATCCGTTGTGGTATTGCTGTGCCCTGGGAGTGAACAGTGGCTCCCTCCTCCACCACAATGTCACCTTGGAACTGCATAAATATCCCAATAAGACCTGTTTTTTCATCTTTATCTGAAGACAATGTAGATGCCTAATTCCAGTTGTTTAAATGAAAAGAAATCATTCTCATAAATCAGATTTATCAAGGGCCTCAGGGTCAGCTCTCCCATTGTGACAGAAGATAAAACTACCAGGCCTGGTGAGCTGGGCTTCCCTGAGGCAGCATATTTGAGGTGCCACAATCAAAAAATAACAAATGGTTACTTAAATACTTGGTGACAACTCTGACAGGAAATGCCTCAAGAACCCACTTCCATCCCTGGAAGTAAAAATACAGTAACAACAACAGAACTAACTATCTGGTACACTTGTATGAAGTTGTCATAATAACATCAATTTCAATTTATTGTCATTGAACATGTATACACCGAAATTCACATACAATGCAATTCACAAAGAACACTCAGAGACCAGACCAAAAACACACATGCCTTGCCTTGACCCTGTGCACCTTGACTTAGATGAGTGAGAAATGATACCTGCCTCAATAGGAAAATATTTTGAACTGTTCCTGAAAGCCTTGCTGCCTTTTCCATTTGGGGGATTTGGATTTATTCTACACGGATGTTTTTTCCCCTTCACCTCAGTGTCATAATAACTACAGTGAAATATCTGCAAGAGCTCAAAAGAACTTTACATAAAATATTTAAAATATAGGATCATTTCTGCTGGGAGATGAGAAGGGAAGGAAGATGTCTTATGTCTGTGAATCTTATGGCAGAGTCTCATTTGTGGCCTACTGTCCCTGAGTTAACTAAAAATGAAGATCTATAATATAAATTTCCCTCTGCATTAGTAACCACATTTTTCTACTTAAGTGGCAGAAGCTAGTCAGCCATTGAGCCACCTCCTGCTCCTGACATGATATAGCTGGGGGAAACTAACAGAACACCCTGAAGGCTGTTGCCTGAGGCAGAGAAGACACAGATTTTTCCCTTCTTTTCAGAGGTCCCTGACCGTAAGATGCTTTTTGGCTTAGCCCAGCAACAAGGGGGGGGGGGAACTGCTGCAGTAGCAAACTAGAGTGGTTGGAGGGCAAGAGGTAACACTGATGTGCAGTCATTCTTGACAACTCAGTCATGAAGGAGAGAGACTTTGACTTTTGTATATTATTTATTCAGACAGTAGGAGCCATCCATCAGGAAATGCACACCTTTATCAAAATGAAAGAGAAAAGGTTCCCAATTAGTTGGTTCCTAAGTGTTTTCAATACTAGAATCAGTATTTGGAAAATTCAGTTTGTTCTTCATTAGTAGATTATAAAGCATTTGCAGGGTATCTTTCAGAAAGTGTGTGGTACAATAAGAGTGCCAGAGAATTCATTTTATCTTGAACTGCACTGGTGCAGCGTCAAAAGATCACTACGGGCTCACTGTCCACCCTTAGGTTCTTTCACTGTCTGCTGAAGCTAATGAAAGGTTTGTCTTGTCTCCAAGCTGGTGGGTGTGGTGAATGAAGAAGAGACCTAGGTGTAAAGTAGTTATGGCAGTAGCAGTATCTCTCATCCATTCAGAGAATGAAAGGTGAAAAGAATTCCCTTTGTTGTAGACAGACAGATTTACTTTAGAATGTTGCTCTCTTGGGAACTTGCCAAAAAATATGATAGTTTACAGTGCTTCTGTCTATAGCTGTGCAAGTTTATTCCCTAATTTGGCTTACAGTCCAAACTATAGATTTTGATTTGGGTGTGATTTGGTTCACAGCAATTTGGACTCATTCTGATCTGAATTGTACTTGATTCAGAATCGAAAAATTCAGAAATCAGATTCTTCACATTTCTCATTCACTTGCATTGGAAAATTAAACAGGTTGTAACTGCCTCTATATATATCGTATTTTTCGCTCCATAAGACGCACCTTTCCATAAGACGCACCAATTTTTTAGGAGAAGAAAACAGGAAAATATAATCTGTTTTCTTCGCTCCATAAGACGCACAGACTTTCTACCCCTCTGTTTTGTGGGGGAAAAGTGCGTCTTATGGTGCGAAAAATACAGTATCTACACAACATGCTGTCTCCTAGTTTCATATATATATGAAAAGCAAGCAAAGAGCTGTATGAGAGATCTGAATACATAATTTTTGCGGCTTCACACAATCTATCCATGAAAGTGCTCTAGCTGCAAAGTATTTACTTATTTATTTTATTAAAAATAAATTATCCTGCTCTTCTCTTTAAAAAAATATTCAAAGTAGCTGACATCATTGGGAGACAAGATTTAAAAGCTAAAGGCAGTAAATATACAAATATTTAAAAAATAATTAAACAATCATCGAAAGATAGTATTCTGCATAGGAATCATAACAATTCTGCACAGTTTGGTAGGTCTTCCTCCTATCCCTTATTAAAAGGGTTTTTAAAAATCATCCAAAAATACATTCATAAAAACAACAAGGCAGCACAATGCATTAAAAAAAATCTCTCACATGGTAAATGGAGATGGTGTAACGTAAGAGTTGTGTGATCCCTGTAACCAGCCCGTTAACAATCTGGCTGCAGTGTTTGGGGCCCATTGAAGTTTCTGAACACTTTTCAAAGGCAGCCCTACACATAGTGCATTACCATAATTTAAGCTGGGATGTAACTAAGGCATGTGTCACCGTGGCCAGATCAGAGCTCTTCAGGAACAGGTGCAGCTGGTACTGGTGGGATTCTCCTCCAAGACTGTAAGCTAGAGGGTCTCTTGCCCACACGTTTAGCTCCCAAAGCTAATGTCCCTTATTCACTTCGGAGTCTGGATAAATTTCCCAACTGAA
Organism: Pogona vitticeps; assembly: GCF_051106095.1. Classification (NCBI taxonomy): domain Eukaryota; kingdom Metazoa; phylum Chordata; class Lepidosauria; order Squamata; family Agamidae; genus Pogona; species Pogona vitticeps. Next base: position 220,738,862 of record NC_135783.1, on the reverse strand, counting down.
ATATATTTGTATACTAAACCACCTTGACTGCAACAAATCTAAAGCCTGGGTCTTGGAAGGCCACTGCTGAATATTACTTTCTGCAGACTGTGAAATACACCAGATGCTTCAAATGCCAGACCACATGTGGTCAAAAGGGAAAACGACAGAAGTGGAGTCCAGAGGAAAAAAAAAAAGGACGAAACATTTAGGTCAGTTGGGAGAACATGAAAGGCTACAAGCTGTGAAGAGACAAAGCAGTAGAGAAAGGAAGCTGATAGCATTCTAAACAAAGGGCCCGTGTTGGGAAAAATGTTCTGATCTTATCGCAAAGAAGTAGTGAAAAACGCTTTCACAGAATGCTAGTATATCAATAAATAGATTTGTATAGGCAAGATATCTAGACAACTAAGCCGAAATAACTGATCCCTTTCATGGTGTCTTAGAAATCAGCATTCTATGGTCATGCCATGATTTTTCCCATGCTGTCCCACACCAGGAATGCTTTGGAATTATGTTGTATCTCCTATTTGTTGGTTACAGTTCTATTACAGCTTTTCTTTTGTGAACTCATGGCAGTATACATGACTCTTCTGCAAGACACTTTACCCTCATAATAGCTGTCTAAGACAGGTCAGATGGGTGGAATGTGACTAGACTAATATAACCCATTGAGTTTTATGACTAAATGGGGACTGGGCCATTGCCCTCCCAGATCTCAGTCTAGCATTCTAACCACTACACTATCCATGCCAATCTTTTGGCCTCTCATTCTTGATGAGAAACTGAGTAGGGAGGGAATCACTCTTTCCTCACAGCAAAATTTATCTGCATAAGGTTTTTTTTTCCCCATGGAGTAATCTAGAGGGAAGTCTTATGGGATCTCTGGAAAGTTTTATAGTTATTTTTTGTGGAAGAAATGCCAGGCTGCACAAGATTATGTCATGCACCTAGAATGCAATCTTTCTTGCAGAGGATTCCCCTGGAAGTAGGGTTGCCAGACGTCAGGCAAAAGTAGGACATGTCCTCCTTTTTAGCCTAATGTCCTCCGTCAGGCAAGCAAAGATAAAAACCTTTAAAATATCAGGCTTTTGTATATTTTATGTTATAATTTTTGATGGGAGGGGGAGGGAAGGAAGGAACCGCCCTTTCTCTGCCCCTACCTGCCTGCCTGCCCCCCGTTACCTAACGCTGGAGAGCAGCCCTTGCCCCCTCCTGCTGCCACCGTGGCTGCTCGGTGATTCGCCATGCCTGCCCAGTCCACATGGAGCCCAGAAAGGCAGCGTGAGTGGAGTGCCACTCGCCGAGCCAGGCAGGAGCAAGCAGCGCCCAAGCACATCAATGGGAAGGCGAGCACCCGGGCTGTGTATGTACAAAGTTGCTTTTGGGGACTCCAACTCCTGCACTCCCCAGCCTTGAACTTATGACCCTCGGGGGAGGGGAGGCTGCCTCATTCGGGTTTTGCCTGGCGCCGCTTTCCCCCTGCCTGCGCTGGAGCCTTGTTTGGGCATCCAGATTTATTTATTTATTTATTGGACTTAGCAAGGTTGAGCCTGTGCAGAGTGTGAGCAGCCAGGGGATCCCGCAGCCAGGCCAGGGTGGGTTTGGGTACAAATTGCTGTTTAAATAATGTTTTTTGGTATTTTGAAGGAAAAAAAAGCCTCCATTGAATTTATTTTTATTTTTTAACATGACTATTTCTTGGTCAGTTCATTAAGAGACATTTATTGGCAGCTATTGTTATAAAATTGTATTGATTGTGGGTTTAATCTGGAACAATTCAAATGAAACATTCAATACATCCTCCTCTGTCCTCCTTTTTGTCTTTCTATGTCCTCCTTTGGTACCCATGTATCTGGCAACCCTACCCGGAAGGGGAGGAAGATCTATCAAACTGTGTAGAATTGTTACGATTCCTATGCAGAATACTATCTTTCCATGAAGTATTTATCAGACAGGGCGTTACATTGTGCAGAATATGGTTGTGCCCTGTAGAACTGTAGGCAATTTCTCTTAAAAGGAGAGAAGAAGATGGGGGAGGATCCTGATTGCCAGAGGAAGGTGGAAATATCTGATGCGGAGAGGGATCATGGTAGGGTGTCTTAGGCAATTGCCAAGAACAAGACACCTTGTGTGGCAACCCCAGACCTACTGGAGTGTGCCACCATGTAGTTATGCTGGCACCAACCATTCCCTATAAGGAGTCACACAGACAGGAATGGATTTTAATAAACAAAAGAACAAGGTTTATTAAAATAACAAACAGGGTAAATAAAAGAATCAGGTAAATAGGATAATGTAACGTGGCATAACCCCAATCACACACATACAACAGCTTGGTTCCCACTGAACCCTTTAAGGTAACGCACAGACCCTGAACCTATCAGTTCTGGCTACCTAAATAGAAACCTGAACCTATCAGGTATGTACTAACTGACACACAGTTGTACCCAGTCTGACACACAGACTCCAACTCCTCTTCTCCACACAAGCTCCAAATATATATACAGTACAGCTCCTCCCCCCTGATGTCCCGCCTTCCACTCCCCATAGGATGGAACTTTCCCTCCAAACCCATGACAGACAGGTACCATCAGTGCTGTATGTGACACCTCCCCTCTTTATAAGTTGTTTTGCAGGGGAAAAGCTAAAGTGCTTTTCTCCAAAAAAACAACCAGGATCAAAACACAACAACAGTTATACATTATAATACAATACCATACTTACTCACTCTAGGTCAACCATATTAACTATACATTTAAACATTAATATTTGCAATACATTAAATTACCTTTATTAATACAAACCAAGTCTGTTCAATAAACAGTTACATTTAACTTTTGGTCACCAAAATATACATAGTCCATGGTTTCTTCGCCGTCTTCACTCGTCGGGTCTTCTTGACAACGCGTCAGCAACACAGTTCATTGACCCTCTGACCACCTTCACTTCAAAGTCATAATCTTGCAGGTTTAAAGCCCACCTCATAAGTTTACTATTATGGGTTTTCATTGTCTTTAACCACTGCAGTGGTGAGTGGTCAGTGCACAGAACAAAATGTCTTCCCCAGATGTAAGGTTTGGCCTTCTGAATCGCGTATACTATGGCCAGGCACTCCTTTTCCACGGTTGCCAAATGTCTCTCACCTTTCTGGAGTTTCCTACTCAGGTAGGACACTGGATGCTGGTCACCATTTTCATCCTCCTGGCAAAGAACTGCTCCTACCCCGCTGTTAGACGCATCGGTGTAGATGATGAACTCCCGGTCGAAGTCGGGAGCACGCAGCACTGGATAATGGATGAACGCCTCCTTCAACCTCTGGAACGCCTCCTCACAGTCGCTGGTCCACGGGATGCGGTCATCAGTCTTCTTCCGCGTCAGATCGGTCAGCGGAGTCGCCATCTCGCTAAACCTCGGGATGAACTTTCTGTAATAGCCCACCAACCCAAGAAATGATTTGACTTTTTTCTTGGTGTTGGGTCTGGGCCAATCACGAAAGGCTTCTATCTTGGCCTCTAGGGGTTTGATCACTCCTCCCCCTACTATGTGACCCAAGTATTTTATTTCTGGGCTACCCAGCTGACACTTGCTTGCCTTTACTGTTAGCCCTGCTGCACTTAACCTCTGCAGCACTATCTCCAGGTGTTTCAGGTGATCTTCCCAGGTATTGCTGAAGATCCCTATATCGTCGATGTAGGCCACAGTAAAGTCACTGAGTCCTGCTAAGGTCTGGTCCATCAGCCTTTGGAATGTGGCTGGTGCATTTCTGAGACCAAAACTAAGGACTCTAAACTCATATAGACCGAAAGGGCTGCAAAATGCGGTCTTTTCCTGATCCCTGGGATCAATCCTTAATTGCCAGTAACCCTTTACTAGGTCCAACGATGAAATGAACCGACAACCCCCTATGGTTTCAATCAGGTTGTCTAGCCTGGGCATTGGGTAGGCATCAGGAGTGGTTACACAGTTTAATTTCCGGTAATCTACACAAAACCTAATGCTCCCATCAGGCTTGTCCACCAGGACTATCGGAGAGGACCAAGGACTAGAAGAGGGGACGATTATGTTCTCCCTAAGCATCTCGTCCAGCTCCTTCCGCACCTTGTCCCTATAGGGTCCCCTCACTCGGTATGGGGATACTGCTTGCGGGGGTGCATCCCCTGTGTGGATCCGATGCATCACTCGCTTCACTGTCCCCGGCTTATTCGAAAAAACCTTATGATATTTAGTGAGCAGCACTTTTAGTTCTTGCTGCTGGTCTTGGGTGAGTGCAGGACTGATCTTCACCTCATCTGGGTTGTATTTCACTTCCCCTCTACCCTCCCAGAAAGGTAATTCAGCTTCCTCACTCTCAGCTGCTTTTATCGCAAATAACACCCTCTGTTCCCCTCTGTAGTAGGGTTTCAGGGCATTCACATGTACCACCCTTCGTGTTTGGTATTCCTCCTGTTCTATAAGGTAGTTCAGATCTGACATCTTGGAAATGACCCTGTATGGTCCTGCCCATCTGAGCTGCAGTTTGTTCTCTTTGCAGGGCCTAAGCCAAAGCACTTCCTCCCCTGGGTTAAAGTGCCTCTCCCTGGCTTTCTGGTCATACCAGGTTTTCTGTCTGACCTTCTGAGCTTGCAGGTTTTCTGCTGCTAGCTCTAGGTTTCTCTTCAGGTCATTCATTAAAGTGTCTATGTACGTCACAACATCTTGTGGGTCATCCTGGATGATCTGCTCCCAATTTTGTTTGATTAAATCAAGTGGACCTCTTACTTTTCTCCCAAACAAAAGTTCAAACGGACTGAACCCGGTACTGGCTTGTGGCACTGATCGATAAGCAAACAAAAGGGATTGCAGCTTCTGGTCCCAATTGTTTGGATTCTCTGCCAAGTAAGCCCTAATCATGCGCATCAGAGTCCCATTGAACTTCTCCGTTAACCCATTACTTTCCGGGTGATAGGCAGTGGTTTCCTTGTGTTTAATTCCACAGATTTGCCATAACCGTTTCATGAGCTTTGATGTAAACGATGTGCCCAAATCTGTGATTATTTCTGAGGCAAATCCCATCCTGGACATATACCCCACCAAGGCATCTGCCACTGTGTTAGTTTCGATATTAGTCAAGGGTATGGCTTCGGGGTACCTCGTGGCATGGTCCACAATGGTGAGAATGAACCGGTTCCCCCTCTTTGTGGCCTTGGGCAAAGGTCCCACAATATCCACTCCTATACATTTGAACGGGGTGTCAATCACAGGCAAAGGGCACAACTTCGCTTTGGTCCTGTCACGGTTATTCCCCTGCCTCTGACACACATCACATTGTTTACAGAACTCCTTGATCTGCTTCCCTATTTCAGGCCAGTAAAAATTTTGTGTGATTCTCTGCTGTGTTTTGTTCACCCCTAAGTGCGCAGCAAACATGTCAGAGTGCCCCCTTTGTAAGATCATGGGGCGATACTTTTCAGGTACTACTAGCTGACTTCTGATCCCATCTCACCCTGTTGAGATATTCCTCAGGGTCTCTCTATATAAAATTCCCTTTTCCTTGCGAAATCTCGCTGGGGTTTCAGGTGTTAGCGGGGTGTCTGTCACCTTTTCAAAACACTTTCGGAGAGTGGCGTCTGCCTTTTGCTCTTGGCCAAATTTGCTGTCCGTGGTTAAGGTTTCTACCACAGCTTCGGGACTACCCTCACCTGCTTTAACCTCGGGCTCTTCAGTACCCCCCTGAACTGTCCCCGTGGTAGCTTGTGAGCGTGTAATCACTAGCACCCGTTTCACATGTTCAGCCAGGTCATTTCCCACGAGCACGGCTGCTGGCAGAGTCGATGAAATCGCTAGCCGCCAAACTCCCCTCCAGCCTTGAAAGCTCACAGGTACCTCAGCTACTGGCAGTGAGATCACCTGCCCCTCAATCCCTGCCACCTTCAGGCTCTCATTTGGGATTATATACTTCCTAGGAATAATGTCTGGATGGCACAGGGTCACCTGGGAACAAGTATCCCTTAGCCCCCTATACTGATGGTCAAGTATTCCTACGTCCACCCCTGCGGTCTCAAACAATTGTGAATCTGTTCTAACTAGTAAGCAGCGCTTGACCTCCACAAGAGGACCATTTTCCTCAGCCTGATCAGCAGATGTGACAGGTCCAGATTGAGTAGCCATGGCAACAGGCTCCTTCAGTGGCAAGGAGCTTTGCTCTGTCTGGACACAGAACACAGCTTTTGGCTTGGTTCCACTCGAATCATGAGGCAAATTTCCCTTTAGCTGCTTTAATTTCTCACACTCTGAGATTAGATGGCCCTTTCCTTGACAGAAATAACATTTTCTGCTGTACTTGGAGTCTTTCTCATCTGGTTTTGGTTTTCCCTCCAAAATCTGAGGTCTTGGTGGTTTCATGTCTGAGGGCTTCCCTTCAACATGGGCCCCTCCCCCTTGCTGGTTTTTCCCTGGTCCCTGAGAGTACCTGCTGTAGGTTTCTTTGGGCTTACCCACAGTTTTCCCCTCAGCACCTAAGGGCTTCCTTATTTGGTAAATAAAATCTGCGATCTCTGCCGCTTCTGCCACCGATTTAGGTTTCCTCTCCCTCACATGGAACTTTAGTTCCCCATGCAGGACTGAATAAAATTGTTCCAGCGCTATCAGGTCTTTGAGCTGCTGGAAGGTCTCTGTCCCCTCCTGAGACAGCCATTTCTCTAGCAACCTCACCAATTGGGCCCCCACTTGGGTAAAAGTCTGCTCTGGTTTTTTTGTGAGTGACCTGAATCTTTGCCTCAGCTGTTCCGCATTTATCCCATTTCGTTCAAACACCAGTTTTTTAAACTCAGCGAAGTCTTTCAGCAGTTCCACTGGCATCTCTGCATAGACTTCTGCCAGGCTGCCACTGATTAAAGATCGCATAATGGTCATCTTCTCAGTTTCCCTTACTGAGAAGTCTACAAATGCTCTTTCCACGAGGGAAAAGAACACCTCAGGGCAATCTCCCTTGTGGTACACAGGGAATTTCTTCAGGTCAGTTTTAGACAAGCTGCCTTCCCCATTCCCTGGGTTCCCCTCATTATTATTGTTCTGGATCATCATTTCTAATTTTCTTAACTCAAACGCCATCCTCTCTCTCTCCAATCTTTCTTCTCTTTCCATTCTCTCTCTCTCTCTTTCCATCCTCTCTCTCTCTCTTTCCATCACCCTCAGTTCATGCTGTTGGGCTAGGAGCATTTTCCTGAGTTCTGAGGTCAGTTCTCCCGTGCTCTCTTCCTGCACTGAGCCAAATTCCTCCTCAGAACCTTGGTCTCCCTGTGGTTCTCTCACTTGCCCCATTTCTGCCATCTGGCTTCTAGTCAAGGGCATAATTCCCCCAGAACAGGCTGCCTTCAAAAGTCAAGCCTCAAAATAAAACGACAACTTTTTTCCTTTTGCCTCAGAAACAGCCTTCTATAGACTGCTGCTGTTCCTTCAGCACCAACTTGCAACTGTTGCCAGGCAGAATCCACCCCCTCTGCTAGGCCTCTCAGCAGACAGGCTAGATCACTGTTACTTCACACAGCTTTGCCTCAGCCCTTTCCCGCCAAAACAGGTTGCCTCAGAGCTCCCTAATCTAGTCCCCCCAATCCGAGTGTGCACATTCTTCCACTAGCCTACCTCCCCGTGAGGTAAGCCTAGAAGATTACCTACGCGCCCTCAGATTGTCCCTGACTAGACCCCCCTTGCTCTGGGCACACTTGCCAAGGCTTTGCTGGACCACTGGACAACTGGACTAGTCGTATCCCACACGCTGGACACCAATCAATGTGGCAACCCCAGACCTACTGGAGTGTGCCACCATGTAGTTATGCTGCCACCAACCATTCCCTGTAAGGAGTCACACAGACAGGAATGGATTTTAATAAACAAAAGAACAAGGTTTATTAAAATAACAAACAGGGTAAATAAAAGAATCAGGTAAATAGGATAATGTAACGTGGCATAACCCCAATCACACACATACAACAGCTTGGTTCCCACTGAACCCTTTAAGGTAACGCACAGACCCTGAACCTATCAGTTCTGGCTACCTAAATAGAAACCTGAACCTATCAGGTATGTACTAACTGACACACAGTTGTACCCAGTCTGACACACAGACTCCAACTCCTCTTCTCCACACAAGCTCCAAATATATATACAGTACAGCTCCTCCCCCCTGATGTCCCGCCTTCCACTCCCCATAGGATGGAACTTTCCCTCCAAACCCATGACAGACAGGTACCATCAGTGCTGTATGTGACACCTTGTGAGTGTTCAGCAGCCAGAATCTTGTTACTTAGTGCAGCAAATCACTCTAGAGTAGACCCATTGAATCAATGGGGATTCTAGTGAGTCAAATCCTCCATGAGTTCAATTGATTCAAATGGGCCTAGTCTAACTTCAACCTAGCATGCTAAAGTAAGCTCCAATTAAAATAGCCCCTTTGGAATCAATGCTACTTACAGAGTAGTTGACTCACCAAATCCCGATTGATTAAATAGACACACTATAGGGCAATTCTTAAGAGGACAGAACAAGATGGGGGATCACCCTGGAAATCTCTGATGCTGAGGGGAATCTCCATGTATCTCCCTCTCTCTTTGTGTATGTTTGTGTGTGTTTGGATGGACTCTGGAGAGAAAGAGAGACAGGGTCTCTGAATTTATACTAGTTGTCACAAAATAATGAAAGCCACGGGCTGGGGCAGACTGATACTATAGAAAAAGGTAATTAATACTTTGTCCTCACTGCTGTATTATACTTTAAACATTTATATATAATTCTTCCATAAAGTATAATTTTTTTTGTTGTTCAGAAAAGTATCTGCCTTTCTTGATAACTTGGGAATTAGTTACGTAATAGTGGATTTGTACAGCACATTAGGTGAGGGAGGGCAACTTTTCCCAACTAAATTCAAAACTGCACGTTGTACGTATAAAAGAAAGGGGAGGGGGGAGTAGAAAATGATAGTATTTAGTACCATTTCATTCCACTGCCGATATAACCCATAGTTGGACAGTCTTTCATGACAGCAAATTCTCTCAGAACCTTTGGAGGATTCAGTACAGAAAACTCTTTTGATTACTCATCAAAGTCCTGCATTATCTCTAAGCATTTCCATGGTCTCAAACGAAAAAAAAAAGGACTAGGCAAAAAGTAGTTCTGCGGAATTCATTCTCCAGTTCCAATAACTGTTCATTTTATTCTCTGCAAAGGTTATAGTGTGCTTCAATTACTATCTATGCTTTATGTAGTTTGTAAGCAGGAATTAAGTTTCATTTGCTTTCCCTTTGTCCTACAGCAAATCATATTTTTGGTGCCCATGTCTTTTAATAGGACAGAATGTTTTAATATAAAGAGCAGGTGACCGTGTACAGCTAAGGTTGCAAGGAAGGGAGGGGATGTAAAGGACTGTAGAAGCATAACATATGAGAAAAATCCAACTTTTAAAATGCATTGACATATTAATATTAAAATCAATAATATAAAAGGATATATTTTATCACTGCTGGTGGTGGTGGCACAGCAACTTAACCATTTGTGGAACGTTGCCAAAATATGAATATCAAGTGTCTGTGGTCAAAATCCTGCTAACTTATGCACACATAAATCATCACCTAGACTCTGAACGACCTACAATAAACTCATAGCATTAAAAAGAAAGTGAAGCAGCTTCCAAAATATTGAACATAACCTCGGACTAAAACCGTTGTGAAAGTAAGAATTCCTTAAATTCGCATGGAAAAGACTTTAATATAGGATCAGGCGTATCTCCTTAGGATAGGTCATACATTAAAACTGATGTGCCAGTAGTGAAAACCCTTATCCATTGTTTCTTGCATAACACATTTTCAATAAAATATTGGAGAAAAATGTTTCAGTAAATCTCAAAACATGGAACACCTGTTACAGGATATGGTGTTCTTTCAAGTGTTTTGGGTTCTAAGCTATTTAGGGATTTGAACATAAGTTGTATCACCTTCAGTTGATGTGCTATATAGTGCAAATGGTTCAGGGTAACCACTAGAAATGGGGATGACTCACGAAGCTGCCCCCATGAGCTGACAAAGCACAAATTTATTTGTCAATTCATGGGGTTTACTAAAAAAAACCCTGACCCCCTCACATCACCACCGCCCTCAGCCATCCTCGCTGATGCCACCCCACCACCCCGATGTCCCCCACCATAATTGTCACCACCACCGTCTTCAGCTGGCCTCCTCAGCCACGGCCTGTAGAAAGGGACACTGGCGCTTTTTGCAAAGTTGCCAGCTGTGGCTTCATTTAGTGTAGGGAATCTGCAGTTCCCATCTTTGCAAAGGGCAGCCTGGACTCCCTTTGCAAAGGGCAGCCAGTGTCCCTTTTTACAGGCCATGGCTGCAGAGGCCTGCTAGAGATGGCAGCAATTATGGTTGGGGGCATTGACGGGTGGTGGTGGGAGGTGGCATGGCAGGGGGTTGGTGGTGTGGTGGTGGTGTGGAAGTGGCTAAGGTGAGGAGAGGAAAGAGGTAGGGGATAGGCTGTGGGCATGGGTGGCTGCCTATTGGCTCGCTGATCAGCTGATTGGCGGGCCAGTAGACAGAATGGGAAAGCTATAGGAAGAGAGCCTTCCCTCTCTTCGTATAGGGGACAAATAAAAATGGGAAAATATTTGCGCCTTCATATTTGCGGGGGTCTCTGGAACTCACGAATATGGAGGGACAAATGTTTAATGAATCAGTGATTTCTGATGAATATCATGATCCAGTTTTTAATTTGTCCCCATGTTTATTAAGCACTGGTTGCCAGTCCCAGTCTTGTATAATGACAGACATGTTTTATGGGGAAGAATTTTTAATTGTGTGGTGTCTATCTCCCCAAGCCTAAAGCTCACTCCCAGGTTATTATAAACTGTTAGGGTCTTAAGTAGACTAATTCCCCTCCTTCCCTTAATTTTCCCTGTTTCTCTCTCCCCATCCCATCTCTCAGCTGACATTTTCAGCATTTGATGACTCAGCTTTCATCACCCATATGCTTAATTGCTTCTTCTCCTTGTTCTTATCTTACTGGAGGTTGGATGTCACCATTGCTATTCTGACCTTGGATATGGCAGCTCTAAATAATGATGTTGTGCCATATCCGAAGCAGTCTCTAAGACCTTAATTGCTAGAGTTATACAATGTGAATGATTGCCAGTTTTTCCCCTTCCTGGAGCTCCTATCTCAGGTTTCAGTTTTTACTTTGGAATTTGGGAACTTTGGGCAATTAAGTAAGTTACGCTAGTTAGTTTTCATGCCTTTACATCCTGGAAGTTTTTCTTTCTATAGGGCTTGGGAATTCACAGTGCCATATTTATTTTTACTATTTACAAACATCAAATATAGGATTCACCTCTAGTACTATGAAGAAACCTAACACTACCTTATTTTTAACCTCTTTCCTTAATCTCTCCTTTTCCTTTCATGCTTTGCCCAACTGGAGCAGGGAAATGGAAAAATAAATTGGCCTGGGCCCAGGCTATCTGAAAGACTGTTACTCACTTTATGATTCTCCGTGGGTGTCAAGAGAGACTTTCTCTGTGTCCCACCACCTTCACAGGTGCGTTTGGTGGTGACATGGAAGAGGGCATTCTCTGTTGCTCCACCCCGACCCTAGAATTCCTTCCAACAAGAGACCAGTTTGACCCTATTTTAGCTGTCCTTCTGTAAGTGGGCAAAGGCCTTTTTCTTCAGGCAGGGTTTCCCTTAATGAGTGATTGTCCAGGAGAAGTTTTGCATAATTTGAATTCACTTTTTTTTAGCTTTAATATTGTGTTTTAATTGTGTAAGCCACTTTGGGTCCTTTCTTAGCAAAAAGGCATGGTAATACATACACACACACACACACACACACACACACACACACACACACACGCACGCACGCAGGCAGGCAGGCAGGCAGGCAGGCAGGCAGGCAGGCAGGCAGGCAGGCAGGCAGACAGGCAGACAGACATGCCAGGCTGTTAGAAGTTAGGCTACATTCTTTTCTCTTTGGCTCAATTGCACTTCTACACCTCATCTTGCCCTTGACCAATGCACCTATGTATTTTGGTTTCCCTTCTAGTAATGCATGAAGAAGGTAGCACATTGCAAACTATTCTTGGATTTTTGACCTGGCTTTGTCCATATATAACACACCTTATGTTGGACAACGATAGGTACATTGAATGTTTGCCAGAAAATATCCCATAACCATAGCATTCAGCAAGGAAGTGAACGTTGTGTTCTCATTGCTAAGAGCTATGCTGAAGATATATGTATGGATTTTGATCTGTTGTCTCTTTCAGAGGTGTTCATGGGCATTTCTATGGTAAACGTCCTTGGGCTTTAGCAGATGAATGCATCGTGGAACTTATGGCTGATATTGTGGGTAAGAAAAGATAATTTCTGATTTTTAAATTTTTTTATTTTATTTAGTCTTTGGAAGCCTTAAAAACAACGAGAACAACAGACCTTTAAATCATTAATTTTTTTCATCCAAAATGTACAAGAATTTTGTCTGTTCTGATGGTTTGGGAGGCAAAGTTGTGCTTTAAATCTTTTAAGTGAGAAGATTTAGTATCAATGGTAATGTATCACCAAATGTATATCACAGAACTAATTGTGCTGTTGAGTTCTAAGATCACCATGGTCTACCTGGTCTAACACATGAAGCCTAAGAAAACTTGGCACTCCCTACAAGTGTCTTTGAACATCACAATGAACAGTGATGATACCTTTTGTTTTCAAAGCAATGGTTGTCTGTTACATGAAAATAACTTTAATTGCTGTCAAGCAAGCCAAATGTTTACAAAAAATTAATAGTGCAGAATTTAATTAAAAGGAGGGCTGATAGTACCTGTCACACTGTCTAGAGAATTTACAGGGAAGGAAGAAAACTTAGGTTGTGCTATTTTTGACTAATTATGTCACAAACAATACTCATGAGATGACACTTCAGGAAATCACATCCCCTGAAAGCAGTCACAAAAACAATGGATCTGCTGTTCATGCTAAGGACTGGTATATTCTCAGCCATGAATCATTATAATATGGAAATATAATAGCCACTACAGTAGTAGTAGTACCTTGCAAGCATGCTGGCAAACCACCTGGAACAACTGACATACACACAAACGTTTTGTACAGTTGACTCACCCAGAAATCATATAACCATATCTGTCTGTCTAGATATATACAAATGGATGTCTTTATCTCTAGATACATAAGTATGATCATATAAAATCTTCCAAATACAAATCATGAGCTCAGCCACTGAGTTCCCATAATACTTCAGGTGTCTGGGCTTTGAACTACAGCCTCAGTGGAATGCCCAGTCCAACACTGATTTTTAAGGAAAAGAGGAAGTGATAGCTGATACCGTAGAAGCTGATACCTTCTATCTTAGAAGATTTGCCTTGGTTGTAGTGATTGTGTGATCATCTTCTTTATACACTTGTTGATTGTCTTCATCTTATGTTAGTATCTCCAGACATGCAAGTTCTGTCTGGCCTCATATCCTGTGAGTAATTCTTGGTCCTTGCCCCCTGGCATGGCCGCTGTAGATGAAAACACCTCAGTCTGAAAGAGAGAACAGTGGAGAAAAACTATTTGGAAATGCGTGGCTGTTTTCTAACGTTAGGGACGTGGTGGCGCTACGGGCTAAACCGCAGAAGCCTTTGTGTGCTGCAGGGTCAGAAGACCAGCAGTCATAAGATTGAATCCACGTGATGGAGTGAGCTCCCGTCACTTTGTCCCAGCTCCTCGCCAACCTAGCAGTTCGAAAGCATGCAAATGCGAGTAAATAAATAGGTACCACCTCGGTGGGAAGGTAAACAGCATTCCGTGTATAGCTGCGCTGGCCACGTGACAACGGAAACTGTCTTTGGACAAATGCTGGCTCTATGGCTTGGAAACGGGGATGAGCACCACCCCCTAGAATTGGACACAACTGACTAAATGTCAAAGGGAACCTTTACCTTTACCTTTCTAACACCTGGCTTTCTATCTTCCTCTTGGAAGGAAGTATCCATGCTTTACCTAGACTGGTGGACATCAGTGTGGTTTTCAAGATGTTCTTGGATGGCAGCCCCATCAAGTCTATGCAATGCAGCCAGTATTGAGAGATGATGGGAATCCAACATACTTGTAACTTTCCCATGTTTCCTGCACTAAGCAAGTCAAAGTTGCTCCATCTTTATGCTACTACATGCCATGTTTCAGGACTGGTGTTCCGCTCTTCATCAAAGAGTTCAGAAAAAGTCTGTTAATTCCACTCTCCATTTTCAAGTCAAATGGGGTCCAGAAAATAGCATTGCTGAATAGGAAGAAGGGAAGGCACACACACACACACACACACACACACACACACACACACACACACACACACACACACACGCACACACACACACACACAGAGAGAGAGAGAGAGAGAGAGAGAGAGAGAGATGCATAGCAACAAACAAAGCAATTACTGGCTGTGAATGCAACATGAGAAAATTTAATGTAAAATCTGCTAGACAGCCAATAAATCTTTTTTTCACACTTTGCTTTTTCCCTTGGTCAAAAAGAAAGGATCTAGTTATTTTTATATCTTGGACTCACATATATGGTTAAACACAGCATCATTTCTCAAGAAAAAGAAGAGTAAAATAAAAGTTTTTAAGCTTTTCTTTCGCTTCTCTGCTGTCTACAAAAAAGTGAGATAACCCCCCCTTTAAATCTAAAAGGAAGAGATAGGATCTGTAGAGGCATGATTAATTCGGCCTCACACACAGGGTGTCCTGTTGCTAGTGCCTCCCACCCAGTGTCCACTGCCTGCCTAGACTTCTTATACCCAGCACTGCATGATCTATATGGAGAAAGCTGTTTGTACTCTCTTGATTGGGGTGCCATATTTTAATCTCTCTATAAAAGAACCAATGAATAAAGATCCTCACATTGTTAACTTGTTTTCCTGTGTTTTGGGCAGTATTTCACAGCTTTGTTGCACACCAGAGGCTATTAAGCTTTCTGTTACGTTAGTGCTATCATGACCTTTTTTCCCCTCTCTGTACAGGTAATTTTCCCCCCTCAGTGGCTGTACAATTGAGTTGCAAAGTGTTACTTGGCAACCAGCTTCCAAGTCTTAGCAGGATTTTTATTATGGCAAATTTCACTTTATTGATTTTGCAGCATGTTAATGAGCTCGCTTTTTATTTTTTTCATAATGGGAACAAACTACCTTTTGAAGAATTCCAAATTGTGGTCCCATTATGACAGCAATCTCAACTGGGTAATGACTCCATCTTTTGCCTTCAGGTAAAAAGAGAAAATGCAGAGAGGACAAATACAAGACAAAGCACCATTAAAATACTCTCTGTTCACTGTAGTATTTAAGACTAATATGCATTCGCTCCAGGAGTATGCAGCAAAAGAAAGGCATTCCCTTCCTTTAGTAAGCATGGTGTGAGAAAATACACTTTTCTTTTTTAAAAAATACTATTTTGCTTTTAATGCTTATGGGGGAATAGGAACTGCTGATGTGTTTTTGCAAAAGAAAGAAAGAAAGAAAGAAAGAAAGAAAGAAAGAAAGAAAGAAAGAAAGAAAGAAAGAAAGAAAGAAAGAAAGATTTGTCTTGGAGGGACTTATTCGGGGATAAAATTAAAGCAGTAAATGGCTTTTCTTTTGACCATTTAAAGGTTTATGGCTCTGTAACATCTTGCTTATTGAATGAGTGTACAGTTCCTTGGTAAATGAAGGCCCGAAGAGTAAATGAGAAATGTGGAGTTATGGTCAATGAAAAACCAAACTCCAGCTTCCATGCTCCCCAAATTTCTCCATGTAGGGACAGAACAAGGAAGGAGATTCCCCCCTTTCTTCCCTCCCCCTCTACTGCTGCATTTTACAAATATGCTGCAAATTCGGCAGTATCATCTTCAGGTAGAAAAATATCAACTCTTTTGCTCATCCCACACAATTCTGCTTATCCTGTACTCTGGTGAAGAGAGCACAAATATCAAACTAAAGCTGTGGTCACACCAGCAAAATGTTTCTGAGTTACTCCTCATGAATTTCAACCCTTTTTAAAGTTCAGACGACACAAGGACATTATTGATTCTTTTGTTCCCCTCTGTGCTATCTCCACATCAAATCCAGCACACTGGGAGGCTACTACTCGACTTGTTCTGCATTGCAACCAACATCCCATTGAGTGTGTACTCCAAAACTGATTTATTTCCTATGCATCTGGTGTGTGGTCCCACCTCTCTCACATACTATCATTTGACTCCCTTAATTTTTAAAAAATTAATTTTCAAATGGGAATGTTGTCATATTGGCATACTTCTGTAAAGTATGAGGATCAGTCCCCCGACTGTATTTTGACCACCATTGCACTGCATGGTGTGTTCTCCTCCACAGAGGATAATGAAGCACAGAAATAGGAAGAAATGGCCCAGATCAGTACATGACTAGCAAGAGTCTTTTGCTGACACAGCAATGTACTCATAGATACATATAATGAGGTTCATAATTTTTTTATGTACTGATCTGGGCCATTTCTTCCTATAAATAAAAGGAGGGAATGGGGGCAGAGAAAGGAACAAGAAAAGAACAGGAACATGTCCCACTTCAGGGGTGTAGATGGATGTACCACATCTAATTCACCCCCCAAAAGAAGTAGAATGGTTAAAAAAATGTATGAATCTCTAACACAGACTATATGCCATGTGACCACGACATATGACTATACAGGAAGCAAAAGACATGAGAAAGAAGGGGCAGCCTGATTTGCAGATACTCTGGATGATAATGCTTATTTGACATGCCCAAACAAATTTTGGAGAAGGAAAATATGAGTGCTTTCAGGTGATGCCATTATTCCCCTCCCCCTCCTTTTTGCCCACATACATTTCAATCAATGACTTGGCTCCCATTGTACTAGGTGTCTATCTAGTTACAACAACAGCCTTTCCCAAAGTCACAGTGGAGGTACTGGATGGAGTATCACAACCCCCTCCTCCCCCAGCTTTCCATTATAAGGAAGATTGATCAGGTAGGACATATGGGGGTTTGTGCTGTCTGGGTTCTGTGGTGCTGAGTAATGAGATGGAGAGAGCAAACTTCATTTTTTTTGTCTACTGGAAACTTTTCTTTGAATATTGTAATAGATTAATTGGATCATAGAAGCGTCATTTCCGAAAGGCAGTGCAGGCTATGAAAGGTAACGATTTTCCTAAGGCACATATAAGGTTTGTTTTGTGGCCTCCAAAATCCAATAAAGAAAAGCTTTTAATAAATATATCATTTACAAGAGACCAAGACTTACATGACAAATGTGGTGTCATATTCAATATAAGATACTGGCACACATCTAAAGGTGAACTTCAGATTAACCATGTGTTTTTTGTTCTACGCCTTAAATGGAGAGGAAAAAGTAGTTCTATTTATGCTCTGGATAGACTTTGGAAGAAGGTGGGTCAGGTTAAGAAAAGACCAGAATTTGAGACTAATGCATAGCTACTTTATCCATACTAGGTCCAGAGTACTGGAGCTTATTTCATGGGTCATCAACTTTATAGGTAGAATTCAACAAATTTCTATGATCTTTGATGCAGTGTTAGTGTGCATAGTTGGAATGTGTTTCTACACACACTTTCAAAAAAAATGGAGAGAGGAACTGGAGAACAGTGAAAATGATATTTTTTAGTTTTAAAGGAATACACTTTTGTGGGAGACCATATCTTTTTTGATGGTTCATTTCTCCCATTCATTGTCCTAGAGAATTACCTACTAACAAGAGAAGTAAGCAAGGAGAAACAAAATAATGAATGCAAATCCTTCCCCAGCTCCTTTCCTCCTATGTGTTCAACTGAAATCCAGTCTCACCTTCTCCATGTTGACAGCATGTCTGAGACTGGTAGGAAACACTGCCAGTCCTCCTTTTGACTATTGATTGTTGGCCAGTTCACTATGTTTTCCTGTCAAACACAATGAGGCACAAATAATCTACACCATGATATCTTTTGCCATCCATTTGTGCTGAATTATATTGTCCATTCCCACAAAGTTGCCAGTTGCTTCCAGGCAGCACTCTTTGCATTGGAAAAGTCATAAGGTGGTTCGGGCCCTCCTGAACTATGAGGATAGGGAAGGCACCATGGTGACCCCATTTCAAGCCAGGACCTCATATCTGCAGGTTAGGTAAATGTATAGCTCGCCTACAGCAAAGCTCTATATTTTCCATTTATTAAACAGTGTTCCCACTATCTCCCATATATTACACCTTTTCGGTCTGATGATATTTCTTGCCCAGAAAATTCATGGTTATCCATGGTCATTGTATGGATTCCAAACATCTTTCCACAAGGTAGTGTCTTTGTTGTGGGGCATCATGCTCTCTCAAAATGTAGTAAACCTCAATATTTTGTCATTTGCTTCAAGTGTAGGGATTAAACACGTGGAACTGCCTATCCTCTGTTTCTACATAACTGGATTAAAAATGGCCATCAAGATGGGGGTCCGATATGCTATTCCACAGCACTTTCCATTGGCTACGTTGGCTAAGACTGATGGGAATGGCAGCCTAACAACACCTAGTGGGTCACAGATTGTTTCCTTCTGTTATACACAATGAGTGCACAAAGTGATACAGCGTCATGTTGTACAGTATATTACCTCATTGTGGATGAGAAAAGAATGAGTATTTGCCCCGATTTTTTTTCCTCTGCTTTCTTGTTTTAAAATTATCCACTATTCCTTGTTTTCTTTTCACATCCTGCCATTACCATTAATGTTTAATTAACCTCCTACTTCTAGCTGTTTTCTTGCTTCAAATGAATATCTTGATAGCTTCATGGAACAATGATTAAACTGCAGTATTGCAGCCAAAACTCAGCACACAACCCAGGTTCAGTCTCGGGTAGCCAACTTGAGGTTCACTCAGCCTTCCATCCTTCCAAGATTGGTAAATTGAGTACCCAGCTCACTGGAGAGAGGCAATGTTTAGCCTGCATAATTAAACTGTAAACTGCTCAGAGAATGCTTAAGCACTACAGGGCAATATATAAGCAGCACACTTTGCTTTGCTTTTAATGGAAGTGATATTTCAAGTTAGACGAAAATTAGAAACTTCTTAAAATGTTTACATGCCTTTCTGGTTCCTGTGAATATTTTCATCTAAACCCATGAGCTGAAGAATTTTTCTCTATGTTCTTCCATTTTAAATGTGAATGTTCATATATTTATTGTGTTACATTGATGAATGGGAAGTAGAGATGGAGAGAACTTGATCATTGCTAGCATATAAAAAAGCCAATTTGTTGTATCTGTGACTCCCTTTAAATGTTATTAGTTACACAAAGTCCACTATCCATAACAGAATATGATAGCATAATTCTGCCGTAACATCAGTTACTCTTCATAGTAATCTTATAAATGACTGCTAGGTTTTTGGAATAAAGATATGAATAGTTATTGGGCAAACTCTTCTTTTTTTAAAAAAATTAAAATACATTTTAGCTTGACACAAGAGTCAGCTTAAAAATAGATAATTGCTTCTAATGCCATTTAGGCCTTTGTATGGGAGACTTGTTTAATGACAAAAGTACACTGAATTTGGCCAAGGTGCTGATGATAACAACAAATTAATAGAGGGGTTTCAAGGGAGGAAATGTTGCTACTTCATTAGCTGTTTTATTTGCCACAACAGACTGGTAAAAATAAATATTTTCATGTTCAAATGATGCACTCAGCCAGTCAGGTTTTTTTTTTAAAAGAAATTGTCCATGGTGACACATCAACATGTATTTACCTTTTAGTGGTTAGGGAGACATTGACTGCAAACCAATGTCATATCGTTCTGCACATCAGTGGAACAGACTTTATGCATAACAAAAAGAAAAGTGAAACATCTGTGTTATTGCTTTTCAGGGGCTCATAAAGGAGAGATAGCATTAATGAATGGCTTGACAGTTAATCTACATCTCCTAATGGTAAGTTATCAGAATGTAACAGTTGCCTTGCTAGAACACACTATGGAATACCTTGTCTGGAATTCTGTTCCAAGGGAATTTAATGCCTTGAATTGCATAGGACATTATTTCTACATAAGTACTTGATATTCTGCACATTACTGTCTCCAAACAGGAAGAATCTATGATAGGTCTGCCTTCCATGAATTTGTGTAATCTGGGGAAAACAATATGCTGCTCCTGTGGCCCCCAGCTCTTCTCTGGCCCTTCTTTTTCCAGGAAAAAGAGACAGAGAGGGAGAGGGAGATTGGCAGCACCCAGATATCTCCAGGAATGATGACTCACTTTTTACATGGTTCAGAGCATCACCACCACCTGCACTGCTTAACACCCCACAATAGTGACATTTGGTACTTCTTATATAAGTGAGGTGGGCATCCACATTAGGATTTAGTCCAAACATCAGAGGAGATAATCAACATGCTGAGCCCTATCCCCAAAATAGAGAGTCTCTTGAATATTACCTTTAACATTCAGTCTGAAATCCTGAGTGTATTAACTAGGCAGCTTCAGCACCTTGGATAGCTGCTTTATAACTCAGATTATAACCTAAGAGTATTCCCTGATATGAGAGCCTCCACTGCCCCCAAATATCTGCCTTAATTTTTCAAAAATGGAGGAAAGCTTCAGCCACTTTTGTGTTTGGGGGGGATTTGGGACAGCCAGTGTATTTCCCCACCATTCATAATTAAGGATTACTTTAGTCCAAACCTAAAAGAACATAAAAACCTAATAATGGTTGTCCAAGAAACCCTTCGAGCCTGAGCTTTTTAGATAATCAAATCTGCATTGCCAATTTTTAAACATTTTGAGATGCAGACTCCCATTTCTACTTTTATAAATAAATATACTCATAGAAACATTTTTACTGGAGATTGAAATGATTATTCCTTCCTTCTCTTTCTGTCGAGCATTTTGGTAACATATCTTACTTAGGAGCAAGACTCCATACAGAGTTCTATAAATAGAAAGTATAAAATACAAATATTACCATTATAAATAGTTTGAGCAAACTCCTTAAGGAAAGGACATTACACGTCAGTCACTGAAAGGTAAGGTTTAGGGCCATTCTTCAGGAGAGGCATATACACATTACTTGCTTCTTAGGTTTCTACACACATTTTCAAAATGACATTTTGATTGCTACCCTGACATTTCCTCAAAAACTATTACAGTTCACAGACACTTGTTTGCCAAAAGAGAGTATGAAACTATTTCGTTCAAATTTCTAGATGTGAAGAGGGCGGGCAGGGGATGAACTTACTCTGTGGAGATATAGAATACCAACCTATCTTATATGGACACCTTGAAGCTTTCCACACAGATACGTTTCATAAAGGAACATTATAATAATCACACACTGACAACAATATCCAAAGGGGTGGCATCTAGAGGTTGCAAGCTCCAGTAGCAGCCACACTAACAAATGCGGTAAGAAGAAAAAGGGGTGAGGTAGAAAGTATTTTAATACCATTCTACCAAATAGGTTGTTTTGTGTCTGGTCTCTGTGTGTTTATTAATTTCATTGTATGGGTATACTGTGTATATACTTACAATGACAATCAATCAATCAATCAATCAATCAATCAATCAATCAATCAATCAATCAATCAATCAATCAATCAATAGGAAAGATACATGGGAACAGGAATCAATTCAAAGTTCTGTGAATGGGTTTGGCAATGAGCTGAGGCACTTACTACTACTGTTAGTATCACTACTACTACTATAATTAGATTACCTAATCTAATCTCTTAGTCTATCTGCCTAAAAGGGCCACAGAACATTCCATCAGGCATAAGCAGAAAAACAATTAATTCTTAACTGTGACATAGAAAGCAAAGCATGTTCATCTGTCTCTGAGCAGCTCTGACAGAGCGCAAGCTTAACGATATGCTAGCTCTAATGGGTTTGCAAATGGGCAGAAGTGTGCTGGCACAGCTTGACCCTGTGCTGTTTGATCTTGGAGATCTGTGGGCAGAAGATCTGCTTTAAAAATATAATAATGGATCATGTTAGTGATTGTCCAAGAAACCCTTTTAAATTTACTCATCAGAGCCTTGGCTTATAAATAAATATGCTCATAGAAATATATTCACTGATATGGAAATAATTTATTCCTTCCTTCTCTTATTGAGAACTTTGGTAACAGATCTTACTTACCTAAGTTCAGCCAGCAGAAAAGCCAAAAAGGGGCTGGAGAAAGCAGCAGATTTATACCAGCCCAACCCTTCTCTAGACCAAGGTCACAGTCATTATACTGTACTGCCACAAAAGTAGGCCAAAGGGAGGGAACTCCTAAGTAATTTCCAACCATCCTCAGCTGGGAAGGGCTTGGATTTAGCAGACTTTTAGCTGTCCTACTGTCAGCTCAGCTGGCCCTCCATCTATCTCTAGGAATGGGAGTAATGTAACATCGGGCAGGTGTGGACAATGGCAATTTTCATAATGACAGCTAGATAAAGTGGCCCCAAAAGAATGGGAAACTGCTACTGTCTGTCTGTCTGTCTGTCTGTTTAATTTCTATGCTTGTTTCTCCCAATTATAGGACCCATGGCAGTTCACAAATTATTAAAAGAGCAAACCATTTAAAAATACAATAAATGGTTACATAAAAATAATTAAATATATGAAAGTATTAAAATAATACTATAAGTTACAACTGTTAAAAAAACTAATCACTTCCCAGTTAGCTGCTAAATGTCTGCTTAAAAACTATGGTCTTCACCTGTCAAAGGAAGGACAAGAGGGAGGGCCCAATCTGACCTCCCAGAGGAGGGCATTCCACAACCTGGGAACAGCCATGAAGAAGGACCTCAGTTGTACCCCGCCAAATGTGCCTGAGGCTCCAATACTTTGGCCATCTCATGAGAAGAGAGGACTCCCTGGAAAAGACCCTGATGTTAGGAAAGTGTGAAGGCAAGAGGAGAAGGGGATGACAGAGTATGAGATGGTTGGACAGTGTCATCGAAGCTGCCAACATGAATTTGGCCCAACTCTGGGAGGCAATGGAAGACAGGAGGGCCTGACGTGCTCTGGTCCATGGGGTCACGAAGAGTCAGACATGACTTAACGACTAAACAACAAACATGTACCTGAGAGGGCAATAGGACTCTATTTATGCAGAG
Source organism: Pogona vitticeps (assembly GCF_051106095.1). Taxonomy (NCBI): domain Eukaryota; kingdom Metazoa; phylum Chordata; class Lepidosauria; order Squamata; family Agamidae; genus Pogona; species Pogona vitticeps. The sequence continues at coordinate 220,715,758 of NC_135783.1, read as the reverse complement.
GACAGGGTTTCCTGGCACAAAAAGAAGTACTCTGTTGGTTCAATTTTTGCTGCAAAGAGAATTTTTAATTCCTGTCAGGTAGAAGAAAACAACAGCAACAATGGGCCAACCAGTCGTTTGCAACTTAAGACAAGTCTTTCCTTTGTAGGAAAGTGAGATATCATTCCCTTTTTCTATGCTGGCTCTTCTCTTGGAAGGTACAAAGGAATCAAACTCCCAACCTCTGGTTCAGTAACCAAACTCACTGAACTATCCAGCCAGGTAATTGCAAAGGTTTCTAAAAAGTATTTTTGTATACTATTTTATTTATCTATATTATTTATATGCCACCTTTCTCCTCAACTTCATTTGGCTTGCTGGATTGCTCAGTGGTTAGATATCTGAATGCAGAGCCAGAGGTTGGAAGTTCAATTCCCCATTGTGCCTCCTACGAGTAGAGCCAGCCTGTGTGGCCTTGGACAAGCTGCACAGTCCCAGGACATCCCCCAGAAGAAGGAAAGGGTCACTATAAGTCACAATCAACTTGATCAAACAACAACAACAACATCATCATCATCATCATCATCATCATCATCATCATCATCATCATCATTCTACTACATTTACATATAGGAGAATACAGAGTGTTGGAGCATATTAAGTCCATGATTCGTTTTCATTCACTGATGTAAAGGATTTTAATTCACTATTTTTTTAAAACAGTTATTGTGTACATTCTTATTGTGTACACAAAATTTAAAGATATTGTGTGACACACTATTTCTCCTTTCTATCAAAAGCCAAGGAACATATTTCCATTCTGGATTAGTGTCGGTGTCAGTAATGGACAGGACAAGGACAAATAAACTGAAACTTAATCCAGACAAGATGAAGGTGCTCGTGGTTAGTCAAAATGCAGAACAAGGAATATGGATTCAGCCTGTACTGGATGGAGTTACCCATCTTCTGAAAATACAGATGCACAGCTTGGCTATACTTCTGGATTTCTCTATGAATCTGAATGTCCAAGTGTTGGCAGTGGTCAGGACTGCTTTTGGACAGTTAAAACTAGTGTGCCAGCTGCACCCATTCCTGGAGAGGTCATAGAATCATAAAATCATAGAATAATTTTGTTGGAAGGGACCTACAAGGCCATGAGGTCCAATGCCCTTCTCAATGCATGAATTCAAATCAAAGCACAACTGACACATGGTTGTTCAATTTTATCTTAAATGCCTCCAGCACTGGAGCGCTCATCACCTCTTTAACAACCCAGAGTAGACCTTTGGTCTAGATGGGTGGGATAGAAATCCAATAAATAAATAAATAAATAAATAAATAAATAAATAAATAAATAAATAAATAAATAAATAAATAAATAAATAAATAAATAAATAAATAAATAAATAAATAAAATAAGGTAATAGATTGCTTTGTCATATTGTCTGTCCTAGCTCACAGTGACACATGATTTTGTTACATTTCAGATGAATTACTATAACATGCTCTACAGTACATGAGGCTGCCTTTGAAAATTACTTGGAAACTTTTGTTGTTGTTTAGTCATTATGTCCAACTCTTTGTGACCCCATGGACCAGAGCACGCCAGGTCCTCATGTCTTCCACTGCCTCTCAAAGACCTCACCTCCCTCTACGAGCCAGCCCATGCATTAAAATAATCATTTTCTATTTATTTATTTATTTATTTATTTATTTATTTATTTATTATTGTGAGTTGAGAGTAAAGTAACCACATTTGGTGAAATACAACCTATGTTTCACATCCTGGGCGAGTCACTTTTGTAAAAAAATTGGAATTAATTTGGGATCATAAAGTCTTTCTTTTCATTCTTGCAAGTACTTTTGGATAATCAAAAGAAAGATGCCAATTACACTGTGTAATGTGAAAGCATATGATGGTCTCTGGAACTGCATGTTGTTTCTTACTGAAGCAGTTGATTGCCAGACTGTACGGCATTCACATGACACTTCTTAAATGTCAATTATTATCAATTCTCAGTGGGCTAACAAAAACTTCATTTTATTTCTACAGTTATCATTTTTTAAGCCTACACCAGATCGCCATAAAATCCTCCTGGAAGCCAAAGCGTTTCCCTCTGACCATGTAAGTAATTAGTATTGCATCATTTTTGTGTTTTAAGTTGCTGTGCCTTTCAAAGACATACTATCAGTATTACCTGATTACCTAGCTGCTGATTCTATATATATATATAGAATTCTATATATATATATTTCTTCTTTAATGCTTTGTTTATATATATATATATAAACAAAGCATTAAAGAAGAAAAAGGAACCTAGTCATGTACTTCTGAGCTTGGCATATTTTACTGATCAGGCCTTTATTCCTTTGTCCAAATAAAAATCTTGCAGAAGGAAAGGCTGAATGGCCACATTGATTGATTAGTCCTTTTAAAGACTCTGAGCAAGCTGTTGGCCTAAATCAACAACAGGTTGTAAATGTTTTATTAATTCTTGTTGCTCTTTTACTTTATGAAACCCAATCAATACAAAGCTCACAACATTAACAGTTTTATATCCCTAGATAGATAGGGAAATGGTTGTAGATGGTGCTTTAGATTACTAATTCAAACATCATTTTTGTGGTATAAAATGAAACAATAGGCCATGCATCATGGATTGCAGCAAATTAATCTTCAGATTTGTGACTCACTGCTACTTTATCAAACTCAGTAAACACTTAGAAATTGATGAGAAATTTGATCTCTGAGGCACTATAAAGCCCCTCCAAATGCAGCTCACATAAGGTGCAATTCAGAGTCTTCATGTCTATCAGCCAATATGCCTCTTTGGGGAAAATATTCTCACATTTTCTCAACAAATACAAATAAGTTGCATGTTGTAGGGAAAATGCGTTTCACTCAGTTTAGGGTGCTGTGAGGAATACAATGGTATGTACTACAGCCATGAACATCATGACTGGTTGTGATGTGTGATGCAAGCACCATACACCACAACCTAATACCACATTGCAGCACTGTGCTTAGTCTGTAAAGAGGAAAGCCATGGAACTGCCGGAACAAATTGAATCCCTTGGCATCCTTTGTTCTGAGGGAGGAGTGTCAGGGGCAAAGTGAAGCAATACTCCCTGAGATCATGGTCCACCTTCAGTGAGATGCCCTTCCCATCTGGCAGTCTCAGATCTGTCATGGCTAGGGTCTGTATGAGAATGATGCAAACATGAGGGAAGGATAGATTATGTAGATCTCATTCATATAGCGGGCAAACCCTCCCCCACATGGCAGTGAGCTGGAAAGACCCTTTGATTTGCCAATCTACTTGGTTGTGTCAGTCACAGGAAGTTTCTTGTCAAAAGCATTTGTCGTTTTTACACTTCCACATTTTCCAAGAGACTTCAGCTATAGCTTTAGCTGCAGTAAAACTGACTTGTTTTCTGCCTTGAGATAGGTCAATTTCCTCTCCTGTATCTTTTTGTGGACAAGTATTCCCCTTCTCACATGCTGGAGCATACATCACCCGGACTTTAAAAGGGAGTTGGCAGCATGCCTATATCCCTTCCATTATGTGAATCAAATATTGTCAGAACAGTTCTGCAGCTCTCAGTTTAAAGGCAACAGAGCAAAGCCCAAAATTTAGAGTGTGTCAGAGCACTGGCTCTGAATTTGATTCTCAAGGCTAGTCACCGCTTTCTTGGCCTTCCAGCTGGGAATATCAGAGTTTGATTAGTTACAACGTGTAGACAAGGATGCCTTGCTGTCAATGGAAAATATTTTTGCTCACATAAAATGGTGCATCCTGATTTTGCAGATCTATACTATAATGATTCCCAATCTAGAGAAAGGAGAGAGAGATAGCCCAGAAGACTAATATGCAGAAGACTTGCTACCAGCATTCCTCTTGGATTATTAATTATATAAGGCTGCCAAACACATATCAACTCAAGTTGGACTAGATGTACAGTACATAACTCCATTAAGTAGGCCAGGTTTATGTCCTTGGTCACCTAAAAAAAAAGGTTGAGTCCAGACCAAGGGCGTGCAACTGAGCTGGTTGAATTAGCCATCCACAGCGAGTCCTCTCTGAATATGACTCTCTACTTTTCTGAAGGTGCCAGAGTTGTTTCCCACTGAATGATGTACAAATTGGTGTGGGAACACCACCCACCAGGATCTAAATAAATAAATAAATAAATAAATAAATAAATAAATAAATAAACAAACCAACCAACCAACCAACCAACCAACCAACCAACCAACCAAGCACACGTAGTTTACCTTTTTAAAAAATGCCAAAAATGGATATTTGGAGAGGCTCCTTGTGGCCCATGGAATACAAATTTGCCCCTCAAACTCACCCCTGCCTTGTTTGCTGAGATTCTTTGTCCCACTAGCCCACTATCATCTACTGGAGCAGCATCTCCTCTTTGAACCTTTAGGAAGAGGCCTTGGACATTGCCTGCCATATAATCCTTTTTTTTAAACCTGGAGTTGCTGAGCATGGAACCTAAAAGAACCCTGTGTGCTACAAACCTAGAACAACTCTCTAGGCTTTCAACTCTTTTTCCTATTTTTTTTTAATAGGCAGAGGGGGAAATTGAAAACATTTTGCCGAAACATTTGTGAAACTGGAAACATATCATTTCCCCTACCTCCACATTGGTATGGGGACATAAGCACCACTCCTCACAATGCTAAGTATTTGATATAAATGTTTTTGTGGTCTCCTCCATCTCCTCACTTGAAATGCTCAATCTTTTGTTTACAGTATGCTGTTGAGTCTCAACTCCAGTTTCATGGGCTCAGTACTGAGAAGAGCATGCTTATGATACAGCCGCGTGAGGTTTGTAAAACATCGCTTATATAAATACCTTCTGAAAAACAGATATTTGTATCATTGCATTTCCTTCATTGCAGATTATTCTAAGGAAGCTGGTCTAAATGGCTGAGATGAAAATAAAACAATTTAAAGGGGGGGTAGTCGTGTGAAACTGTCATATATTGTAGCAAAAGCAAAGAGTCTCGTGACATCTTGAAAATTAAGACATTTTATTAGACATAATCTTCCATGAACTGAAGACGGAAACTATGATCCACAAAACCTTGTGCAAAATAAAGTTTGTTCATCTTTAAGGTGTCACAAGACTTTTGTTGCAAGAAATGTAAAGTGAAATTTAAAGAGGGGACACCTTTTTATTGCATCTCCTAAATCTGTCTTCCTAGTTGATATTCATCTCATAAAACAAGCACACTGAGGGCATGTCCTCAGGAAAGATTCCAACCATCCCTGTTCTGCTCAAAATAGGAAGTGAAAGATGTAATTGAAGGGAGACAGTGTTACATGACGTAGGATTTCCCAACAGTGACTCCATGTCTTCTTTGCACAGCCTAGAGAAAAAAAATGAGGAACCCCTAGTCCAAAGGATGGGCCAATCATCTAGCTTGTTCAGGCTTTGTGGGAATGCCTCCCTATTCTGGAGGGTGTGAGAGGAAGAATGACTGTGTCACAGCCTCAAGGAGTGTGTCTTGAGTCAATGACTGAGTCAGCTCCACTCCTCCCTTGACCTTCCCAGGTGAGGAAGAAAAAGTATAATCAGCTGCACATTTTGTAATAGTATACGGATATTTCATAATTTGGGATACTGCATGGAAAGAAGCCTGAACCTGATTAGAGGAGTCCCTAAAGCTCACTTCTACAGCTCTCTTCAGGTGTTACATTCATGGACAGACTCATCATCATGCTACGTCATTGCTTTCCATACATGTAAAGCAATTAATCTTTGGACATGTATGCCAAAGAAGGAGGATGTGAGAAGAAAGAGATTAAATCTGAATACAGCATGGTGCATATTAGTATAATGTTACTTAGACATGAGGAGTAGGCTAAGATGCCTGAGGCCATCTATTTGTTTATTTGTCTGCCATCAGTTCAGGATGATTGTTAACATGTGTTACTTCCAACACAGAGGAACTCCAGTTGGTTTGAAAGAGTTGGTTCTTATTATTTTTCTTTCTTGAACTGCTTTAATTATATGTTAACTTGTTAATTTCGATTATAATTGTTTCCATCTTAATTGGTACTGTTCTCTGTAGCAGTTTGCTGGCAGTTAATCAAGAAGTAACATAAGTAGAATCCCATTCCTTTAACAAGTTACATAAAGAAATCATAGTTTTGCGTTTACTACGAAGTTTTCATTTGAAAGACTGTACACTTTAGATCAGTGGTTCTTAACGTGGGTGATAATGCCCCCCAGGGGGCGATTTCATTTTTCAGGGGGGCGTTAGAACGAAAAGGGGCGGCGTGGGGGCGCTGGAGCAGAAGGGGGCGGTAGGGGGGCGCTGGAGCAAGCCAAACCTGTGAAGATGGCTGCAGCCTTTTTACAATGTGCATGAATATATATATTGTCCTCCAATCTTAATTTAGTTTCAGAGTTTTCGTCTTGAAATTTTTAGTTTCTGCATTGCGGTTTGTTTTTATGCCCTTTTTATATTTCTTTTTGCATCTTAAAATTCACTTGCAACTAAATCATTAAATGTTACTTTTGGGGGGCATTTCATTTTCTTGGAATTGAATTTTGTTTTCAGGGGTCATTGGATTTAAGTGTCTTAAGTAAGTAAGTAAGTAAGTAAGCAAATAAATAAATAAATAAATAAATAAATAAATAAATAAATAAATAAATAAATAAATAAATAAATAAGGGAGGGAGGCGATGATAACTTCCTCAATGGCTCAAGGGGGCGTTTCTTTCAAAAAGGTTAAGAACCACTGCTTTAGATCATTATAACACATAACATCGCCTCATTTCCTGACACTAAGAACATGTGTTACTTTTTTGTAGAACCGATGATGACCTTTCAATTTGGAGAGAAAAATGTTTTCCAGAGAAGTGAGAAACTTCTCCCAGGACCTTCATAGATGTTCAAAGATAATTAAGATAATCGGAGTTCCTTTCCAAACACCAATCTTATCCCAGGTCTTTGCAGTCACATGTAATTTCATTTGGAGTTTTCTCTGCTTAATTGATCCCTTGGTGGTGGTATGTTTTATACGATCCCGTGCTAAGAGGAAATTCAGAAGGAGGAGAGAGAGAGGCTTTAAAAGATCAAAGGTTGTTTTTTTCCTTGTTGAAATTTTCTATATTTAATGACTTCAGGGTTTGCACAGTTTTGGGGTTATATGGATCCTATTGTTTCTGAAATACAAATACAGTGAAAAATTTAATAGCTTTCTGTGGGAGATGGAGTTTGTCTAAGATGTATCAAGCAGGAACTAGAAAGCAGCTTTAGTTTTAGGGATGTATGTATGTCACTAACTCAAAATGTCATGCATATGAGCCTGGCCCAGCATGGCAGTTTTTATGTTGTTGTATTTTTACCAAGACTGGAAATCCTGAGAGATGAACACGAAAGGTGTGAGATTCACAGGACTGAGGTCACTCGTCTTTCAAACTATCCACTGCACCAGTTCTGTATCTCATGGGTGAAACAATGTTAACCTTTCAATGAATTTCTCACTTTGACTTCAGGAGTTACTAACAGAATTATTTATTTTCATGCTTGCAAAAAGACGCTTCACATTTCTGTCGCACCCTTTGAATGTTTGTGGTGGTTCTGACGAGTTCTCAGAAATTCTTTGAGTGACCTTGTAAGGTAGAGTAGTAATATTAACCCCAACTCCAATGTGGGGATGTTGCTTTGACAACTGGCACGGTGTTTTCGGTGAGGACCCGTCGGCGTCGGTGCTGTGCTGGCCATGAGAAACATGGCTGGTGGGTTGGTGTCCAGACGGCTGAGCTTTGGCACTTCATTCGACACATTGAATCTGCTGATATCCCCCCCCCCCGTTTCCTCCCTCTTGTTTGGTGGTTCAGACTTTTGGTGCCTGGTGCCTTTTGTCTCCCACTGCCTTTGTGACTTTATCACCTTCCCTGGCAGGATTAGGCTTGCTGCCTAGAAAGGGCTGGCCATATTACCAACCCTGTTGCCTATGGTGACTAAATCATTTTTGACAGTGAGCTTGTTGGGAGGACTCAGATTTGCTACTGAGTATGACGGGGGGGGGCAGCCTGGGTGTGGAATGTCTTTTATTCTATTTTTATTTTTTCTTCTATGTTTTAAATTTTTAATTGTCTAAATTAGTTATTGATTAATTTAAAATTAAATTTCTGTTTTTATGTTATGGTTTAATTAATTTTGATTATTTGTTTATTATTGTATTTTTTATTTATTAATTTTTAATCTTTTTGGTCTTTTCCTTTCCCCCTTCTTTTTGTTTAACATGGATTGGAAGGCCTGCCCCCCCAAGCAGGGATCCTCTGAACATCAGAGTGATTATGGGTAGATACGGCATTGGCACAGTTCCTACTCATTGCAGAAAAACAATTAACAGATGTTTGAAGGTCGTTCACTGTTCTGGCACTGTGACCAACCGTCAGACTCAAGGTAGTCCAACCAGCCATCCCTCAAATCTGGTGTTGTTGAATGCCAGGTCTGTATCCAACAAATCCCAGATTATCCAAGACCTTTTCCTGGAAGAGGATGCAGACCTGGTATGCATAACTGAGACTTGGATGAGCGGGGAAGGGGGTGTTCCTTTGACTCTTGCCTGCCCTCCAGGTTATGCAGTCCAACACCAGGGTAGACTGAAGGGACGGGGGGAGTAGCCATTGTCTTTAAAAATACTGTAGAGTTCGTTAGGCGCTCTGCGGTGGTGACACCAGGTCTTGATGCCCTACACATGTCAATTGGATGGTATTGTGATCTTGCTGGGTTACTGTGCTCCCTGTGACCCAGCCATTGCCTTACCGGAGCTGGCGGACTTTGTCTCTGCAGCATTGTTGTAATCTCCGAGGCTTTTGGTCTTGGGTGATTTCAATATCCATGCGGATGCGGAGGTTTTCAATCCGACTCTTGTGTTCTTGGAAACCATGGTTTCCTTGGACATGTCCCAACATGTCAATGGCCCCACCCACATGGGCGGTAACACATTAGACCTGGTGTTCTCCCCCGAGCAAAGTGAGTGTGGTCTGATGGTGACCAACCCTGTGTTGGTCCCCTTGTCATGGTCGGATCACTGCCTAATTAAATGTAACCTCTCAGTGGCTCTCCCTCTCTGCAGGGAGCAAGGACCTCTTCTAATGATCCACCCTCAAAGGTTATTGGATCCTATAAGGTTCCAGGACTCCATGAGAAGGATTCCAGCTGAACTGACTGGTGCTCCTCTCGAGGTTCTGGTTGATGGCTGGCTTGCCACCGCTACCAGGGCTGTTGATACGATCACTCCTAAATGCCCTCTCCATTGCAGAGCTCGTTCAGCATCCTGGTTTAACCAGCAGCTGTGAGTAATGAAGCAAAGTAGGAGAAGGTTAGAGTGCAAGTGGAGATGAAACCTGACGGATTATAATCGTAAAGCTGTCATGATCCCGACTAACCTTTACATTGCCAGGGTGAGGGCTGCCAGTTAAGCTTACTTTGCTGTCCGGATAAGTGAACCTTCAAATCTTTTCCGTATAGTCCACGATCTATCTGGAATTGGTCTAAGTGATAGGCCTCCTACTAGTGTTTCACCTGACCCATTTGCAGCATTTTTAAAGCTAAAGTAGAGGCCATCCGCTGGGAGCTATCTCCTTTTTTGAACACAGTAGATAGAGCAGAGACATCCAGTACTCCACCTTGCCTGATGAGACTTGATGCCTGTGACGCCAGATATGGTGGACAAAGCGTTTGACCTCTGTCATGCCACCACCTCCTCCCTTGACCCTTGTCTGGCCTGGCTTATCAAAGCAGCCAGGCCTATAACAACTAAATGGGCCACTGTAATAATTAATGGGTCTCTCCTCAAGGAGACACTCATTAGTCCCATTAGGAAGAAACCAAGTTTGGCGGCAGATGACATTGGCAATTATAGGCCCATCGCCAATGTTTCTTTCCTCGGCAAAGTGGTGGAGAGGGTGGTAGCTGACCAGCTCCAGGCCCTTTTGGATGAAACCAACACCCTGGATCCATTTCAGTCAGGCTTCAGACCGTGCCATGGTATGGAAACGGCACTGGTCACACTGATGACCTGCTGAGGGAGACGGACAGGGGCAAAATATCTTTGTTGGTCCTTCTCGATATCTCAGCTGCCTTCAATACCATTGACCACGGTATCCTCCTGGGGAGGCTCTCTGAGCTGGGAATAGGTGGTCTGGTGCTAGCCTGGCTCCAATTCTTCTTGGAGGACTGTTCCCACAGAGCACAGCTTGGGGAGAGTGTATCAGCTCCATGGAATCTTAATTGTGGGGCCCTGCAGGGCTCGATTATCTCCCCAATCCTGTTTAACATCTATATGAAGCCACTGGGTCAGGTCATCAGGGGTTGTGGGCTTCGTTTCATCAGTACACTTATGACACCCAGCTCTACAGCTCCTTTTCTCCAACAACAGTGGATGCCATTTTGTCCCTTCAGCGCTGTCTGGAGGACGTACTGGGGTGGATGCAGGTGAATGGTCTGAAGCTGAACCCAGAGAAAATGGAAGTCCTGAGGGTGGGTGGCCCTGATGTCAGTGGTTTGGGGAACTCCGTCTGTTTTCGGGGGATGACTGGGGTGGGAAAACACCAACATATCTCCCCTACTCTGGCTGCCCTGCATTGTCTGCCCATTCATTTCTGCATTGATTTCAAAGTACTAATTATGACATATAAAGCCCTAAATGGTTTAGGACCTCAGTATCTAGCGGAATACCTCTTCCCACCTAGATCTACCCGACTCACTCGTTCTAGCCAGGATGGGTGGCTGAGGGGCCTAACGCCGAGGGAGGCCCAAAGAGAAAGAACAAGAAAGTGGGCCTTGTTGGCAGTGGCCCCTCACCTCTGGAACAATCTCCGCCCCCTGAAATTTGTCTGGCTCCCTCACTGAGTGTTTTTAAGAGCCAACTCAAGACCTGGCTCTTTAGGCAGGCCTTCCCTCCTGTCAATACTTAATTTATTGTTATCCTATGGTTTAAATATTATTGTTTATTTTATTTTATTATTTTTGTATGTTGTTAGCCGCCCAGAGTAGACTTCGATCTAGATGGGTGGGATATAAATTAATTAAATAAATAAATAATAAAATACAATTTTGCAGATTGGGGACAAGAAATTGAGGTATAGTAGCTAGGTTGGTTGTCTAAGGCAGAGGTTCCCATTTTAACAGTAGACTTCCTCATCAGCCAACGCAAGCGATCAACAATATTTCATAACACCTCATAACACAGAAGACCCTTCAGACTAAACACACAGATCAATCCAAGAAGAACTCTTGTTAATCAGACTAAAAGTTCCTCTTCATCAGAATCTGTTTCCTGCAGTGCCCTACATTAGTTGTCTCCACTGAGATCCAAAGAAAGATATTAAAATCTGTCAATCTCAACATAATTGCATTTTTTCCCCCTGTCCTTGTCTTGCCTCAAATTGCAATATTTGTTTTTGATTCATGATCTGAAATGTATACAAATGTTTGTGCATTTTTACTAACTTCTACATTTCTATATACATTTTATCTGATGTATCCATTTACACACTTCACACACTTTATACGTTTTGTCGCATTGGATAAAGCATGTTTCTACATACTCTTTCAATTGCACACATTTTAAGCATTCATGTATGAAAATGAGCCTATAGTTTTGTGCCCACCTTGTTCTTCTGAAACCTGCTTGTAAGCCTCACAGATGTGTGAATGTCCAAGGTGAGGAGTGTCATTTCTCACAGTATCAATGTGATGGCTGCTAGGCAATAGTTCTAAATGGATCTGAGATTCCATATATTTACCCTAAGTAATAACCACTGATAGACTTTGATAGACCATGAATTTTTAAAACTATCAAAGCTAGTGTCCATTGCTACACTGAGTTAGACAAGTAATAATCTGTGAATGAATGAATAAGAGTCAAAGATAAATATATAGCACACCCAGGGTATGCATAAACAAAATTTCCATTCTCAATCTGATATGTCTACTCTTAGATGAACTGCTTGAACATTCTACCAGTGATATATCATTAGTAACAATGTCGACCACCAATTTCCTAGAAAGATTTACTACAGTGCTAGGTTTTTCTATCTCCACGTACTGGATTTTTTAAAACCCAACCAGTTAAGGCAGCCTGGAAGCGTTCAGGCAAGAAAAGCATATAATGAAGCAAAGTGAACAACCTTTTATTTTTTTTTTAAATTACCACCTTGAAGCTATGTTACTAATGATTATTCACTGATTCAAAGGTTATTCCAGAGCTTTTACTTTTGTAGATTACTGCCATGTTAAGGATTTGCTTTTGATCCCTTACTGCATTCAGCAAGGCATGTCATAAAAAAAATAGATTATGAAACAAGAACTGACAGTTTTGTTACTGTCAGGGTTGATCTAAAGTATGTGCTTAACTTTATTTCAGGGGGAAGAAACCTTGAGAATGGAAGATATCCTTGCGATAATTGAAAAGGAAGGGGACTCTGTTGCTGTAATTCTGTTCAGTGGCGTGCAATATTACACAGGACAGCTGTTTGATATCCCAAGAATCACCAAGGCTGGTCATGAGAAGGTATTGCTGCTTCAGTATTACTTAGATCACACTAAAAAGAATCCTACTCTTCTACCCCATGTTAAAAAATAAAATAAAAAACCCTCAGAAACCCTCATATTCTTCAAGTTCAGTTCATTGCTAATTTAGATTGACATGCTAGGGAAGAATTGTGTTGGTTTGACTTTGACATACAACAATCAGTCTCTTAAATAATACCGATGCTGCTTTAAAGCACTTTAAAAATGTCATTTTTTAGATATGTCAGTTGAAGGCATAAAATTGGGAGGAGGGATTTAGACAGGGAATTGGGGGAGATTGTAAGGCACATCCAAACAAGCTGTAGCTTTGAATAGATTTGTGTTGGAATTGTGGTCTTTTTCCTGCATTGATCCAGATTTATTCACCCCAAGATTCCACAATGTAGTCAGTTTGGAATCCGTCTACCTTGTCTCCACCCCTTGTCTGTTTCCCTTCCTTGATGCTGGCTTATTTAGTAGTGGAATTTTCAGTTTTGTGAAGGTGGGTGTTTTCTTGCTTCCTAGCATGAAGAACAGGGTTTGAAGTAGAGTTTGCAGCCACTATCTCTCTCAAACATACTTTACCTTTAAATGAGAAGGCAATGTGTCATATTGATCTTGCCAGTCATGGTGCAGAGAGTGAGGGGCTGCTGTGCTGAGGATAAAAAACCCATTTTGTCACCCCCCCCTTCACATAGTCAGGCAGAAGCAACTTTGCACCATACTCAGATGAACAGCTCATGTCTGGGGGAGTTCTACTTGCACCTGCTTCCATTGGATCCATGTTTGTTTGAGAGGAAGGGACAGGTGGGGATAACAGATCTGCGAAAATTCAGGTTGCAATTAATTTTTTTAAATATCCCTAGAAAAGCAAAATACCCTTAAAACTCAAGCAAAAGGGGAGGGAATGATTCCATTAATGTAATGTGTATCTGTTCAACTTACAATGGTCAACTGAACAACCACCCCAATTAAACAAGAGTGAATAGAAAATTATCTGGCTATACAGATGTCCTAATTCCATTAAGACAGACAGACAAACTGGATTAAGCATTGTATTAAACAGTATGTACAGGAAGGCCTCGACCAAACTGGAAATTCAGTTATCATGCAGTTGAAACTCAAGCCCATTAAAGAGTGAGATTCCTAAATGTTTGACCATAGATCTGCTATGCTTCCTACCAAATACTTCTCTTAATACACACATTTCCAGGTTATCTATCTCATGACAAATGAGCAGCATCCATGTTTTCATTTGTGGCAAAGGGAAGATGCAATTAGGTAGCCCAACATAAGGAATATAATGTAAACTAAGTGATTTACATGACTCAAATGTCTCCCATATGAATGTCATGTCTTATTTGAGTCCTGGAAGAGGAGAGCATGGAATAAAAGCAAAAGCAAAGCATGCTGCATATAGTGTCCCATAGTGCTTAAAGCACTCTCTGGATATGCAGGCTACATATTGTGCACGCACACGCACACGCGCACGCGCACACACACACACACACACACACACACACACACACACACACATCCCAAGCAAATGGGTGTTCATTTTACCAACCTTGGAAGGCTGAAAGGCTGAGTCAACCTTGAGCCGGCTACCTGGGATTGAACCCCAGGCCATGAGCACAGTTTTGGCTACAGTACAGTTTAACCACTTCACCACGAGGAATAAGTCAAAAGTATCATGGTTTTTTATTACGGCATAGCATAGTCCTTAAGAGTGACTATATTTTACACTGAAATCTGTCAAACAGAGTGAGATGGAAATACATAAAACAAACAAGAAATCAAACAGCATCGTTTAAGTTGACATATTCTACATAATTAATGAAGGTGGAAAGTCCTAGAGTTCCACTCACTTGACGCATGAGCTTCTCTCCAGTGACCTGAATGTTTTCTTGCCTTTAATATCTAGCAAGTTTTGACCAAAAGCTCTCTAAAATTGACTGCATTCACACTTCTTTAGTGCTGTTGAATGTACCATGCAAAGTTGAAGGCATGGTTTGTCACCACACCTTAAGGAATCACCCAACCAATCACATAAACCAACTATTAATTCTGGATTGGTGTGTATGGGGGTAATCACTCCCTTAATCCCATGGAGATTATTGGTAGTTCAAAGTTAGCCATTAGAGGCATATGAGAAATTTCATCTACCAAGGAGAACCATTTAACTAACAAACACTGACACTGAAACACAGAAGTGTTGTTTTTGTTTTCGCTAGGCTCTCTGATGCAGAAATAGACTTGAAAATGTCTGGGTGGTGCATGATGACACAAAGTAGGGCTTTCCAGTGGCTATGGAACATAAGGATCTGTATTATGCTGAGTAGTAGCTACTGTGGGGATAAGCTAATATTTCAACCTCTGTGTGTGCTTCTGAATTGTGTGGGGAGACCCAGACACTGCAAATGTGAAGAGCATCTGCACACACATGCATGCGTGTGTGCACGCACAGAGTGAGGATGTGAGGGAGTGAGAAAGATGTCAAGGGGGAAGGTATTCACATTGTCCCTTTCACAGAGATCCTATGTAAGACTACTGTCACCGAAGTGAGGAAGAGTGAGGCTTGGAGCTGCTTGGAGAAGTACCCAACAACTCCTTTCCCCCCGCCATCCAAACCCGAACTGCTGATTCTGCTCTGCACTGAGAAACTAATCTTACAACATCATCACACACATCTGGGCTGCCTTGTTTTTCTACAAGTTCCCTTTTTCAGGATGAGAGGCGTGGTGATCAGTACAACTGCAAAGCCAGTTCAGTTCAGCACAGTCCGATCCACTGAACCCATTGGACTTGTTTGTGCTTCAGTACATTGCTTGTTGTCGAGCAAGTCTTTGCTTAATTTGCCTCAAGTTAAGAGGAGGAATTGGTATATTTCATCAGCAAATGACTCTGTGCCTGGGATACAGCTGCTCTCTATCCCCTGGTACTGCTGTATTCTTGCCTTCTGTCAGGAGAAGCAAGTGAGCTCCTGGCGGTGCTGACACTATTCTTATTCCGCTCAGCCATTTAACAGGAGACAGGCAGATTACTGAGTGTATCACCTCCATGAGGTAACTCATTTTCGCCAACTCAACCTCAGGGAATTTACTAAAAAGATAGATTCTGCAGACATATCTCAGGGATTCTTTTTAACCTCAGGAATGAGAAAGAACAATTGTCAATTAGGTTTTCTTATCAAGAGGTCAACAGAATTCCAGGAGGCATATCTTTTATTGAATAGGCCTTATCTAACCAGACATGATTTTAAAAAAATAGTGGAAAGAAAGAGGTCCACACTGGACATGCTAGTGATGCTAAACAGTAAACAAGCTTCCCTGTAAATATTGCTATTGCTCAACAAGGGTTGCACTTAAAGTAGTGATTTTGTTTGTAAAACAGTGCCTCTTTAAAACCATTGAGTGGGAAAGTGGTGTAAACAGAGGGGGGGATGGAAGGTGAGCTCACTTACTATGGCTCTGGCCCCTTCACTGCTCTTGTTAGGTCCTATAGTGGTGTCCAACCTTGGCCCTCCAGATGGTCTTAGACAACAGTTCCGAGAAGCCTTCATCACCACCTCTGCTGGCCAGGATTTCTGGGAGTTGGAGTCCAAGAACATCTGGAGGGCCAAGGTTGGACACCACTGTAGGGTGTACTATTGACATTTATTCTCTGGCAGATAGAGCCAAAGGGAATACAGCCTTAGAAATGGTGGCCTACCACTGTCCTGCCCACTGCCTTAAAGCAGTTTCTGGAAGTCCATTTCCTACTAGTACGGCCTTCTTTTGTGTTTTATTCTGTGCATGTCTGTATGTACAAAGAGAAATAGTTTTATTTCTGTTTGTGTTCTGAAGGCAGCCATTTCATGCAACTTTCCTTGGTAATCAAGGAAAAGGATAGCAGCCAGGTATCTGCAAAGTCCACGTAGAGAGTGGGTTCCTCTTAATCTCCTTCTCAAAGCTACACTCCTGTCTTTCCAAACTCATTCAGTGACATCTGCCAGGATGAGTCTGAGTAAAAATGAGAAACATTTTCAGCAGAAGAGACAGAAGGAAGGGAGAAGATCATAGACAGTATGGGAAGATGTTGAACCCCCAGATTTCTGGGAGGATGTTTTCCATTCCAGTTATGTGGTGGCTATAGACAAGATGCATGTAGCTTGAATGAATATGTATACATTAAAGTCAGCCTTCCCAGTTGCTGTGCCTTTTGTCTATGCAACCCCAGACAAGGAACACCCTCACCACATTGTCAAGGTTACCTAGCAACAGAACATTTGGAAAACTTTTCTTCCCCAAGTCTTCAAATTCTCCCTCCTCTCTCTCTCTTTCTTCCTCCTCCTCCTAGCAAAATTTGCCTATCATTTCTTGAAGTGAAAATCGACAGCATTATAATTGTGTAGGCCCTGAAATTGTGACCTGGACATTAGGAACCTCATAGCCTCCAATCATACAGTAAATGTATATTTTCAGTAATTTATCCCACTTCAAGTAAAATTTAGCTTATGTACCTCTTTGTTAGAGGCCAAATTGCTGACATGCGCTGGATTACGGAGAAAGCCAGAGAGTTCCGGAAAAACATCTACTTCTGCTTCATTGCCTATGCAAAAGCCTTTGACTGTGTGGACCACAGCAAACTATGGCAAGTTCTTAAAGAAATGGGAGTACCTGACCACTTTATCTATCTCCTTAGTAATCTATATGTGGGACAGGAAGCAACAATTAGAACTGGATATGGACCAACTGATTGGTTCAAAATTGGGAAAGGAGTACGACAAGGCTGTATATTGTCTCCCTGCTTATTTAACTTATATACCGAATACATCATGCAAAAGGCCGGACTAAATGAATCCTAAACTGGAATTAAGGTTGCTGAAAGATATGCACTCTGATGGCAGAAAGTGAGGAGGAATTAAAGAACCTCTTAATGAGGGTGAAAGAGGAGAGCACAAAAAATGGTCTGAAGCTCAACATACAAAAAAAAACCCTAAGATCATGGCCACTGGTCCCATCACCTCCTGGGAAATAGAAGGGGAAGATATGGAGGCAGTAACAGATTTGACTTTCCTGGGCTTCATGATCACTGCAGATGGTGACAGCAGCCACAAAATTAAAAGACACCTGCTTCTTGGGAGGAAAGTGATGACAAACCTAGACAGCATCTTAAAAAGCAAAGACATCATCTTGCCGACAAAGTTCCGCATAGTCAAAGCTATGGTTTTTCCAGTAGCGATGTATGGAAGTGAGAGCTAGACCATAAAGAACGCTGACCGCCAAAGAATTGCTGCTTTTGAATTGTGGTGCTGGAGGAGACTCTTGAGAGACCCCTGGACTGCAAGGAGAACAAACCTATCCATTTTGAAGGAAATCAACTGAGTGCTCACTGGAAGGACAGATCCTGAAGCTGAGGCTCCAATACTTTGGCCATCTCATGAAAAGAGAAGACTCCCTGGAAAAGACCCTGATGTTGGGAACGTGTGAAGGCAAGAGGAGAAGGGGACGACAGAGGACGAGATGGTTGGACAGTGTCATCGAAGCGATCAACATGAATTCGATCCAACTCCAGGAGGCAGTGGAAGACAGGAGGGCCTGGCGTGCTCTGGTCCATGGGGTCACGAAGAGTCGGACATGACTTAACAACTAAACAACAACACCTCTGTTCTATTTTGTAATGAGCTTCTTTGATATTTATGAGGTAATTGATTACCTATTATAACAGCACAGTAGTATTTTTTTTATCCTAGTGCAACCATGTTATGTACTTTGAATTAAGGTGTTCTTCATTAAATTCCCCCTAAGAAATAGCTTTGCTGGACAGTGATTCACTGGGACCAAATACATCCTTACTTTTTCCTCTTCTGAGGAAAACAGAGTAAGAACTTACCACTCCAGAACATGTTCAAACAGCCCGAAAAAGACACAACAATCAACAGCCTTCAAGAACACATCTTCATTTTTTTGGAAACATTTTTGTGCAAGTATTAATTCCCCTTCATGGTGTAGAGGAGAGAATCTGTATTCTCTGGAAACTTTTTTTCCTGAGGGATTGAATCACCTAAGTATGTGGTATAAAACAAGGTAGATTAAATATTTTCTCTTTTGAGGAGACTGTTTTTAAAAGTATATCACAAATCTAGCAAGATTTTTTCGTAGCAAGGCAATTTAGATGTTATCATAACTGAGAGGAAATTTAGTGTAGCAGTTAACAACTGTATAACTTTGCAGACAAAAGGTCCAATGTATCAAAAGGTTCTATGTATCAGGACCATACAACAGCAACTTAGCACACTTGCAAGTCCTATTTATTTAAAGCAATATCCACAGTCACATATTCGCTTGTCTCCGTGCCAGGTTTAAAAGAAGATTGATGTTCACTTAGATGAGTCATTATATAATCTAATGTTTAAAAGACTCCTGATGTCATCAAAAGAAGAATATGGAAATATCCCATTATATATAAAAATGTACTTGAAATGAAAGCCGCACTTGGAAAGAAGGCTAGACTACCATGTCTCCATTAGAACTTATCAATTGATTTGTGACCAGAGATCTAAACTGCACTTTTATCATTGGCACATGGCAGAAATACTGAAGACTGCAAAAGGCTAGTTTTGCTGCAACTTTTCTAGCAGTCATGAAAAGTTAGGAATAGTGTTCACTGTCTTATAGATGTGTTACTTTGCCTTTTTGCCTTTTTGTAGCAAACACTAGTGCATGCTTTCTGTGGCCAAGATCTCCTAGGGATTCTGCTTCCCTAGAGGGTGAGGTGACCCTTTCCCAACCTCCCTGCATATTCTCAAGAACTAGCCAGCCTTCAGGAATACGTTTCTGGATGAGGGAGTAGAAGGAAGGGAAGAAACTTCCATAATCACAACTGTTGGACACTAGTGCAATAGTATGGACTTAGACAGCACTGGGTAAAGGTAAAGGTTCCCCTTGACATTTAGTCCAGTCATGTCCGACTCTAGGGGGCGCTGCTTATCCCCATTTCCAAACCGTAGAGCCAGCGTTTGTCCGTAGACAGTTTCTGTGGTCACATGGCCAGTGTGACTTAGACATGGAATGCTGTTACCTTCCAACCGTGGTGGTACCTATTTATCTACTTGTATTTGCATGCTTTCAAACTGCTAGGTTGGCAGGAGCTGGGACAAGCGACGGGCGCTCACTCTGTCGCATGGATTCAATCTTACGACTGCTGGTCTTCTGACCTTGCAGCACAGAGGCTTCTGCAGTTTAACCCACAGTGCCACCACGCTGTGGGTTAAAGACTAGTGCCACGACTAGACAGCACTAGTCTAATACATAAGGCCTTTTCTCTCTCTTTCATATCCTTAAAGCCTTTTTGCAACCTTCCCCAAAGCAATCTTTGTTGCGTCCTCATTTGATTAAAAGCACTGTTCCTTATTTTAGGAGCTGAACATATTCTACAGATCTTTACTGGGTTTTATTTTTAACATACCACATTCATAATAATTTTCCATACTATGTACTATGAAGAGCTCTGGCTCATGTTTGTTCAATTGCTCCACAATAATAAAAGACTTGTGTGTCCACTGTTGGCATAATAGCCAGAAAAGCAAAACCAATGAAACCTGAGGCACACCTGGAGAATTCCGTTGAAAGACTCTCACGGCTGGCCCTACCATTAGAAAGATCAAAGGCTATTGCTTCAGGTATCGGGGTCAGAGAGACGCTGAAGGGCAAAAGTGTCCTGATGACCTCGGGAGCGGTGGACATCCTCATTGTTCATTCTAGAGTCAGGTGTAACTGTGAGGCTTGGCAGATCTCAACATGAGCGCTCTGAGACTTGGTGGGCTGGTTGTGGTGACTGTCATGAAGAACACTTGCCCTTCCAAATTTATCACCATCCAGGAAAGGAAAAGCAGAGCCTCTCCCTTTGCATTATCCTTAAGTCAGAGCTACAACACAGACAAAAGCTCTCAGGCAAATTGACCTTGATTTTTTTAAAAAGGCGGGGCGGGGGAACTAATGCAAAAAAGCTGAACAGGGCTTAACACTGTTGAGAGATAGATGCATAGCCGGTTCTTAAAAGTTATAGGTTGAGGAGGGTTGCTCCTGTGGCCTACTTAGTGTGTTACGTCTTTTTCTAGCTCTCATCTGAGTCTTTCAAGAGGCCCCAAAGAAGCCCAGTGGCAAATGCGTGATCAATTGTCATTTTTTTCCCCTTTTTCCAGTTGCGAGATCAATTTCCTGAGTTCCCCTCCAATGTTGCAATTACTGTCAGACTGAACAGCTTTACACATAGACAGTTTCACTGTTAAATATTAAATGAACTAAATTGAGCTTGAAAAATCTCCTTAAGCTATTCTTCTGCCTTCATTGTGTAAGTCAGAATTAGTATGTATTCTGGTCCGATCTCATCAGCTAGTTGTGACATAAGATCACTATTGACCTAGATTTTTAGTTGTAAACACAACACCCCAATAAATAAATGTATCTTCCATTTGTCTGAACAATATCCTCTGGGCCTCAAGACACTTTGTAACTACCCTGTTTTGTCAGGGAGCCCTTACTGAACCAGCATGCTCATCATAACCACTGCCATTATGATTATTATTAATGTAGCACCAGCCCCCCCTAAGGAAGTTTACATACAGTACTATCTAAAAGAGAATCAAGAAGATGATAGTGCGTTCTTGGCTGTGCTTTGCCTGATAGATTGTGTGAAGGGTCGCAAACAAGTCCTATTTTAGACCCTTAAGACAAGTATCCTTTCTTGATTCTTCCTTCCCCCCCTCCCCCAGAATCCTAGAGAAAGTAATGGTTTAACTATCAACGTAGGGGAAGGAGCTAGGGTGAACAAAACAGAAGCTAGTGGCTCCCATTCAGCCCTATTGCTCCAAAGAAGGTAAAAGTGTTAGACTCATTTTGCCACCAAAATGCAAAGCTTATCATTGCTTTTAGTGTGCCAATCTGTGTACTCCCAAGGAGTCCATCTGCTATAGATTTTTTGTGTGGCTCCTGCAAACACTGTGTGGATAGTGCTGCTCTCCTCTTCAGTCCCAGTAGGGAATCTGTGAAGTCCTTTTCAGAATGCACTATAATACCGTCATCTTTTTTTTTTCACCTGTTGCTCCCTGAAGGTCATTATCAATCTCAAACTATTGTTCTGCGTTATTCCAAATTCTTGAGAAATATTTCAGTTACTTCTGTTTAATACAAAGATGAAGCAAAATGCATTTTTAGCTTTAAACAAGAGACTAATTAAAAACCTTGAACCATTTTTAAGCACAACATGATTTTTTTCCACAATAAAACTTACATGATACTCCTTTCTGTAGAGGGTATCCTTCATTTTAATGACTCAGCACTCAATCACTAAGGAAGTACAGAATGTCCAGTATGACCAAGAGGAAAAACAGGTTCTTTCTCTTGAACAGTTTATTGTTACTTCACTACCAACAGCAAGGAATGGACTTTGATTAGTTTAAACAATGATGGACATCTGCAGCCCTCCAAATGTGTATGGACTGCAACTCCAAGAATCCTTTGCTGTCAGCTATGCTGGCAAAACAAACATTTGAAAGGTTAGTGTTGCCACAACTGGTTTAAACTAGGTTTTGTTAAAGGACAAGATACTGCCTAATATTAGTAAAGCCAATGAGAATGTCAAGCTCATTTAAAGCAGGAAACTTTGGATCTTCTCTTCATGCATTGCCAGAGGGGACAGGAAAAGTAAGCTTCTCACCAAGGCTTACACATTTGGATAGTGCTAAATGATGGCTTAATGTTACTCCAAAACAGGCCAGCCTAAGAACTCCCATCAAAAAATGTATTGTGTTTGAAGTGGTGGCTAAACTCTCTTTGCGGTGTACAAATTGTGATAGCTCATTTTACAAATGCAGGGCGACTTTGTAAGTTACAGGAAAGGCCAACAGAGGAAATGAAAAGAACACTTTGCATTTCCTCTACTCTACAAAAGAACGTTGTTTTCAAACCCAACTGTTCTGTATGCCACTGGAACCTGTATTACCTGACTATCATGAAGTTCTACCATGCTTTAAATTCATAAGAAGGTACACCCAGGACCTACTATAGTTAAGCTCTTCATTAAGTAATCCTCCCAAGGATTCAATCATTTATTTTATTTTATTTAAAATACCTTTACCCTGGCTTTCCCCTTAAAAGGACCCAAGGTGATTCACATCACAAAAAATCTTTCCTAGGAACATACAAATATCACACCATAGCCCATCAATTTAAGAATCCAAAGCAGCAAACCATTAGTAGATGACTGTCTTCCTTCTGCCCAGCCCTCTGATAGCTTTCACCCATCATTTCCAGTTATATTTGGCAAGTGATGAGGCCTGCAAGTTCATCCCTTCATTTTGGAAGAAAGATCTAGGCTGACAGCCTCATTAGTAGCTTCATTAGAATTAGCATGTCACACTTATAAATGCAATTACTTTCTGAGAGCTGGATAGTTTAGAGGAGATTTAATATACCAAAGTATTGGTTTAATAATTTAAATGAAGCAAAAGACAGAAACCGATAGTTCCAAAAGCCTTTGTGTTATTATGGGATAAAAGAGCTGGGAATTTATGCCCTCGCTGTTCGTTCTCCCATGTTGCTTCTAAAAAGGCTTTTAAAAATATGTAGAATATTCTTCAGTTTGTAGTCCATACACGATACATACCATCATTTTCCCCCCTCTCATCAATACTTTAGTTTTTTACTATTCTGTTTCTGTATCATTGTTAAGTTTAAAAATGCTGCCATCAAGTGGCGATTCTTATGAATAAAACAGCTTGAATCTAATATTTTCTCTGTCTTTCACAAGTAAAATATCTATTGTTCAAAATAAAATATATGCAAAGCTCAATGGAGGAAATATTACTCTGAAATTTCTGGGCAACCTTTTGGTCCCCTAACTCTTCACTTGTTACTAGTTGTAAGGGATTTATTCCCACAACAGAGAGATGTTGGAAAGACCTTCAGAATGCATGAGAAATACAAAAACTTAGAACTGATCTATATCAGACATACAGAGGAATTGATTGAGAAGGAGAACGTGCATAACTGTTCCAAAAATCTAATCCCTCTCTCTAAAACTTTTCAAAATATGAAGGATACAAGTTCAAAACTGAGGATAAAAAATTATTCAGCTAATAATATCTGTGAATTCTTGTGAATACTAGGTTAATTGTAATCAGTGTCAGAATGCCCTGAAGCACTCCATAAAATTATGTATAGTTTAAATTTAAAAGTTCAAGTTCTTATATATGAAAGGTCCTTGGGCCATTCCAAAAGGTCATATTATTGTTTAATCAAACAATAATCAAAACAGCTCTGGAGTGCAGAATGCCTTTCTCATGAATAAAGTGCCTAGGTAAGGGAAGACTTAATCCAGCTAGCTGAGAGAAGCCCACCCATCAAGCATGGCATACTGATTCACCAAACACTAAACCTGCTCTTTTTTCTCACATAACTAGGATGTAAAAGCCAGGGTTTTGTGTTTTATTTTTTGCCATGGTTCAGGCAGTTCATGAAGAGAAGCCCACACAGAAAAACACAAAACCAACAACTTTAAGACGGACCATGCAGATCCTTGCAGACAAGGCTGGAAAGGAAAACAGAACATCCATTGCCTGGGAGAATATTGAGGCACTTCTTGGTCTGGCAGGCTGAGGGTGGGTGGTAGACACATTTCTAGGCTTAATTTCTCAATTCAAGCAATATTTCGTGGCTAGCAAAAATACAATTCCTCTCTCAGCTAGTGACCCTGTTATGTTAGTGTAGTGTGTCACATGGTTCTGCAAGGATCATGAACTGCCATTTCTGTGTTTGTGGCGTAACGTCTAGTAAATAACACAGAAGCTGGTTACATTACTTTAAAAACTCCCAATCCCATATTTAAATAAGGTTTAGCATAGTTTATATTGATGCAAAAAAGGGTGAATACACAACATACATGGAGGTACACTTTAATTCAACAGGGTGTCACATTCTTTTGAGAAGCAGAGAGGTTCTTTGCTATTCCACCAGAGGGCCATTTCTTTTAACTCAGCTACGGAATCGATTCATTTAAACTGATTCCTCATATGTGAATGCCTCTGTTGGCATTAATTTTGAAGGTACGCTCCCACTGGCTGATCTCACCGCCACTTTTCCATGGCTGGTAAGCAACAGTCCCTCAATTTTTCCACCAGCAGTGAACAGAAGCCCTGTTCTGTGTGTGCAAAGTTTCAGTTGTGACCAGAACGAAATGAGCAGCAATATGAACTATGGGTGTGTGGCACCAATACAGCGCTTTGCACCTGTGCAGTTTAGAGAAATGTTGCTGGTAAGCCTATAAGGGTAAGCAAGTGTTGGCATGTGTAAATGCCTCTGTTGGCTTACCAAAAAAAAAAAAACAAACTTGCATCTGGTATAGCAAAAGTGCAAAATACCACATTAAACTTAAAACAGATGTTTCCTTTCAGCCCTAATGGAGAGTGAAAGAGCAGCCCTGACTTCCTTCTCTTCCTCCTGTCTCCAATTTCAAAGGAACTGTTGGGAGTACCTTAAAAATAAAGTTCTCTAGCCCAAACTGAGGAGGGGGAGCTTAAAGGCTTGCAATGGGAGGGGGGAGTGCACATGCACACACTCAGTGAGTGGAGAAGGAGCTACTGGAGAAGAAGAAAGAAGAGATGTCTGTCTCTCTGTGCACGTATTGACTGCAAGGAAACATCTGATGTAAGGTGGTTGTTGTTTTCCCTTGTGGCATTCTGTTCTTTTGCTACACCAGATGCAATAAATTAAAAAGAGGCAAGATGATGAACATGACAGAAAAACCACATGACTACCACATGACTTTAAACCTGATTAAAAAGCCCTGATCCAGGACCCAATTTATTTCATTTTATGTCCCTTCTTTTTTGAATGACTTCAGTAGCACATAGCGTTGTTTCCATTAAACCAGTCAAATACAGGAAGACTTGATTTTCATTAAGAGAAGGAAAGGAAATCAGCAGCCTTGTAGACCCTCTCCTGGGGATCAGTGGGCTGAGGCTAAGACCTACATTACAGATTACCCATCATTAGAGTTTAATTTATGTTCACATTCTAGAGATACAATTCAGGCAAACATTTCCAGGTGGGAAATCATATTTGCAATTGAAGAAAACATTTATGTCCTGAAGACCAACCATTTTAAAAAAGGAAGCTACAGGAAGCAAGAAAATCTCCTTTTTTCATGACTGAATACCATCAGCATGTAAGGGATTTCTTTTTATAATGAGGGGTTATGTGTAATGCATAGTGTGGCCCCTTTTTAACACCTGAGTATCTTACTCATTTAACTCTCTCTCTTCAAATTTCATGCTTAATTTGCTGTTTAATGAACATTAGTGGCTACTTTACTTCTCTTTTAAACTATCCTCCTAAGGTGGTCTTCTCCCACAAATTAAACACTTCTTCAACTGGAATGACTCTTGTTAGCACTAATATTTCACTAAAACATAAAACATGATTTTCATGGTTCTAAGAAAAATCCATGTAACCTCATCATCTCAACAATTTCTAAGTCACAGGAATCATTGTGTGGCTTTTCTCTTTTGAGAAGGCACAGAGCTTAGCAAAAAGGAGGGGAGAAATGCCTTCCCTTCCTTTTTGCTAAGCTCCGTGCCCTTGACTTTTGAGAAGGCACAGAGCTTACAAAAAAAGGAAGGGGAAGCGTTCTCTCTTCCTTTTTGCTAAGCTCCGCGTCTTCTCAAAAGGCAAGGAAAACTGGTGGTCACTAAGGCACGGGGCTTAGCAAAAAGGGATCCCTTTGCTCCCTGCTTTTTCTAATTTGGGATTAGAAAGGGGGGTCATCTTATACATTGGGTTGTCTTATAAACAGAAAAATACAAAAATACAATTAAACAGATTTAATTATGCAAAAATGCTGATGAATTCTGTATTTGCAAAACAAACCTAACATTATTTCTTCGTCTCTAAGGGTTGCTTTGTTGGATTTGATCTAGCTCATGCTGCTGGAAATGTGGAATTGCATTTGCATGACTGGGAAGTAGACTTTGCATGCTGGTGTTCTTACAAGGTGAGAATCTCTTTGGGCAAGCAAAGATATTAATAAACAATTTCAGTAGATGCTACATAGGCTCTGAATCCCAGTGGAATTGTTGGTGAAGAGTTAGACATGGGGATGAATAGAAAAATGAATCAGGGTATTCAATGGATATCTCTGATTCATCAGATATTTGTTGCTTCGCATTCTTGGGGTCCAGAGACCCTGCCGAATATGAAGCAACGAATATAACCCTTTTATATTTGTCCCTTCCTTCCCTATCTGCTTATGCCCCTGAAGATCCTCGGGAGGATAAGCAAAGAGGGATTTTCTCTTTGGGTGGCTTGCTAAAGCCTGCCCAACGGGAATCCCACCCCTGGGGCTGGGGTATGGCTTGGTTCCCCTTTCCTCCTCTTCCTGTGCTCACATGGCATAGGAAGAAGAGGGAAGGGATCAAAGCGGAATCAAATAATCCCCCAGCCCTGCTTCCTTTGCAGAGGCAGCAGGGCTTCGGAATGACTCGGGTACCCCTGTACTCCTCTTCCTATGCCCCAGTGGGGACACAAAGAGGAGTATAGCCTGATCTAAGCAATCCCCCACCCTCACTGTCTTTGCAAAGGCATCAGGGTGGGGGGGGGTCCCTTTCCTACTCTTCCTATGCCCCCAAAGCATAGGAAGGCTGTGGGGCCAGGGCTTTAAAAAAATAGCCCTAGGGACTGTCTAAAAAAAATGACCTGACAAACCAACAAATTGATTTGTGGTTTGTTGTGCCACTGGGGAGGGGCAATTCATGGTTCGTGGGTCATCAAGCTTTATCCCCATCTCTATTAAGAGTTAAAGGCAGCAGTTTGTATATATTTTGCAGGGGATTTTTGTGTTACACTTTATAATATGTTGAAGCTTTGAAAATTTCTAAAGTTAAGCTCTAAGAATATCAAACAGCAACTCAAGAAGCTACTTTACAAGCTGTTAGCCAATATTGCAAGATACTATGGAGTTTAAAAGATGAAAGTGTTTTAAGGAATGTCTGTCTTGCTGGTTCACATCATATGATATTCATATCAAAGCTTGTCTGGAGAGAGGGGGGGAAAAGAGGTCATTTTGCTCTCACAAGTCCAAGAAGATACTTAAATACTGACTTCCATCTTACAGTATCTGAATTCGGGAGCAGGAGGTCTAGCTGGTGCTTACATTCATGAAAAACATTTCCAGTCTGTGAAACCAGCGTAAGTATGTTTTCCACATTTTCTTAGAAGGGCTCTCCTAATATTGAAAATACTGGATGCATTTCATTGAATGCATTTTCCCCTCTTTATTTTTGTTAAGTTCTGACAAGATAACATGTATAATTTTTATATGCTACACTTACAGTTCTTTTAACATCCAACAAGCAGAGAGTTAGGCGATTTGACATTCTACTGGCAGAGCCCAACTGCCCAACGCCAAGCTTGAAGCTACAAAATTTGTGTTACTGGTCTAGATAATGTAAGAATAAAACAAAAGAGAACACAAAATTGTTTCTGGAGGATGTGAGGAGAATCGGTTTAGGAGTGCACAGGAGAAAAGGTGCCTTAATTTGGATACAGAAGCCCCTAGAACTGGTTCCTCTATGTAATAGTCTCACTTTCTAATGGAAATGGAGGAACAAGAAGAAACAGGAATTGATTTCAGAAAGGGAAGGAAGAAGGAAGAAAGTTTAATACTACCAGTGTAGACACAGAATTAGAAAAGTCAAGAATGTGATGTACAGTGCTTCCCCCAATGCTTTAAGGGGTAATTACAGTTGGAAAAGAAGACAACAAAAATGTATTGTGAAGGCTTTCAGGGCCGGGATCTAATGGTTGTGGGTTTTTCGGGCTCTTTGGCCGTGTTTTGAAGGTTTTTCTTCCTAACATTTCACCAGTCTCTGTGGCCGGCATCTTCAGAGGACAGCACTCTGTGCTCTGGTGTAGTTGGCTTGGGAGTGCTTCCTTTTGCAAAAGTATGTGGAACAATGGCAGTCTACGGGTTGCTTGCACACACCCCAAAGAATCATTCAGGAGCCTGTCGAGTCTACTGAAGGCCCACCTATGGCACTGCAATGGCAGAAGTCATCCACTCAACTTCTTAACTCTGAGCACAAACAGGAAATAGTGGTAACAGTGAGAGAGATGCACACACTTTCCTCTTTACAGTCCCATCTTTAAATGTTTGCTGATAACATGTACCTCAGCACTGCCTTTCTTTCCCCCTAACCCTTAAGGGAGCTGTGTGGTGGGAGGAGAAAGAAAGGGATCACTTTGGCTCTCTTCTGTCCATCCACTAACTGGTTTTTCCCATGAGTCAAAAAACCCTCCTTGGAAAAAGTTTCCTCACCCCAGGTCTGAAACTTTTTGCTAGATGTAAGACCCATTTTTTTATATTCGCGAAGGCTTTCACGGCCGGGATCTAATGGTTGTTCTGGGTTTTTCGGGCTCTTTGGCCGTGTTCTGAAGGTTGTTCTTCCTAATGTTTCTGCCCCGCTGCTGTCCTCTGAAGATGCTGGCCACAGAGACTGGTGAAACGTTAGGAAGAACAACTTTCAGAACACAGCCAAAGAGCCCGAAAAACCCACAACAACCATCCATTTTTTTCTTTCTTTATTCCTATCAGAACACTGAACAATTTGAAATTATGAGCATGTATGAAATATAGGTAAAATTAAAAATACATTAAAATGTTGAGATAATTAGACTGTTTTCTTTTATTTTGTTTTTTTATCAGAAGCAGGCTACCTCAATTGTGTTATCTTGGCCATTTGCCAGATCAGTTTATGATGGGGTATAAATTGCATGCATGTAAGTGTTGCATTGATTGAATTTCTCTACAACCACAGAAAATGTATTTTGGGGCATAGAAGGGTCCTCCCTGAAGAGTAGGAAAGCATTGCAAGGACACTTGGGCATTCCCTGGGCTATGACATGAGGCTGGACAATCCTTCACTTTCCAAACTGTAAGACCCATAAAAGGAGTGGAGAAGCACAGAATCTTCAAATAGACAGATGGGAAGATAGATAAATAAAAATGTGGGGGAAGGAAAATAAAACAAAAAAATCTCAACTGTTGAAGCACAGCTTATACAAATGCTGATCACCACTTTAAACTAATAACATTAGATTAGTGTGTTCAGCCAGGAAGCACACTGTCTCCAAAGTATTGGCTTAGACATTAAAATGTAAAATAAATGTTCAACTTCAAAATTTATGGATGAGCCACATTACAAATAGCTTCATAGGGACAAACCAACATGTGGTTATGACAAAGCACAATGCTCTACTGAGAAATCTAATTGTCTGAATGAGCTGTCTCATGTTCTCCCATATGCAAAGCACTGCAGCTTCACTTCTAGGAAAATAGTGCATGTTCTCTGAGAAGCAGCCTCCAGGGAAAAGAAGGGATGTGGTCTGTATGTAGCGAGTGAGAGTAAGTGTGCATTTTTAATCCATACAAAATCAATGACTACTGAAAGTTCATCCCAACCAGTGTTTTCTCTAACCTGCTTGCATATGAGCTTGCCCAGAAGTCACAGTCCAAGATATCCCAGACAGCCCCTCACCAGGAACAAGGGCTCATCAGGACCCAGCCCCACCACACAGAGTATCAAATCCAAAGGCACTCACTGCACATTTAGTCGTGACCAAGCAGAGGCGGGAGCACAGGGCGGAGAACACAGAGCCTGAATGAGACACATGAGGAAAGCAGAGGGGCCAAGAGAGGAACAGGAATACAGGCACTCTGGAGCTCAAGAGCAATACGCACAACCAAAGACCTTTGTTCCTGAGGCAAAGTCTGGGAGGGAGAACCACTCCTTAAATAGGGCTTCCTTCCAGGTTTCCAGGTGAGCCTCATGAGTGGCCCAGCAGGTACTACTCAGGCCAGAATCTGAGCCTGCAAGCACCAGGCCATTCATGAATAGGGTTATCCTGATCCTGCAGTTGCCAGGGTGGTATGGGCCAGATCCTGACACCAGAGACGTGTTGGGGATGTGCTCAGGCAGCCAGCAGCCAGTTTGTTTACTTACCATTTTGAATGAAGCATGTCCATATGGAGCGAGGCTCCCATGCAGCGGGGCAGAAACTTTGAGGGGATGTTGATCCCACCATATTTCAACTATATGCGGAAGATTTCATATTGTATCAATCTTTTGATGACTTGAATATTTGAAAATAATTACACCTGTAAGCATATTTTTTTAAAAAAAGTCTCTTGTTAGTGAATGAAGTGAAAGACAAATCTGGAGCTAACAGTATTTAATAATTGATGAATCCTGAAATAATTGGTTGTTGTGGGTTTTTCGGGCTCTTTGGCCGTGTTCTGAAGGTTGTTCTTCCTGACATTTCGCCAGTCTCTGTGGTCGGCATCTTCAGAGGACAGCACTCTGTGCTCTGGTGTAGTTGGCTTGGGAGTGGAGTATTTATGGCTGTGAGATAGGCTTTTGTCCTATTCAGGGGATGGGTGATTAGTTTGTCTTGTTGTGAGTGTACTGTTGTGATAAGGAGGAGAGATTATCTGTCACTGTGATTGATGGGTGTCATTAGCTGGTCTTTTGTTTGTAGTGATCCCTAACAAGGTCATTGACTTTTTGCACGCTGTATTTTTCAGAGCTGGAAGCCAAGTTTTGTTGAGTTTCAAACTTTCCTCTTTTTTGTTGAAGTTCTGCTGGTGCTTGTGGATTTCCCAAGCAAACTACACCAGATGCCAGCCACAGAGACTGGCGAAACGATAGGAAGAACAACCTTCAGAACACGGCCAAGGAGCCCAAAAAACCCACAACAACCATTAGATCCTGGACATGAAAGCCTTCGAGAATACCTGAAATAATTGATGTTACTAGAATTATCTCAACATATAAAGTTAGGGAGCATTACACAAAAATATCTATTATCAAAGACTTTATAATCTACAAAAATTGTGTAGTATTTGAGTGCAGTCTTCTGCATACAACAATTTTTCAATAGTAACAAATACATACACAGTAGCTTAATTCATGCAATGCCCATGGTTTAAGAAATCACTTCTGGTTGTTTTGATGTTAGCTAGAATAAAAAGAGCCAAATTGAGAAAAAAATATATTCTGCTACAAGTACTATTGCATTAGATACAATGCTTTATCTGGCTAGACAGATAATAATATTATTCAAGATAATCTAGCCACAATAATTTTGATTAATTCTTGGAATCATCTTGGCTACTTGCAATTCAGAACTCATTAGGGGTGAATCTTGTTTGCTTGAGATAAATGAAAGAGCCCTGATGCTACTTTAATCTTTTTTCTTTCTCTTCCATATACTTGTCCACTCACTTCTATTGCTCTGCATGATGGCATACTTATGGATCTGCCAGCAATACTAGAGACTGGCACAAATCAGAAAAATGGTAATTCATTTCGATTCTTGATTCATCAAGGTTGATGAATCACAAATTACGAATTTATGATTTTTTTCTGACAAATCAACAAATTGATTCATCATTTAATTTTTTTTAATTTAAAACCTTTTAAAATCGTCCCCAAAGCATCTAGAGACACCAGTTTTTCAGGGAATTATCCCCTGACTCTCCACTACAAGCCCTGCAAGTTTGGTGGTGTTTGGGTTTCAGATGTCTGAGTTATACAACCACAAGGAGAGGCCACAGGAAAGTTCCCCCAGGCACCTAGAGAAACAAAAAATGTAGAGAATCTTCCCCGACTCTCCTCTACAGTCCTTCCAGGTTTGGTTACAATTGGGTTTCATACATCCAAGTTATACACCCACAAATTGGATGCCCCCTTTAGAAGCTGACTTGGAGAAAACCAATCTTCGCCAAACTTGGATTGTAGAGGAGACTCACAGGAAGCGTCTTTGTGATTTTGGTTTTTCTAGGTGCCGGGGAGGGGGACTTTTCTGAGGGGCCCTCTTTATGGGTGTATAACTCAGACATATGAAACCCAATCTTCACAAAATTTGGAGGGATTGTAGAGGAGAGTCAGTGGAAGCTTTCCTGCTATTGTGATGCCTCTAGCCAAACGAATTGACAAACAGAAAATAGTTAAAATTCATTGATTTGTGATTCATCGGAAGGCATTGATTCATACAAATATGAATCAACAAATTAGCCATTTTTGAACAAATTTCATGATCCAGTTTTAATTTGTGCTCAGCTCTATTCAATACATCCTTCCCTAAGATTACATACTGTAGTTACAGCCAAAACCAATGATGTACTTTCATACAGAATTACATGAGACCTGGGATTTTCTTCCATTCCCCCTCTTATTGAAGTCCTTTGTGGCACCAGTTCCTGAAGGTTTTGCATCATTTTTAAGGGTATCCAGCAGCTGTTAGAGAAGGAATTGCCAATCCAAGGGGAAGCAGTGGGCACCCATGGATTCTGATAGTATACAATTGTATTTCTGCAAATTTGTTGCCATTTTATTTTTCCTGTCATTTTCATTGTATGAGCCAAAGTAAGAGCAAATAGTTGGATGTAACAAAGGATAGTGTTTCTTGTAGAACATGAAAAATTACAATTAAATTATATTGCTTATATATACTACTTGCACTCACTGTTCTTCTGTAAAGTCATTTGTATGACTTTATACTTCCTGAGCCATGTAGATATACTCTGGAAGGATGTTATTTCAGAATTAGTTTGGGGGAGGTTGACAACACTCAGAAGAACATCTATTCAGTCCTATTCTATCTTTCCTTCATTTTGGGGAAAGACACTGGCCTCTTCCAGTGTCTTTAATCTTCTAGTGCTGTTGTGGTACATAATAATGAAAGAAGTCAATTTAATCTGTTGAGCAAACCTACTGATTGTAGACTCCCAAAATTGTTTGGCATAAGAAGCAAGAGGAAATCATTGGGTAAGAAAGGTTTATTTCTAGCACTGAGAAAAGGAAGCTTTATTCTAATTCTTGAAAAGTCAATAATTATAATAATTTTAGATTTCTAATGTAAATGGTGCTATAAATGCAGTCAAAAAATAAAAGTCAAACAAAAATCAAAAATAGATAAACACACAAACATAAAATAGCAGCACAAAACAAAGGAAATGCAGTGGGTTGAATCCAGACTTATGTGCTGTGGAATTTTTCTAAAAACAGAATAAAAGGTGGGCAGACATCTTTAAGCGTCTTTTCTTCCTGCTGCAATACTGTGAAAATCTTCTCCCGAGAATAGGTCTGTGGACTGAAAGGAAGACTAGCAGAAATTACTTTCTCTTCCCCAACAGAAAGCATCTACTAGATCTCAGTTACCTCTGTGAATGGACAGAGCCTTTCCATTTGCAGGCCATATCTGGATCCAACCCCTGATCTAGCAGAAGTCGTTTAGTAACCTACTTCTAGTTGTGATATCGGTAGGCGGAAGTTATATTATAAGATTTGTGTTCTTGTCATCAAAGAATTTACAGTCCAAAATAGGAAAGACAAAAGGTAAGGAACAGGAAAAAGAAACACACTTTGAAGCTGGCTACTGATGGGAATGTGAAATCTTTAAAGTTAGCCTGTGTACGTATTCAGTATCGATTTGAAGTTGTAAGATCCATCTTCATATTCTGAATATTAGCCCTGACAATCACATCTTTGTCTGGGGTTTTTCTTCTTTTTGTTTTCCACTCACATCATCAGGATGTTTTAGGCCTCTCAATAACCCGGGAGACAAAAGTGGATTTGTCTATGTCACTGTAGCATTCCAGTTTATAGCTGATTGAAATGCAGAACAATTTGCTGGATGCCATACAATCAAACAGAATAGAATTTAACTGCTGTTGAGAAGCCTGACATTATGCGAGTCTGAAAAGTCTTTAATCGTCATTTGAATCAAGGATGACACCCAGTGGCCAGACAGGCTCACTCCAATGTATAAACTGGGATTATTATTTCATTTCTTTAGTCTTTTAGCCTTCTGTGAAAGGAGTAATTAAATTCCTATCCACTTGATCTCCCTATTGTCATATAACTGATTTGATCAATTATTTTCATCCTGTGGCCAATATTAAGGCAATCCTTTCCCCTGCCCAGTATAGATTTCTGTAAAGATCTCATCTTTCATATTCTTTTCACATTATTGGTATTTATAGGAAAATAATTTGTCTGGAATTTATTAAATTATAACTTATGCTGTAAATTATAGCTTTCTTTAAACAAAATGTCAAGAGGGTTGCCATTGAAGAGTCCTTACTCTTGTTGCCAGTAAAGGTAGCTTGTGCTCAAAAAATATTATAAAAATTTATTGAGATGCATCCTTGATCTCTATCGTAATTTGTCTTTCTTTGACACAAATATGCATGCCAACTTTGCATGTCTTCAAAAACACAAGTCATAAACAGCATCCCCTATTGGCTGCTTCTTATTGCAGTCTAGATCAGTCACATATTATTCCCTCTCTTTTAGTTCTCAGTTTTAGGAGCCCATTACTGGCAAACAAGGGGCAGTGTTAACAAATTTTGTGAATGCAAGCATGTGGCAATGGTTAGAATTTTGGGTTACAACTAAAAGGTCCACATTCAAATTTCCAGTCAGCCATGAAGCTAATTGGGAAGCTTTTAGCCAATGACTCAACCAAAATAAAGTAGCAAGACTATTGTGAAGATAAAATGGAAATTTTGTGTGTGTGTGTGTGTGTGTGTGTGTGTGTGTGTGTGTGTGTGTGTGTGTGTGTGTGTGTGTGTGTGTGTGTGTGTGTGTGTGTGTGTGTGTGTGTGTGTGTGTGTGTGTGTGTGTGGTGGTGGAGGAACCATGCTAATCTGAGCACTTGGGGTGAACAGTGGAGGGAAAATGGATTCATTTTATACAATAACTTTTGAACAAAATTCTATTTAGGATGATCCTAGAAATAGAGACATACTTGCATAGGTGTTTTTCTTTAATGTTCCCAGTTCAGTAGATTGCTGGCAAGTATGAGAAAGCCCCACCCCACCCCGATAAAAAAGTGTCCCATGGAGAAATAAGCAAGTGGAGGAAGAGCTCTGTATAGGGGGATACAGTGCCAATCTATACGCACAGGATGCAGTGAATGTTCCCCTAATGGGCATACGGTACATGATATTTCTGTGATCAACTAAATCACTGGCCCCCAACTGGGTGTTTCTGTTTGTGTGAGACTTGAATTTTCATTAATTATTAAAAATCAACTAAACAAATAATTATAGCATTAGTATGCATCCTGGTGACATCCAGGTGTTTTGAAATACATCTCCTGCAAGCCCCAGCTAGCATAGCTAGTGATCTGAAATCATGGGATTTAACATTGGGGAGGTACCAGGTTACTTAGTCCAGAGCTATTCCAAATAGTTGTTCTAACTATTAAGTGATTATTTCATAGGATGGTAGAGTTGAAAGTTACTCTAAGGACAATCTAGGCTAACCCTTCAGAAATGCAGGGAATTGACAGACATGCCATCCCTGACAGACAGCTGCCTAAACTCTACTTAAAAACCTCAAATGAAGGTGACTCCACCAGCTTTCAAGGTAGCCTGTTCCACTGGTGGACAGGTCTTGGCACCACACATTTCTTCCTGATGTTTAATTGGACATTTCTTGTAAAGTGAATCCATTGGTTCCCTGTCAGCACCAAAAACAAAACAAAACATTTTTTTAAAAAAATTTAATGTCATCATCCTTCAGCTATTTGAAGATGGCTATCATACAGAATCCCTTCATGGATTGATTCCTTGTCGTGGTGAAGGGGCTTGAGTAATTCAGAGAAGCTATGGACTATGATGTGCAGGGACACCCAAGACGGACAGGTCATAGTGGAGAGTTCTGACTAAATGCGATCCACCTGGAGCAGGAACTGGCAAGCTAGTCCAGTATCTTTGCCAAGAAAACTCCATGAACAGAAACAAAAGGCTAAAAGATATGACGCTGGAAGATGAGCCCCTCACGTTGGAAGGTGTCCAACATGCTACGAAGAAAAGTGGAGAACAAGTACAAGTAGCTCCACAGCTAATGAAGTGTGTTGAGCCAAAGTCGAAAGGACGCTCAGCTGCGGACATGCCTGTAAGTGAAAGGAAAGCCTGATGCTGCAAAGAAAAATACTGCATAGGAACCTGGAATGTAAGATCTATGAACCTTGGGAAGCTGGATGTGGTCAAGCAGGAGATGGCAAAACTAAATATTGACATCCTGGGCATCAGTGAACTAAAATGGACAGGAATGGGCGAACTCAATTCAGACAATTATCGTATCTACTACTGTGGGCAAGAATCCCATAGAAGAAATGGAGTAGCCCCCACAGTCAACAAAAGAGTGATTTCAATAGAATCCAAGGCAGACCTTTCAACATCACAGTAATCCACATTTATGCACTAACCACCAATGCTGAAGATGCTGAAACTGACCAGTTCTATGAAGACTTATAACACCTTCTACAACTGACACCAAAGAAAGATGTTCTTGTCATTATAGGGGACTGGAATGCTAAAGTAGGGAGTCAAGAGATAAAAGGAACAACAGGGAAGTTTGGCCTTGGAGTTAAAAATGAAGCAGGGCAAAGGCTAATAGAGTTTTGTCAAGAGAACAAGCTGGTCATCACAAACACTTTTTTCCGACATCACAAGAGGCGACTCTACACATGGACACCACTGGATGGGCAATACTGAAATCAGATTGATTATGTTCTCTGCAGCCAAAGATGGAGAAGCTCTATATAGTCTGTAAAAACAAGACCTGGAGCTGATTATGGCTCTGATCATCAGTTTCTTAAAGCAAAACTCAAGCTTAAACTGAAGAAAGTAGGAAAAACCACTGGGCTAGTCAGTTATAATCTAAACCAAACCCCTTATGAATACAGAGTGGCAGTGAAGAACAGATATAAGAAACTAGATTTGGTGGACAGAATGCCTGAAGAACTATGGATGGAGTCTCGTAACATTGTACAGGAGGCAGCAACCAAAACCATCCCAAAGAAAAGGAAATGCAATAAAGCAAAGTGGCTGTCCAACTAGGCCTTACTAATAGCAGAGAAGAGAAGGGAAACAAAATGCAAGGGAGATAGAGAAAGTTACAGAAAATTGAATGCAGACTTACAAAGAATAGCAAGGAGAGACAAGAGGACCTTCTTAAATGAACAGTGCAAAGAAATAGAGAAATAATTGAAAGGGAAAAACCAGAGATGTGTTCAAGAAAATTGGAGATATTAAAGGACCATTTTTGTGCAAAGATGGACATGATAAAGGACAAAAATGATAGGGACCTCACAGAAGCAGAAGACATTAAGAAAAGGTGGCAAGAATACACAGAGGAATTATAGCAGAAAGATCTGAATGTCCCAAACAACCCAGATAGTGTGGTTGCTGACCTTGATCCAGACATCCTGGAGAGTGAAGTCACTCTCTTAGAAAGCATGGCTAACAACAAGGCCAGTGGAGGTGATGACATTCCAGTTGAACTATTGAAAATCTTAAAAGATGACGCTGTTAAGATGCTTCAGTCAATATGCCAGCAAGTTTGGAAAACTCAGCAGTGGCCAGAGGATTAGAAAAGATCACTCTACATCCCAATCCCAAAGAAAGGCAGTGCCAAAGAATGCTCCAACAACTGTACAATTGCACTCATTTCACACACTACCAAGGTTATGCTCAAAATCCTACAAGGTAGGCTTCAGCAGTATATGGACTGAGAACTCCCAGAAGTACAAGCTGGATTTCGAAGGGGCAGAGGAACGAGAAACCAAATTGCTAACATGCACTGGATTATGGAGAAAGCCAGAGAGTTCCAGAAAAACATCTACTTCTGCTTCATTGACTACACAAAAGCCTTTGACTGTGTGGACCACAAGAAACTATGACAACTTCCCTAGAGGACTCTCCAGATAACAAACTATCCATTTTGAAGGAAATCAACTCTGTGTGCTCACTGGAAGTACAGATCCTGAAGCTGAGGCTCCAATACTTTGGCCATCTCAAGACTCCCAGGAAAAGACCCTGATGTTGGGAATGTGTGAGGGCAAGAGGAGAAGGGGATGACAGAGGATGAGATGGTTGGACAGTGTCATCGAAGCTACCAACATGAATTTGACCCAACTCTGGGAGGCAGTGGAAGACAGGAGGGCCTGGTGTGCTTGTTTAGTCATTAAGTCCTGTCCATGGGGTCACGAAGAGTCAGACACGACTTAATGACTAAACAACAACAATCATACAAAATATCAATATTCTGTTTTCCAGGCAAACATACCCACCTCCCTCAACCATTCTTCATAAGGCTTGATTTGCCCAACCATCTACCATTTTGGTTGTCTTCTTCTGAATGTGTCCTGTCTCTTTGTTATCCTTAGTAAACTCAGATGCCAAAACATCCCAAAGAATATGCTAGATCTGCACCAACCTTTGCACTGCTTTGCACAAAAATACCAGTCAAAAAGCATTGTGGGGGGTCACTCCATCACAGGAGCACAACTGTGCTACATCACAAGCAATCTTTTTCAGTGTATCAGTATTGGAAACTGTTTCAGTCATGCTGTGACACTTCAGCCAGTCTCATGAAATGATGCCAGTTCAGTGGCTCCTAGGATAGATCCACAAGGAAGAGTTTCTTTTCTTTCGGTCTTAAAAATCTAACGATGAGAATTTAAAATACATTAAAAGTAGGAGCCCTGCCAGAAGAAAATGAATACTTATCATCTATCTTCACTAAAGATATTGCTGAAGTGTTCATATCCTAAATATCACTTTCAGGTGATGAATTGAAAGAATCACCCTGCATTGAAAGGTTCACAGAAGATGTTTCAGGAAAAATAGATTAAGCAGCAGTGAGTTGCTATGTATGGATTAGATCTGAAAGATCTCAATTTTAAAGTTGCTGATCTACACAATTTAAAATGCAAACTGTCTTTAGCACCAGCCCTGCTTTTAGAGGATGAGGTGATAG
Source organism: Pogona vitticeps (assembly GCF_051106095.1). Classification (NCBI taxonomy): domain Eukaryota; kingdom Metazoa; phylum Chordata; class Lepidosauria; order Squamata; family Agamidae; genus Pogona; species Pogona vitticeps. The sequence goes on along the minus strand of NC_135783.1, from coordinate 220,676,354 downwards.
CTAATGTAGCACCATAACAGTTTTTTTTTTAAAATGTATGTAATGGCTCCAGATCTGAGCTTGGGAACAGAAGACTACTGAATATAATTTCACTACCATTCAAATTAACAAGGAGAAGATATGTATAAAAGCATGCCTAGTTTGAGAAAAGTGAATAGGGATTTTTTTTTCTTTTACAGAATGCCAGATCTAAAAAGATACTAAAAATGAGCACATATCAAGTGTCATATGCGCTAAGTAAGTTGGAAGAAATAAAATTGGAGGAGATAAAGAAATAGTGCGGTAAGGTCAAAAGAGTATTAACTGGTAGCAAGAGGCATTGTAAAGGCATTGCTATAGTAATCCGGGAAAGGTTCAGCAGAATGAAAAAAAGTAATATGAAAGGGTACAGCATGATGTCTTGAAGGATGGTAGAAACAGATGGGTTGCCAAATATATAAAGGAAAACAGCAGAATGTACAGAGATAGGAATGAATGAATGAATGAATGAATGAATGAATGAATGAATGAAAATGAAAAAGAAAGAAAGAAAGAAAGAAAGAAAGAAAGAAAGAAAGAAAGAAAGAAAGAAAGAAAGAAAGAAAGAAAGAAAGAAAGAAAGAAAGAAAGAAAGAAAGAAAGAAAGAAAGAAAGAAAGAGTGGTAGTTCGAAGTGAGCTAGCAGCCTGGCACTAAAACTGCAAGAACAAATGGTCTTTACACCTCTTGACTAGGTGGAATATTTCTTACTGATCTGGATTCACACTGATTTGGACATGACAAGAAGCAGAACTCAGAACTCATTCCAGAACGACTGCGGAGCTATAATGGCTGGGTTGAATGGCAGCCTTCACAGAATGACAGTGATAGGAAAGAAATGACAAAATTGGATCCCAACTGTTCAGTCTGTAGAGAGCCAGGGTTTTTGGTTGTGTGTACTGTAGTTTTTGGGATTCAGCATTTGCCAAGGTACTGTAAAAGCTCTGCAATTGGTAGTTGCAATACTTGCAGAGTCTTCTGACTAGCAAGCTTGTTGTGGCCTAAGGTTTTGTTGACTAGAGCTTACCTCATTAGAATCATAAAGTGTAGGTACTGAGATGGTATGGGGGACAAAAGGCTGTAAGAATGCAACAGTGGGCCAATCCCATTTCCATGCAAAACCAAAGGCTAATATCCTGTTGCCTATAAGCAGGGCAGAAGAGAAATTTCGGGATCTTAGATGGAGGTGAGGAATCAGGTTGCTGTTTTATGTTTGCACTTTAGGCAACTTCCATTTCATGTTTAGACAACAGCACACTTGCCTGAGCACTTAGTGTGGTACAGTAGATGGAATGATGGGCTAGGTAGGACCCAGGAGACCTAGATTCAAATCATCACTCAGCCATGGAAATATCTCACTTACCTTGAAAGCCATATTAGGATTGCTATAGTTCAATTCCGACTTCATGGTGTACAGCACACGTGTGAGAAGAGCACAGCTCCTTGGCAATAGCAGTTGCAAGTGGCAAGGCTACCTTTTCTGCCATTCTAATTTAATACTTAAAATCATTGCAATCTGAAATGCTCTTGTTTATCAGTCCTGATTAGATCTGACATCAATAGAAATGAATTCATATTTATATATTCTATATCTGGTTTTTTTTAAAATAAGGCCTCCTTTTGTAACATTTTCACTGATGTAGAAGAACGGAAGAACGCATGCTCACAGAGGCATTTTGTGGCAAAACTAACCAAAAGGGAAAAAAATGAATTAAATATACTCTGTAAAGAAAGACTCCTTTTTGTCCATGAGAATCCCATCATCCTGTTTAACTGAATAATACCAAATTCCACTACTGCATAAAACATGAAACTTTCCCAGGATAAAAGGTTTGGGCCTGTCAATAAGTCTTGGCAAAGCCCAATTGGGGAAGTGAAGAAGCATGAAAATGTCAATCTAAGCCTGGGTGGCAGTACACCCTATATATATAAATAAACAAGCCTACTTGTGTGGACAAACAGACTTTTTCTCCAATTCCAACAGGGTAAAACTCAGTGGCTTAGTCTTGATTTGTGAGTAGATCTTCCTTCAAGGAACCTGCATTCTGCTTAATTCTTTCTCCACACTTCTTCTTTCCAAAGACAATTTATTTATTTGTTTATTTATTTATTTATTTATTTTATTTATACCCCGCCTATCTGGTCATTTTGACCAATCTAGGCGGCTTAATTTCATTAAGCAGACGACCTCATCTTATCAGGCGGCTCCCAATGATTCGTCAGTTGAATAACTAAAACATTACTGTCTTGAGCCTCCTTGTTTCTCTCTCACTCTCCCTGCCTCATTAGGTCACTTTGCAGTCTTAACAGATAAGAATTTAAAATCCAAACTCTTCTTTTAGTAAAACAATAAAACAAAAAACACTGTAAAAGCTTCTTTATAAAAAAGCTTAAATGATTAAAATGGGAGTGGAGCGTGGCACAAACGAACTGAAACGGGAAACCCCCTCCAAGTGAGGGAGAAAATGTCTCTCTGATCGCTTTTCTCACACCATAAATTTCTATCGTGTCACCTTACTGAGCCCAGAATTAATTAATAATTAATTAATTAATTTCATTTATAAATGGGCTCAGTAGTGCACAGCACTATTCTGGGCATCGAAAACCATGAAGTAGCACAAACAAACAGAATATAAGGATCAAACAATGGCAACTAGAATAAACTTGCATTAAGTCATGATGGCACAGCATCTCGGAGCAGCAGTACAAGGGCGAAAGTTCAAGAGAAGCTGCCTTCTAATAATAATGTAGCTTAATAGTTTTAATATAGCTATTTTTAAATCAGATGACTGCTGCTTTCCTTTCTTTTTTAAAAAATGGAAACTCACCTACTCATTCTACATAGACAGTAGAAGGGAAACGTCAGTGGATAGTGCCATATCCTTTATTGTTTGATAAATATGGAGACAGAGTTAGTAATTGACACATCTCATATTTCCTGATTCCTATGAAAGAAATTTAATTTTTCTTTCAATGGGACGAACCTACTATCAACCAGAGCATACAACTACACTGTCTCCTGGTTATCCGAAACCTGCCATGGGGACACACTTTTTTTGTCTCATTTACAGGGACAAAGAAGTACCGTAATGACAAACATTCAGTGGATTGGTTTTGACTTTTTCACCTGTGTGTGTTTATGCTTGGTTAAAAATTGTATATGACTAAAATTTGGGAAATTGTTCATCATAGTTTAGCCAATGATGTTACAGAATGCCTACATTGCAGTATGACACAAATCCTCTTCCAAGGTGGGATGGGACATTGGACGTGACTGTGGCCACGGCCAAGAAACACTAGACCCCTACATGGTTAATGCAAGTTGGTTTTATTGTGATTCGCACAAAGCTTACCAATTCCAAAGATATCAGGGGCTGGAAGGAGAAAAACTGGCACTTCTCTCTGGACTCAACAGAGTCACTTCAGGGAACCTCAACACCCCCTAATAAGCAACTAATACCTGGGGCATGCTGGTATTTTTTCTGTCCCGCCAGCACTTGTATATATCTAGTTCTGTGTGGATTGTGCTATGAAACAGGACTCTCTGGAACTAAAATGCCCTAAACTCTGCTATTATACACTTCTTAAGAGTATGCAGATATCGATACCTGGATATTCTACTATGTTGCTTAATAATTTGGCCCAGGACAGGTGAGGCCATTGGGAGGTTCAGCATATTTGCTATTACGGATGAGTAGATCAGGCAGGAGAACAGAAATCTTCCCCCTCTTTCTTCCCCCCCCTCCAAAGCTACTGAGTTTTGGAAAAGAAGCAACTTTTCCTAAGCCGACTCTTTCCAAACAGTACAATTTAAAAAGATGAAAGGACTATAAATATATGTAAAGCAGCCAAGAGAATAACAGATAAGCCTTGGCAAAGGATTAAGGCAAAGTGGTACACAGTGTTATATTTAAAATGAAAGGAATTATTGTGAAATCTTAAACCTAGCTCATGGGTATCAGCAGGTAGGGTCTTAAAACAAAGTTTGTATATTATTTTGATAGGGCATTCTAAATCTAAAAAGCACCTCAGTTTTAATGGTAGAAAGAAACAGGTATTCAAAAGCAGGTAAGTGGATGGGGTGGCTAATAAGAGATGTACACCAGGCACCTCTTTTTCAAAACTTATAACTTTATATCTTGACTGTCAGAAGATGAATTGTATTTTTGCTTTTTTAACTCTGTAGTTCCTGATACCCTGTTTCCCTGAAAATAAGACTCCACAAGACCCATCACAACACAGAAACATAACCCCCCCCCAAACCACAGTGCTAAAACACCCAGAACAGTTTTTAAAAAGCAGAAAACAGCAGCTTACCTTATTTTTATTTATTTATTTATTCCATTTATACCCCACCTATCTGGTCAATTAGGACCACTCTAGGCAGCTATGACCACGCTAGGTGGCTTACCAGGTAGCCTTCTCCAATCGCACACTCTCTAACTGCTGGGGCCAATAGAGCTACAAAGAAGCAGCCTCGTCACCACCTACAGTTATCAATTTGAATTTCTTGCCCTTTTCCTCTGCCTTTTTCTGTTCATAACTTGAAGCTCCAGTCGCAATTAGAAGCAAGATTTTGTGGCCGGAGATGGTTGTAACTTGAAATGGTCGTAGGTAGGGATGTTCGTAAGTTGAGGCACCACTGAATTCGTGTTTCTCCACTTCTCTGTGGAAAAACTCATTCCTAGGAATAGGGAAATGAAAACACAAACAGCAGTCTGGATCATAGACTGAATGGTGGACATAGATAGAAGGGCCTCTGGTCAGGGCCCTGGGGGTTGCAGAGAAGACAGGAAGAGAGAGGGCAAAGGCACAGTGGACATGCTTCTCTTTGATTTCTTCTTAAAGGGCCAATACAAAGAGACTGCTGTTCTCTACACCAGAGGTCCCCAACCCCCAGTCTGTGGCCCAGTTCCGTTCTGTGGCCTGAGCCAGACTGGGCTGCAGAGATAGACACCCCCACCCCCCACACACTTCCCCCACACAGCCCCTTTGCGCAGGCACAAGCGCCTGTGCCTGCATGAGTGCTCCCCCACCCCTTTGCACATGCACACGAGTGTCCCCTAAGCACTGCACCGCCCTTCATGCATGCACATGAGTGTGTGCATGACCGCACATGCCTTTCCGCTCCTTTGTGAATGCATATGAGCATGCCCATGACCACATAAGAGCACGCCCGCTCTTTCGTGCATGCATACAAGCGTGGAGAGTTCCCCACCTTCCCAAACTGGTCCGCGGGATTAAAACAGTTGGGGACCACTGCTCTACACATTCTGTCCTTTCTCTCTCCCCCATCCTTTCTCTTCCATGGATCTAAAATTAGTTGTGCTGCAGCCAGATTATAGATGTTGGTTATTTAATCAATGACTTGCCAGTGGAAAAGGCAAGGTAGGTTCTTTTCTAACATGAAGAGCATACTCTTTTGCCCTGTTATTGCCAACAAAGTGTCTTCCTAAGTTTTTCTTTCCCTTTCTGCACTTCTAATCATAACTCATGTATGCTGTATTTAACACAAGAGATCCTCGAGGTATGTTGCTTTGCCATGTTCATGCATGTGGGCTCTTTGCTCTGCCTTGTGGTTGCCAGGGAAACATCTCTGATTCAGTTTGTATTTACACATTTGTTTTCTGAAGACAGTGCACATCCCTAATAGCCATGTAAGTGTCTAAGACAAACAGACACAAGAAACTGTTTGGCTTCCAGAGTGTAAATGAGAAGCTTTTATATGTAACATTGTTAAATAATTGTGGCCAGAGGAAAAAGTTGAAAGGTTCAGTGGCAACATAAATAATGTTCAGAAATCCAGCATTCTTAGAAAGATTTGCTCCTATTACTAATAAACAACAATTATTTCTGAAGAAGGATCACATAAAGAATTGATGGACAGATAGTTGTGTTCTAACAATAGGCATTTGTAGCAACCCCAGACCTACTGGAGTATCCCACCCTGTAGTTAGGCTGCCACCAACCATTCGCTCTACCAAGTCACCCAGACCAGGAATGGATTTTAATAAACAAAAGAACAAGGTTTATTGAAAAAACAAACAGGGTAAATAAAAGGATCAGGTAAATAGGATACTGGAACTTGGTATAGTCCCAATCATACACATACAACAGATTGGTTCTCACGGAACACTTTAAGGTAACGCACAGACCCTGAACCTATCAGTTCTGGCTACCTAGATAGAAACCTGAACCTATTAGGTATGTACTGTCTGACGAACAGTTGTACCCAGTCTGACCCACAGACTCCAACTCCACTTCTCCACGTCAGCTCTCTACGATGGACTTCCCCCAAATATATATACAGTACAGCTCCTCCCCCCTGATGTCCCGCCTTCCACTCCCCATAGGATGGAACTTTCCCTCCAAACCCATGACAGACAGGTACCATCAGTGCTGTATGTGACACCTTCCCCCTTTATAAGTTGTTTTGCGGGGGAAAAGCTAAAGTGCTTTTCTCCAACAAAACAACCAGGATCAAAACACATAAACAGTTATACATTCTAATACAATCCCATAACCCATACTTACTCACTCTAGGTCAAACATATCACTTATGCATTTAAACATTAATATTTGTAATACAGTAAGTTACCTTTATTAATACAAACCAAGCTTGTTCAATAAACAGGTACATTTAACTTTTGGTCACCAAAATATACACAGTCCATGGTTTCTTCGCCGTCTTCACTCGTCGGGTCTTCTTGACAAGGCGTCAGCAACACAGTTCATTGCCCCTCTGACCACCTTCACTTCAAAGTCAAAATCTTGCAGGTTTAAAGCCCACCTCATAAGTTTACTATTATGGGTTTTCATTGTCTTTAACCACTGCAGTGGTGAGTGGTCAGTGCACAGAACAAAATGTCTTCCCCAGATGTAGGGTTTGGCCTTCTGAATCGCGTATACTATGGCCAGGCACTCCTTTTCCACGGTTGCCAAATGTCTCTCACCTTTCTGGAGTTTCCTACTCAGGTAGGACACTGGATGCTGGTCACCATTTTCATCCTCCTGGCAAAGAACTGCTCCTACCCCGCTGTTAGACGCATCGGTGTAGATGATGAACTCCCGGTCGAAGTCGGGAGCACGCAGCACTGGATAATGGATGAGCGCCTCCTTCAACCTCTGGAACGCCTCCTCACAGTCGCTGGTCCACGGGATGCGGTCATCAGTCTTCTTCCGCGTCAGATCGGTCAGCAGAGTCGCTATCTCGCTAAACCTCGGGATGAACTTTCTGTAGTAGCCCACCAACCCAAGAAATGATTTGACTTTTTTCTTGGTGTTGGGTCTGGGCCAATCACGAATGGCTTCTATCTTGGCCTCTAGGGGTTTGATCACTCCTCCCCCTACTATGTGACCCAAGTATTTTATTTCTGGGCTACCCAGCTGACACTTGCTTGCCTTTACTGTTAGCCCTGCTGCACTTAACCTCTGCAGCACTATCTCCAGGTGTTTCAGGTGATCTTCCCAGGTATTGCTGAAGATCCCTATATCGTCAATGTAGGCCACAGTAAAGTCACTGAGCCCTGCTAAGGTCTGGTCCATCAGCCTTTGGAATGTGGCTGGTGCATTTCTGAGACCAAAACTAAGGACTCTAAACTCATATAGACCGAAAGGGCTGCAAAATGCGGTCTTTTCCTGATCCCGGGGATCAATCCTTAATTGCCAGTAACCCTTTACTAGGTCCAACGATGAAATGAACCGACAACCCCCTATGGTTTCAATCAGGTTGTCTAGCCTGGGCATTGGGTAGGCATCAGGAGTGGTTACACAGTTTAATTTCCGGTAATCTACACAAAATCTAATGCTCCCATCAGGCTTGTCCACCAGGACTATCGGAGAGGACCATGAACTAGAAGAGGGGACGATTATGTTCTCCCTAAGCATCTCGTCCAGCTCCTTCCGCACCTTGTCCCTATAGGGTCCCGTCACTCGGTATGGGGATACTGCTTGCGGGGGTGCATCCCCTGTGTGGATCCGATGCATCACTCCCTTCACTATCCCCGGCTTATTTGAAAAAAACTTATGATATTTGGTGAGCAGCACTTTTAGTTCTTGCTGCTGGTCTTGGGTGAGTGCAGGACTGATCTTCACCTCATCTGGGTTGTATTTCACTTCCCCTCTACCCTCCCAGAAGGGCAATTCAGCTTCCTCACTCTCAGCTGCTTTTATGGCAAATAAAACCCTCTGTTCCCCTCTGTAGTAGGGTTTCAGGGCATTCACATGTACCACCCTCCGTGCTTGGTGTTCCTCCTGTTCTATAAGGTAGTTCAGGTCCGACATCTTGGAAATGACCCTGTATGGTCCTGCCCATTTGAGCTGCAGTTTGTTCTCTTTGCAGGGCCTAAGCCAAAGCACTTCCTCCCCTGGGTTAAAGTGCCTCTCCCTGGCTTTCTGGTCATACCAGGTTTTCTGTCTGACCTTCTGAGCTTGCAGGTTTTCTGCTGCTAGCTCTAGGTTTCTCTTCAGGTCATTCATTAAAGTGTCTATATATGTCACAACATCTTGTGGGTCATCCTGGGTGATCTGCTCCCAATTTTGTTTGATTAAATCAAGTGGACCTCTTACTTTTCTCCCAAACAAAAGTTCAAACGGACTGAACCCGGTACTGGCTTGGGGCACTGATCGGTAAGCAAACAAAAGGGATTGCAGCTTCTGGTCCCAATTGTTTGGATTCTCTGCCAAGTAAGCCCTAATCATGCGCATCAGAGTCCCATTGAACTTCTCCGTTAACCCATTACTTTCGGGGTGATAGGCAGTGGTTTCCTTGTGTTTAATTTCACAGATTTGCCATAACCGTTTCATGAGCTTTGATGTAAACGATGTGCCCAAATCTGTGATTATTTCTGAGGCAAATCCCATCCTGGACATATACCCCACCAAGGCATCTGCCACTGTGTTAGTTTCGATATTAGTCAAGGGTATGGCTTCGGGGTACCTCGTGGCATGGTCCACAATGGTGAGAATGAACCGGTTCCCCCTCTTTGTGGCCTTGGGCAAAGGTCCCACAATATCCACTCCTATACATTTGAACGGGATGTCAATCACAGGCAAAGGGCACAACTTCGCTTTGGTCCTGTCACGGTTATTCCCCTGCCTCTGACACACATCACATTGTTTACAGAACTCCTTGATCTGCTTCCCTATTTCAGGCCAGTAAAAATTTTGTGTGATTCTCTGCTGTGTTTTGTTCACCCCTAAGTGCGCAGCAAACATGTCAGAGTGCCCCCTTTGTAAGATCATGGGGCGATACTTTTCAGGTACCACTAGCTGACTTCTGATCCCATCTCCCCCTTTTGAGATATTCATCAGGGTCTCTCTATATAAAATTCCCTTGTCCTCGCGAAATCTCGCTGGGGTTTCAGGTGTTAGCTGGGTGTCTGTCACCTTTTCAAAACACTTTCGGAGAGTGGCGTCTGCCTTTTGCTCTTGGCCAAATTTGCTGTCCGTGGTTAAGGTTTCTGCCACGGCTTCGGGACTACCCTCATCTGCTTCAACCTCGGGCTCTTCAGTACCCCCCTGAACTGTCCCCGTGGTAGCTTGTGAGCGTGTAATCACTAGCACCCGTTTCACATGTTCAGCCAGGTCATTTCCCACGAGCACGGCTGCTGGCAGAGTCGATGAAATCGCTAGCCGCCAAACTCCCCTCCAGCCTTGAAAGCTCACAGGTACCTCAGCTACTGGCAGTGAGATCACCTGCCCCTCAATCCCTGCCACCTTCAGGCTCTCATTTGGGATTATATACTTCCTAGGAATAATGTCTGGATGGCACAGGGTCACCTGGGAACAAGTATCCCTTAGCCCCCTATACTGATGGTCAAGTATTCCTACGTCCACCCCTGCGGTCTCAAACAATTGCGAATCTGTCCTAACTAGTAAGCAGCACTTGACCTCCACAAGAGGACCATTTTCCCCAGCCTGATCAGCAGATGTAACTGGTCCAGAGTGAGTAGCCATGGCAACAGGCTCCCTCAGTGGCAAGGAGCTTTGCTCTGTCTAGACACAGAACACAGCTTTTGGCTTGGTTCCACTCAAATCATGAGGCAAATTTCCCTTTAGCTGCTTTAATTTCTCACACTCTGAGATTAGATGGCCCTTTCCTTGACAGAAATAACATTTTCTGCTGTACTTGGAGTCTTTCTCATCTGTTTTTGGTTTTCCCTCCAAAATCTGAGGTCTTGGTGGTTTCATGTCAGAGGGCTTCCCTTCAACATGGGCCCCTCCCCCTTGCTGGTTTTTCCCTGGTCCCTGAGAGTACCTGCTGTAGGTTTCTTTGGGCTTACCCACAGTTTTTCCCTCAGCACCTAAGGGCTTCCTTATTTGGGAAATAAAATCTGCGATCTCTGCCGCTTCTGTCACAGTTTTAGGTTTCCTCTCTCTCACATGGAACTTTAGTTCCCCATGCAGGACTGAATAAAATTGTTCCAGCGCTATCAGGTCTTTGAGCTGCTGGAAGGTCTCTGTCCCCTCCTGAGACAGCAATTTCTCTAGCAACCTCACCAGTTGGGCCCCCACTTGGGTAAAAGTCTGCTCTGGTTTTTTTGTGAGTGACCTGAATTTTTGCCTCAGCTGTTCAGCATTTATCCCATGCCGGGCAAACACCAGTTTTTTAAACTCAGCGAAGTCTTTCAGCAGTTCCACTGGCATCTCTGCATAGACTTCTGCCAGGCTGCCACTGATTAAAGATCGCATAATGGTCATCTTCTCAGTTTCCCTTACTGAGAAGTCCACAAACGCTCTTTCCACGAGGGAAAAGAACACCTCAGGGCAATCTCCCTTGTTGTACACAGGGAATTTCTTCAAGTCAGTTTTAGACAAGCTGCCTTCCCCATTCCCTGGGTTCCCCTCATTATTATTGTTATTCCTATTTCTACTCATTATTTCCAGCTTCTTCAGCTCAAACGCCATTCTTTCTAACTCCAACTGTCTCTGTTTCTCTTCCCTTTCCATTTCAAATTGTCTTTGTTTCTCCCTTTCCCTTTCCTCCATTTCCCTCACCCTCAGTTCATGCTGTTGGGCTAGGAGCATTTTTCTGAGTTCTGAGGTCAGTTCTCCCGTGCTCTCATCCTGCACTGAGCCAAATTCCTCCTCAGAACCTTGGTCTCCCTGTGGTTCTCTCACTTCCCCCATTTCTGCCATTTGGCTTCGAGTCAAGGTCATAATCCCCCCAGAACAGGCTGCCTTCAAAAGTCACGCCTCAAAATAAAACAACGACTTTTTTCCTTTTGCCTCAGAAACAGCCTTCTATAGACTGCTGCTGTCCCTCCAGCACCAACTTGCAACTGTTGCTAGGCAGAATCCACCCCCTCTGCTAGGCCTCTCAGCAGACAGGCTAGATCACTGTTACTTCACGCAGCTTTGCCTCAGCCCTTTCCCGCCAAAACGGGTTGCCTCAGAGCTCCCTAATCTAGTCCCCCAATCTGAGTTTGCACGTTCTTCCACTAGCCTACCTCCCCGTGAGGTAAGCCTAGAAGATTACCTACGCGCCCTCAGATTTTCCCTGACTAGACCCCCCTTGCTCTGGGCACACTAGCCAAGGCTTTGCTGGACCACTGGGCAACTGGACCCGTCGTATCCCACCCGCTGGACACCAATAAATGTAACAACCCCAGACCTACTGGAGTATCCCACCCTGTAGTTAGGCTGCCACCAACCATTCGCTCTACCAAGTCACCCAGACCAGGAATGGATTTTAATAAACAAAAGAACAAGGTTTATTGAAAAAACAAACAGGGTAAATAAAAGGATCAGGTAAATAGGATACTGGAACTTGGTATAGTCCCAATCATACACATACAACAGATTGGTTCTCACGGAACACTTTAAGGTAACGCACAGACCCTGAACCTATCAGTTCTGGCTACCTAGATAGAAACCTGAACCTATCAGGTATGTACTGTCTGACGAACAGTTGTACCCAGTCTGACCCACAGACTCCAACTCCACTTCTCCACGTCAGCTCTCTACGATGGACTTCCCCCAAATATATATACAGTACAGCTCCTCCCCCCTGATGTCCCGCCTTCCACTCCCCATAGGATGGAACTTTCCCTCCAAACCCATGACAGACAGGTACCATCAGTGCTGTATGTGACAGTATTTACCAAGCAAATAAATGGCTAGGCTTAACAATGTAAGTTTAGACAGCATCTGCACTCAAATTTTGTACAAAGTATAGTGTAATTGCCTGCTGAGCAGGTGCCCATTTCTTAAATACTCGTGTGTGTGTGTGTGTGTGTGTGTGTGTGTGTGTGTGTGTGTGTGTGTGTGTGTGTGTGTGTGTGTGTGTGTGTGTGTGTGTGTGTGTATTCTGTGCTGTCAGGGCTTTCAAGGTAAGTCGGAAATGTAAGGAGTAGTTGTACCAGATCCACTCCCCCCAGTGAGTTTCCCTGGCCAAGTGGGGATTCAAACCCTCCTCTCCAGAGTCCCAGTCCATCACTCTATCCACTACACCACCATGTGGAAGGACAAAATTAAAACACTCATGAACTGCATCAAATTTTTACAGCAGCTTCTTAAAGTACCCTTGACTACCATCAAAAATAAGCTATTTTTGCAGCTAAATGAAGAGAGGAAAGCATTCTCAGTGCCTCCAGCTCATTTGAAAACCAAAAGTTAAAACTTCCCTTGAGATGAGGCAGTTTAGAAATAAAGGTTTTGGCTAATTAGGTTTAATGGGACGTTGACTTGGGAAATGTGATTTATTAGGCCAATCTAGGCACACAATAGGCTTGCAGGGTTCAGTTCCCAGATCCTTCATTGAATGGCAAATATCCAAAGGCATTTTCTCTTTTCTATATATCTGAGCAACCATTAAAACAGGGAGGGGTAAACCCTACATTACACACTCCTGCAAAACTTTTTAGATGAAAGGCAGTATGAAGTTTCAAGAAGGGGCATAGAGGATGGTGAAGACACTTTAGCCTCTCTTCATCAGCCATGGTCTGTTAAAAATGAACTTGAGTTTCATCACATGACATTGCATGTAACATGTACTGTAGCTGGCTGAAGTTTGCTGCAATGCACATCCTAGGTTTCTACACAGCAGACCTGTCTTGTTTTTCCAATCTTATTCCTTTGTTTAGAAGCTTCTCTTTAGTTAAACTGACTAAATTATTAGATGTATCATGCATTAATATTCAGGGGAGTACCACACACCTTTCTCACCCATCACTTTGGAGACATTGGGGACGACACAGAGAGCTGAAAGTTAAGCAGAAAGTTGTTGGGATGTGTACAATCTGACAGATTTCATTCTGAGATTTGAAAGTTCTGTATTCCTGTAGAGATTAGTGAAATTACCTTGTAGGGAAGGCAGGTATATCATACAAAAAAGACTTACACCCTACTTATCTGATCTTGCCTGCATAACTGAAGGCAAGCATATCATGGCACTGAATGTTGATTGAATTCATCAATCTTTTCCTGTTTGACACATCATGTCTCACTGCTATCTCTTTTTTTCATAGTCTAATTCAGGAAAGATAACAAAATACCTACAGATCCTTTCAGCACATACTGTATTTGGTGTTCTGTAATGATAATCTATTAGTTCAGTTGTAAAAGCATGTTCACATCATAGTTGAAGAATGGATTCTAAGTCCTCTTTTAATGCTACTCAGTAGCTTCAACACAAAATGTATATTCACTTGATGAGTTAGCTGTAAGAGTCATTATGACATTCTGCTTCAAGAGGTTCTAGAGTCTGTCATAAAATGGCCAGAATCCTATTGCTTGTGAATGCTACCTTAAGTATAGCAGTATAAACCACAGTGGTGAATTGCTCCTAGGTTAAGGAGTCACCACTTGTACTCCTCGTCAGACACCGCATATGTGAGGCAAGTAAATGCAACAAGAAAAAAAATAGGATTCTGTCTGTTACCCAGTGTCTATGCAACTGTTGACAATGTTCAATTAACATTAGTTTTCAGCATCATCTGTTATAAAGGCCTCTTGTCAACAGTAGTTTAGTGGTAAATTTGAAGGTACTGGGGCTCATCTGAACAACCCTCATAGCCAGACCAAAAAGTGTCCAAAAATGCAGACAGTGGAACACTCCACATTAACAAACTAGGAGCAGGACTTTTGTACAGTTAATGGTTCTTAATTGACCACTCAAAGTCAAACTGCCATCAAATTCTTGGCACTACAACAGGAAAAGCTTGCAACAATGTACTTTTCCTTTGGAAAATCCATTTCTTTCCCAGCTGTTATGAGAATTGTAGCTAAACTTAGAAGACACAGGGAAGCCTGAGGAGAATAGCAGATGGTGTCATAGTCTCTGTTACTCTGAAATTTTGACCCTGTGAACCCTGTCTCTATTACATCACTGCCTGCCAGGCTCTACCATGTATACAGTTCTTACTTGATTCTGTTTGCCTTCTCCCCTCTGGCTCCACTTTCCTATGCTGACCCTCCAGAATGTTTCCTCCAAGATGTAATGATCCCTGAAAAGGGTATCCCTGCAGTCATAACAATAGAGAACATTCCCTACTAATGTGCTTACCAAGCACTCAGTTTCCCTTCTTTCTAAGTATATATGAGAAGTCTGTCATCATGTATATCCATCTGAGAACAGGCCTTAAAGACAGTTCAGAACACATGAGAATATTTGGCAAAGTGAGAGAGAGAGAGAGAGCATTCCAGAGAAGCAGCATGCAGTCCTAGGGGCTTGATGAGAAGAGTCTCAAATTTTACAGAACATCTGGAGATGATGTAGAATACAAGTTCCCAGGGAAAAAACACAATTTTTAAAAAATAGTAATTTACAAAGGGATCATTATATTGCTCAGTTTACTGCATGTGTAGCTGTTGATATGGAAGTGGGTGCAGTGATTAAAAAACCTCTCTAGTCACTTGCCTGCTCATACAGCTAGTTGTGTGACTCGTCATGTGCCTACCTAAGTAAGGCAACTGGGCTTCTCTACATAACAGCAGCCACTTTTTGCGTTTACATATAAATGACTTGGACACATGATTACAGGCAGACGCCTTCCCCGCTAGACTGAGCAGAATCCATAGGCCTCTATCACAGGAGAAAAATGTGCATGTGGAATTGAAACAGAAGCCAACTTTGCATTTTTAGCACATGAAAGATTATGGTCTTGGTTTTTCTTAGTGGGTAGTTGAAGGCTTGGAGGAACATCTGTACTTGCAAATCCCAAGACTGAGGGGCAATATGATGGCTATTCCCAAACATGTGAAATGGAAGTCATATGGAAGATGGAGCAAATCAATTTTCTACTGTTCCAGAGGGTGGAACCTGAACCATGGATTCACATTACAAGAGAGGAGATTTTGACTAAACATGAGGAAGAACTTCTTGATGGTGTCATGTCCCATCTGGAAGAGCCTTCCTGGGAAGATAAATTTCAGAATAACTTATATCAGCAAGAGGAGACTTTGACAGAAGAACTCAAGGTCCCACCTGAAAGTGCAGAGACATAGGAGCCTGAAACAAGAGTCTGGCCCTTCCAGAAGGGACCCATCCACTGCAGGTGACAAGAAAGGGTCTGAAAAGGAATAACTCAAAGTCCAATGACTCAAAGTAAATACAGCTCAAGCCCTGATCCAATTTCCTGAAGCCATCTTCTTTATCTTATCCCTTCATTGTTTCTAAGTTCAGCTTTCAGCATTCCTTGCCTCCATCCAATTAATCTGCCGATCCAAACTGAAACATTGCTTCCAGTTACCCCAGTTTGGACCATCACCTGGATATTTGAATGGTCTTTGGACTGGCTTTCACTCTGGCTGAAGAATATTCTTTCTATCTCATCCTTGCACTCTAGTAACCCTGACTCAAACTGGCCTTGGACTTCACCAGTGGAACAAATGGTTACAGAATATGGTGTACTCTCCTTTCTCGAAGACTTCTAAACAGAATTTTTATACAGTGGACCCTGGACTTACAGACTTTTTGAGTTACAGACTTCTCTGACAGCAAAATTTAGGTTCAACTTGCAGCCAGAGAATCAACCTACAGACCAGAAAAAAACCAAAATGGAACAAAAATGGAACAAAAATGGCCGGTTATGGATTAATTGGTTTTCAATGCATTGTAGGTCAATGGAGACTCGACCTACAGACTTTTTGATCTGCAGCCACCGTTCCAATACGGATTAATTCCGTAAGTAGAGGGTCCACTGTAACCATCGGTCAGGGATGTTTTAGTGAGGATTTCCTGAACTGTCAATGCACTTCAGCCCAACCCCAGTCTGGCCACAAGCTGGATCTGTGTGGTCCAGTTGTCAGGCTTCTACTTTTGGGAGCTGGGCCTGGGCGATTCCCTGGCAGATGGATGGGTGGCTTTGAGGGAGATCATTCCCATTAAGCGCTCCTTTCTGGTGCGATCAGGCATGAGTCTTTGCAACTATTTGATCACACCCTAAGTTGTACTCTCGAAGGCTTTCATGGCCGGGATCTGATTATTGTTTCTACAATTTCTACATTTGAAAATGTAATGCCATTTTGACTGAATTCCACAAAAATTCCTCAGATGAAAATGTATCTAGAATTGCAGTATAGTAACACATATTGTACACCTTTACTCCATTTCAAGTGCTCAAGAAATTTTTATCTCAATTTCATTTTTTTTGTTTTGCTTTTTTAAAAAATAGAAAATCTGTTGGCTCAATTCCATAAGAATCCCAAAGAATAGACCCACTGAAATGAACTGGGCGTGTCATAACTTTGTTAGTTCCATCAGTTTCCCATGGGTCTAGTCTAGTCGGAAGAAATAATGGATTCCCCTGCCCCCATATTCAGTATTTGGTTTTAAATCGTTTCCCACACTTTTAAAACAATTACTGTGAAAATTATTTACCACCTGCATAGTCGACCCATTAGTTATTTTATTTTAAAAAGGCAGTTTTTCCAAAGCATCTCTATATGTATTCCTCCTCCAATTTCTCCCTCTCTCATAGATCTGCTGTTTGACTAATAGAAGTGATATATATGCACACTGCAATAATAGATTAGAATAAGTTGATTTAACAGTTTTAATTCAAGTCCATTAGCCTTAGAGGCCTTTGTGTAGGTAAGATCTTTTTGTAGGATTTAATTTAGACTCCAACTCTTTCTGTAGCTTTCTCTGCCTAGTCCGTGTGAATGAAATTACCTTTACTCATCACAAAAGCCTTAGAGGCCTCCAAAGGAGTTCTATATGAATTCAACAAGCTGTGATTGGATTCCCAATGTAACCACCATTTCTCTTCCACATACTCTGAGCACAGAAAACTTCTATCTTGTTAAAAAAGTGAACTCAATCTCCTTTTGTTTTGACCTGGAGGGGTAATATGGAGGGACGTGTTCAGAGATTGGTGTATTCCCAGTTGAACTGAATCTAAAAGACTAACAAGGAAAAAGAATCAACCTTTAAAAGAACATGTGCACACTTTGTCTTCAAACCCCTATCAGCTGTAAATCACCTTGCACTTGATGGGCCAAGCAGCCCTTTCACTTTTTTCATCCAGAGAGTAAATATGTCCTTCCCAGTTTACTGAAATTCTTAAATTAACCCTTCAGCCAAAGACGCAAAAACTGAAGAAATGTGAAAGAGTATTCAGTTACATTATGGGTAAAATTACTTCTCCCAAATGTGACATTTTATATGCTAAAACCAAGGGAGCATAATTATGCCAGTCACTGCATTTTCACAGTGCTTTTAGGGATTACTTTTTTATCTCTTTAAATATTACTCCTGGATTTAAAGTAGCATTAACCATTTTAGATGTGTCAGGTACAAAGGAAAGACAGAGAAGGAAAGTGGACTTATTTCACAGACCAGTACAAATGCAAAACATGTTTACGGCAGAATGATTTCCCACTCTTTGCTTATATTCAATTCTTTTTTTAAAAAAACCTTCCGGTTTATGAATGTGGAATATTGTGTTTCTGTATCCCCAATTCAGAATGCCAGAAAATGGCCTGATATTGTTGCCCATGTGGCCAGCATGAAAAAAAAATACCAAGCCTTACATAGCAAAGGTCAGCCTGAATGTTCACAACACCAAGGGCAGCAGTCAAGATGGTCTACAGGATACCCTTTTCTGCTCACTATCATTCACAAAGTGACACTGTGCATGGGAAACCCCCAGAAAGTGGCTCATTTTTTCATCAGTTAACCACTTCTCACCCAAATGCAAAGCAATTCTCAGGAATGTTTTGTTACAAGTGTGAATGGTAGTGAGCACAAGTGGGTTTCCAAACCCTTTCCTTTGTGTAGGCAACCTGAGGACCAAAACCCATAGAAGCATGTTGTGTGCATGTTTTCTAAAAGAAAATAATAAAAAAGGGAGACCTGGGTGTTAGCAAAGTTTACCACGGGAGAACAAGGTCAAAATCATCCATACTATGTGAAAGAAACACAGTGAAGAAAGATAAGGAGAAAAATCAACTCATTTGAAATGTGGTGTTAGAGGAGAGAATTTCGTGAGCTTTCTTCCCATCCTTATACATCCTTCTCATATCTGAGCATGAAAAAGATGTGCAGAGAAGTAGGAAAAGTTCAGGATGAGAATATGAAGGAAATACAGCTCACCAAAAAGAAAGTCTTTAAAAATCCTTTTTGTTTGCTTTTTTTTTTTTTTTAAATGAATTGTTGATCAAAAACAGAATGATATATTTAGGTGAGGAAGTTTTGTCCTGTATTGGGAAACTCAACATGTACTATTACAAACCTGAGCTCCTTCACAGTTTGTTTTTTTTTAAAAATCAGTACTCTGTGAGACTTTTTCCCTCTCCCTAGAACGCAAATGAACTCCATGATCTTCCAGGTTATAAATTATAAATGAGTAGCATGCTCATCTGTTATTCAGAAGCACAGGTCAAAGGAATTTGGGCTCCCCCCTTGTGTTCTTTAAACTGGATTCCCTTTGATGTCTACACCACATATACATAGCAATCATTATATCCCATGCTCTTGCATCATTAATGCAACTACAAACGAAACAAGTGAAGCTGTGAATGCCCAATGCTTCATTCTAGCCATTCAGATGTGAAGGGAAGACTGAGACAAATAAAAATACTTACTGATGGGATTGCTCCCTGATGTATCTGTGCTTGAAAGCACTGGGGATAAATGATTATCCTTTTGGGCATGATTCCTGCTCTTCAAAAATCTTCTGTCTTGTTATGTCTTGATTGGCAAAATGGGAACATGCTGCGAAGGTAAAAGCCAAGCCTCTGAAATATGCTTTATAAGTCCTAATTACATATCATTTCTGCCTTGGAATTGGTTAAGCACAACGGTGTAAGTACTCAAACTGTTATTCACTATAGCCATGTACTGTTACAGTTGTACAGATTCATTCATTCATTCATTCATTCATTCATTCATTCAGTCAGTCAGTCAGTCAGTCAGTCAGTCAAGGGACTTATATCCTATCCTTCAGCAGGTCCCAGGGTTGCTTATAAAAAGTTGAAATCACAATGGCCAGAATTTTACTGCTAATTTATTCTTGTGTCCATGAAATCACACACTAATGCAACCAGCAGCTTGTTAATGGCCATCAATTTGCCACTAAGACTTACGCCATTTTCCTTGTGCAGGCATAGGTCAGCAGTAGGATTCTGGCTGTAAAAGCAAAATAAAACAACAATATTAAAGCACCATGGCATGAAAGGGGGTTATAGAACTTTTCATCAGCAAAAAAATCAAACACAATGCACCATGAAAACAAGTGTTTGTTCTGTGCCATCAAGTCAGAACCAACTTATAGGAACCCTAATAGGGCTTTCAAAGTAAGCAAGATATTTAAGGAGTGACTTTATCAGTTCTGCACCCCGAGTGAGTTTCCATGACCAAGTGGTGATTCGAATCCTGTTCTCCAGTGTCCTTGTTTGCCACTCTATCCAGTACACTGAGAACCTCAAAACAAACAAGTATGCAAAACATTAAAAAGCCTCCCAAAATAATAATATTAATAATAATAAAAGATTTATTGCTTGGCATCAAAATGATTTAAGGTAGATGCCTGGTAAGCCTTTCTGGCGGGAACTTTTGGTAGTCAGCATGCCACCACCAATTTGCCCTTCCCCTAAAGCAGTTTCTCCTGCAGTTCAAGTGCTAAGAGCATAAGAAAATAGGTGTCTACCCCAGCTCTGACAAGCAGTGGCTCTCCAAAGTTCCAGGCAGGTTGTTGTTGTTGTTGTTGTTGTTGTTGAACTTATACTACTATTGTAGTTATGTTTGGTCATGTTAGCTCCACAGACCCTATGAATCAGCAATCTCCAAAATGCCCTGTCCTTCACAGCCCTGTTCAGCTCTTCGAGACTCAAGCCTGTGGTTTCCTCATATCTGGTTTTCCTCTTTTCTTGCTGTCTTCAACTTTTCCCAGCATTATTGTCTTTTCCAGAGAATCCTGCCTTCTCATGATGTCCTTCTCATGGATTGATGATTGAACCAAGTATCCAAAATATTTCACTATTTTGATTTCTTCATTGTCAACATTAAACTACAACATTGTGTAGTTCTTCTGTAGCCAGGATTTTTGTCTTCTTAATGTTCAACCACAGTCCTGCTTTGGTGCTTTATTCTTTCATTTCACTAAAAGTTGTTTCAAGTCATTGCTGCTTTCTCCCAGTAAGATGGTATAATCTGCATATTTTGTTGATGTTTCTTCCATCAAGTTCCACTCCTCCTTCATCTGAATCTTTCCTGTATTGGTCTTCTGTTTTCATCATTTCTTTATTTAGTCCTGGTGAGATAATATGCTTCCCTGTTGGTCATTCAGCATTCCTAATTCAATCTGACATTTCCCTTTTATTTCTTGGATCTTCTGGAAGACATCTCTTGTTTTTCTATTTTGTTGCTCTCTTCTGTTTCTTTGCAATGGTTACTGTGATAGTTCTTTTTGTCTCTATGTGACAATCACTGGAAAACTGCATTCAGGCTTCTAGACCTATTTTTGTTTCCTTTTACTTTTGCTTCTCATATTTTCTTTATAATTGTAAGTATTTCTTCCATCATCCATCTGGTTGTTTTTTTCTTTTCTTTTTACTACAGGAATTGTCTTTTTGCATTCTTCCCTAATAATACCTCTGGTTTCAACCCACAGTTTTTCTGGTTCACAGTTAGTTGAGTTTAGTAATGCAGATCTATTCCTTACATGAACTTTAAATTAATCAGGAATGTTGTTTATATTTATTTATTTATTTATTTATTTATTTATTTATTTATTTATTTATTTATTTATTTATTTATTTATTTATATACCGCCCATCTGGCAGCCAAGGCCAGTCTGGACAGTTTATAACAAAGAACAAAGAACAACAGAGTAACAAAATAGCAAATAGCGACATTAATAAATGGGGGTGAAAATCAAAAATCATAAAGTGAAGTGAGGATAAAATTATAATACAATTAAATACAATTAAATAAATCCAAATATAAAATAAATACAATTAAAAACATAGAAGAAAATAAAAACATAGAGCATGGCAGTATGATAGAAGTTATATTATTGGACGCTTTTGTATCAGAGTGTAGTTTATTCAGGGAAGGCCTGTCTAAATAACCAGCTTTTTAGTAGCTTTTTGAATGGGCCCAGTGACAGGGCCAGGTGGACTATGGGCAGAAGAGAGTTCCATAACTGTGGCACTACTGCTGAGAAGGCCCGATTTCTAGTGGTTGTTTTCCAGGTCTCTCTTGGGGTCAGAACTCTCAGAGAACTTTTTGGGACTACAATTCTTTTAGTGTTCTTCTTTAGCTTTACTCTAATGTTGGATATTAATAGTTCATGATCAGTGATTGAGTACCACAATCTGCTCCTGGTCTTGTTTTGACTGAGATAGCTACTCCTGCTTCCGATTATGTAGTCTATTTGATTTCTACATTGATTGTCTGGTGAGGTCCATGTGTATAGCCATCTGTTTTGTTGCTTGAAGCATATATTTACAATTAACAGATTGTTGAGTCTATGAGTCATTCTCTTGTTTCATTTCTGTCTCCAAGACCACCTTTCCAACAATACATGGTTCTGCCTAGTTCTCTGCTTTTGCATTCCAGTCACCAATTATTCTAAGCATGTCCTGTTTTGCTGTGTGATAAATTTCCTCTTGCGTGCTTGCATAAAAGCTTTCATTTTCATCTTCATCAGTAACTGTAGTCGGGGCATAGATTTGAAGAATGATTACGCTGATAAGTTTTCTACAGATTCTGATGGATATTATTTGGTCAGACTTTGCACTTTAGGCCCTAACTGCCTGTGCTACATCTTGCCTCAGTATAAGAGCCACTCCTGGGTCTGTCATTTCCAGAATGGAACACTTTATAGTTCTCTGAATCACAATATCCCATTCTAGTCCACTTTAATTCACTGACACCAAGCACTGCAATGTTTATATGTTCCATTTCTTGTTTTATGATTTCCAGCTTACCTTGATTCTCACTTTCCACGATCCAGTTATATGTATTGCGCAGCATCAGACATTCCTTTGACTTTTGTGCGCATCAGCCACTAGACATCTTTTCGGCTTTAATCAAGTTGCATCATTAGCAATGACACTACTTGTACTTCTCCCTGTCTCTTCCCCAGTAGCTGTTTGACTGCTTTCTGACCTGGAAGTCTCATATTCCAGTACTATCTCTTGTTTTATTCTGGACGGCCTCATAATACGGTTTTCATGGTAAAGAAGTTCAGCAGGGGTTTACTTTGCCACATTCTGCAGTATTAAAAATGTTAACTTGAGTGTCACCGCCATTGCCTCCTCCACCAGTGTTAACTTCAATACCGCTGCTACCTAGTAGCTGCTTTGAAGAGGTGGATGCAACTTAATCTGATGTCTCAGCTATATTTCACCAGTTGCTACCATGAAGGATTCTGTATTGGTCATTAGCATGAGTGGGATGAAATTAATTTGGTCTAATTGGTGCGAGATCTGAGTTTGGTCTTCCCTCAATCTTTGCCCTAAAATCTTGGTTCCTCTTCCCCTTCCCTTTGAAAGAGATGAGCATTTTCTCTCTCACTATCTCTTCCTCTCTTAACTAACCTCCCTACTGATCCTCTCCAGGGTCTCCTCATCTGGGATCTGGGATCTAGGAGGAGGCTGTGCTGAATTCACCTGTCTGGACCTACAGGACCACACCTCAGTGTTAGATTATGTAAATATAACATATTAATTTCTGTTCTAATCATATTTTGATTTGCCAGCTTTGCTGCTATATAATTGGATTTTTTAAGTCTGCTTCTAAGAGTCAGGGCTGGAGGGAGTTTTAGATGGTTCTAGGTAACAATTCGAGCAATTGCTTATTTCATAGGTCTTGATTTTGACCACCACAGATTTCATTTAAAGAGTTAATTTAGTTTGCTCGGGATTGTATTATTCAAGCAGCTTTAGAGAAAATAGAGTCATAGTCTGCTTTGCATGGGAGAATTCCTGTTTGGAACAATGGGTTTGACTCTGTGACTGTTATCATTTTCTTCATGAAACGTTGCTGCTTCTCTACTTGAAAACATTTCATCCTTTCTGAAATAACAAAAGATGTTCCTTTCTCTCTGTTCTCTGTGTTGAACTTGAATGAATCTTTCCAGATTTATTGTCCTAGTGTCATTTCTGGTTCTACCCTCCTACCCACTGGGGTAAAAGAACCTTCTTTTCAGCTGTGACCATTCTGCCTCGGATGACCCTGCCAGTCGTCCAGGCTCATAATGGGTTCTGGCCTCGTGACGGTATTTTTCTCAGCTTCACTAACACATTCAAACCCCTTCAGAACATTAAGGTGTGCATCCAAGATAAGGACTACTGTATGTTGATCGATATTGCCAAGTTCAGACCAGTCCTGAAAATTCAATGGGCAGGAGAATGTCTTTTGCCCATCTTTGCCTCACAACTAACCTGCACAGCCTCACTTGCCCCTTCGTGCATTTTGTTCCTGATGGAAC
Source organism: Pogona vitticeps (assembly GCF_051106095.1). Taxonomy (NCBI): domain Eukaryota; kingdom Metazoa; phylum Chordata; class Lepidosauria; order Squamata; family Agamidae; genus Pogona; species Pogona vitticeps. The sequence continues at coordinate 220,652,455 of NC_135783.1, read as the reverse complement.
CAAAACCCCAAATAAGACATCTGAGTAATAGCAGAATAGGGCCCAGAGCAAAGGGAACCATGGGTTGTGTAATTCTCCCGATGTCTTCTTTAATATTGATTTTACCATAGGATTTCTCTGGCTGGCTTTTGTCATTTCTAATTATAAGCTTTTGCCAAAACAGTGATTCAGACTTTAAAATGAAGCCACAACTATTAAGTTTGCTCTTGGTATTTAGAAACCAATGATATTTTAAATAGTTACCATTCATCCTGCATGCATAATACCTGCATCTCAATAAATTCTACTATAACACCTTCCCATGTAGTTTTATTGCCTTTTATTTTTATACCACATATTTATAAACTGTTACAGCTATATCTCAACACCTCAGCTGTTTTGAATCATAAGAAGCTAATGTTTGGCAGAAAGGTGATATTATGTTAAGCCCTGATTTTATGTGTCTCCTCACTCCTTCCAAAATCAATACTCCTTTAGTATTCCAATTTTTCATCTCCTTGCCAGGCAATAAATATTTATGTAGACCATTAGGCTGGAAGTAGAGTTGACCCAAGTGGACAACTAAGAACATCTAAGTGCCACCATAACATCATGAACTCTAAGGAGTTCAAAAGCAACACATTCTGTGTTTATTTTTTAAAAGTATGAACAATAATAAGGTCATCATCAAAACCTCAGTTTCAGATTTTTAAGTGAACTAAAATCTTCTTCATATATAATTATAGAACTGCAGAGCTGGAAGAGACTCTATGGATCATTAAATCCACCCCCTGTCAAAAAGGCACAGTAGGGAATCGAATTTCCAATCTCTAGCTCCACATACCTAAAGTATTGAGCATTCCAGCAGTCACTGTCTTATCTTTTTTGTTCTATTGAATATTTTGGCTGGTGGTTAAAAGTCTTACCCAAATAAAAGGCTGACACTGTTGGTAGCTATGAGGGACACCCAAGGCGTGCCACTCATATTGCCATCTCGTCTTATCTGCAGTCTGTAATTTCTTCAGTTGGCTCCTTCCACTGTTTTTCTAATATTTCTGTCAACTACTTTTTGCTTATGGTTTTCGTTAGACCAGATGAGGTATGTCATACTTCTTTTGTTGAGGATGCAACATGACCATCGTGTGATGGCACAAGCCAGCAGTATGAAGCCTGTATGGTTGTATGGGAGACCACAAAAGGCCCTCATGAATCTGCTTCCCCTCCCGAAGAGCTATTAGCACAGGTTAAATTGGAGCTGGGTGAACATTGTACCTAGGTTCTCTCCATGGACAGAACCCAAGATGTATGTCTTACTTTATCTCTGAATGAGCCAGTAATATCCATATAAACATTCCGAGAAATTTCATTGGTTGAAAACATCATCTTGCTCTAGTACGTTCTATCTGAAATTCCCCTCTGTGGGGCTTAATAAATGTTTATGTTTTTGTCCCATGCTAAGCCTGTTAAAATGGTGCAAGACTTACAACATGGACTTCATGGAAGTTGCAGTAACAGTAATGTGTGCTAACATTGTAATTTATGATAGAATATAGTGTAAAGCTAAACTGTTGCTAATTTTTCATATGTAATTCATAGCATCAGAGTCCAAACCTCTTAGGATCTGGTTTTCATCCATCCATCCATCCATCCATTCATTCATTCATTCATTCATTCATTCATTCATTCATTCATTCATTCATTCATTTATTTATTTATTTAACTTATATGCCGCCCACACTATTGTATTTAGTACATTTAACCTGACAGTACAACGTTATTCATAATCAAATGCTATTTTTCTCATGATCCCGCCAGAAATTTTAGTGACAGCAATAATATTCAACACTGTGATGGTTCACAACCATGCTATCTGCAATGCGACTCCATTATACATCAGAGAAGACTATGAAGAATCTCTTTTTATTGAAATATAATGTTCATAATGTTACTTTAAAAACTGCTGTATTTCATGTAACATATTCTAGTAGGCATTTGCATACAGGGTTTTTAAGAGACAGTTGTGTTAGTCTATTGCAGGATAAGGAACAGAGTCTTAGATTAACAAGTTTTATTTGGCATAAATAAAACTCAGTGGACTACTGTCCATTGATGCATGTAATGAAGTGGGCTGCAGTCTGGAAAAGCTTATAAAAAGTGTGCAGTGTGTCTGCAATGTTTGTCTTTATGTGGGAGAATGACATGGCATACACATGCAGCAAGTGCCAACTGGTTGCAAGGTTGGAAGAAAAAGTGAAAGAACAGGAGCGGCAAGTGGCCATGCTTAAGGCTATAAGAGAAGATCAAGAGCACATAGACCCTGGAGCAGCAATAGCCTAGGAAGGTGGAAGAATAGCAAAACAAGTCAGAGGAGGAAAATGCTGAGGAGAGAATAAACGTAGAGTAGGAAGCACACCATGGAAAAGAGTCACAGTTGGGAGCAAAGGAAGAAGACATTCTTCAACAGTGGAACTGCAGCACCACATTCAGATTCTTGAAGAGGGGTCTGGCAGACAGCATGCAGAGGAAGACATGCAGGAAATCCTGGGCAGGACATGACAGCCGGTGAAGCTCAGCCAAGCAGTCACTGAATCCATACCCTACAAAAAGAGGAAGAAAAGAGTAGTTGTAGTTGGAGACAACTACAAACAATACAAAAAAAAGAACAGGAAAAAAAAGACTCAGATTATTTCACAAAAAACTGAGAGATAATCTGAAAATTCAAAAAGGGACATGGAGGGAAGACCAGGTCACAAATGAAGAAGATAGACAAGTAGCAAAGAATTGCAGGGATGGCCTTAGGAAAGCAAAAGCTGAGAATGAGCTGAGGTTAGCAGGAAATGCTAAAAGCAACCAAAAAAAGTATTCTTCAAGTACTTGTGTAGCAAAAGAGAGAGAAAGGTACTAGAGGTGCAGCTACTCAATGGGGTGGAAAAATGATAATAGACAACAAGGAAAGACAGAAGTACTGGTAGAAGAACTCTCAGAACCACTGTCTTATTTTCTGGAAATCATGGAGAATGGATGAAGTGCCAGATGATTGGAGGAGGGCGAATGTTGTGCCTACCCTCAAAAAGGGGAAACAGGAGAAACCTGGGAACTACATACAGTACCAGTCAGCTTGACATGGTTCCGAGGCAAATTTTTAGAGCAGATTATAAAGCAGTCACCATGCAAGCACCTTGAAAACAATGCAGTAACAACCAGAGGCCAATGCTGATTTCTCAAGAACAAGTTTTGACAGACTAATCTTATCTCATTTATTGATCAAATACATCCCTGTAGAATGTTGTAGGTGTAATATATCTTGACTTCAGCAAAGCTTTTGACAAAGTGCCCCATGATATACTGATTAATTAGCAATTTGTGTTCTGGATAGGACTATCAGGCAGATACATATTCTGTTAAAGAATCATACTCAAAGAGTGCATATCAGTGGCTCCTTCTCAGATAAGGAGGAGGTAACAAGTGAGTTACCACAAGGCTCAATCCTGGGCCTGTTGTTCTTCAACAAACCGCCCGGAGAGTGCTTGTAGCGCTATGGGGCGGTATATAAATCCAATAAATAAATAAAATAAATATAAAATTAATGACTTGGATGAGAGGGTGCAGGGAATGCTGATCAAATTGCAGATGACACCAAATTGGGTGGAATAGCTAATATCCTGAAAAACAAGCAAAATTTGAAAATTAATCTTGATACACCACGCTTTAAGAAGGATGCCAACAAACTGAAGCAAGTTCAGAAGTGGGCAAAAAGGATAATCACAACCAACCCTTCTGAGGAAACACTGAAGGAACAGGGCATGTTTAGCCTTGAGAAAGGAGGACTGAGGGGAGATATGATAGCTCTTTTCTAATACTTGAAAGATTGTAGTGCAGAGGAGGCTCAGAATCTTTTTTCAATTGCCACAGAGTGCAGGACATGTAATAATGGACTCAAGCTACAGGAAGCCAGATTTCAGTTGAATATCAGGAAAAGCTTCTTAACTGTTAGAGCAGTATGACAATGGAATCAATTACCTCAAGAGAAGGCTAGAGGCATTCAAGAGAAAATTAGACAACAATCTGTCACATATACTTTTATGAAATGCTTCCCGTGAAAAAATAAAGCATTAGCGCAAACACTTCCAGGGTTACAGAGATACCAAAAGGTGAGGCGAGGATGAGAAGGAGCTGGGCTGGGAATTCTGCTCCAGTAGAGATTATAATGGTAGCAGAACATCTGTGGGTTTGGCAATACCATTTCTTTTTTGAGACAAGCTTTTTGGGTTGTCAAAAATCATAATCACACCCTGAACATTACACATCTGTTGGTCAGGCAGTATTTGTGGGAAAGGAACTGCATTCATAATGCACCATAATAATCTAATACTGAAATATGTCCATTGTCACCAATTTGTTAATACCCACAGTCTTTTCTTTTTGTGTTTTTAAGGCTGATCGGATGGTGGGGTCATGAATACAAAACCAGGTTTCACATGGAAAACAGTATGTATATTTGCTATTTAATTTTACATAAGGATATATTGTATGTTTCTTTGTGGCAACATAGTTTATAAAGAAGTTGCTGCAAATTTGTAATCAATTGTTTTTTCATCACAGGCAAGGATTTATATCCCAGTCTTGGGAATAGACAACAACTAAAAGTTTATCAAGCTCAAATACCTATTAGTTCTTCAGAGGGGGCATATCTTCGCCCTCTGTTATTTAATAGCTAGAGATTTAGAATGGTTTTGGCAGGAACTAAATATTGGATTATATTTAAGATACTACTCTGTTTCTCCAAAAATAAGAACTAACCTGAAAATAAGCCCTAGTATGATTTTTCAGGATGCTCATAATATAAGCCCTACCCCCAAAATAAGCCCCAGTGAAATGAAACCCCACCCTCCACCATTGTGCAGCAACCAGAAGAAGATCACTGTCAAAAATAGAAAGGTCAAGAACGAGAAAGGTCTGATGTGTCTATTCATGCAGAGAATGTGTCGAGAAAATTAAAGATAATTTTTACACATCTCATCACAGATCTCAATGAGAAAAACATTCCACCAAAATACACAGAAGTTAAGGATCTAATACTACATACATATGTATCTTACAGAATTGCAACTTATTCCTGGAATCAATGGATTTCGATTATCAAATCCTCCTATTTTATTAGTGTGTGCTCTTCATGCTAGCTTAGAGGTGAGTAATTACTTCCTGATGGGAGATGAAGTAGAGACATATGATACAACATGTATATTATTAACCAACATTATTTTTTATGTGGTAGTAAAAAATGAATTTTCATATGGAGGCACATGCACTATGCAGATAATCATTGTTCACAGTGATGCTTTGAAAGTATTGGTGATATTAACATGTTTTTAGATCCTACTGATTCAAACACTAAAATGTTGTTCATGTCCCTCTCACGTTTGCTTATTTGCTACTGCTGCCATGTCTTCTCATTCGTAAGGGAAATAAAATGCTTCCTATTGGACGCCTGAAATTAAAAGAAATTGTGCTTCTTCTATCTGAGACTCATACCTGTTGAGTACCCTGTTTGAAGGAGATGTCAGTTGCCACAACTTGACAATGTACTAGAGATAGACACTGATACTAAAAGAAAGCTGGACGTTTTTCTAGCATCTTTCTTTGTATTTAATCCATCTTCAGCCCAACATTACTTGTTATGGGAAAACAGCATCTAGATACTAATTGTAGGTTCTGTATGTGCAAGAGATCAAGAAGGCAGTAAGGCCAAATAGGTATGTGAAGTCTTCCAAATGTCTTTTTTTATGAAAATGGGAGTCAATGGGTAAGTCTGTGGGCTGTTTGGAAATTTCAAGATATAGAAGTTGGAGGGATTTCCATGTCCGGGGAGACGACTGGAAAAATGGAGCCAATCATTTCTAACAGCTCTTTAAAATATTGGTATAATACCCATTATAAGGCCTTAAATAGTGGGGAGATGCACTTTTAGCTCAACCATAGGTGGCCCTGTTCTTTAAAACACTATTTTAATTATCTCTTTTTGCTTAACATCACAAAATGCTGAAATGTTGACATACAGGAAAACTTGCACTATTTTATACTCTATTATGCACTTGGTGCCAAGCCATTGAGTCACTCCCCTCCCCAGCTAGGTATAACGTCTGCAAAATAATACCAATTGGGATGATAAGATTCCAAAGTCATTCCTCTACATTTAAAGTTACCTTTCTATTTTGATTGTACAGTGACAATCAAAAGACCAGAGGCATGCTGAGAAAGGCCAGACATCATGGCAACAGTTGCTTGCTCCTAGGGTTGCATCTGTTTGTGTACCATAATGTAAAATCAGACATCTTTACTGCATTTTTACTTAATTATATCAGTGAGTGCATGGGAGAATAGAACAGAGTGTCACTCTGAGATCTGTAGTATTCTTACAGTAAATGTTTGAAGTAAACCAAAAGACAAGCAGGGGAACTCAATGTTAAATCCTAAGCAGAATCCCCTACTTTCCCAAAACACTGGAAGACAATTTTAGGAAAATATTAGAATACAACTGCAGAAGATCATGTATCTTTGAAAAATGTTTACATGATCAAGGATATTATTCTTTCTATCAAGTTTCCATATGATACATAAGTCTCCATCTCTTCAAAGATTTGAAGCATATGGTGACCTTTCAACTATAGGTAATGTTCAAACATGGTTTGTTTTTTGTTTGTTTTGTTTTTTTGTTTTTTGATCCCTTCTTGTCTGGGTTCAGAGCAACATTTTGGCTGATAGTAGTAGTAATTGTTGTTCACAGATGTGTGAAAATGGTCCATATTGTGCATGTCCAGGGCAACTCTTGGGCAGAGCAAGGAGCCATTGTTCAGGCCCTGGACTCCAGAACATCTCCACCATACCCCCTTGCCTTTGCTATGATTAAAATGTTAGTCAGCAATTTGAACTGAGGAAAGGCAAAGTCGAAAATCATATAACAGACTGAGCTGCTGATGCCAAGGGACAAACGTGCTAACAGAATGCCTCCCCCATATGGATACTACAATCTCTGAGGCATTAGGGGAGGGCTCCGACTGAGGTCACTGCACAATATACTATATATTTCCCCTTACAGCTGGTCTGCCAGCTCGTTCACGGAGCTGTAAGTAGAAGAGATTGGTGTATGTCCCATATTTAGATAGGAAATAATTTTCTACATGCCATTAACAGTCTCTTCCCACAATCAGAGAAGAGTCAGTAATTTTGGTCTGTATCTTTCTTCCATCATATTCAATTCTATGCTGAAACAATCAAAGGGGCACAAGAGTAATTTTTTTCTTTTCATTTTTATCTTCTCTGTGGCAATTAATTTTGTTTTTCCTTAAAACATGTTTTGTATGTTTGTGAACTTTATGTGACCTTAGAGACGTTATTCTGTTCTGACCCAGATGTTGCTGTTCAAAAGAGCAAGAGGGATCTGCCATTTAGCCCACTGCAGGGGGTCAAAGACAATGAGAACTCATCAGTTTCTATGGACCTGCCTTTTTGTGCCTGCATTACTCTTCTGGCACAGTCAGGATCCCCTTGCACTAATTGCTGTGATACAGTGCAATAGAATTAGTTCCTGGCCAAAAAACAAAAAAACAAAAAACCTTACACAATTTCTATGCCATTGTGCATTGGAATGCATTAAACAGAGAATGTGATTTCAAAAAAAAAATGCTAAACAGTGTGAAACTTAGTGCACAACAAGAATAATCTCTTTCCTTTTATTGGGAAAGCATTTTGTTGTAGGAACTCTTTTTCTTGATGGCATATAATTTCTCTCCAAAATTTAAAATGAACAAGCTTCCTAAGAGCATTTCCCAATGTTTTCAGTATTTTTGCAAACATCTGCTTAGCTTTAAGTGTAGCATGGAGATAAGTAGTATTTTAATGGCTCCATGTCCCAATACTGTTGAGCTTGTGCAGTTCCTGTTGTCAGTACACTATCCAAGCAGAATGGACCACAATATCTAGTAACAATGGGGAGAACACTGTGAAGTCTGATTGTGTATAGCAAGCAACTACAGACATAGGCTACCTCTGTCCTTTCTTGGGCAGTCTAGTCTTGCTTGGAACCACAGAAAAGCAGAGAACCGTACTCAGAAGATAACTTGACCAAGAATATTTCAGATGAAAACAGTTAGTGTTTCTTCTTTCAGCTGCTTCTCAGAGTCTCTTTTGCCCTAGTGCTGGGTGCTGTTATACTTTGAGGTGGTAGTGCTGTAGTAGTGCCTCGTGGCGCAGTGGTTAAAACGCTGTACTGCAGCTAAAACTGTGCTCACGACCTGGGGTTCAAATCCCAGGTAGCCAGCTCAAGGTTGACTCAGCCTTCCATCCTTCCGAGGTCGGTAAAATGAGTACCCAGCTTGCTGGGGGGGCAATGTGTAGCCTGTATAATTAAAATTGTAAACCGCCCGGAGAGTGCTTGTAGCGCTATGGGGCGGTATATAAGTCCAATAAATAAATAAATAAATAAATAAATAAATAAATAAATAAATAAATAAATAAATAAATAAATAAATAAATAGTGTTGAAGACAAATTTTAAGGCTTTTAACCAGCTCTCCCATGTTTTAAGCAATTCACTGTCAGACATTCCTTCCCATGTTCCAAAACTGAGGAAGTGTTGTCAGTGTGGCTGAGGAACCAGTGGCCTATAGTCTAGTAGTCCAGTGGTTCCCAACCTTGTGTCTCCAGACATTCTTCTGGAGACTAAAACTCCCAGAAGCCTTCACCGCTAGCTCTGCTAACCAGGAATTCTGGGAGTTTTAGTCCAAGAACATCTTGGGACCAAAGGTTGGGAACCCCTGGTCTAGTCTACCCACTCTGCTCCCCCCATTGTACAGCAGACTGATTTTATGATAACATCAACAGGAAGGCTGAATTTAGAAGATAGGGTGGCAAAGGAGTTAAACATCCCCTGATTACACACAGTGTCACCAGTTGCCTCTCCTGGAGCAATTACATTTTTTAAAAAAGCACTTTTCAGTGAGGTACTTTCGCCTCACCAAAACTGGTTGCTACATTGGGGATGTTTGGAGGTTTCAACCCACTAGCCTATCACTCTTTATTTGCCATGACCTCCCTGAAATCCCGCCCCCTCTGTCAAATTAGGTTGGAGAGACACCTCCTCTTGGCATCTAATTGCTATTCATCTTCATGGATCTGTTTGGAGTAGATTGTGTCTTTGTGCGTATTAAGTGTGAACATGGACATGTATATATGTGTGTGTGTGTGTTTGTAAGACAGCTTATCAATGGGGGTATCCATGCATGTGTCTGTATGTATGCAGTATGTAAAAAATTCTGTGTTTTTTCACTTTAGTTTCTTTAACATCTTAATGAGGTTATTCATAAATCAAAGACTGTTATTGTGTATTTTCGGCCTTATTTTTGTTCTCCTTCTTCGGGAATTGGAGGTGGAGTTTTCACACAGCTTTCTGCCATAAGATGGCCTTCCGTCTCTGGTCCGTGCTTGGGTGAATTTTCAGAGGGCAGAAAGACCCGGTTGCTGCCAAATCTTCTACCGTCTGGGCTCACCATCTGCTTTGGGGTGACCTCTCCTTTCTAGAGGGACGATGGGCTGGGCGGTTCCAACTTTTCCCTGGAGCTGTTAGCCGGGAGCTGCTGGCTTCACTGCGATCCCGAAACAGGAAAAAAATAGAGTTACAGAAACAAGAGAAGGGCATTGAGAAAATATGGGAAGTGCCAGAAATGGAGATCTTTCCAGGCAGGCTGAATGCACGTCCAAGACAGAAGGAAATTGAAAGAGGGATGTATTCTATAATTGGTCTCGATTTCCTGATAGAGTTGGAATAACTTAGATTTAAATTTAAATATGAATATAAGATGATATTTAGAGGATAACCAAATATAAAGTTGTTTTTTGCATTGAAAAATGAATAGACCAGATGCATGTAAACTTAATATGAATAGATTGGATGATTGTATACTCTGTGTTCTCCTATCTTCAAAACCCTTTTCCCATCCTTTACACTTCCTTTTTCCTTTTGTATTCCCTACCCTATTCCTAGTAGTTTAAAAAAATAAATTAAAAAAATTCTGTGTTTTTGTTTGGGTATGTGTTATGTGTATATATCATGTGCATGAAGTGCATGCAACAATGTGGAATGGTCCTATCCATGTGTAGTTCTTACCCATGAGAAAAATGTAGCTTTCATGATGGAATATATTCTCCACTCTTGCCCTAAGCCACAGAGCTCAGTTGATTTACCCGTATTTTTCGCTCCATAAGATGCACCAATTTTTTAGGAGAAGAAAACAGGAAAATATAATCTGTTTTCTTCACTCCATAAGACGCACAGACTTTCCACCCCCCTGTTTTGTGGAAAAAAAGTGCGTCTTATGGTGCGAAAAATACGGTAAGTTAATATTGATCCAAATCCTGATGCTTAGAGTAGTACATTGCACTAGAGTAGACCTGTTGAATCAGTGGGGATTGGGTTAGTCAGCTGACCATGGGCTTGCTCTAATTGTGATTTACTTTAGCATAGTAAATTAAAGTAGGCCCATTTGAATTAATGGAACTTACGGAGGAACAGACTCACTAAATGCACACTCATTCAATAGGCATACCCTAGTGCAATTTACTATGCTAATCAATAAGTGTTACGGTAGCGGTGACATCATCTGCCCGTCATTGCTATGGTTGTTTGTCATCTGCCAATAGCGTGACGGGAGGTGGGACATAAGAGGGTGGAGCTAGGGTATTTAAGGGGGAGTGAATGAGGTGTGAGTCAGATAGGGATTTGATAGGGTCTGGTTAGGGACTTAGGGCTTGTACATGTTGTGTAGTTCTGTGCTATATATATATAGAGTGAAGGTCAGAGAGTGTGTGGGGGGGTACTTTATTATACCGATTGCCTTTTATTTTAATTATTATAGTGATTTACCATTCCTTTTGTTATTATCAATAAACATAAGTTTTTATTTTAAAAATCATACTTTTGTCTGAAGAGTTTTATGAGGGAATGGTTGGTGGCAGCGTGAATAAAGTGAGGGTGTGAGAGTGACGTGGCAGCTCCTTTGTGACGTGAGAGGAGGCTGTCACAATAGGATTTGGTCATTATATCATGATCTAAGAGTATGAATTGTGAACAAGAAGTTTCTGATTCAAATGTTGCCTGTACTGTAAACTCACTAGATAGCAATAGGAAAGCCACGGTTAATCGACGACTCTTTCTCTATATCTTCTTCTTCTTCTTCTTCTTCTTCTTCTTCTTCTTCTTCTTCGTCTTCTTCTTCGTCTTCGTCTTCGTCTTCGTCTTCATTGTCGTCTTCTTCTTCTTCTGGAATTTATACTCCAGTCTGGTGGAAAGGGCTATGAGTAGCTTGCCTTGTTTCCTGTCTCACACACTTCTACTGTTGACTACCAGCAACTGAATTGTGCAAGACAGTAAATCAGGATTTCTCAATAAAATTGGATCAAGACTAGCAAATGTACAAGCACAAGGAAATAAAGTCTTGATCTTGTGCTAAATAAAAACTGTAAAATGACAGTAGGCCACGACAGAAACCTAAAGTAAGATATGTTTGTGCTGAGAGAAATAGTGTTTCAGATGTTACTTATTTAAGAGTAACAATTTAGTCCTTCATTTTTAATTTAGGTGTTTGGTCAAACTACAATGAAACTTCTGAGAAAGAAATCTGTTCTGCTTACTGGTTACTTGGAGTATTTGATAAGGCATCACTACAGTGAAAGCAATGACCCAGAAAAGCCTTTTGTAAAAATAATCACACCTTCTCACATTGAGCAAAGAGGTTGCCAGCTCACACTGATATCCTCCATTCCAATTAAACTTGTGTTTGAAGAACTTGAAAAAAGAGGAGTTGCTGTAAGTATCCAAGCCTTCTTGTGAGTAGCTTCTCCATGCTTTATTTTATGAGTATAGGAGGTGTGTTAACAATTCCAGGATTATTATGTGTCGATTAACAAATGAAACATAAAGCCATCTGATTTCTCAAATTTCATGAAGCAATTGTTTATGGTAGTGTTACTACATTGTTCCCAGAGATAAAGAGGAACAGATTAGGTAAAATTCTGCCTTTTCTTGCAACATTATATTCATTTTTGCTGCAGAATTTTGCAGTAAAAGGCATCACTCAAGACGCGATTCATACATAAGGTTTAAATCGAATCACCAAGAATAAGCTGAACATCCACTGGAGGGCGAGGCAATCTTTGACAGTTCCCTCTTCCCTTCAGTAGACTCATGTGCCTTGCTAAAGATGCTCTGGCATGCCCAAATAATAGCATTAGAGGCTGGGTGGAGACACTCACCTTGGTCTGCCCATAATTATACTTACGTTCTTACAATCTACTTGAAGCAATTTCTTAAACCTGAATCTGAAAAAGCAGCATAAATATGTTTGTTTCAGCGATACTCTTCATTGGAGAGTATAAATTAGTACTTCCATGTAAGAAGACAGAATTTAGGATCTAACTACACAACAGGAAAAATGTGAAGTTATCTGCATCCAGGAAATCAGGTTGTCCCGGTGAATATGCTTTAGGGGATCACACCAGGATCAGCAAAGAGAGTGGAGAAAATTGCCAATCTGCACTTGTTAGTACTTTGTTAAGGTGCCTCTTTTGCCACCATCCAGAATTGCAAGTCACAGCTACAGTAGAGCTATCTTAACAAACTGCAAACAAGGGCTGGCTGCCAATTTCCTCTTTTCTGCTGATTTCCCCTTTGCTTGCCTTTTTTTTGCCTCCTACCTGCTCCAGTGCAACAAACAAGAAACCTTTTAGAAAATAATATCATGATGAGTGCCACTTTGCTTCCTCGCTCCTCACCTTAAACTAGGAAGTTGGGAGAGCTACCCTCTAGTCCCCATTGTGCTGGTTCAAGTAATCACACTGCCTGAACTAATGTGAGTACGTTTAATTAAAATAAAGTCGAAGTTCCAGCAGCAGAGGGGGGAAAAGTACATATGTAGGGTGGGGCTCCAGGATGATTTGTGTTAACATTTACATCCTGTAGGTCAATGGAAAATAGTATGAATGTGATTGTCCAATTCTGGAGCATTTCCTCAAGGTGATGGAACAAACTACTCTAACCTGACCACTTCACAATCCTTTATTTTTCATTATGCTTCTCTCCCACCACCTGTTTTCCTCACAAGAATTATCCCAGAGCACTTAAAATTCTAGAACCAGGTGTTAGGGGGTCACCAACACATTGTTCACACCCTTCTCATAGGTATTGGTGGCAGGATGATCAAAGCTCTTCTTGCCTGTTTCATTATTTTCCCTTTCTTTACAGGACCAAATTAGCATCCAAACTAATAATCCCTCATTGTACAATTAGTGAATAATGGCTAGTACATGTAAAACATAGAGAGCACATGAAGGAATATGATTTATCATCTCTTTATATCTGCAATGATATTTGCCAAAAACCCCTACACTAGTATCATAGGCCAAGATCTAGGAATTGGTTTGGTATCCAATAACAGTCAGAGTTCTCCTCCCTCTCCGCCTCTGTCTTTCCTTTTGCATGAGGCCAAAGAATCTGCTCCAGGGGTTTGACAGTCCTCCCAGCAGGTTTATAGTACCTATAAAGAGATGCAAGGGATAGATCAGGGTTTTCAATCTTGCTGGGAACAAGGGGATCCAGTGGAAGTACACCGATTCTGGCCACAAATGCCCCAGATGGGACAGTGGCATTATCGGGATTTTTCTCATGCTATAGATTCATAGTGAAGAAGGAACAAGTGAGAATTTCATTTCAGGTTTTTATCAGAATTTTCCAATATTTACTAATTTCTTCATAATCAGAATCAGAAGAAATTGAAACTGGGAAAAAAATCATATGTGTGAGAAACTGAAACTGATGTATGGCTGACAGGGTCCCCCAATCCTCCCTAGCAGGACTCGGGACAACTGTTGCATGCACATGCCACAGGACTGTCTCCATACTGGGAACAGATATCCCAGTTCAATTTGGCTAGTTGGTTTTGAAACATTTATGAAAAATTGAAAATCATATTTTTAGTACAGAATGAACCTGAGTTGAAAATGCAGAAAGTGGGAGAAAGCGACACTCATACATTTTGCCATTTCTACTGTGACATGGCCAGTTTGTTTAGAGACAAAAAAAATGCCACCAGCATTGTGCTGTATCTTAAAAGCAGTGAATAGAGGATACAAGCTAAACAAAGTGCAAATTATTTTTCAGTTAGCATCTTTAACACATCAGAGAAGCATGGGATACAAATCTAGCGCACACACCTGTACTAACGGATAAGTAAACCTGTGCCATTATCTTAAGAAATAGCTTATGTAAAGGCATTAGAAAAATGTCAAAACCTTTTAAGCTATGGAATGTTTTGGAAATGACACTCTGTTCGTACTGGGGAGAAGGATCACCTAATCACTAGTGATAGGGCAGATTTATATTTTGGTTTATTGTTGACATTCATGCTGGCACTGTGCAATGTAGACTTTACATTTGATCTTATCAGCTCCAAGAGCTACACAGTGGTCAGAGTCCTGTATGTTGCCACATAAAGTTGTCCAAGCGTCACCTTGCAAGGTGTTACACAATCTTCTAATTTAATATCATTTTTATCTTTCCAGAATCTAGCTATTAATATTCTAGCACTTGTCATAAGATTAGAAATCAATTCCTTTGAGCAATAATCAAGTTCTATCTAATCAAAAATTGACAGCAAAGCAATTTTAGTTCGAGATCTTTTCCAAATATATCACATATTTCCTTAAAAATCAATTTCCAAAATTTCTGAATCAATTTACACTCCCACCACATGTGATAATATGGGCCAATTTCTTCATCAAGTTTCCAACAGGCCTTAGAATAGCCTGAATTTATTATGTTCAATTTCACCAGAGTCACGTGTCACCTTAAAATGATGTTTTAAAAATGACCCTTTGTTCTTACTGACATTAATCTTAAAACTCTCATCTTCCAAATTTTTGTCCAATCCTCTGTTTTAATTTCTGTCTTTAAATCATGTTCCCAAATTGATTTCAAACCTTCTATTTCAGTCTCTTTTTCCTCTTGTTCCAAAATTAGGTTATAAATTCTACTTACTACTTCCTTCATCAAAGCATCTTTCTGCATGTCTTCATGTGATGATAGAAATTGTTCATATTTAGTACATTCTCTACATTTGCCATTAATCTTCAACCATTCATTTGGTTCATAATTGGATATAATTATACCATGATAGTTTATTAGTTTGAAGTTTAACTATAATCTGATCCTTCAGTCTCATTTTAATCATCCAATCCTTCAATCTGGCAACTTTTTACCCTTCAACAAATCAGCTAAACCCTTCATGTTTGCTGGGAAATTTTCTATTTCAGTCACTAATTTTAGTGGTGAAGTAAAAGGACATAACTTATTTTTATATCTGTTCCAGACAGTTAACATGTTTCTTTAAAAAGAGTTGTTCACCTGATTTATTGTGTTTCTTTTTACTACATTAAACAAATATTTTTCAATATTCCCATTTATTTCTGAGGATTCCACATCCCACCAAATTAACCTTCCTTTGTTATACATAATATATCCAATAAATCTTAACTGATTCGCTATATAATAATTTTTATAGTAGGATTACCTAAACCTCCACTTTTTTGAGCCTTATCCCAATATCTTTTATTTATTCTTGATTTTTTTACCTTGATTACAAAATCCATTAATTAATCCCTGCCAATACTTAAAATCTTTTTCTAACTGTATTGGGAGCATCCTGAATAAAAAAATAATTTTGGTAATATTTTCATTTTGATCATAGCGATTCTCCCAAACCACAATAGTGAGACTCACTTCTGAGTAAACAGGCAGATGACTGCACTTCAAATGTCCTCTGAAGAAGCAAAACAAAAATGAAAAAACCCACAACATTGAGCATCTTATCTTTGTTTTCCTTCTATCATCTCTTCTCCCTACTCCTACAGGTCAGAAATTAAGGGAACTCTTACATTTGCCTGCCAATATAACCGGACCACCACATTTACTGTGAATATCGCTATGCTTTCACTTTGACAGTAAATATGGGGACAAAGTATATTAATTTATGTAATGTTTATTTGCTGTTTTGCAGTGTGACATGCGGGAACCCAATGCTCTTCGTGTGGCCCCTGTTCCTCTCTACAATTCCTTCCATGATGTGCACAGATTTATTGAAATCCTGGGATCTGCAATTACATCTGTAAAGCAACGAGCAAAAACTGCAGCACTTTCCTGATCTTATTGATGGTGCAGCTGTATCTTTTAATATATTCCTGACTAAGATGCATCAATGCTTTTAAGCATTTTTGTTTGCTTGTTTCTACTAGACTGAGCTATATTCCACCAATTTGTCCCCAAAGATTGATTTTGCTTGGATAGTTATTTACAATATACTTTTTATTAAAACTCGTATTTCCACTCATTGGGCTTCCAGAAATTAATATGGTTTGTTCCACATATCTCCTTCATCTAGATAATTCTGTTTTACTTCACATAGCAAGTGACACAGAAAGGCAGCTGCAGACCTTAAAATATCTTTGTGTACTATCATTGCCGGAATAAGGAAATATATAGAATCTTATATATACTGCTTCTTAAACATTTTAGTTCCAATTAATATTAGAGGGAATTTTGATTTATATTGAATTGAGTACAAACATTTCCCTTCCCAAAGTTGTAAGTTGAATTTTAGAATTCTCAGACATCCAAGTCTCTTCAGTTCTAACAGCTCAACATCAATTTGTTTAAAGAACTTCATCACTTTGTACTCATCCATTCTACTAATTTCTGTCAATTGATGAGACATGATTGTTGTATGAGGTTTATACTGGATAAGCTGGTAGTTGTCCAGTATCCGTGAGATGGGGGGGGGGGGGAAATTCTAGTAACTTTCTATACATGAATTACAGTTTTTTAAAAAGTGCTTGTCAGTGAGGTACTTTCCCCTCACCTCCCCAAATCTGGTTGTTCCACTGGGAATGTTTGGAGGTTTCAGCCCACTAGCCTATCACTATTTGCCATGACCTCCCTGAAATCCCATCCCCTCTGTCAAATTAGGTTGGAGAGACACCTCCTCTTGGCATCTAACTGCTGTTCATCTCCATGGATGTGTTTGGGGTTGGATGTGTCTTTGTGTGTATTAAGTGTGAAAGTGGACATACATATAACAGAGGGAAACTGTTGTTTAAAAAGCCTTTCCTGTTCTAAGAGCAAATCAATTACATCCATTGGATCCACAAGACCCAGGAGAGATTTGAGCTTCCATGGTCATAGAGTGTGAGGGGGTCACTACAGACACCCTAGGAAGCTGTCTGCCCTTGCCTGTCAGCCCCTCAGAAGCCCAGGAAGGTGATAACTCTCAGGCACCAGGAAGACTTGGAGAGCAAAGACAGGAGCCTGCCGAGGAGCTTGGTAGTAAGGCACCTGGGGAAGATGGAGGAGGAAGGAAGGAAGGAAGGAGAAGAGGAAGGAGTTGGTATCCTCTGGGTGGCTGAGACTGGTGGTAGACGAGGAGGAAACTTGAGGGAAAACTGTGGGATCTGCTTTTCTGTGTCTCCCAGGAGATGGAGTACTGCTTGGAGAGGAGCCCCCATGGAAGTCCTGGTAGATAAGGGATGCAGTCATGGAAGAGGGCCTGCCATCCTCACCCTGCTAGAGTGACCACTGTTGCCTCCTACTCTCCACCACCCACATAGTCCAGCCAGGCAGAAGTACCCACTTCAATGAAATTATAACACTGGCAGCACACACACCAGCAGGAAAGGCAGCAGAGGCTCCATGAAGAATAAAAGAGCTCACCCAGCGTCCCCTCCTCCGGCTGTACCTACCATCCCTGAAGGGGTAATGACTGGCTCCTGGACTGTTACTTCCAATTACTTTTTCTGCACCAGGGTGAGATTAACTGGGTTCCGGACTGAAAAGACATGACTGAGGAGCCTTGTGCAGGGAAGTAAACTCACCAGAAACCTTAGGAATGGGCCTGTGGGTAAAAGCAGTATCGTTAAACTAAGATTTATTGCAATAAAACCAGTTTCCAGTTACACCAGCAGACTGGAGCCAATGGAGGTATTGCCTGAGGACCCCACAACTGCCAGTACCACAACTGCATTACAATGGGTGCTGTAGGGCCAGCAGTGCACACATAGTATCAATGTCACATCTCTGACATTGCTTGACTCTGTTAAAGTCACTGTGAGTGTAATGAAAGTCTATGAACATGATGCTATTCCTATTCATTACAGCCCTCTATTCCACCCAAAAATCTACTTGAGAGAATTTTTTGGCCCCAGGAAGCAGATTTTGAGGATGAATGGGATGTTTACAAGAGAATTTATTTGGCACAATAATTGTCTCTGAAGTTCATACCTTTCTGTACTACATCTACAGTAGACATAATGTTTTCAGTCCCAAACATTATTCTTACATGCATCATACTTACTGTTCATCACACTGCCTTCTCAGTTTCCTACTCCAGCAGATCAGTCGTAAGGAGTTCACTTCACCAGGATGCAGTGGCCTGAGAGAGTTACACCTGTTATCCAGCATATCAGAATGGAGATTAAAAGCAGGAGAGGGTTTGTATTTTGCTGTGCCATGCTGTGTTACAGGGGGTTTTTTTATGTCCCAATGATAAGCATGGAAAGATGAGTGAGTGTGATGATTACTCTAAAGGAATTAGGGAGGTAGAAGCTAATTGCAAACAGCTCTGATAGGTTGCTAATTAGTAATCTCATATCTAATTAGCTGTTGATCCATTCTTTTAGCATATTGGTAAATATTTACAGGAGAGATATAAAAATTGCCTGTGTTTGCCATTATGTATAAAATCAACGGGGAGCCATTCATCTCCTACAACTGTCTGTAAACAGTTGTCTGTTTAATCTATACTAAATTTTTAGATGCAGCATTACTTCTTGTTGTAAATGAGTGCATATCTGAAATCATTATATGTAAACAAGTACATAAAACTTAGGCCAAACAACTTTAGGACACTTGAAAATATCCACATTAATAAAAATTATATTCTGTAAGGCCATTTATGTAAAACATTCCTTAGGAGGCCTGTGTTATTCCTTATTAGCTTAGAGCCTGCGGGTAAATCAAGATATAACAATAAGATTAAAGAGTAACTTTTTAAAAATAAAGCTAGAAAAGCTATTGCGGCTGTGAACGTTCGCTTTAGTCAATACCGTACTGAAGATGTTCCAAAGTCAAGTTCAGAAAACAGATGTGAAAGGCAAGAAGGTGCGAGAATGGCAGACCTGGGTCTTGTAAAACCAGAGACTGGGTGATGCAAAAGGAGAGATACCCTGGACAGAAGTGGGATGTTGCTGGCGTTGGACCCATTTTCCCTATAGAGTTTCACATCAGAGCTAGAGGTCTGTAACCACACCATCCATTAGTTTCAATGGCAGAGGGAAGCATTTTGAATGTGTGTGTGTGTGTGGGGGGGGAAATAGGCCTGGAACACCACCCCCTTTGGAAACACGCCCTGCTTTGGAAATAAGAGGAGAATCTGCTATGTTTGCACCTTGGCTGCACCCACTTGGGTATGAGTTGACAAAAACAGACTTTCGGCTACCAAACACACTTCCTATGGCTGGTCTTACTCCCATTTAGGCTAGTCTGAGGGATGTGGCGGAAACATTGACTTTCTGCCTAACACTGTCAGATTTTCAGTACTGCTCAGGCTTGGCAGTGGATTGCTGCTATTCTGTGCTCGGCCACTTGCGGAATTCTGCAATTAGAAATGTATTTCCAAACAGAAGAAAGTTGAAAGAGTACGATTGGCTAGATCTATTGTATTTTTGAAATGATATATTTAAATCATATCTATACCCTAGATCAGTGGTTCCCACTCTTGGGTCTCCAGATGTTTTTGGACCACCACTCCCTAAAATCCTGGACATCACAGCTAGTGGTGAAGGCTTCTGAGAGTTTTAGTTCAAGAACATGGTTAGGAATCACTGGCCTAGATGATACTATTCTAGTATTATCTGTTCTGACTGGCCGTTCTCAGAAGTATAGGGAAAGGTCTTCCTACTTCTCTTCCCTGGCTCATTAACTGGAGGTATCAAGAATGTACCCAGGCCAATGGAAATACATATATGAATGTTTTCCACCACTACACTAATGGTTAAAACACACTTCATGGTTCTTTAAGTGTCACATTCATCTGGAATATTCAGCTATAACAATTTGTGAGAAGATGATGTAAAAGAGTGTCTTCTTACAGTGCATTTCCTTGGTAGTCTGATATCAGCAGTGGATCTTCTTGGTATTTTTCTAGAGACTGTAACACAATGATTTCATTCCTAATATTTTAAGAAAATCCATATTATGGCTAATACTCAAACTTAACATTAGGTGTCAGCATTTTACATATTATTCAGTGATTGCAAATATACCAGAAGAGGTAGAGCACAGAAAATAAGTATTTTAAACTTTAATTTTCAAAGCTGTCAATTCACATATTGGATTCTTTTAAAAGCACCACTTGTGGCAAATAATGCTTCAAAATGCTTAGCTATGTCCACATGAAGCACACTGTAATTTCAATGTTTGAAATAAAGATCTAGATGTCCTGAAAGGTTTCAAAAAATATTATCAGCTAAAATAAAGAAATGAACGATGCCTAAAGAGCGGAAACAATGAAAACAAGAGAAACAAATGCAAAATTTCCTTCAGCTGAAACTAATCATGACTCATTCTAAACTCCAATATATAAACAGAATGGGGCAGTCAACACATTTTGTGGGATGGGCCCATTTATCCTATCTTTATCAAAATCATCAAAGTGCAAAAATGTCTTTGTATACAAATAAGGGTTTTATAGTTTGTTTAAAAAAATATACAGCAAACTGTGTCTTTTTCTTGCTGTTAAATTACTTATGCTAAAATCTTCACAGACTTAACATGGTATATAAATTCAAGTTCCATACAGGTGTATTTGTTTCCTGAGTACTTCAATCCAAGAGCAATTTTTAAAAATATTCCTATCATGTTTCATAGTTGTCTTACATTTCCCTACCCCCTATATAGATTATCAGCATGTAGAATATTGTAATATTTAAAATATTATTCAAAGGCATAGACATTCTGATCAACCCTTGAAAATTTTAAGTATGTTTGGACCTGCACAGAACAGAAGTCTGTTAAAGGTGTAACCTTTAACTTAATTCTTATTTTGGAGTAATACAAATGCCCTTAAATTACAGCTGGACTACAAGGATAAACTTTTGTCAATATTTGTGAAATATATTTATAGGACTTTTACAGTTATAAAATGAACATGATAAAGATCAGCAATTCCTATTTGTATGTTCCAAATTTTTTATTACTTAAATGTACTCTTCCATGCACCTCTTTATGTTTCCTGTTAAATGTAAGTGAAAATTGATTAGGGTATTTCTCCATGGAATTCTATCTTTATTTCATCATAATTGCTTCTTATTTGAATAATGACAGAGGAACTACTTCATTCAATTGCAGTTTTTTTAAAGCTTTGAAGTCACAATAACAGCAAAGAAATTAAATCCTGAAGCCATTTTTGTGGCAAAGAAGACAGCCGAGGAAATGAAAACTTACAGTGCTGCGATTTTACTGAAAGTAATATTTTTGTAGTTACACATCATCACTTCTGCTAGCATCCACTAAATGTCAAAGAAAGTAGTGTCTACCTTACCAAAATAACTTGTGCAGACCGTAAATCAAGACACTATAAATACCTGATAACCCATATAGTAAGTATTTTTTTTCAATAGTATCTTAACTGAAATCAAATATTCCACTAACAAGAAAAAGAGGGGGAAAAAGAATAATGTTTTAAATTCAATACAGTTGCAGAGCTGTATTTTGCCAATAAAGAGTTCATTAGATCTTTGTTCTCACTGACATTTACATCTAGTCTGAAGTACATTTTAATACTCCAAGGTATGAATTTCAAAGTCTCCTTTATCTTAGTATTCAGTTTTGAACCATTAATCAAATAATATGAAACAGCTTCTTTTTTAAAAAAAATATAAAAAGCTACAACTACTAAGCAATGGATCACATATTCAAAACATGCATTCAAGAATCTTTTACAGGGTAATATGATTGAGAGGTAGAATACATGCATACCATCACTAAATAAGCAGAAGCACATTTCTTATTTTGCTTAGATTTCATGATATGTGTTGAACATAAAATGTGTGAATTAAAACATGACAAAATCATACATAAGTAATCTTCTGAGAAGCAACATCAAAGACTAATA
The DNA here is from genome assembly GCF_051106095.1 of Pogona vitticeps. Classification (NCBI taxonomy): domain Eukaryota; kingdom Metazoa; phylum Chordata; class Lepidosauria; order Squamata; family Agamidae; genus Pogona; species Pogona vitticeps. Next base: position 220,630,209 of record NC_135783.1, on the reverse strand, counting down.
GAGATAATATAACCTCTATTTTGACACCCATGACTTATATATGTAGAGAAGGGGATGTTACAAATCCTTCACTTTAAATAGAAAAGATGCATAATTGCTGCCATCATATTGTCAAGCAGACATAAATACATAGACAAGTCATTTCATCTACTGTCAGTTTGCTGGTATTTACATTGCTTAGAAACATCTAAAACATCTAATTGACAATATAATTTCACTGGCAATGGTTTAAAAGCCAGTTATTTTTAAAAAATACAAATATCAAGTGGTCTACCTGTGGAAAGCAGGTTATCATGAGTTACTAGTCCTAGGTACTGCATACACCATCAGTTACTGAATTAAGAAGGTTCTTGTTTATACAGGTTCTCTATTGTGGGCCCACCTAAGTCAAATGTGAAAAAGTCTTCCATAGCTAACAAATTGGCCTTGCCTGAACCAAAATACAGTGGTGCCTCGCTCGACAGTTACCCCTCATGACAGTTTTTTCGCTAGACATTGGCTTTTTGCCCCATTGGGGGAATTTTGCTGGACAATGTTTGGTCCCTGCTTCGCAAACTGATTTTCGCTAGATGACGATTTTGACAGCTCCCTCCGGGCTCGCAAACAGGTGTTTTCAGGACCTAAGCTTCGCAAGACAGTGATTTAAACAGTTGGTCGGTGGTTCGCAAAGCGGCTTTCCTATGGCCAATCTTCGCTAGACAATGACGATTCTTCCTCATTTGGAACACATTAAACAGGTTTCAATGCATTCCAATGGGGAAATGCTTTTCGCTAGACAATGATTTCACTAAACAGCGATTTCAGTGGAACGGATTATCATCATAAGGTAAAGGTAAAGGTTACCCTTGACATTTAGTCCAGTCGTGTCCGACTCTAGGGCGCAGTGCTCATCCCCGTTTCCAAGCCATAGAGCCAGCGTTTGTCCATAGACAGTTTCCGTAGTCATGTGGCCAGCGCAACTAGACATGGAACACCATAATCTCCCCACCGAGGTGGTACCTATTTATCTACTTGCCTTTTTACATGCTTTCAAACTACTAGGTTGGCAGGAGCTGGGACAAGTGACGGGAGGGAGCTCAGTCCACTGGGTGGATTCGATCTTACAACTGCTGGTCTTCCAACCTTGCAGCACAGAGGCTTCTGCGGTTTAACCCGCAGCGCCACCATTTTACTTTAAAGTAGGGGGGCACATTTACATCACCATTGGGACTCAGAAAGCTCTAGTAAGAGGGAAATTGTGTCATACCTGGACCATAGTAAGAACCATGGGTGAGTGTGTGGCAGAGTCAGGCCTCCCTCTACAAAGCTGTCCTGTGGCCTCTTTTTCTCAGTGAAAATGAGGTCAAAGGCAAGAAGGAGCAGTACATGCAGTAGAATGGTAGCATCCTGGATCAAAAGACAGAACTGCCCTGACTGTATTCCAAATTTCTCTGCTGAACAGCAGTCTGAAAGAAAAAATAAAAAAGGAAAATATACAGTGGGGTCTCTACTTAAGAACGTCCCTACTTAAGAACAATCCAACTTAAGAACAGCTCCATTTGCTAAATTTTTCTTCTACCTGAGAACAGAAATCCAAGATAAGAACAGGAAAAAAAAAACCTTTCCTGCTCTTTTTTTAACCTTCGGTCATCTTAGTTTAAAAAAAATTCTCCCCCTAGTGGTAGAGTACGTATTAACCAGCTTTGCATTAGTTCCTATGGGAACTAATGCTTCAATGTACGAACGCACCTCTACATAACAAAAAACAGCCAGAACAAATTAATTGGTTTTCAGTCCATTCCTATGGGAAATCTTGCTTCAACTTAAGAACGTTTCAACTTAAGAACACCATTCCAAAACGGATTAAGTTCTTAAGTAGAGGTTCCACTGTAGTTTCTATGGATGGAAAAGAGCAGATACAGATTAAATGGTTTTCAATGCATTCCTATGGGAAATGCAGATTCAACATAAGAACTTTTCAACTTGAGAACCACCTTCCAATACGGATTAAGTTCTTAAGTAGAGACCCCACTGTAACAGCAAAGAATAAAGTGGGGCACAGCCTTGATTCCTGATACACTGCTTCTTTACACATAAAGACTCTTTTACACAGGGACACATTACAAATAGAATCCACATCTTTGGACTGAAGTAGTACAGCAAGACCCCCTCCATGGGGGATCAGTTCAAAATCCCCTCCCCCGATGCTAAAAAATACACATTATAGCAAACACTATTTTAATATTGAATCCTATACATAGCATGGTCTCTGGCTCCCTCTAGTGGTTAGTTCTGATAACTTCATCTTTAGAAATATATATTTCTAGGATTTTTCTTTTAATATTTTAAATATTTCCAGACTGTGGATAAGTGAATCAGTGGATATACACCTCCTAATGAATAGATTACTCATCTATTATCATAATATAAACAAAGTGAAACATTTACACAATCCAAGGACAAGGGCAAGGACTTTTTACTGAATTTGTTTCCTGTGCTTATGATTAAATGTCTCCCTGTTCAGAAAGAGATGTTACAAAAAGAAACTTCCATTACTTATTCCTCACCTTTTTCTCTCTCATAAGCAATGAAAGAGCTCTTTGTCAGAGCATGTGATTTTCTTTACCTACATAACTTGTGTTTAGCATGCTTATTCCACCTCTGTAATCTGATTGGGAAGGGACGTAGTGGCGCTGTGGGCTAAACCGCAGAAGCCTTTGTGCTGCAGGGTCAGAAGACCAAGCAGCCGCAAGTTCGAATCCACGCAACGGAGTGAGCTCCCGTCACTTGTCCCAGCTCCCACCAACCCAGCGGTTCAAAAGCATGCAAATGCGAGTAGATAAATAGGGACCACTTCGGTGGGAAGGTAACAGCATTCCGTGTCTAAGTCGCACTGGCCATGTGACCACAGAAGATTGTCTTCGGACAAACGCTAGCTCTATGGCTTGGAAACGGGGATGAGCACCGCCCCCTAGAGTCGAACACGACTGGACAAAAATTGTCAAGGGGAACCTTTACCTTTACCTTTACATATACAGGCTATGCAATATTTCCTTATCTGAGTGCTGTTGTCTCCCATGCCCCAGTTTGCCTTGTCTGCCCTGGTCACTAGATGATTTCAATCTAGAGAGAGAAGCCTTTCCTTTCCTTTATTTTCTTTTTCCTGTCTCCTACTATCTTGGATCTCTTGGTACAGATTTTACATTTTCTTTCCTTGCTTAATTTATTTTGTATAAATAAATTACTATGCTGTTATTTATTTAGTTTATTATGCATTTATTCTGTTAAAGATGTTTATTTTGGTGGTAGGTTTTTGGGACTGGTGGCTCTTTTTGCTGGTTTTTATTGTTGTCTGCTTTCAGAGAGACCAATTCTCCTGCCTTGCTCTTGCTTCTTTCTTTCTTTCTTTCTTTCTTTTCCTTTTTTTTTCTTTCTTTTTTTTTGGGAGTAATTTTTCAGGATTTTTTTCTTAGAGCTTTCAAACTACTAGCAGAAAACAACAACAACACAATTGGGGACAAATAAAAAAAAGAACCCAAAAGAGCTATTCTCATTCATGTTTAAGTGGAGGTACTGTGCACAAAAGATAGAAAGATGAAAAAGGCATTCCCTAAAAGAAACTGAAACAAAATGAAACCAGACATTTCCCCCATGCATTTCCCTACTTAATCCTTGGGGGAAGGAGAGGAAAGTGAATAGGTCTGGAAGATGTTGACATTTATTTTACTAATCCTTACCAATAGATTCACATCTAGAATTTGGTGCCCTGGTGTTCTAGTCCTAATTCCTTAAACTTTGCTTTCCTCATGTGATGAATGACTTATGCCTGAAAATGAGAGCCTTTACTTGTGGGAAAAGTCGTAATCATAAAAACTATTGGTTGTGGAACATGTTCCTTTGAGAAGAGTCCTTAAAACAGCGTACATGGCCAGGAATACTCTATTTGTATCAGACATTGCAATGCAGTTTAGACTAGATGACCTTCAAAGTGCCTTCCAACATATGACTTGTAATTCTCTTTCGGACATTACTGTCTAAATGCAGGGGATTGATGGTGGCACTCTTTCAAAACTGCAGAAATAGAAAAGGTGCACTTTAGAAATCTTACAGCAGAAGGCAGAGTCCAGATGTTACCAACAGGATTGCTGAAAGAAAATGACTTTGGGGTTTCTAACTGAGTGAAACCTGTCATGGAGTTGAAGCAGTATGGAACATGTAGTCAGAGAAATGTAAGATGGAGTCAGACAGGTTCTGTGTGAAGATGATTTGAGAGACATTGGAATATGTTTTTCTAAGTGCTTTGAGAATGTTTTTCTGAAGATTGATACAGCATGGTTCGAGATAGAGCTGAAGGCCAAATCAAAGGGCCTGTGAAAGACAAAACATTCCGAGCTAATTGGAGAAGAGATAAAACAACTGGACTTTCATGGGAATTGAGAGAGGAAGAAAGTGTCACAGCCCCTTGAGACTAATTGGTTAGCAGTCATGAAGTGTCAAGAAGGGAGGAGTTAGAGAATGTAGAAAATGGACGATGGGTTATGTGGAAAAAGTTCAGAAGTTCTATTCCAGGATGATGGGAGAGAAAAAGAACTTGATGGTCTGAGTATGTGGCTTGAAGGAGAAAGAATGCAAGTTGAGAGAAGGAAGGAGGTGGGGCTAGCCCACCTTAGCCCAGCTTAGTAGTTTTTTTTAATTTAATGAGGATTAGTTATTTTATTTAACTGTAATGATCTTTGACTATGTTCCTTATGCTAAAGCTTGAGCAATATAAACTGATTCTATGAAACTCTATTTTTCTAATTAAAATTAATTATAACTATTCTTACAAGAGGACTGGTGTCTTGAACAGCAGGGTCTGGCTAAATCCAGGAGGTGGAGAGGGCCACAAACTAGCTATCTTTAAGAGTCCTACCTAACTGAGCTTTTGTAAGTTCTAAGGAATCACAAATCCCATGTGTCTGTACTTGCAAGGTACTGGGTAAGAGTAAAGTGTTCTTTTAAGGTCAGATGTGTTCAAAGGGCTTACGCTATGCACCACTGAGGTCTTAGGACTTGCCTCAGCACAAAGGTGGTAGGTAAGTGGCCTGTCAAACCCTCTGACTGAATGCTAAGCGCTCCTCAGGGAGGCTTGGGCATTACAAAACCATTGTGTCAATTTTTAGTTATCAAACTGAGAACAGGAAACAATTATTGGCCCATGATCCCAGAGAGGATTCATGGTGAAGTGAGAGTCCTCAGATGACCCCCATCCATTTTCAGACATGACTGAGATTGTTGCTCATTCTCTACCTGTTAATACCTCTTTCATGGTATTCTATGAATGAGATCAGAAAAATACAGCAAGAAAGATTGGCTGACTCTCTATTTTGAAACAAGGCTTAGCAAAAAGAAATTACAGTCAAGACTTCACCAAATTTAAATCTTTTTGAAGTTCATTCATCTCAAAATTGGAATTAATTGCAAGGACCCTCATTAATATGAATGAATAACTTTTGTTTTTGACTTCAAAATTCAGATTCAAAGAGACATATCTCCTGGAAAAATATTTAAAAGGTTTTACCTTCTGCTGCATATCTTTATATGAGTGCCACTGGATATATGAAATGTTTGTCAGAGGCTTTGAGGGCTTGATTATGCCTTCTTTTTAAAGTTATGGAACAGATAAAAACTGGTTTAATTTTATCAGCTCAAGCATGCAGTGAAAGAAGACATTGTTTTTGCAGGCTGTTCCTCCTTTGAACTTAGATGACATTGTCTCAGAGGACAAGATGTTTGATGAGTTTTATGCTTTAAAGCTTCTAGTAAGAAAAATTAGCCCAGAAATCTGTGTAGAATTGTGTATGTATGTGTGTGAAATCATTCAGTCTTCAAAAGACCAGAGGGGGAAATGGTGTCATTTTCTATTTCCCTTTAATATCTTTCTTTTAAACTCACACATTGGAAAAGTTGAGAACTACAATTTTATGTATTTGTTCTCTTCTTAATTTAATCAGTACATCCAATTCACCTTATACTTTGTTTAGTAAAACAAAAGAATGAAAAGGCGCTTAGTGCTCACTGACCTCATGAAATCTTTGTGTGTTTTTTTAAACTGATATTTATACCACAATCCCGCACTGTATACACAGAGGTCAGTCCTACTGTGTGCAATAGGGCTTATTTATAGGTAGTCGACACACAACTGCCTAAAGGAAGAATCCTAAGGAGAAGGAGGAGCAATTCAATGCAGGATCCTCCAGGCCATCCTGAGTTCTGTTGAGTTTCTGATGGCAGGTTGAAAGCACATGGGGAACTATCTCTCAACTTCTATATTTAAGTTCCCCTTGCCCCCCACCAAACGGGGGGAAACTCATATGTAGTAGAAGGAAATTAATTTCCTTCCTGATGGACGGTTAAATTCCCTTCTGTGTTGGGGGCCTAGTTGAGTGCTGTAGATCCACATCATATCACTCCGTATCTCCAAACATACCGGTGGATGCAACCCTCCCTCCACCAATACGTGGTCAGATGTTCTGACTGTAGAACAAAGCAACCAAGGAAGGCTCCACTTTGGCTGGGTAGGCTTGTAAAGATTTGAGATTAGATTCCTATCTTCAAGATTGGTGCCCTTGATGTACTCCGTGACCTTCCAGGATCCTTGGATTGTAGCCTTACTAAACATACATCTTGCTCCTTACATGGGGCATATAATTGCCTCTATCGCCTTTCATCAATGAATTGCCTCTACAGCCTACACAAGTAGCAGCTACAGTCAGATTCTAATGAGCCAACAAATCTTTAATTTGATAGTTGTCTAATCATTTCAGTCCTGTTTCATTTGGTTGTAACTGAAATAGTAACTTCTAAAATTTACACATTAGATTTCTTTTTCTGTAGCTAATTTCAGTGAGGAGAATCAAGAAACAAGTCTGACAATTTAATGTGATTAGTGATTCAAATTGGTATAGGATACAGTGGTATACAACACTTATAATATTACATTATGGTTTACCATGACCCAATGAGATTTGGTTTATTCTGCTTCCATTCTTTTCCCTGTGGCTGCACAAAGATCAGAAGCTGCTGTTTTAGAATGAACCATATTTTCCCATTGCATCACAACTTGGGGAAACCACAGTTTATGGAAACTCTGATTAGTTTAAAATTTTATGATTTATTCAGATAAAAAAAATTAAGCCATAGACTATGATCCTTGTTTGCTCATTGACTACCATTAAAACCAACCAGGGTTTATTGAGTTCAGACATAAATGGAAGCTGGGCAGTTTAAAAGTAGAAAAGATAAATGAAAGGATGGCCCAACTTGCCCATATGATTCACAAAGAAGGATTTTATGTATTCGCGAAGGCTTTCACGGCCGGGATCTAATGGTTGTTGTGGGTTTTTCGGGCTCTTTGGCCGTGTTCTGAAAGTTGTTCTTCCTAACATTTGCCAGTCTCTGTGGCTGGCATCTTCAGAGGACAGCACTCTTTGCTTCTGATGTAGTTGGCTTAGGAAGAATAACCTTCAGAACACAAACAAAGAGCCCGAAAAACCCACAACAACCACAAGGATTTTATGGTCGATACAGTAAGAATTGTATGTCTGAACATAAATTTGCATGTCCTGGTATAATCGGGACCTATGAGCAATGAAGCGAAACAGGAGATGGCTAGAGTGCATTTGGAGAGAGGAACCTACGGATCATAATAAGAAAGCTGTCAGGATCACAACTAACCATTACCTGGCGAAGGTGAAGGCTGCTAGATGATCGTACTTCGCTGACCAGATAAGCGAAGCTTCAAATCAGCAGGCGGAATTATTCCGTATAGTTCGCGATCTATCCGGAATTGGGTGATGGGCCTCCCTCTAATATCTCACCTGACCAATTTGCAGCATTTTTAAAATCAAAAGTGGAGGCCATGCACCGGAATTTCCTTCCTTTTTAAATACAGTGGATCGAGCAGAGATGTCTAGCTCTCCACCTTGCCTGGTGACACTCGAGCACTTTCAGCCTGTGACACCAGATATAGTGGACAAAGCGCTTGATCGATGTCAGGCCACCACTTCCTCTTTTGACCCTTGCCTGGCCTGGCTAATCAAAGCAGCAAGGCCTATAACAACAGAATGGGCCACAGTGATAATAAATGGGTCTCTAGAGGAGGGCAAGGTTCCTCTTGCCCTCAAGGAGATACTCATTAGGCCCATTAGGAAGAAACCAAATTTGGCGGCAGACGAAATTGGCAATTGCCAATGTTTCCTTCCTTAGGAAAGTGGTAGAGAGAGTGGTGGCTGATCAGCTTCAGGCGCTTTTGGATGAAACTAATGCTCTGGATCCATTTCAGCCGGGATTCAGGCTGTGCCATGGTACAGAAACAGCATTGTTCGCACTGTTGGATGACCTGTTGAGGGAGGCTGACAGGGTCAATATGTCCTTCTTGGTCCTCCTCGATATCTCGGCCGCCTTTGATACCGTTGACCACGGTATCCTCCTGGGGAGGCTCTCCGAGTTGGGAATCCATGGCCTGGTGCTTGCTTGGCTCCGTTCCTTCTTGGAGGACCGTCCCCAGAGAGTACAGTTGGCCCCATGGAGACTCAATTGTGGGGTTCCACAGGGGTCGATTATCTCCCCAATGCTGTTTAATATCTATATGAGGCTGCTGGGTGGGGTCATCATGGGGTGTGGGGCTTTGTGCCATCAGTATGCTGATGACACCCAGCTTTACATCTCCTTTTCACCTACTTCAGTGGATGCCATTTTGTCACTTCAGCGCTGCCTGGACGCCATACTGCAATGAATGCAGCTGAATGGGTTGAGGCTGAACCCAGATAAGACAGAAGTCTTGAGGGTGGGTGGCCCCCCATTGGTGGTTTGGGGGACTCCCTCTCTTTTTTGGGGGGTGACTCTCACCGCACAGAGTGAGGTTCACAGTTTCGGGATACATCTGGACCCGACGCTTACCATGGAAACCCAGGTGGCGTCCGTGGCCTGCTCGGCCTATTTCCATCTATGGCAGATTGCCCAGCTGCGACCATATCTTGATGGGGTGCCCACTACTCTAGTCCATGCGTTCGTAATCTCGAGATTAGACCACTGTAATGCGCTCTACATGGGGCTACCTTTGAGATTGATGCGGAAGCTTCAGATGGTGCAGAACGCGGCGGCCAGACTTCTTAGTGGGGTGAGAAAACACCAGCATATCTCCCCTACTCTGGCTGCCTTACACTGGCTGCCCATTCGCTTCTGCACCGACTTCAAAGTGCTAATGATGATGAATAAAGCCCTAAACAGTTTGGGACCTAGGTATTTGGCAGACCGCCTTATCCCACCCAGATCTAACTGAATTCCTTGGCATAGCCAGGAGGGTCAGTTGAGAGGCCTAACGCCGAGAGAGGCCCGGAAAGAAAGAACAAGAAACCGGGCCTTCTTGGCAGTGGCCCCTCGACTATGGAACAGCCTTCCATCAGAGATCCGCCTGGCTCCCTCGCTGGGTGTTTTTAAGAGCCACTTAAAAACTTGGCTCTTAGGGCAGGCCTTCCCTCCTGTCAATTCTTGAATTCTATCTTTCTGTTCTTATAAATAAATAAATGAATAAATAAATAAATAAATAAATAAATAAATAAATAAATAAATAAATAAATAAATAAATAAATAAATAAATAAATAAATAAATAAATAAATGTCACCTGCACCACCCCTGTTCTGGGCAAAGAATATTTGCTCAACTGTTTAACATCATGATCAGCAATGTACAGACAGAACACATGTTGCTACAGAAGTCTATATTCAGCATCATTCTCGCTGCAGAATATAGCCAGCAGGTAAAGCCATATACAGTGTATTTGTACAAACAGCTTTCTCCTGCACGGAGATCTGTCTTGCTGAATCATAACCTGGTTGAAAATTAGAATGTGTTAGCACTTAGCTATTGCTAAACAAATGGATCCGATAGAAGAATAGTTGCAGCTGAAGTAGTATTTTAAGAATCCACTGAACTATCAGACATTAAGTTTTAAAATGTTATTCAGCATCAAAGACAGGCATGAACTGCTGATTTGGTGGTTTGGCCTGGTTTGTTTCCTGGTCCCACAGGTGTTCTGTGGTTCAGTGCCCCACCCCCTCTGGCGGGTGCCCACTCCGAAGCAGTGCCCCAGCTTTGCATGCCCTGCTTCCTTCGGGTGCTGTCTTGGAGTGAGCACCCACGAGAGGGGGTGGGGTGCCCAACCACAGAATACTTGTGGGGCCAGTAAATGAACTAAGCCCAAAACACCCAACCAGTGGTTTGTGCCCATTTTTCTATGTAGATTGGACTAGTTTGGGGAAAAAATAGATTTGTTTATATTTCTAAGCTTACTTATGTCAGTTTATTTTTTTCACAATGATGAATTAAATTAATTAGACACACTAAATAAATACATTAACCAATTTTCACAAATGAAGACAAATTTCACAAATCTGACTGAAAGGCAAATCAAATTATGGTAAATTAAACCATTATTAATCAAAAGGCAACATAATGAAAGCACAAACTGATACTGAAATACTTGTATGGGATTAGATTGTCAAATCTTATTGGTAAATGTAAAAAGGCTTTGGTAAAATCACTATTTCACCTTGTTATATTTAATGTGTATATTGGGCTACAAATATATTAATTGCTTCCTGACTATTTGGGCTGTTATGTTAGAAACAAAAGATGCATTCGAAGTATACAAAGACCCTTCTACCTTGTCTGAGTTTGATTTTCTCACCTTCCAGCCTGCATAGGAATGGGCTACATTAAAAAAAAAAAGTTCTCAAAATTCATTAACATTTCTTTGAGCAGCCTTAGCAGAACCTCTCATCATCTTTCCTTCTTTGCTCATGGACAAGTTCACTTTAGTTTTGTATAGCAGAAAGACTGGCATGTGAAACAAAAATCTTCCTGCATGCCAAAATAAGGCATGCACACATGTGTGCACATACACACAATCTAAGTATGGAGAATCACAGAATTTACTTTAGCCTCTTCAGGAGCACAGGGATGGCCTTGGTGCGTGCGTGCGTGCATGCGTGCGTGCGTGCGTGCTTTCAGAAACATGTTGCCTCTATTCCTGGTGGGAGCATATAGCTGTCATGACTAGCAGCTATACTGTTATTTTTCCTTTTCAGAACAAGGCTCAAAGGTAAAAAAATCTGTCATTCTTTGCATTATCAGACATTTCTGCTGTTGTTTCCTTGTTGCTGTTCACAAAACTCGGCTTCAAAAGAACCCAATATCAAAAAGGAAATCATTACTAGGTGTGAAATGCAACTAAAAACCTCTGTTCCTTTATCTTAGAGCCCATGTTTGACCATTTAGTCTCTGTATTCTGAGTCTCATGTTTTACAAAGTGGACGTGTTCCACAAAAGCTTACATTCCAATATTGAAGTTCATTTTTAAAGTGCCACATTGTCTTTTTTCCCCCCAGAATACTGACAATAGTAAGGAGTCAAACATATTTTTCAAGAGAAGCTTATTGCTAAACTGTATTGATTGTTTCCTTTTCCTTCTTTGTTATAACATCACAGCACCTCTGGCATGGCGCTCTTAGCACCCAAACATTCTCTCAAATGAGGGTGCTTGGCATTTCCAGTTGACATGTTCCTAAACCCTGTCAAAAGCACTCTTTCAATAATGCATCACCATGTATCTGTAGTGCTGTCTTTATATGAACAGTTTGACTAGTATAAGAGAGGGTTTATTGTCAATGGCACCCGGCACAGCTTCCGGCTTGTCAAAGATCAGTTCTTACATGGGCGGTGATAGCATTCACACATTATTTGACCACCGTCAGCACACCTCCACTGCAATAACAACAGTGGGCTTTGGGGAAGGTGGGTGATGGAGAATACCCTAGTTGTGTTCTGCCGGCTCTGACAGGATGCATGGCACTGACACCAACCTCTCTTTAAATATGGAATATGAATAGTCTGGTCAAGAAACAAAATGGATGAGATGTTAAATTATTTTGTTATGACTAAAATGTAAATCAAAGTTTACTGCAACTTTTTTGGGGGGGACTTCGCTGCTGTCGCCTTTTTAAATACATTTTCCTCAAACAAAACTCACTTTCAACTCATTCTATGCAAAAACTATGGTGCATTATTCCTCATGTAGGAATATTATGATTATTATGAGATCTTGCACACTCTTCAGATATACCTGCTCTTAGAGACCCAGTGCCTTTTCATGAATTTTTCTTTTCCTTTCCATTTCCCACTCCCATCTTCCTCATTTTCTCTTTCCTTTTGCTTCTTGTTCAGTTCCGCTGTTTTCTTTCACATTTTTACTGACATGTTTTAAATTTATTTATTTACTTATTCGATTTATATCCCGCCCATCTTGTATATTCTACCATGCTGGGCGGTAGAATATACCACCCTTTGAACTGAAATCATGTTTTAATTATGCTTTAGCATTAAAACTTATGTTTATGTTATCTATATCTGATTTCACCTTTTTGCATCTCTATGTCTCTTTAATCTTTTTGTAGGCCACTTTGAGTCCCAATCCTAGAAGCAAAGTTGGGAAAATGAAATAATAAATAAACAACGAGCACTGTGCTATAATAAACAATGATATTGTCCTTTCTCCAGTTTTCTCCAGGTCTTCAGTTCTTGGCAAAATGACCTGTGTTATTACTATGATGCTCTCATTTTGACGTACATCTCCTGTCTATGTTACTATCCTGTCATTATTTTCTGTTGACAACTGTCTGATCCCTGCCAGGATAGAAGCTAATGATTACTCTTCCCCATGGAAGTCAGTCAGATGGTGGGATGGGGTAGTCTTGTGACTGAATAAAAAAGTATCTCTGCTTAAAACTGTATACTGCATGTCAGCTTGAACAGGTGTCACCTTGTCTCCTTGGTGTGCTTGCTTTCTATGTAAGGTTACCTAGGTGTACGAAACCTGCTGAAATGACATCCTAGAAACAGCTAAATTAATTTTGGATTATGATCCTTACTGCTTTTCAGCCGTTGGCTCCCAACAGCTGCAAGCAAATTAAAGAGGAAGCCATCAGTCAACCCACTAAACGTTATACTGTCAATTTCTCTTTTTTAAAATCAATTAATTAACCGAGTTGTCTTAATGAATTATTTCATTCTCTGACATTGGATTACCTGTACAATGATCAGGCACCAAACCTCTAGAATGGTTCAGAGGTTGTCCATCTGTTAGTTTGAAAAGAAGGTAGAAAGCAAGAGAATTCTGCTTGTTACAATCTGATTTTGGAAAAGAAAGATTAAAATGGCACTTCAAATTCATCTCTAGTCAGCCTTTCCTGTTATCAACGATGCTGAATTTCACGTGGTGTTCATCCCACACCTGAGGACTGCTTGGGACACACTAATGATGCCTTGCATAATTTTGACACCAGAAATGAGCTCTGCTCCCTCCTCTTACAACACAGCCCACACATGTGGCCTGAAAACAAGGCCTGGCTGAGTAGAATTAACTCCAGCCGTGAAGATGACTGCAGCCTTAAAATAGGGTGAGTATTTTTGAGGAAAAATGAAACTATGAAAATGAATAGAACTTGTCAGCAACGCGTTTCATACATTTATATCAAAATCGCTAAGTTCTCAGACAAAGCTGGAAAGGCTCATGTTTGAGCTATGTGTAAAAGGCCTCCTTTTAAAAATAGTATATGGACTCTATGGAGTTGCACAACGTGTTGACAAGAGGAAGCTGGGTCAGAACATTTCTTTGGCTCTTTCTTTGGTATTATTGTTTCAGAAGAGGAGGAATTAAGGAGCACATTTCTAGTCCCAGATCATACAGGAATTTCCTTACAAATCGTCCTGAAACATTACAGTTTTTTTTTGCTGGAATGGATGTTTGTGTGGTTCACACAGCATACTTCAATTGTAAGTTTAAAAATGAAAGGCCTGTAGTCAAATACTTGGCTAATTAAACTCAGTGTGTGATCTGTCAGTCTTCTTCATCCCCTCTCTTTCTATTCACATACATCTTTCCTTTTCAAAGCTTTCCGTACCCTTCTCTATTTGAGAAGTTTCCGCTGTCAGTATTTCTGAAATCTGGTTCTCAAGACAACTCTTTCTAAGCTTTTTTTCCCCTAAGGCGAATACCAGAAGAAAGGAAGAAGTCAGAAGAAAGAGAAGCAGACATACTGGAAAATGGATAATATGAATGTTTTCTGTGTTTCAGGCCTATAATGTCCTCCCTGACAGGAATATACTCTCTCCTGATTTTTCCTCTCAGGATCCTCTTCTTTTGTTTTGTTTTGTTTTCTCCCTTACTCAACATCTCTCAGCCACTCATTTTTCTAATGCTCATTTTCTAGACAGTATTTGTCAAGGCTTTAAGTCCCATGTTCTGAACATTTCAGTTTTTGTTTTTAAACCATGTTTTTCATGATTTTCTAAATACTGTAATCTCAGAATTATATACCTTTAATTCTTATTTCCTCCAGGCTATAGGTATAGGAAGCCTTAGTTTTGACATATCCTCCTCACCCTGTGATGGATGTTCAAGGGTTTTCCCTAAATAACAATTACTAAGTCCCTGTTTGCATATTTTATTTTATTTTCATTTTATTCGCGAAGGCTTTCACGGCCGAGATCCAATGGTTGTTGTGGGTTTTTCGGGCTCTTTGGCCGTGTTCTGAAGTTTGTTCTTCCTAACGTTTCGCCAGTCTCTGTGGCCGGCATCTTCAGAGGACAGCACTCTGTGCTCTGGTGCAATTTGTTTGGGAGTTGAGTATTTATGGCTGTGAGATAGGCTTTTGTCTTTTTCTGTAGATGGGTGATTAGTGTGTCTTATTGTGGGTGTACTGTTGTGATAAGAAGGAGAGATTATCTGTCACTGTGGTTGATGGGTGTCATTAGCTGGTCTTTTGTGTGTAGTGATCCCCGGTCCTTGTGGCTGGGTAGAGTTCGCTGACCTTTTGCACGCTGTATTTTTGAGAGCTAGAAGCCAAATTTTGTTGAGTTTCAATCTTTCCTCTTTTTTTGTTGAAGTTCTGCTGGTGCTTGTGGATTTCAATGGCTTCCCTGTGCAGTCTGACGTAATGATTGCTGGTGTCATCCAGTATTTCAGTATTTTGAAATAGAATTTCATGTCCAGCTTGTTTTAGGGCATTTTTAGCTACTGCAGATTTTTCTGGTTGTTTTAGTCTGCAGTGTCTCTCATGTTCTTTGATTCTGATGTGGATGCTTCGTTTTGTAGTTCCAATATATACCTGCCCACAACTGCAAGGTATCCGGTATACTCCTGCAGTGGTGAGGGGGTCCTTTCTGTCCTTTGCTGACCGTAACATTTGTTGTATTTTTGTGGTAGGCTTGAATACTGTTTGTAGGTTGTGTTTTTTCAAATGTTTCCCCAAGTTGATCCCACAGCTACAAATACCCAGCCATCCCACACACTACACCAGAACACAGACAGAGATCTAACTCCTGTCCTCTGAAGATGCCGGCCACAGAGACTGGCAAAATGTCAGGAAGAAAAACCTCCAGAACATGGCTGAACAGTCTGAAAAACCTATAACAACCAAATTGCAGGATGTTGCTACGTGCCATCAAGTCACCTCCAAATTTATGGTGACCCTATAAATGAATGATTTCCAAATTTCCTGTCTTCAGCAGCCCTGCTCAGGTTGTGGTTTCCTTCAGGGAATTAATTCCTCTTGTATTTGGTTTTCCTCTTTTCCTGCTGCCTTTCCCAGCAATATTGTTTTTTGCAGATATTTTTGCCTTCTTGTGATGTGCTTAAAGTAGGACAGCCTCAGTTTCATCATTTCTGCTTCCAGCAATAGTTCAGGCTTGATTTTCTCTAGGACTCACTTGTTGTCTTTTTGACAGTCCAGAGTAAGGCTCTCTTCCAGTGTCATATTTCAAATAGATCAAATTGTGTTTTTCTCTTTTCTTTTCTTTTCTTTTCATGTTTGCTTTATTGTCCAGCTTTCATTCCCATACATGGTGACTGGAATACGAGAGTGTGGATGGTCTTGGTCTTGGTCTCCAGCAATTCATTCTTACACTTCATGTTCAGTCCATTGCTCATGATGGATTAGCCACTCTGCAACCTGGCAGAGAGGCTCATCATCCAACCTTCTGGCAGGACTGGCTAATCTACTGCAAGCAACAGAGTGATAGGATGGCTCCATTGAGCTCGCGACAGCAGCGGAATCATGAGTGGATCATCCGGTCCAAGGGAGCCAGACTCTCATTATCTCCACCTGTGAGGCGATATTCGTATTCAGATATGAATACAAATACCCCCATCTTTAGTGATGAAACGTTACTAGTTTTCACTGTTCAGTACTGATGCACAATAGAAAGAGTTTAGTGCTATTATTAGATGTGACACAGGTATGGCTATGATGTCAGTGATCTGTACAAAGCACTTCTATCTGTTTTACAGCACAGTATCCTCATGAATCTGAGGTTACAGTTGCTGTACCAGTGTTGTTGCTTTACAGTTTTCTCCACTAATTGGAAACAGTTGTTTTTTTCTGAGAGCAACACCATTTTCAGATGATTCCTTCCCCCCTCCCTTCCAGGTTGTAAACAGGATGACTAAGAACTCATCTCTGGGAAGGTAACTCAATGACCTTGGGGCCCAGATTATTATTTTTTCTTCCATCCCACTGGTGCTCAGAAGAGGAATCGAAAGAGAAAGGAAGATCCACTGGGTGAATGACTGGATATGAAGGTGGTGTCGATGAGACGGATTTGTTTCTTGGGACCATGGGCTATGCTTCCTGGAAGGACTGCTAGCAAGAGATGGTTTCCATCTAACAAGGACTGGGAAGAATGTGTTTGGCCACAGCATGAAGAACTTCATCAGGAGGGCTTTAAACTGAATTGGAAGGGGGAGGGAGATGCAAGTAAGGGTAGATGAAGCCTTATACACAATAAGAGGAATGGACCTAACTGATCAAAAGGGCAACAATAATAACATGAACAATAATAATCACAATAATAAACATAACAATCATCATCATAATAATAATCATAAATATATACAAAGACAAAAAGGCCACAAATCATGCACCCTCCGGTGTCTGTATATGAATGCCAAGAGTATGGGACACAAACAAGAAGAACAGAAAATTTTAATTCAGGAGGGTAAGTATGACTTGATAGGAATAACTGAAACTTGGTGGGATGACTCCCATGAATGGAATACAGCAATTGAGGGATATAAACTGATCAAAAAGAACAGAGAGAATAAAAAGGGAGGTGGAGTTGCAGTATATGTAAAAATATGCATTCCTACACAGAAATACAGGAGGAGGAGAGTGGCTGTCCCATTGAGAGCATCTGGATCAATCTAGTTGCGGCAAAAAACAAAAGGAACTTAGTAATTGGAGTTTACTACCGACTGCCCAATCAAAGAGAGGAAGTGGATGACACTTTTGAAAAACAAATTGCAGGGTTTTCAAAGAGACACAATGTAGTATTGATGGGAGATTTCAGTTATCCAGGTATATGTTGGGAGACAAATTCTGTCAGGTATTGCCCTTCCAATAAATTACTGGCTCGTGTGGCTGATAATGTTCTCCTACAAAAAAAATGGAGAAAGAAACTAGAGGATTTGCTCTCCTTGACTTGATTCTGACCAACAGAGATGACTTGATGGGGAAGTGGTAGTAAGGGGAACTCTAGGAGAGAGTGACCATGTCCTTCTAGAATTCTTGATTTCAAAGGAAATGAAATCAGAGTATAGCCACACATCTATGCTGGCTTTTTAAAAAGCCAATTTTAATAATCTCAGAATGAAAATAAGTAAAGTTCCGTGGCAGGAGATCCTACCAAGAAAAGGAGTCCAAGGAGGGTGGGAGCTTCTAAAAGAATAAATTCTAAAGGCAAAACTACAAAGAATTCTAACAAGAACAAAAGGTGGGAGGTGGCAGAAAAAGGCCAGTGTGGCTTCATAAAAAGCTCAGGGAGGACCTAAAAACCAAAAAAGAGATGTACAGGAAGTGAAAAGAATGCCAGGCCACAGAGGATGAGTATAGACAAGTGGCAAGGAAATGCAGGGATGGCATTAGGAGGGCAACAGCTGGGAATGAGCTGAGGTTAGCTAGAGACACTAAAAGCAATAAAAAAGAGCATTCTTCAAGTATGTGAGTAGCAAAAGACAAACAAAAGACATAGTGTCACAGCTCCGCAATGGAGATGAAAGAAATGATAACAGAGGACAAAGAAAAGGCAGAGGTGCTCAATTCCTATTTTACTTCAGTCTTTTCCCATAAGACAGGCTATGAACTTCCAAACAAATTGGAAGTGCAAGGGGGGGGGACAGGATTGCATCAGGAGATAGATAAACAGATAGTCAAGGAATACCTTACCACCTTGAACAAGTTAAAATCTCCTGGGCCAGATGAACTGCATCCAAGAGTACTGAAGGAACTGGCTTATGAACTCTCAGAACCACTATCCATTATTTTCTTATAATCATAGGAAACAGTGAAGTGCCAGAGGATTGGAGGAGGGCCAGTGTTACCCTTCAAAAACGTCAAAAAAAGGGGAACTTGGGAACTACAGGCCAGTCAGCCTGACATCAATCCCAGAGAAAATTCTGGAACAGTTCATAAAGTGGTCATTGTGCAAGTACCTAGAAAACAATGCAGTAATAACTAGAAGCCAACACAGATTTGTCTAGAACAAATCTTGCCAAACTAATTTGATCTCATTTTTCAATCAGGTCACCTCCATGACAGACAGAGGGAATGCTGTAGATGTATATCTTGACTTTAGCAAAGCTTTTGACAAAGTGTCCCATGATATCCTGATTAGCAAGCTAACTAGGTGTGGGTTGGATAGATCAAATGCCCAGTGGATACACAGTTGGCTACAGAATCATACTCAGAGGGTAATGATTAATGGGTCCTTCTCTAACTGGGAGGAGGTAACAGGTGGGGTACCCCAAAGCTCAGTCCTGGGCCCAGTGCTCTTTAATATTTTTATTAATGACTTGGATAAGGAAAGATGGGGAATGCATGTCAAATTTGCAGATAATACAAAATTGGACTGAATAGCTAATACACTGGAAGACAGAAACAAAATTCAAAATGACCTTGATAGGATGAAGCACTGGGCGGAAAGCAACAGAATGAAATTCAACAGGGATAAGTGCAAAGTACTGCACCTCAGGGGAAAAAACTAATTGCACGGTTACAAGATGGGGGGGGGGAATACCTGGCTCAGCAAAACTACGAGCGAGAAGGATCTTGGGATTGTCATAGATCACAAGCTAAATATGAGCCAACAGTATGATGTGGCTACAAAAATACAAAAAAGGCAAATGTTTTAGGCTGCAGTAATGGAAGTATAGTTTCCAAATCCCATGAGGTGCTAGTCCCCCTCTATTCAGCACTGGTTAGGCCTCACCTTGAGTATTGTGTGGACACCATGCTTCAAGAAAGATGCTGATAAATTGGAACAAGTTCAGAGGAGAGTGACAAGGATAATCAGGGAGTTGGAAACCAAGCTTTATGAGGAAAGGCTAAAAGAATTGGGCGTGTTTAGACTTGAGAAAAGAAGACTGAGGAGTGATATGATGGCACTTTTCAGATACTGAAACATAAGCAACTTGCTGTAGGTAGCGAATCTAAGTCAAGTGGATGAAGTCAATAGGATTCTGTATCTGCCTCCAACATGCTGAAGTAGGTTTCTTCACTACAGAAAGCAGAAGAAAGAGAAGTTGTTACAACTTAAGCTACACTAATTCCGCCTTGCATTTCCTTTTTGGTAACATTGTTTGCCAAAAAGTGTACTAAAGTTTACTTTAAATAGCATTTATGCTTGACAACTTGCTGGTAATGCTTTGCATTTGATTCTTATATGTAAAACTGCATGTAGACTGACTGTAGAGTGTGTAACGTCTTTGAACAGGAAGTGGTTTCATCGTGTTTTCCTCCTGTTGCTTCAGGGGAGAGGAGATTTTTAGCTTTCAGATACATAGCTGTTTCATTTTCTCTGTGTTCTTTAAAGTGGTAATTGGACGTTGCTGCAGTGGATAGGAAACTGAAGTGCAATAATCTGTAGGTAAGGAAATTTAATTTATTTTTGAAACCTTACAACCTGTTACTGAAGATGTACAATGAAACAATCCCATCGCAGAAGTTGAGGGAGGGTTGCATAGGCAAGATATTTTAGCATTGTTATATTAACTATAGTCCATGTGAGCAATTTATTCAAGAAGACTCCCTCATCCCCCACTGCATAATGCTTAGAAATGTAAAGTGAAAAGAAGCCTAAATATGGAAAATAGTACAATGGATACACTACTGAGAATTCCAGATTTTCAAGTCTTTAGCCATTCTTTACTATAAAATGTTAGCCATCTCTGGCATGTGACTTCCTCTTCCTACCCGGTCAACACATTGCTTTATTGGACAACCATTCAGAGGATGGCGAGACTAGAGCCAGTGAAATAGCAAAGAAATTAAAATAAAATGAAATGCATTACGCTATGGTGAGAAAAGTACATTCACAAATTTTGGTAGACTGTCCTACTGCTGTATAGCAGCAATAGTAATAAACAGTGGGAATGCTAGTAAAAATACTATCCTGTGGACATATAATTAAGAATGACAAATGTCCTTCACTACAGTAGTACATTTGCATTAAAAATCAGTTGTGGAGCAATACTGGAAGTGTAAGAGATTTCTTGAACTGCTAGTGCAAAGTGTGCCCTACAGAGGCAGAAGAAGTACACACAAGCTCTACATTGCTGATAGACAGGCAGGGAGGAAACGGCTGCCTTTTGCATCGTTAACTGGAACCCCAGAGTTGCAAATTATTGAGCAATGGATAATTGTTGTTTTTCCTGAAAAGTTACTATCTCTGAAAGTTCTCCTTTTGAGATGCTTTTGTTTTTTCTCTACCTTCCCATACCATATCCGCAGCACCTAGGAGACTATTTTCCTGTTTTCATTACCTACATACGTTCACATGTCTTATCGAGAAAGAATTTAGTAACATCATCACTTCTATGGAATGAAGCCTTAGATGGATATTTACTTCTCTACTGGGCATCCCCATTGGTTGCACAGTGAAAGGTCATTTATAAAGTTGCATTTTAAGCATACAGAACGAGTCTCACAATTCATATTGATGTCTTTCAAAGGTGGGTGACTCTCACCGTAGCATAACTAGTCAGACTTTGCCCCTCTCATTGTTTTCACAGGTCTCTAGCAGATGTCTTTTACATCATCTCCTGCCTGATCCTTTGTTAAAAATAAAAGAGGAAGTATGTTTGTTGTGTTGTCTTTGCACAGTCACAGACTTTCCACCATGCATGCAATACAGGCTGTGATGCAGGAAAGACCTTAGGTTTGGACGGAAACAACATTATTCACATGATTTTGCAATTTGAGTTTGTAAGTGAGTCTTATTTTGATGGATGAACTTGTATGTGCTATCTAGCATATGAGAGAACAGATAATGGCAGGGAAGGAGTATGCATTCAAAATAGATAGGAAGATAAGGCCAATTTCTAATCCATAGGTATATGAATAAAGCTTCTGGAAATACATGCAAATTTCCTATCAGAATAACAGTAGAAACCACTGTTTTTTTTTTCTGCAAAAAGAATCTCAGCAGCTGAGATACCCAGAATTAGTCACAGATCTTCTTTTAAATGGCCAGTGCCGCTCTTTTGCTTGTTTCATGTACTAACACGTTTTTTCCAGAGCTGAAAGTTTGCCAATCAATGGGGTTCATTTTTCAAAAAAAAAAGAAAGAAAGAAAAAGAAAACTATATGTATGCTGACAGCTGTGTGACTTGTCTCATCCTGATTCAAGTGTACAATGAACAAAGAAAAAATTATAGCAAGAAGTATCCTGTAATGTCTGGTGGAATGTCCAGTGGAGAGAAGCCTCAGAGAGGGCTGGGAGGTGCATATATTCTAAAGGCTGCACTTTGTCCACTTTTGAGTGTACACTAAGTCAGTGACTAGCTTTGTCTGAGGACACCATTTAGCTAGTTTTATTTGCCACCTCTCATGGCTACTTCTGCTCCTGCTGGGTTGCCACATACATACACTCACCTGGCTCTGGTAATAAATGAAGAGCAATATAGTCCTTATGTTTGGAGAATTCATTGGCTCTCAGGAGGCAAAGAGGGAAAAGACTTTTCCCTCAGGGGCCAGTGAGTTGCTACCAGTCGGGCAGAATTGGATTATATAAACAAGTACTCTAACTCCAAATAAGTTAGTTTCATTTTTTAAATAAGAAATGGAATCATTCTTGGACTATGCAAATAGGAATAATTCTTAGCGGCTGGATCTAGTGGCTTCGATGAAAACTATGATAGTCTTCTCAGGATGAGGAAAGTCATCTGCCCCAGGCAGAAGGTCAACAATGGAATATTGTTAAAGATTAACAAATTGTTAATGACTGCAATTATATATATATTTAAGTCATGAGATGGGGTCTGCCTCACATCTCAAAACATCCTCTGCTGTCTTTGGTTTGTGGTCAAGTCTAGCAACCCCTCCAGTATGTTTCACTGCAGATACTGGAAGGCTGTGGGGGATTGGGTAGGGTCCTTCCCACCATTTTATGGCAAAATTCTGCTCCTGAAGAAAGCAAAATAAATAAATGAATAAATAATTCAAATATAATTTTAACCGGGGGGGGGGCATTAAGGAGGCCAGGAGCATAAATACAGATAGTCTGTAGGCATCACTTTGCCCTCTTCTATGGTAGGTATGCAATGTAACCTTAGGCATGGTTAGGATCAGCATCCTACAGATGGATTTAAAATGTCTCTGTGTGTAGAATACATAGAGATGTGCTGCACTCAGCAAAGGCCATTGTTACGAAGGTCTTTTTTTCTATACAGTGGTACCTCGACTTACAAACATTCCAACTTACAATCATTTTGAGTTACGACCAGCTCTGGCTGCAAAATTTTGCTTCTACTTGCAACCGGAGCTTCGAGTTACGACCAGAAAAAAGGTGGGGAAAAGGTGGGAAATGTAAATTACTAACCATTGCTTGCCAAAGAGGCTGCTTCTTTGTAGCTCTTTCGCCCCAATGGTTAGATAGTGTGCGTTTGCAGAGAGGCTTCGGACTGCCTGGTGCTTTTTTCTGCTTCTGAGTGAGTACATACAGGGTTTTGCAGGGTGGGTTTGGGCTGGGGGGGCGTTATGTTTCTGTGTTGTGATTTTTTTGTGTGTTTTGGTATGTGTTTTTTTTTTAGCCCCAGCATGTTCCAATGGGGCTTGCTCTGTTTGTTTGTTTTGTGTGTGAGTGTTTCAACCCCAGCGTGTTCCGATGCAGCTTGATGTGTTGTTGTTGTTTTTGGTGATTATTTTCAGCCGCAGCACATTCCAATGAGGCTTGCTATTTTGTTTTGTTTTTCGGTGATTTCTTTTTCAGCCCCAGCGCGTTCTGATGGGGCTTGCATTTGTTTTTGTTTGTTTGGTTTTGGTGTTTATTTTTTCAGCCCCGAAACGTTCCGATGGGGCTTGCAGTGTTTTTGTTTTTTGTTTTTCATAGTTTTTTGTTTTGGTCTGGAACTGATTCATTGTGTTCCAATGCATTCCTATGAGAAATGGTACTTCGACTTAGGACCATTTCAAGTTATGATCATCTTCTGGAACAGATTAAGTTTGTAAGTCGAGACACCACTGTACATATTTCACAGAGCTAGCAATTAGTTATGAGAAGGTTGCCTCTAATTAGTTACATTTGGGGCAATGTGTTATATAACAAGTAGTTTCCATGTTGCAGTTCCAAGGAAATAAGTACTTCCTGTTACCTTTCAGTTGGAAAAATATAACATTAGAGGTATGCTTGAGAGGAATTTTTCAGGTTTTATGACATTTTTATATCAAGACTAGGTTTTGTCCTCTGTACTTTTACAAGTATTTGCAAGGTGCAACATCAAAATTGTCACTAGAATGAACAAGAGAACATTTTCAACCTTTTTTTCTGGTTACATTAATAATTAAGTGCTCATTGGCAACAAGGATAGCAGGAACCTGGTTGCCAAGAAGCAATGAGTAAAGCATTCCTTTTTTAAAAAAATAAAATAAAATTCATATTTGGATATTTCCTCTATCTTGATGAAGGACTTTTTGCTAGTAATTAAAAATAAAAATAGCAGCTCTTCTCTGAATAAATAGGGCAGTGGGAAGATTAAGAGCCAGTATGATATGCTTGTACAGATATCATGAGATGTGACATAATGTTTGGTACCCTTTTAAAGTGAAAACCTTCAAAGATTTAGTCACAGCAGTGGATGCACCATTAGAAGAGGACGGACAAGATGCAGTGTGGTTCATACCAGATTACTACTGGGGACATATATCACATGGAAAACAGCTGGTGCAAACAGAGGCTTGCTGGCAATTATTTGGAAAATGTTGCTTAGCATTTTATCCGGAAGATGGCATTATTTGCATCAAAGTGTTCCTTCTTCCTGCAGCTCTTAGGCTTTTCTTGTAGATTTCCCACCTAAGCATAAATTGGGCCTGACAACTCTATAGTTATAAGATCTGACAGATTTAATAATAGCCCAAGGTCCCAGATAAGAAAAATACCGTGTCCACCATATAAGTAAAATGGCTGAAGCTACAAAATGCTTCATGTTTCTGAGAGTAAGTAGGTTTAATACTTATCCAATGCTAAATAAAGTCTGAGAATGTAGTTAATATTTGTGTTATGGAAACTTGTCTTGATTTTATTCATGTAGTTCACTTAGCACAGAGCAAAATATAAGCAATGTATTTTATTTGAGGGAGAAAGGGACTGCATATATTTATTTTTGAGCTGGTAAAGCTTACTTACATTCACACACACACACACACACACACACACACACAGAATAAGGAGCAACGAAAACAAAGATGGGCAGATAGCTTATCACAATGGCTTAAATCCAGTAGGCCAGTGACTCCTGACCTTGGTTCCCCAGACATTCTTGGACTACAACTCCCAGAAATCCTGGCCAGCACAGCTAGTAGTGAAGGCTTTGGGGAATTTTAGCCCAAGACTATCTGGGGACCTAAGTTTGGGAACTACTACAATAGGCAGCTGGAGCCAGAGCAGAACAAGTGAATAAGCTGCTGAATTCAGCACCAAAGTGATGTGAATCCCATAGGGCTCCTCTAACTGGGGATAGCAGCTGGTCTAGGCTAGTTGTTTTGATAGCAATGCAGTCAGATGCATTCTCAGCTGCTCCTGTAGCTGTTTGTCTTTTTTCTATCATGAGAATATCACCATTTCTCTGATGACTATAAACTAGTGATTATTTTTGACCTCTTTTCTTTAATTATAACATAAAGTCTATTGTTGATACATCCTCATCCGTATGATGATGATGATGATGATGATGATGATGATGATGATGATGATAATAATAATAATAATAATAATAATAATAATAATAATAATAATAATAATAATAATAATAATAATAATAATAATAATAATAATAATAATAATAAAGCCATCAAGTCAATTCTGACTTATGCAGATCCTTTTCATGGTTTCCAGGTAAAGAATACTCAGAAGTGGTTCAGTATTCCCTTCTTCTGGAAGTGGCCTGGGACTGTGCACCTTACCCCAGGCCACACAGGCTGACTCTACTTGCAGGAAGCACAGTGGAGAATTGAACTCTCAATCTCTGGCTCCATGGCCAGATACCTAAGCTACTGAGCTATCCAGCTCAGTTACAGTATCCAGCTTAGATATAGCATTTAATGAACTGAATAAACACGCATGAGCAGAATAATTGTGGTATCTGCTTATTTAACTAGTTGTTGGCTACTAATATTTACTATTAAATTAGGACCTTCGATATTGAAAAGAAAATGTTTTTGTAGTATATCCAGAATGAGTTTGTTTTTAAAGAAATCTTGTATTTCATTGTTTTAACTGTTTTACTACTACTACTACTACTACTACTACTACTACTACTACTGGTGGATAATATACTAAGGTATAGTGTTACTATGAATATGTTATATTCACATTGGCATTAAACTTTATTAATGGAATATTAAGCGATGACGGGACCCTGGGAAAGAAAGGAGTTGTTTCTAAGCTTTAAAAAACTAAAGCAAATATGGCATTATTGCAAAACACACACACACACACACACACACTTGTGGAAGACAATAAAGGTAGTCTGCATAAAGATTGGTTAGGGAAAGTACATAATACTAGTCTTCCTAAGAATTCTAAGCACATAGTTATCCTCTTATATAAGAATGCCTTTCTTGGAGTATTAGCTGATTCAGAGGGCCAATTTATTTGCCTTCTGGTGAAAATTTAAAATATGACAATAGCAACTTTGAATATTTATGGCTCAATTTTGGACTCTCTTCTAATATTTCATTCAAGGAGATTTTGATGAAATTATCGATCCAGTCCTAAACAGAAGTACACTTCCTCATAGAACTCAATCCTTAGTGTGGTCAGCACTAAAAGGATAGATATCTGATCTAAGCTTGATTCATGTTTGGCATGTACTACATCCTATAGAACAAGACCATACATTGCTCTCATTGGTGCAATAAAACTGCTCTTTGTTAGACTATGGTTTGGTATCATCTCCTTTACTTTAATATGTTATAATATTCTTCACATGAAAAGCAAAACAGAATTGAGCAGGAAGAAAATTTGAAAAAGACTGCAAAGTCTCTTCCAAGTAAATTTACAACACCCCATCCCCCTGATCTTTATCAAAAGTTAGGGAAAGGTAAGGGAGGTCACTCAATTACGTAGATTCGATCTTATGACTGCTGGTCTTCAAATCCTTGCAGCACAGAGGTTTCTGCAGTATAACCCGCAGCGCCACCATGTCCCTTATCAAAAGCTACGACAAGCTAAAATTGAATTAAATAATTTACACTCTGCTAAAGCTGAATTTGCACGGATGTGTATGGAGAGTTTGGGAAGTGGTGAGAAAGCAGGTAAAATATTGAAAGCAGCAACAAAAATTTGGAATTATATTCCTTTAATAAAAGAGGATCAAAATACTTCATTTACAACTCCAAGAGAAATAAATTTACAATTTCAAAAATACCCCTCTAAATTATACAAGAAAAACAGTGACACTATAAGGTGTAAATATGAATATTTCTTTTTGCAATTGATTTCTTGATGGCTAAATATCCATGAAAAGGAGAGCCTTTCAAGACCATTAGAGATAGAAGAAATTAAAAGGACCTCTGAAATGAAAGATTGAAAAACATTGAGGCCATACGGCTTCCCCATAGAATGATATAAGACATATGTGGATTTTCTGATTCCTAAGGTTTTTCATGTCTATGAAAAGGTCTTTGAATCAGGTGTCTTGCCAACTTCACTGTACAATGCATATATTTCTCTTATACTGAAATCTAGTAAAGATCATACTAACTGTGTGAATTATAAA
This sequence comes from Pogona vitticeps, assembly GCF_051106095.1. NCBI lineage: Eukaryota > Metazoa > Chordata > Lepidosauria > Squamata > Agamidae > Pogona > Pogona vitticeps. Next base: position 220,602,862 of record NC_135783.1, on the reverse strand, counting down.
CCAATTCCCTCAATGTAGATGCCAAAAAAATATCTGCAGTTTTGGGTAACAAAGTCTGGACTTTGATATCAAAAATAGTAAATCCAGATCAAATAGGTTTTAAAGATCAGGGGCAAACCATTTACAAGTGGTAATTAATTTCATAGCCCTAAATAGTAATAGGGCCTGCTATGCTCTTGTCCAAGGAGTCACAAAGAGTTGGACATGACTTAACGACTAAACAACAATAACAAAATAGTAATAGATTGGATCCAGATGCACTTATTTGAATGCTGAAAAAGCATTTGATAAAATACATTGGCAATTTATGTTTGCTACTTTAGAAAAAAATGGATTTCCAGAAGAATGTATACAATGGATTTAAATTTTATACCTATGTCCTAAATCACAAGTAGTGGATTTCTTTCTATACCTTTCATTTAGGGAGAGGTATAAGACACTGCTGTCCCTTGTCTCCATTGCTATTTGATTTATGTTTGGAACTATTCTGTGCTTTAGACAGAATAGGATGATCCGTGGCTTTGTTAATGACCAAGCAGAATTTAAATTAGCTTCATATGCAGATAATTTATTACTATTCATTAGCAGACCAGAAATATCTATACCAGAATTAATAAAAATAATCAATAATTTGGTAGAATCCCAGGACACACAAATAATTGGTCAAAAACTGAGCTAATGACTGTGTGTAATTATAAAACATTTGCATTGTATAGTAAATAGTGGTTTTGTTGGTATCTAAATATATTAACATATTTAGGTATTTTGATCTCAAAAGATATCTCTCAAATAATTAAACTGAATTTAAATATGTTGACTAGAGAGATCGTTAATGATTTAGAAAGGCGGGTACTACTTAAAGTTAGTATTTGGGATAACCCTAATAAACTTATGATGACTATATGGCCATCAATATAAATATACATGCTTCATGATATTTCATTGTTCATTCCTCAAGTATATTTTAAGATCAACAGAATATTTCAGAAGTTTATTTGGAGTAACGCTTCACCTCACCTCTCACTTAAGTAAATGCTGTTGCCAATATCAGAAGGTGGTTTTAATTTTCCAGATATTAGTTTGTAATCTTTATGGATGGTTTGTTTGGGGTTTATCTCTGTGTAAGAATTATTTTAGCTTCAGGTTGTTGTCTGTCAGTGGACAGATGTGTTACCAGAAAAGGGAAGGAGATGAAGAGGGCCAAGCAGTTGCTATTAAAACTATACTGGGCAGGGGAAAATATGGAAGTGAACAATAACATCAGTGCTATGGGAAAGAGAAATGCGGGTGGTTTTGGATTGCTCCCAAACTATCCTGCATTTCAAATAGGGATAGACACTTTGGAACCAGATAGTCTTCACAGCAGGTCCCAAGTTAGTGAAGAGGAAATCAACAGATGCTTAAGACCTGACCTGATCTTGGCTGAGCATGCAGGTTTGGCTTTTGTTATAGAGACCTAACTGGATGAAGCTGCTGGGTTAATCTAGTTCCTTTATCTCCTAAAGTTTAGGAGAAAGGCAGCATATAAATACTTTACGTAAATAAAATAATTTATAAAATAAATAAAATAAATTACAATAATTTTAATAATAAAATAATAAAATAATTAGTAATCTCTTTCAGGTCTACCCACCAGGATTCTCTGTTGTAGCAGCAGGCAAGGCCCATCAGGGAGATACAGTGACTGTCATGATAGAAGGAATAGATACCCTTTCCTAGAGTCTGTTGGTTGTGACTATATACCCCTGAAAATGTATGCCCTGGACAGAATGGAAATTCTCTTGGTATACCATCCACCCTGCTGCTCAACAGTTTCTCTTCCTGAATTTGCTGAGTTTGGTCTTGGTGGCGATGCCGGAGTCTCTTTGGCTTTTAGTGGTGGGGGACTTTAATATCCATGCCAAGGCCACAGACTCAGGAATGGCTTCAGAATTCATGTCCTGCTTTAGAACTATGGGAAATATATTGGAAAACTATAATCTCTCATGCATCCTGACAACTGGATTTTGCTATATTAATATTTTAGGAGGATTGGGAAGGGGGGGGGAAAGGAAGGAGTTAGTTCATTCCCATTTTTGTTATTATAGGGAGGAATCTAAGAAAAGGCTGAGCTCACCTCATTTTTAAGTCAGGGATTGAGTTTGGTCAAGGTTCATATTCTGAGCACAGAAATTACAAACTATGGTAAAATTTCTATTAGTGATTTTTGTGACCAAAGCTGGTACTATGTCTCCAACTGAAACAGACCTCAAATTTTCTGACCTCTACAGTTTCCGACATATGCACCTGATATTTTACTAGAGACGTAAAGAATTGTACAGTTAGATTTGAATGTGTGACATGGATCTATGAATACTTTTCTTCATAGCTCCTTCTGGCATAATCAGAAGAGACCAAACACTTTACTTTTAGGCACATGATGAGCAAATTTGAGATATCTGTCTGAAATGTATGGGAAGACCAAAGGCAAACTGTAAAATACCTGCCAGCAGCATATACTAGAAAGGTCACTGAAAGATTACATAAGAGAAGAATGGCTTGTGAGATGAGGACAATCTTGTATGTAAACTGTACTCTTTCAAGACAATTTAATGAACTAGTGATCAATAAAAAACCCTATTTATTGTTTCTAGTGACAAGATACACTGATATTTAGAGATATTCAGCTTGTTCCATGTATTTCTACTTATTTCCTAAACTAGAATAAAACATGGCAGTATATTAACTATTATATTTTTATATCAAGTGATGAAGCACAAAACATATTTTATTTTTCAGGTTTACATATCAATCATGCAGCAGTTAGCAATGTCTGATACCAGTGCTGAAAAGCCTCATCCTTCCCATCACAGCACAGGTGCTGTTCAAATGAGGATCAGAAGTGTTAACAGCCCCCATGACAGACACAGCCAAAGCAAATCCATGATCCTGCCTGAGAATCTGAAAGTCATTGAACCTGTAAGTACTGTTGTGTATGGATTTTCTTTCTCTCACTTTCTTCCCCCCATTATTACTATGCTCAAAATATTCTAAAATTTACTATATTATCTCCAAGTAACTGCAAGCTACTCTTCGCTAAGCCTGTAACTCTATAATTGAAGTGTATTTTACACTGAATTAAGGATGTGAAAGAATCTCACTGCTGCAGAGGTTGCTTCTTCAATCTGATGGGAGTGCAGTGGAAGTAATCATTAACAGTCTTGGGAGATCTTGGTTCAAATGTGAAGCTAAAATAAATTTTTTAATTTCCATTTTTTTTTTTTTTTGGTAAATTGAATACATAATTTTCACGGATTCCTGATCACTGAAAGCAGCAATAGGCTAATCTTTTGGGAGCTATTTTTTTCTATAGAATAACTCCAAGACTCAGTTTATATAAATTATATCCAGTGCCATCTAGCTCACCCAGCCAACAAGAGCTGTTGCATTTTCCAACACAGACCATTTTACTAAATGTACAAAAGCAGCTCATGAAGAGAATAACATTTCGGCAAGAAAGAAACATTTTCCCATTTTCCTTAGGAACCACCTGAGGAGAAGTTCAACAAGAACCTATATTTCTACATTGAACTCAATTAGACTTACTTCTGATGCAGAGCTTGGGAAGTTACTTTCAATGATTGTTGTGAAGCCATCCATAACTGAAAAAGTGGTAGGCTAATGCTTTGCATCCCAGAATATCATCCTATGCCTACTTGGTTATGGAGAGCTTCAGCATGTAATTAAATTCATCTGTGAAGGGCCTCATGCAGTAGAGTGACTAACCAGATAAGCCTGGTAAACTCTTATGTACAGATCAAACAGGTAACTCTGTTCATTGTTTGACTCTTTCTGATTCCTCACTGTTACCATAAAAGGTCCAAGGTACTGTACTTTGATTTATTGCTATTAGCAGGAATATCCTAATCCATTATAAAAACCATCAAAGACACAGATGGTCAATTCCAGAGGAGGGTCTGGAAGATAGTCCTGCTTCCAACCAGGAAACCTGTACTTCTGCCTGTACCAGCAGAAGTGTAAAAAGCAACTGTACTGGTATGAGACTCTTCACCCCCCTTTAAACAAAGTGTGTGAAGTAGCATAGATTTTTTTCTGAAAGAGACCCATACTTCCTGGTGTCCCCCAGAAGAGAAATCATCTTTTTTGACTACTTCTATACCTTGCTTTTAAGAGAAAACTGAGTGTCTTTATTTATTTATTTATTTATTTATTTATTTATTTATTTATTTATTTATTTATTTATTTATTTATTTATTTATTTATTTATTTAATATCGCGCCTATCTGGTTGGTTAAGTAGCTGCACCATCAAATTCAACAATGGTAGAAGATTTGGGAGTTGCAAAAAAAGGATGTGCTGCCACTCTGTTCTGTCACATCTCTCCATATTAGACACAGCTTCATATGTCTCTAGTGCATGTTGAAGTCCTCATTATCACATTCTTGGTCAACACAATTTAAAAAGAATGTTAGGGCTTTTAAGATAATGAAGCAGTCAAGCTTGTAACATAATTAATAATAATTCTGTGCTGTCAAGTGAATTCTGACTTACAGTGATCCTTTACGGAATTTGCTAGACAGAAGTAGTTTGCCATTCCCTTATTCTGGAGTGCCCTGGGGCTGTGCAGTTTGCCCAAGACCAAACAGGTTTGCTGTATTATACACAGATACAGCAGGACTCTCATATTTGCTGGGGATTGGTTCCAACCCTCCCCCATGGATACTGAAAACCATGGATAATAGTGAACTCTCTCTCTCTCTCAAGAGAGAGAGAGAGAGAGAGAGAGAGAGAAGGAAAAAAAACAGAATTTTAAACATGCATTACCAAACCTGGCCACTAGAGGGAATGGGAGACCATTCTAACTAACAAGTATTCATAGCATGGTCTCTGGCTCCTCAAGTGGCTCCCTCTGGTAATGTATGTCAAAGTATTTTTTTCTTTTTTTTTCTTTTAATATTTTCATACTGTGGATAAGTGAATCAGCGGCTACTGATCCCGTGGATAAGGGAGTCCTGCTCTAATTGTTTTAATGTATACATAACGTATAATTTTAGGAGCTGGATAATCATATTCGAAGACAAGCCTCCACATAAAATGTTAGAATGTAGAAAGTAGTCACTGCTTTTAGAAGTGTAAAGATATTCTCCCCTCTCTGGCGATTTCCATTTTCATCATGCCTCTTTGATTTACAGAATAAAGTAGTGTCAGTGCAGACATACAACAAGCAATGCTGAGCTCTTACTCCAGAATTAAATAGTCGGTGTTTTACAGACATAGAATCTTGTTTCTTTGCCTAAATAGCCTAGAATTATACCGGAATAGGTAGTAGAATCGTTTATTTTTCTTTTCCATTCTGAAAAGATTTATACACTAACATTTTAGAGGTGAACCTTGTTGCCAGTCATGTCCCTTCTCCTTTATTCATCCTGTGCTATTAAACCAACTGATTGGTATGAGCCTCCCTTGGTTCATTTTCCTCCATAATGGCTTCAGCTTGCAGCTGAGACTGTATGCTGTTGCAAAATTATTTATGCAGCGTTAGTCACTTGTTTTGGGCTCCAGCTCAGTTTTTCAGCTCAAAGCAAACAAGTCAAATGCCCAAAACTATAAGAAGGTCCCCCTTCCACCACACATATACTTCCTGCTTATCTTTTCAGACCCATGTGATCTCTTGTCTGCTCTACTGATGTGATGAAATTTGAAAATAGTCATCACTTTAACAGAGATAAGCAATGGAGTCAGTTCAGTGCCCATTTGAGTTGTATTGTTGCTGTCATGTCTCCCTGTGATTTTTACCCTGGTGTTCAAATGTGAAATTAACCACAGTCATTTCATCAGCATAGCTCAGCAAATACGTGATTTTAATTATTCTTCTCTCATTTGTCTGAAGTGAATGTTTGGTTCAGAGAATCTGGCATTACATTTCGGGAGTATGAAAAAACTCTCCTCAGATATCAGCATGATAACCGCTGAAACATTCATTTCTTTATTGTTTACTTTCCAAATGAAAAGGATTACTTGCCTCTGATACATTTGCACACAATACTATAAAATACTGCCCGCCTCATCAGTGAGATGTTCTTTGCCTGGGAAGTAAAAGGGGTGTTTACAGTAATTCATTTGGAAATAGTATAATGTATTATCAGCAAGAACTGTACCTTTGAAAAAGTTTAAAAGTTAAGTATATTTAATGATGCCTAACATATTTTATTGGCTGTGTTTAACAAAAGGCACTAGGCTGCAGTTGTTTTTGACAAGCATGAAAACATCACAGCATGAGACTGCAAAAGGAATTATGTAGAGAAATTACAAGTGATCCATCTCTCAATGAATTATCCACCTCAATAGCCTGCAGAACTCAGCTACCAATTAACACCTACTTTATTACATGTTGGGATGTACTTAATAACTTTCATGTGTTTATGCACTATTACCTTGACTGATGCCTCTTGTACAATTAGGCATAATTGGCATATCAATATGCAAAAGTTAAAAGGATTAACCCTCTTAAAACTAATGAGCATTTCTGTATCCAGCTGGTAAATGAGACAAAATTAGCATTTTTCACTTTTGGGCAGGATTTTATCATGCAGTTTCTCATTGTTGGTATTACCTTGTTACATAACTTTCTGTTTTGTTGGGGAGGAGGGAGCAGAATAAGTGAGGATGATAAAAAGAAAAGGATTCTAGAAAGTTGCACAAGGCACAAACATTTGCTGCTGGGTTTTCCATAAGCATAGCAGTTGCAATTTATGTCCTTTTGTAGGGAGCTGAAAAAGTTGTGTTTTCTTAGCAGCTAATTATAGAGATGCAGGGTATGTCATTTCACCATGCAGACTTGGCTCTGATATAACAGATTGAAGGCTTGCCATGTGCCTAATTTCCTGGTTCTTTCTAGTATTTTCATCTCCCTTTTTTTTTCAATGTAGAGTTTTCCGACTAGATACTGACAGAATGCATAGTATTTTGGCATATTTACCACAGGAAGCTTGTTCGATGACTGGTAAAAGGCAACTGGGAAGGACCAAAGTCTTAGGCAAAATCCAAACATTTCAAAATACATCCAGAGAAACCAGGGGGATTCAGAATTGGAAAGATTTACCCATAAGTCGGTGTTGCTTAAATGTCAACATATGACCGTCCAGGAGGCATGATTCATAATGAAATTTATGAAAGCAATAGAAAATAATTTTTTTTAAAAAAAGAAATATTTTTCTGCTCCATATTTTGGGAAATTAATTATATTCCTTTTATTTGCAAGCGCCACACATTTATGAATTTTTATCACTACAAATTGCTTTTTTTCTCTCTGACAAAATATGAAAATCTTGCATCAAGAGTTAGGAAAAAAGCCACATATAAAGAGGAAAAGAAATATGTATTTGCTATAGCCAGTTCCACAGTAAAATACATTACCCTTCCTGCTATATTTATTTGTGATTATAGTTCTACTAACTTAAAGAGGTATTCCTAACGAGCATTGTAAAGTTCAGGTGCTGTACATCTGCACACGTGTTTCTAGTTAAAGTTATAATTATTTTAACTTCTCATTGTCTGTTCATGCAAGAGCAATGTCTGCCTCAGGAAACAGTAGCTATAATCCTATTGCTTAGCTTAATAAATTGTACTAGCCTAGAGTAGGCCCACTGAATTGGTGGAAATTTGGTGAGTCAGGTCTTCCATAAGTTCTATTGCTTCAAATGGGCCTATTCTAACTGTGACTCACTATGTTAATTAAATCACAACTAGAGTAAGCCCATTGCATTGGTTGGACTTAAAAAGGAGTTGACTCACCAAACCCCATTCATTCAGTGAGTCCATTCTAGTGCAACTTACTACAGTAAGCAACAAGATTTTAGCTAGTATTTGTTTATACATAAAATTCTTCATATTCTTATTATCTATAACAAGAACATTGATGTAGTTCTCCAGTCAGAGAAACTCAACATTGCCTTCTGATTAGAACCCACAGATCTTTAATTCAGCACTGTGCTCACTGGGTCTTCCATCCTCAGTTAAGTCATTGGTTGTATAAATTCAAGTATTTTGATCAATAAGGTGTTCATGAGTGATCATTTGTCAGGTTGTGTTTTTTTCCCCTAGATGTGATTTTTAAAAAAAATATGAAAATCTTTATGAACCACAGGTGCCATCTTAAAAGAGACTATTGGGAGAGAGTACCGTTTATATACTTTCTCAAAACATATAAATTATTTTTTCCAAAGCATTTGACTCTTAGAAAACATCATGCAGATTTAGTTGATTAACCATATCGCTTTTATTTATCAATAAATGAAGCAATCAAAACATTTTTCATTTGGTTAACACCAATTTCAATATTCATATTTGGCACCCTACTGGCCTTGAACATTTGATCCTGGGCAAGTTCTTTGTGAAGTGTCAAGGAATTTGTCTAATCCTTTAAAAGCTGTTGCCAACAATAAATAAATAAATAAATAAATAAATAAATAAATAAATAAATAAATAAATAAATAAATAAATAAATAAATAAGCAAGCAAGCAAGCAAGCAAGCAAGCAAGCAAGCAAGCAAGCAAGCAAGGATAGAGTTCATAACCATACCAGTATAATTTTCCTAATGCAGGCCAACTGCTTCAGTCTCTTGAGTGATAGAAAAGATGAAAGGAACACAGTGTTTGCTGAAGATATCTGATGTTTGCCATGTATAGAACTTGTACTATCACCTGGCAACTTGGAGCAGGTAGATGCTACATCTTTCTGTAGCCTTCCCTTGTTTACCATGCCAAATGCCATGCTGCTAAGCTTCATCTGAGTTAGTTGAAATGATATTAATGTCTCATCTCAGTAGCAGAAACCTTAAGGCTGGGTGTCGGTACTATTAAGCATAGTTCTTCCTGTGTTTCCTGTTAATATGTGATCCCTCAATGTCTATGAATATTCACCATTTTCATCTCTTAAACCTCAGAGAGGTGCATTTTGTCTCATTTGATGCAAATTCAAAGCCTGAAACATCTTCTTTCATTGGTGCATAGATTAAGAATTAGAGTCTGTTTAGTCATACCAAAATGTTAATGGATTAGGGTTCTTTGTGCAAAGATGAAACAGACTTGATTGACTTATTTATCTCTCTAATACACTATCAAAGAGACAGGAGGCAATTTCCCTTTGTTTCTTGCCTCTTCTATCCCTGAAACCTCAGATAGTTGCAAAAGTTATGACTAGCTAAGTAAAATAGCTGAAGTTGCGGGCTCCTCTGTTGAGGGGAATATTTTGAGCCATGTCAGAAGAGGCAAGGTTGTTGTTTGGGCTTATTTCACTTCAAGCTTTTAGTCAAGTTTGAGGCTTTGTTTGTGGAGATTGTCCTGAAGTAGATCCTGATATTTAATTAAAATGACATTAAATCACATTGAATTGATAAGACTTGGCATCTCAAAGAAAGGTAATTGCCCATATTGGTTTTGTACAAAAATAGAGCTGCTTGGAAAATGTGCAGCCAAACAGACTGTCAACTCCATTTATAGATCAATATGTGAAAACCATTGATCAGGCAAGGCATGTGTAACAGTAACACTTTGCATTTATTTCTTGTTTTTATACTGCATTTAAGGCTTACAGGGTTATTGGCTTCCAATTTTTTTAAATTTTCATGTAAATATATGGTCTGGTTAGTGTTAATTAAATGAGTCTGCAGACCTTTCAAATAATGTTTCCACTTCCATGATTCTGCCCCCCAATAGCTGCAGGTAGTTTTAGTAGAAATGGATTATTTTCTCCTTGGAAATAAAATCCAAACTGAACTTTAAAACAGCTTATTTAGTAGAAGGGTTTTTAAAGCAAATTATCTGCTTTGCTTTTTATTTTGTTCATTTCTGGGAGAAAAATATGGACAGTGACAAAAAACAAACAAGCAAAAACCAATTTCATGAGCAAGGATGAGCAAGATACTCATAAAACTCAGTTTCCTAACAAAAACATGCTACTTCAGATTACCTCAAATTACTTCAATTCTGTCAGTTTCTGTATGTTATGCTACCTGCCACCCCATCCACTCTCAGTTTCCACCTTATTGTCTCTCTTGCTCTCTCTGCTCTCTCTCTTTCTCTCTTTAAATGACAGCTGATTCCCCCACTTTGGATCTAACTCATGAGCATAGTGCATGCATGACAAGCACTGTGTACTGATTGCACTACCACTGTGACTTTTTGTAACATATGCCATAAAAGAAAATGATAGTATCCAAGGTAAAACATTCTGGCCTACATGTCAAAGGGAAAATATAAATGATGTTTTATCATAAGTCTAAGACTAGCATCTTAGACTTGTGATAAAGTCTAAGAGGCAGTGGAAGACAGGAGGGCCCAGCGTGCTCTGGGCCATGGGATCACGAAGAGTTGGACACGACTTAACGACTAAACAACAACAACAAGACTAGTGTCACACTTTTAAGTTCTGTGGGGTTATTTTTGTATTATTGATGAATCTTACAAACACTGTTTCTCAAAATGAGTTTGTTCTTATTTGTATTCATATAACAGATGACATGAACAATTACAGCAACAATAAAATGGTACAATTTGTGGACCCAGGCCCTTAGCAACTGTATCAATACAGAAGTTGCTTGAATTCGAGTGTCCCTTGGATTTTAAAGTCAGGCAAAAATCCAATATATCTTCCTCAACTGGGTTGGGTATCCATAACAAAGGAGAATCTTCAAAACCCTAAGATAAAACATTAATATTGTAGTATGCAATTCCTGAAATCACTATGTAGCTTCACCCTCCAACACAACCATGTAACAATTGTATCTAAACCGAGTTCGCAAGTGCCTCAGTAGTCCAACTGGCAAGAGCAGCTCTGGCCTCTTCCGCTCTCCCACTCTTTCTGAGATTCAATTCACTTTCACTGAAAACTGTTTGTTCTCTAGCAATCCTTACTCTAAACAAATTGACTTTCTTACTATATAGACTACCACGTGTCCTGTGATAACTTGCTGGAATGAGTGTTATGCTGGACATTCTGCTACAATATAAAATTATTTTACCATAGATTTATTCACATCTGATCACAGACACAGAGAGTGAGAGTCTAAGACTATATGGCAGGTTGCTACATAATACCAGTTTGCTAGGTGAATGTACATGCAGCTTTAAAATTGGGATGAGAAGAGCTGAGTGACCATGCCATCGAGAGCAATTCTAGGAGTTGTAGTCCAGGCAAATAAGCTTCTTAAGTTCACGGGAAAAATGTGATTTGTTTTGGCCAGTTTCTGCCCACTTGTATAAAACAAATTAAGGCCAGCATTTTACTATAAATGTCTGACAATATGAGGGCCAGTTCACACATGCTGTTGTTTCGGCATGCAGGTACAGTGCAGAAAACTTGAGCATTTGGACTTCATGTCCTAAAATTCCCCTGGCAGTGGTGCTGAGAGCTGTAATCCAAAAGAACAGCTTTCCCAACTTTGTATGCTACAGATGCATTTGTGTGGAGGCCACTGGCAAGCATGAATTGCCCTTATGATAATGGTACCGTACATAGCACATGGTATAAAACCAGGCCACTCTTGTCCATGTATCCTGTTCCAGTACTGCATTCTAAAGTAGATTAATCATACTTTATTCTTACGCAGTAGAAAATGAATATATTAAATGTACTGATACAAATTGGTCAGTCAAAGTTGTCATTTTTCTGGGTACGAATTACAAGGAAACACCCTCACAGGGCTTTGAAGGAGTACAGTGGTGCCCCGCATAGCGAGGTTAATCCGTTCCGGATTAACCCTCGCTATGCGAAATCGTCGCTAAACGGGTAGGGGAAATGTATTGGAACGCATTAAACTTCATTTAATGCGTTCCAATACCTTTGTTACTTACCCGTTCAGTGAGGATTCCAGGTGCCGGCAGCCATTTTCGCGCCTTCGCTAAGCGAGGGCAGGGCGCGAAAACAGCTGCCGGCAGCCATTTCCGGGCTTCTGGCGGCCATTTTGGAACCGCCAATCAGCTGTTCGGCGGCTCCAAAATGGCCGCCGCAATACCCGATCTTCGCAATGCGGGTTTTCCCCATTGCGACGATCGGGGATGTTTCCGTATAGCGATCCCAAAAAAGGGATCGCTATACAGAAACATCGCTATACGGTGCACTCGTTAAGCGAGGCACCACTGTACTTTCTTCCATAGTGGTACTAACTTTTTTGTCTGTTGAAACCATGGAATATATTCAAATGAGTTTTTTTCAACACCCTTAAAAACATTAAGGAGGAAAAGATAGATTAGTATCTTTTTACTGGTAATACTAGGAGCATAGCCAACATAGATAACAATATTGCTTTCATGAATGGCTTATTTTAGAATAGTCCAAATGAAATATTAAGGATACTTTGAAGATTACACCTTTGAATAGAAATATGTTCTTCTCTCTGTGTGTATGTGTCTGTGCTTTGTCATGTCTAGGACTTGGGAGGTTTCATCACGAATAATAAAATAAAGTTAGCAGAGTAATTGACACAAAATCATGTGCAGTTCTCTTTTTAAAAAAATAGGATCTAAAGCTGGTTACTGTGTCCCCTGCTTTTGCCATAGGCCTCCTGCGCATGATGTGTCAGACCATTGGGGGGGGGGTCTTGCTAATCTGCTGCAAGTCATCCAGATGTCTCTTGGAATATTCTGATCCACTTTCTGACAACTTATTTTTTAAGTGGCCCAGCCACATTTGTTGCAGGAGTAGCACGGACTGGGTTTTGTGAATACCATCTGCTTGAATTCAGTCTGAATAACTTGCCATACAACTGATTTGTTTAGAGCCAATTTGTAGCCCATTCTTTTTAATTTGTATCAGAATATTCTAAAATATTTGTATGTGCGTCCAAATAGTGGGAAAAAAAACATTTTCCTTCCTCTCCCCTTCCCCTGCTCCTAAACCCACTGGAAACCATGCAGTTTACTCAAATTTATTCAACAAAAATGTTGAGTAAGAAGTAACTTTGTTGGAAGGAGAAGGAGTAGCCATGTTAGTTGTTTCATTGCTCCATTGAATAGAATACCTAATTTTGAACTTCTGTGTCACATTTGCCATATGGAACACAGGCAGGCACATTAAAAGAAAAGAAAAAAGATAAGGCAAAAATAAATGCCAGCAGCAGGATTAAACAAAAAGAGAAGCCCAAAATCTGGGGGAAATAGTTTAGATCCTATTCCTAACGCTGATGTGACCTATTGCACTCAAATTCTAAATCAGAAAATCAAGACATCCATGGCAAATTCACACACACAGGCACTCAGGGTATTGGATCCTAAAGGATTATAGAAATGTGATCTTCAGTGGTCTAAAAGAAAAGAAGAGAATAGTCTCCAACGCACATCCACCCTGCTAAAGACAAAAGTAATGCAAAGCGCAATCTCTAATGATTAACTGTTTTTGCCCTACCAAGACATAAAATGGCCACCAGTCACAGGGCAAGAGGACTTATGTGGTTGCTTTGAGCCTCGCTTTGGCCTGCCATAGTCTCCAGTATTGGACTTTTCCAATTGGTGTTGGAGGTGGCAGTCTGTTTGACTGGTCTTCCTGGTTCTGTTAAGGTATTATTTTTATTTTCCAAGTGAGGCTCACTGCTGCTAAGTGGTTTTTTTTTTTTTTTTGGTTTTTTTTTGGTTTTTTGTTTTTTTGCAATTTTCAGCTTTTGTAACCAAAGTACTGAAGCAGTATCCAATGCTTTGGAGAGCCCAATTCAATCCGAGCACTACCTTAGGGTTGCTCACTTCACTTTCAGTAGATTCAGAGATGGACAAAGAGTCCCCCTTCACTTTGGATTCTGAATAATATCCAAACCCAAAGTGTATTTCTAGTACTGATACCATGGAATAGAATCATGTAACCAGGTTTATCAATGAGATGGTGTTATTTTATGTTCACCCAACTGTATGGGACTTGATTAAGGATATGTGGCCTCCCCTATAGCCAGAAGAACACATGAAGAGGAATCAATACAGATGTCCACTTCACCACATGTTATGGTGAAAAATTCTCCATGACACTTGGCAGGATAATGCTAAGACTGAATATACATGTGAATCAGAATGAGCGGTATTTTGTGGTGGAAGCCTGGATAGTTACATTTACAGACTGCAACTGAAGATGTCGCTTTTGAAGAATGCCCCAGTTTAAAACAAAAACAAAAAGCACAGTGAAGATTGAAAGCACATTATAGAGAAAGTTCTAGCTTGTCTGTTTGCCAGCTCTGCTGGTTTTCTGTTTGCAGAAAATATTTATACAGGGAAACCATTCAAATATGCCATCTCCTGCCTTCACTCTGAAGTGGATGAGTATGATTTAACCCCTCGGCATGCCTCTCCCTCATTCTACTGCATGTTTATTCCCAAGCCAAACAACCAAATAAGAGAAGGTAAGAGAGAGTATGTAATTTCATAGTCACACTGTGAAGAGAGGCTTCTGAATGTTAGGTTTAAATGAGAAAGAATTTAGTCTCAGGGTGAAATCACTGCAATCTGAACATTCAGATCCCTATGATAAGACTGGTAAAGCATAACACATTGTTGCTGTTTCTCTGGTCCATCAATTCTTCTATTCATATTTTCCCAATAGTAGCTATCTTTGTCTCAGATACACAATCACATTCTATGTGGAATTAGGCATATCTCAGTCTATTGATTTTGTTATATTTTGTTGACACAAAAAATGTCAATCAATGTGATCACTTATTGTGTTGCAATTTTTGAAGTTTCTGATCAGTTGTCCTTGCATTATATCCTTCTGTTCCTGAAGCAGAACTGAACTGAAGCAATGCAAAATACCTTCCCCTCCAAGCACCTTTTCTCGGTCTAATTTGCTAGAAAATAAATCTTTGGTACAACATTTAAAATACAGATTCAATTTGCTTAAAATATCTTGGGGAAGGAAAGAAGCAGTGTGACTTTTCTGCTAATCCAAGAAAAATACTTTGTAAACTGAGATTGACACTCCTACCGCTGTGGCTACTTTTACTACTCTTTGCTTCTACACAACAGAAACATAATATGATTTTGGAAATGTCTAGGTTTTCATCAATCCCCAGTATTCTGGTATCACATGCGGCGCAAACCTTTTATTCTGTTTACTGTGTACAAATTAGTCTTGTCAAAGATTCTGAAAGTTTGCTTCTTCTGTTTAGATCCTTGCATTTCAAAGGAATTTGCAACCCTGTAAATTAATGAGTGCAGTATGGCACCATGAATTTAAACCTGAACTTAGTCATTTATAAATCACTATCGGTTGAATGCTGCCACAAATGTATGAGGGGGATCCTCTTTTTGTTTTTTTGTTTTTTGGTAAAGTTAGTCCTCTGATTACTAATTTGAATCAAAAGCTCTAACCTTGTTAGCATCTGGACTTATTTCCATAATAACAACCCCTTCAGAACCTACAAAGTAATGAATAATTGACAACAAATGAAATGTTTTGATAGTTGTCGGCACAAAGCATGTTTAATGTTTTGTGTTGCTTCCTAGCTAATTATGTAGATGACACATTTGTCAGACCTTGACTGCCATTAGAAACGTGTTTCCAGAGGGGAGAAAAACAGGCTATTCATAGAGTAATTAACTAG
Organism: Pogona vitticeps; assembly: GCF_051106095.1. Lineage (NCBI taxonomy): Eukaryota > Metazoa > Chordata > Lepidosauria > Squamata > Agamidae > Pogona > Pogona vitticeps. The sequence goes on along the minus strand of NC_135783.1, from coordinate 220,587,284 downwards.
AATGCTCAATGACCTGTGAGAGATTCAAATGGCTGCCAGTTCAGACATTGTTTTGTTACAGAAGCGGAGGGGTAATTAAAATTCCAAATTACAGTGCTATGATGAAACATTTGTTTGTTGACAGTATACTCTTACTCTAGTTTGTTAATTCTTTTTAAAAATAGCTTCTAATCCATTTTATAGCTTTAGGAGTTCTGTCTTTGAATTTACTGACAACTAATATTATGGTAAATTGCTCTTTCGAGAAGTACTGCTGGATTTGGCAGTTTCATGGGAACACAAGGTGGGTGGGATGGAAGAGCAGCTCTTTCCCCTAAACTGACATACCATGTGCTGTCGCCGAAACGCCACTAAACTACAGCCCCTCTTGTGTGAAATGATATGTTCATAATGCTGCACAGAAAAAGATGTCTACTTGCAGGAGGAAGTGATTCACTGGATGGGATCATAATCAAACAAATTGAGAAAGGTGTCTTAAAACATTACAGCAAAGCTTTAATAGAATCAGCACAAGGATGAGCATCATTTAGGCAAATATTATTGCAAGAAACAGATGTACTTGGAGGAAAAGAGGGAAAAGATGAAAGAGGACTGTAAAGAGAAAGAAGACATCTAGCCCCCCCCCCAATTGCATTATTCCGTTCCCCAATATTGCCTCTTAAATAGCCATAGCAAATAACTTACATAAAGAGACACTGTATTCATAACCTATATACAGTAGCAGGGAATTGATTGCAAGAGGCCAAGGTGGTAAAGTTCTTTAACAATGAATTTAAGGCAAGCTCAAGTGAAATATTTATTTACTTTGCCAAAAGTGAGAATATGGTTCTGTTAAAAAGATCTGACAGAAGTAACATGGTGTTTGATGCAGGGAAGCTGACAGCGGCATGGAGTGAGCGCTGATTATCCTGAAGACACTGTCAGCTAGGATTGATTTCTACTTTCTCCCTTTATGTAACGGTTCCTGTAATACAGCTGACCCTGAATCACGTTACCTTGTCATCTCTCTGAATGGATCAAGAAGAGATGAGCTGAAAATAGCTAGGCACTGACCTTGAACTTGCCAGAACAGTGAGAAGTGACAGTGGCTTTGTGTATGTGTGTGTGTGTGTGTGTGTGAGAGAGAGTGGGTTTCATGTACAATGACAGCCAAGCTGCTTTTCAGTTGAGTTCACTACAGCAGCACAAGGGGGCAGAACAGCATTAGAGATTACAGGTACAGCTGATATTCAAGTTGTGTTTTTTTCCCCTGCTACAAAAGTACTTGATCCTGCCAGTTACCTTTCATGTTTCCATGTCAGTGAAGTCCTCTATAAAACCTAAAGAATGATCCGAAACCTGAGTAAAATTTGAATATTTTTGCCAGATAACTTGAATAGAACTTGACCATCTACACCTTTGATCTCCATGAGTTGGGCTAGTGAAAGATACGCAAAATCTAATTCTTTTGAAAATGAAATGGCAAGTGGTATCAGCAGTGGAAGACTACATATGTGAACTCTATAGTTCATTATGTAGCTGAGCTATTTACCATTCAAAGCCAATAAATATGAGAATAAATATGACAGTTACTAATAGGTATTGGCTTTTATAGGAAATACTCAATTATCTACATATCTCTTGCTAAATTTTGTATTATATTCTGCAAATTCTCCTTTGACATTTGAACCTGTTCATGATCTTTATCTCCTTTAGGAAGGACATACCAACACAGATTGTTGGAGAAGCATTCAAATTGCCTGTTGCCTAGAAATAATTATATTAAACATTCTGTTTCAGAACTTGAAAGTGAATAGAACCTTAGCATCCTTAGTACCAGAAGCATAAAGAGCCTGGTCTCGGTGCTGCTCTCCTTAGTGAAGCACTTTTGGGAGCCAATATTTCTGATGGGTTGTTTCATTGGTGTCACTGTTGTTGTCGCCTTTGGTCATGGGAACCTCAGGCAGGAAAACCACTTTTCTCAAATAATATGATTGGCCACAGTCATCCCCTGGACTTTGCAAGAGGGTTGTTGATAATATGAGAGTGGGCGTGCCCTCTCCATGATGTTGACACTTTCAGGCCTTGGTTGCAACAGCTTTTGGGTTATGGTTCTGTAGCTGCTGACTATTCATAGTTCTTAGGCTCTCAAACATACATGTTGCCCCAGAGGCTAGCAAGCTGGAGGTGGATATCTGCCATGCTTGCCTTCAGAAAATACACAGTTCTCTACAATGAACCTATTCCTGAGGTTCAAAGGTGTGGGCTGAAGGAAAATGGCCCTCTAGAGAATTGCTCCCATTTTCATTGCACGAGGCTTTTAATAAGGGACCCTACTCCCTGATGCGTTGGAAGTGAGTTTATTGCTACCATCTGTTTAATTGCCCTTTCAGTTTACTTCGGGGAATCATGAAAGTATTTTACCCTCCCTTTGAATCTCTTGGTTCTTTTAAAAGACTGGGTAAAGTACACATCAATTTCCAAAGAGTATATTAAAAACTAACAAACAGCAGCATCTCTGAACAGTAAAACTCAAGGAAAACAATTTTTTAGATGAATGTTTGTTGTTTGTTATCAGCAAATACAATGCTTGCTGTACAAGTAAATAAGCAGGATAGTTCTGGTTGTGTGGTTTTTTTAAAGCTTTCCTTCTTTTGAACCAGTTGGTTTTTTCACTCCTATCTCATAATTTCTTATTAAGTACATTTACAGATGTAAGAGAACCCTCTTAAGAAGAGGTATGGACATCACAGACGTTGTCCTAAATAAAGAGTACAATTATAACTTGAAATAGCCATATCCTTTAGAACCATCTGACACACCTGTGACCCATCTTGCACATGCAACTCTAAACAAATACTCTCAAATCCTGCAACCAGCTTTTCACAAGGGGAAGTGAAATCATTAGTGTAACAACTATAATAGCCAAATCTAGTATTTTGCCAGGCATGTTTTGGGGCTGGAGGCAGAGAGGAGAGTAGGAAACTGCTCTTCTTGACCTTCATCTCACTACTGGATGGTGGTAGTGGTGTGAATAAGAGCCTTGAGCCCCCTGTACAAACTCCTCGATAGTGCCAGGTTAATTATGCTGGCCTAGCCCCTAAAGTGTGTGTACGTCAGGACCATAACTCATAATTAAATTAGTGGTTCCAGGAAGCTCATGCACAGGCAAATAGGAATCCTGACCTGGGCTGCTACACCGGCTCTTATTCCCGAGCAAGCCATCTTCTCTTTGCTGAGGACTAGGAGGAACAGCTCAACAATTGTGCTGACCGGGGCTCCTCCAGGCTATGCACCCGTTACCTCCTCTTCACTGTCAGATTAATTTTGTTGGCCTACCACTGAAGTACACACATGAGAGATGGGGTGGCATAATTAAGCCAGCAGCACTGAGGAATTTATGCATGCAGCTCATAGCTCCAGTGAAAACCATCATCAGGGGTTAACGAGTGTCCTAAATTAGCAGCAATTACAGCGGAAGAAGTGGCAGCAACAGCAGTAGTGGGATTAGCAACAGAAGTAGTGAACCCTTGTTTTTTATGTGCTCATATCAGGTTTGTTGATAGTAAAAACTATTCAAAAGGTGTAACATTCATGTACTTATAAATATCCCACTATTTATTGTAAAAGCGATCCAGATATATAAAATAAAACATTTATTGTGGAATTGGCTTCACAAGTGATTGACTTCTCCTCTGGCAAATATTCCTTCTAATTTTTTATAGAACCCACAACAAAGTTCAAAGTTGTACTGTAAACATGCTGTCAGAAAACACATCATAATATATCCATCCATACAAGAAATATGCTAAATATGCTAGGTTTTCACTGCGTAGCACTCACTTGGGAAAAAAATTCAAGTACTCTATCAGTCATATTACATACCATGTTGTAAAATTGTACAATTTCCTTACATCCAATGGTATCCATAATTTAAGTGGCATATCCAGATCATAGTGGTCCTAAAAGGAGAGCTTGAAAAAGTTTATTTGTCTGGACTAAGAGTTCCAGAATCCTCCAGCCAGTATTTTCTTGAACTGTGTCTGAAAGTGCTAGCATGATGGATAAAGGGCGGGACTTAGACAGATCTGTATTCAAAGTACAGCCTAGCTTAACCTAACCTAACACACAGTAGCTGTTATTGTAACCATTATTATTATTGGGAGACTAATACTACATCAAACTTCATAAACCGGTGAAACAGAGATGTGATTAGTAAAAGTTCTACTATTGCTTTCCTTAAATGTTGTGTTTTTAATTTAAAATATTGCAAAGTCAACTTTAATATCAATTTTATCTGCAGTGTTAAATGTAGTCATGAAAAATCCATCAAAAGGAATGATGGCAATGCTATACGTTTCTTCTGTGACATTAATTTATTGGGGTTCTTTCATTAAAATTGGGGACACTCGACTGCCTTCCATATACATGTCATGTTCGAAATGCTATTAGATTGGAAATACGTAGGTACTGAAACTGAGAAGATTTGATCAAATTTCCCACAGCTAGTTTTGGGCACCTGACCACTTCATTCCCCACAGGGGAAAAGAAAGCTCTGTTTCTTTAAACTCCCAATGAGAAGGGACATGTGTCTCCTTACATTGAGTTGCATTACATGACATCAAGTAGCACAAAGTGACCCAATGCAACATGACAGAAGTAAAAAAACAACAACACACACACACACACGCAAAATACCAACAGATTATTTTAATCCTTTATTTATTTATTTGGCTATCATTAAGAAATTGATGACAACAGAGGTATAAGTAAGAGAGCTGTGCACTTCCTTAGGGTTCCAAGAATAAATACTACAGAATCTATCAATATGCAACAAAAATTAAAGCAGGCATTGTTAAGAGTATTGCTAACCAATAGCTGTAGTACTGACCCTTATTAAACACAGCATAATCAAATGAAGTGATTTGATCCTTCTGCCTTAAGCAGTTAACATGTTTATTGAAATATAATGGATCACTGAGTCTACATTAAAAGGAGAGAGAGCAGTTATCTCAACACAGGTTTCAATTCAACTGAACATTCATGTAGCAGAGGATTGTGGCTACAGGCATAATCTCACTCATACCACTGGAGCAATATTCTGGATCAGCCGTACAAGGAATAGTAGGAGGGGCTGCACCTCTCATTCCTCTGCTATAATGGTGGCAGTAACAATGATGATCATAGGCTGTCAAGTTGATTTTGACTTATGGTGGCACTTTGTAGCATTTTCTAGGTATAACATACCTAGAAGTAGTTTATGATTCTCATCTTCTGGGGGTGCCCTGGCACTATGTAGCATGCCCAAGGCCACTCAGATTGACTCTTCTCCTGGGGGGCAAATTGAACTCCTGCCCAGGTGTTCCACACCACTGAGCCAGGCAGCCAGCTTACCTAGACACAAATTATCAGTAAGCTGTAGCAGAGATGAAAAAATATATAATCAGGATAGGGTTAAGAGAATATAAACACATATTCCAAGGATTTGGCTCTAAGAACATTTTTACTACATTTTATTGGGTTGTCCACATACAAAATAGAAAATAAGCTCTTCCCTAAGACCTCTCACCACCTCACTAATAAAATGTTGTCTGTGGCTATCAAATGCCCACAGGGGCCAGTTTCTGAAGGAATGTTGTTTATGTGTGAGCAGCATTTATTGCCTGAAATCCAGTAGCAAGTCAAAATTAGAACAGGCCCAGATCAGATTTGGGGAATAGGCCCATTGAATCAATTGAACTTACGGAGGAGTTGACTCCATAAGCTCCATTGTTTCAATGGACCAACTCTATTGGTTGTCCACATACAAAATAGAAAATATGCTCTTCCCTAAGAGCATATATAGAGAATAAAATGAAGAGGTGCCATTTTATCTCTCTTCTCCAGCTGTCCAATGCCTCCGGTGTTGGTTAGGGTTGGGGAAGCTTTCAGAACAAACCAGGGAAGATCTGGCGGACTGCAGAAATAGAAGAGCAGGGAAGTTCTGTTGCATGAAGAGAGGTCTGATTACAGCATATGGTAATAGATTTTGTTCTTTACTTGAAATTGCCTGCTGATGCTTGCAAGTTACCGGTGTACAGTGGAGCCAGTCAGTGATTAACATTATATGTAGGGAGCAGCCTATATGTTTATTTAGCATCTAGCAGTGCTCAAGAGCTGCCTGCATTTTCAGTTTGGGCACCGTAATTCCTTGTGTGGTGTTGTACAAATGGATTTAAACAAAAAAAAACGTAATTTATGTGTCAGAAAATTGTATGGAGAAAATCCCATAGCAATGAATATGAATGTTTGATAAGATTCATACCTGGTCAATTCTAGATCTCATTAATATATAAAACTGAATTCTCTATTGTTGAAGATATTAAAGCTGCAAGTGAAATGATATCTTTTTCATTGATCTTAAACCAGAACCTCTTATCCATGAGCTTTGTTTCATATTAAAGGCACTAATGATTGCCTCCACAAAGTGAGCAGCTTAATAGTCAGAAAATGTTAACGGGGACTGTGTGGGGAGAGGAGGGGAGGAGTTGATAATCACCTTTGATAGCTCTTCATTCCAACATCATATATAGCCATGAAGTACAAGCCAAGCACTAATAGATATTTTAAATAAAACATCTCCAAGAGGATCAAAGTCCAATTTAAAACAGGATTTATTAGCTTGTGTTCTTCTAGTCAAGGCAGGATTATTCGGCTTACACCTGCAAAAGAATGAAGGAATGTTTCCCCTCCTTCCACCAAAACTCCAGCAATACTGTTTTCCAGAGACAGAGAAAAAAGCATCAGAAAAGCACTGACACCTCCCCCACAAGGCACTTGTCATCTTTTGCTGAGTAGTCAATGGTGTGGCTTCTGCCATGTCTATATTCATAATGGCCACCCAGTACTGAGAATTGGAGAAACGTTTTCCCATCCTGATAAAATGGTTCCAAATCAGAGAACTTAATTTTTACTATTGAAATGAATGAAAGTCATTCCATTCTGTAGAAGAAGAAATTAAAGGTATGTATTGAAACCTAGTTATGTTGTGCCATTGGGGCTTTAGTCACTTTTCAGGTGCCTTGGATCCAAGACTAAGAATTCTGTAGGTCTGTTTAATCAAATCTAAAATGCTGCTTCTTAGTCTTAAGCTCCTGTTACGTCAGGTATGAGCAAAATGTGTTCTGTATGCTACATGCAGTCTCCAGAGCCATGTTTCTGGTACCCAGCTCCCACACCCAACTGCTGTTTAAAAATATGCCTTGTGGTTTCTGGGAGATTGGGCAATTTTGCCAAATTTGGGGGGGGGTCCTAATACTTCCCAATACTCCTCTCCCCCCCCCCTAAAATTGGGTTACTAGGGCTCAAGAGGTTTTTTTCCATTTTGTAAAAAAGTTTTAGTTATTAGACCCATTTGTCACTCAAAAAAAAAACCCTTCATTGTTGCATTGTACAGTATACTCAGCAGTATAACAATTACACTTCTTAAAATAAAGAAATAAATATGAAAATTAATCAATGCAACCTTTAGAATGCTAGCAAATCTGAGAAACTGGTGTGTTCCTCCTCCGGTTCATGTGTCTGAAATGAATGCATGACGTGGGAGTGGCCTCACACACACAACAGGCCCCAATTTAACAGTCTGTCTGTCTCCACAAAGGGAGCTTCAGAGGAGACCTTGTGGGCACGTTCAGCCAAAGACATAGGGAAGCCTCATTACAGTGGGACCAGTGCTTAGAAACAACTTATTAGAAGTAGCATATTAATTCATCTCTGCAATAACTATGGTGCAATTACTTGCATTTGTAACTGTAATGCAATACATCATAAATTTACTCCTAAAACTTTGCTTGAGGTGTATGTGGCCCTACTACAAATGTCTGCTTTGTACTAGATCTTGTAGAGTTCTATATATAAAACAACAACTGACTTCTCTTTGACCCTCCAGATAGTAACTAATTATTTTTTTAAAGTAGGCAATTCAAGCTGTTTTGTAAGTTTTGTTCAGATCCTGATAGATAAGAAATGTAAAGAACAATCACTGGCCGAAATCCTGTTGTGGAACTTAATTCTCTCTGGGACAGCCCATAAAAATCTTGAAATTAAAAATTAAGATGATTTCAGGGACCCAGTCCTATGCTACTGCCTGCTCTAAACTTCTTTATCAGTCCAGGTAACCAGTTGGGCACGTGCTCCATTCTAAATTCTTCCGGTTTTGGATTTCTTTCTCTGCACTCTCTTTCCTTGTTTCCTTCTCTGTCTTTCTTCCATTTCCTCTCAGTATGGCAGCTTTCTAGGTTCTGCCACTTTTTGGGCACCTGCAACCACACCCACTCTCCTGTCCAAGAGTCTTTTTTTTACGATGTATGCCCAACTTTCTGGCAACTCTTCCTTTGTCTGTTGCGTGCTTGTCCAATATCCCAATATTTCACTTTCTTTGTCCTTCTCCTCTATCTCCTCCAGCAACAACCTCAACTCACCCTTAACTTCCCCTTTTATATCCTCCAATTTCCCTGTCCAAGCTGCCTCCGCTGCCCATTGCTCACTTCCTGGACTTTTTCTTTCTTTCTTCTTGGGGTTTGATTTTTTCCCCCAGCTCTCTTCAGTCTGAGGTGTGGGTTTTCCTTTCTGTCTTTCCAAGGGGGCAAAGGGACGGCTCTCTGACAAGGAGGACTTCATCCGTGTCTCTCTGCTCACACCATGATATAGTGATCTGAAATTTGCAGTACTGGTGTTATATCATGTCAGCTGGATGCTGCAACAAAATGTTTGCAAGGTACCTTTCTTCTTTAAATGGGGATTCCTTTCTTTGTGTTCCTGCAGACTTCAGGCCTACACTCCTTTATTGTTTCTCAGGGCTCATCCACATGAAGTGCATGGCTTGGATTGATATGGATTGGAACTATGGCCCTCCTTGGATCTTTCCTCCTTGAATCCAGAAACACTTATGCCAAGCTTCCATACCTGTTAGTCAATTGTCCTTCCCTATAATCTGGATTCTTCCAATTTCACTTTCCAGGCTATTTCTTCCCCTCCTTCTCACTCATGCCCTCCTCATTCTCCACCCTGTCTCCACCCATTAGCTCTTTCCCTTCCTTGTTGCTGCTTTTCATAACTTGACAGGGGGCTTTCTTACCTTCTAATGGCTGATACATCCCAGAACAAACAAAGAGGGCTGGAAGAAGGAGGAGGAGGAGGAGGAGGAGGAGGAGGAGGAGGAGGAGGAGGAGGAGGGAGAGATAACACGTAGAGCCAATAAAATGAACCTGAATCAGTGGGCAAAGGCATCATCTCTTAAACAGGAGCAAATAGGATGTATGTACTGAACCAGTTTGGATACAATCATGTCACTCAATAGCTAGATTCCCTATGAAAGAGTGATTTATATTGTATTCAGTTATATATTATCAGAGACAGGCAAGCTCGGGTGGCTTAAGGCTAAATTTGGGGGCCCAGACACCTATCTGAGCCTTGTAAAGCCCAGAAATGGCAAATGTTGGCAATAAGAGTAAATAATTTGGAGAAGGATATTAGGGGGCATTCCAGTTCAAGATGTAAAAGCTAGTGTTCTTGGAGTCTTGCAGAAATAGCTTCAGGAGTGCCACCCTTGAAATAAATGCTTATCCTGGTAGTCCTGTAGTTCTTCCTAAACATGTATGTAAGGTATAAAGCCGAGACGTTTGAAAAGTTACAGATCTATACTTTACTGCATGGGATATAAACTAAAGTGAAGGGTATTTTAGTAATTTGAACCCTTTTGAAATAAGACCTTACAGCAATACTATCACATGCTGTTGAACAATCACAAATAACAATTTTGAACCCCGTCAAGATTTGGAACAGCTAAACTGGACCTTCAGTGGGTGAAATAAAGGATAAGGCAACCCTTTGGGGAGGAACCACATTAAATTCAATGAGACTTACTGCTGAATTGACACGGACAGGATTGCACTGTAATAGGAACAAATTACTGAAATAGGACATCCAGGAAGTCAAACAAATTCAGGCAGGAATCATGCACTGGCTTAAAAAAAGTGAATATGCCAAAATAGATGTAATAAAGAATTACTATGAAAAAAGGTGAAGTGGTGCCCCTTGATTAGTGCTTTATCCCACTGGTTCTTAACCTTGGGTTACTCAGGAGTTTTGGACTGCAACTCCCAGAAGCCTTCACCACCAACTGTGCTGGCTGGGGTTTCTGGGAGCTGCAGTTCAAAAACATCCGAGTAACAAAGGTTAAGAACCACTGCTTTATCCAATCCAAATCCCTATTGAACCCTCAGTGGGTTGGAACTGATGCCGTACTATTTTGCACATTTGAGTATGTTCCTGTGGAAAAGCCACTACAAAGCCCCCTAAATCAATGTATTCTCACCATTCATTATTTATTACAGTTTTAGTTTCAGGTTTCGAAAACAATTAAGGAGAGCATTTAGTATGAAAATTACCGTAATTGCTTGTTAATTGGGGTTATCTGCTTCACATTATTCAAAAAGCAAATTGTGTTGACACTTGTACCCAGAAATGATTACTTAATAAACAAAGTCAGAATGCATCACAGAGAAAACAGGGCTGTCTGCTGGAGCCTGCATTTATCTGTTATGAAGCGTCCCGGAAAGGGTGTTAGGGAAGATGTCTTTCCATTCTTTAATGTTACAATTCCTATTGGAAGACAATGTCTCTTGATTTTAGTATATGATACATTTCACATAGGAATCAAATATTTAAGAACATAAGAAGACCCCTGCTAGGTCAATCCAAGGGCCCATCTAGTCCAGCTTTCTGTACCTTACTGTGGCTCCACCAGATGCCTCTGGGAGCTCATCAGACATTTAGATACCAGTCTCCTGATACCCCTCCCCTGCATCTGGCATTTGGAGGTACCTTCCTTCTAAGCCTGGAGATTGTACATCCCCATCATGGCTTGTAACCTGCGGTGGACTTTTCTTCCAGAAATCTGCCCAATCCCCTTTTAAAGGAATCTAGACCAGATGCCATCACCACATCCTGTGGTAAAGAGTTCCACAGGTCTTATTGGTCTTCTTCACAGCACAGTTTTTGTTTTCCTTGAAAGGTGTCCCCACCATGCCTTTGATTATTACAAAACTAGCCTGACTTATCTAGTTCTAATTGTGAAGTGTATATCCATGTCTTCATATGTCACACAAAGAGCAAAAATGGAAGAAAACTAATTTACAGAGGTTCTCCCAGAACAGGACGTGAATTGTTTTCTAAATGTATATTGAAAATCTATTTAGAAGTTCTGTTTCAGTGAAGAGCTGGTTATTCTCAAGGTTGAAACCAGCCTGAGGGAGTCCAGATGGGGGAGTTTGCAATGGTCTGATTTGCACCTAAAAAGCTTTAATCTTCAGTGCGATCTGTCTTATCTCGCAGTTGAGGTAGCCTTCCATTTACACTGGAGATATTTATTCTTCTGTGAGAAGGGTACAGCCAGGTCTTTGGATTGCTGGTTTACTCATGAATAAGGAGGTGACAGTGGCAGCAGTAGAAAGGGGAAACATTGTGGTGACAGTTGGGGAGATGGAAAGCGAGTACGGTAAGCTCCCCTTTTTCCTACGTGTGTGCGCTTGTGTATGCACATTTGAGAAAAGCCAAGCTCCAATTCAGCTGGCTTTACCAGTGGTTTCTTTCTTTATTTCATTTATTTTCCACAATCTCCTCTAAGCCAAAAATAACAGGTGTGGGTGTGAGAGATGCTGTCACCTGTCAATGAATTTTGCAGGTGGGGGCTTACACAGTCCCTTTCCTTGCTTTTTCCATGGTGACTTTCCCACACCTGACCTAATACGTCACAGGGCTGTAACCTCATATAACACCGTCCACAGTTCCATTTGGGTGTGAACTAACCATCCATACAGACTACATAATGGGATGACTAGGAGCATGCTAAATCATGCCCCCAAACCTGAAAACACTATGCTAGAAAAGAGCAAGGCAGCTCTAAAATGGGGCGGGATGAAGTGTGCAAAGTCAAAATGTGTGGACGGCATAATTTGATCTGAACGAAACCACACCAAAAGTGATCCAGATAGCAACCTATACACCCATCTGGACAGGCCCTGAGAATCAGTTTAAACTTAATGTTGGTTGTAATTAGTCCATATTTATATGAGAATGAGCTCTGTTGGTTTCCACGGGATTTTTGGATAAATGGGGAAAGGATTAGATTGCACGGATGTTTAATAGCATGACCGTGTGAATGTGAAACCTACAGTGTAGGAGATATATAGCCCTGTATTAAAATTGATCTGCCTGTGTAAGTAGTCATCGTACATGCTCACAAACAACTCAAGATAGGCTTAAAATTGTTTCGAGTGTCATGTGCAAAAATGCTTTGAGGCCACATTTTCTAAAAGCAGGGTTATCGGTTTTATATTCAATAGTATGAACTGGTTGGATAAACCATGTAATGTCATAGAAATAGAACAGTGTTTGAAGAAATGCCCCAAAGTAGACAGGCTTATATGTGTCACCTTCACATTTACTGATAATGAGTCAACGCACATGGATTCTGTGCCCCTGGTGAGATTTCAGAAAGCAATAAGCTTCCTGACTAGTTCTATGGTGTAATGATGTTTTGCAAAGATCCGAGGGCAATGGTAGAATACATATTACCTTACCCTCAGCTGCTGTTGCACCAAGACAAAACTGTAACATTTCTGTGGAGGTGCAGGTAAGAGTGCTTCTAAGCAACAATTGAAGCTCAATGACTGGTGATCAGGGTAAAGAGAAGCAAGAAAGGGACTTCTGAATCCTTCAGTTTTGTAAAAGAAGGGAGCATTCTACTAAATGCAGCTTTTCTATCCTATATATGTACTGTATTTGAAAAGCTGCACCAGTCAAAGTTCCCTCCTGGTGAGAATTAACTGAAGTTACTGTATTTTTTGCACCATAAGACGCACTTTTTTCCCACAAAACAGGGGGGGTGGAAAGTCTGTGCGTCTTATGGAGCGAAGAAAACAGATTATATTTTCCTGTTTTCTTCTCCTAAAAAATTGGTGTGTCTTATGGAAAGGGGCGTCTTATGGAGCGAAAAATACGGTACTTCTGGTGTATATCATTGGCACAACACAGGAACACACAGCATCCACCATGAGGGCAAAATATTTGGGGGAAAGATTCTTTTAAGAGATAATTGCATTCACAGACTATGAAAATTTCGATTTCATTGAGAAGTAAAAAAAAATACAAAAGCGACATTTTACATGGCTTCCCTGTTTTCTGGCATGCCTTCACATTAACACATTTTAATCAATAAATAGAGTTACAATAATTTGCTGCATGTCCGTGCACCCATGCATACGTTCCACTTGCTGATGTACAGTAAGTCTTATCCCAATGTTTTTGATGCCTTTATAGGTGAACTGCTTCAGACTTGTAACATTTCCTTAAAGAGATATTTGGGTCTCCTTTCAAAGTTTTAGCTGCTTGACCTGTTGTATCACACCTACAGCGTTAACAAAAGTATTTTATCTAGCCTCTTCTAATTCCTGCTAATCTGGGGAACCACTGTAAACACTTTCAAATATGAAGTTTCATAGCAGTGCTTATGTGATCATTGATTTGGTGTCTTTGTGTATATGTATGTGTAGTTTGATTTCCTTTGCCTTGTTCTCAGTGACCCTGAGACTCAGCTTTGTCCTGGCCTTGTAGCCCATGGCAGTAGAGTGGGGGAGAGAAGGCATCAGCTGAGATGTAGAGCACACAGAAAGGAGAAGATGTGTAAAAACTGAAATGACATGGCAGCTGAAACATCTTGCTGCTCATCTGGGTTGCATGTTTGAGGAGTGAAGAGGAGGTACACTCTGATATATAAGTGAATAACTCTTGACAGGGTGAATGGTTCTGAGGTATGTGGATGCTCAGTCACATCATGAGGCAGGAGGCCAAAGGGCAAGTGCCTTTGGTGCATTTTCAGTCACATTGTATCCTTGTAACCTAAAATTTAGAGGATATAGACTCACAAAAATAAAAACCACAGAACTCATCTGGACTACTGGAAGACAGGCTTGGCTTTAAAAGTAAAGTTAATGTGCTGCTGTATGACTAGATTTAATTGGAACATATTCATCATATAAATAGATATATTCGTCCATTAATCTGTGTACTTATTATTTCAGGCCAAAGCAAAAGCAATATATATAAAAAACAAAAACATTGTGGCACCTGAAAGACCACTATACTGTATTTTAATGTGAGCTTTCGTGGACAAGCGGAAATGAACTTGTTCACCGAAGCTCACATTAAAATATAGCAGTTATTGTATTCGCGAAGGCTTTCACGGCCGGGATCCAATGGTTGTTGTGGGTTTTTCGGGCTCTTTGGCCGTGTTCTGAAGGTTGTTCTTCCTAACGTTTCACCAGTCTCTATGGCCGGCATCTTCAGAGGACAGCACTTTCGGCTCTGGTGTAATTGGCTTGGGAGTGCAGTATTTATGGCTGTGAGATAGGCTTTTGTCTTTTTCTGTAGATGGGTGATTAGACTGGCAAAACGTTAGGAAGAACAACCTTCAGAACACGGCCAAAGAGCCCGAAAAACCCTCAACAACCATAGCAGTTAGTCTTTCAGGTACCACAATGTTTTTGTCTTCTTTTTTTTCTATTGCTTTTGTTTTCGGCCTGATATGCTAGCACAGACTAACACAATACCTCTTCTAAAATTACAGTTATATGATGTGTCTCATTGTTATAGTCACTTGGTATGAATAATAATGCTTACCTGCCTCGTGACATCTGAAGTGTATACCATAATCAGAATCACATGTATGATGGGTTTGATTTGATTTGGTTTTAAAATACGAGGCAATGTTACCATTAAGCTTCTTAGTATTCTTATTTTCTCTTTATTACATAGAATCTATGAATTTTTGGGGGGAGAAGGCAGCATGCCTTCCTCTTGAGATTGTTCCCAGGATGCAACCAAAATTCCAGAATACCCCTGAGGTCCCCCTTGCAGTCTTCACGCATAAAAGCAGAGGAATAACTTGCAATGGCAGACTAGAACAGCTATTGATGAGTAAATCGACAAGTTATTAGCCATTCACTTTAAATGTCAGGTTGCAAAGGTTTCTTATTTGGCAAGATTCATGCGGCAATTTTTTTATGTCCAGCAGTTCTCAGCATTTAAGGTCTTACATCTCACCCATCCCTCTATCAAAGACAATGAGTCTGACTACATTTGAAACTAAAATGGCATTCTTTCCAAGAAGAGCATTTACTTATTTACAGATATCTTGTTAATTTGTTTATCATTTGTGGTAAGTTGCTGGGCTAGAAGAATGGAGAAACACCAACAGTCTGTAGTTACTGTTAGTATTCCAAATGTTCGCAGATGGGTAACTAGTGGGAACCTGTCACACATGCAAAAGGACAAGGGGACTGAGGAAAAAATGAATTTGTAATCATTTTTAATAAAACCCTGCATCCTGCTTTTACTATTTTGTTGACCCCACTAGTGGTAGGTATACCACTGGTTGAGATGGCTGATAAGGAGAAAGCTTCCTCTTGTCTTATGTGGAAATAAATTTGATGGCTCATAGGATTTCCTGAATCATGGGGCTTGGGAGATTTTATTTTATTTCTTCTCTGTGCTCCCTTTTTCCTTGAATAGGCACCACTAAGGGTGGCTTGATGATGATGATGATGATGATGATGATGATGATGATGATGATGATGATGATGATGATGATGATGTACTGTGAAGTCAGCTCTGACTGATAGTGATCCTTTTCAGAGATTTCTAGGTAGAGATTACTCAGAAATGTTTTTTTCATCCTAAGGATGCCCTGGGACTGTGCAACTTGCCCAAGGCCACACAGGTTGGTTCTTCTGGGAGGCACATTAGGGAACTGAACTCCCAACTCTTGGCTCTGCAGCCAGATGCCTAACCCTCTGAGCTATACAGCCATCTAAAGGTTGCTTACAAATAGTTAAAAACATGTACAATTAAAAACACTATGGGCAAAATCCTATCGGCAGAAATTTACACTGGCATAACCCATATCAATTACCAGAGACATTTAATTTAAACTGGTGGAAAGTTTCCTATACTTCCCTTTCATGTTCCAAGGCTCCCTAGAGTTCTCTTTTGCCCTGCAGAAGCCTTTGGGAGCCTCAGGAAGGGTGGGGAGGGGATCCTGATTAGTAAAAATAAAAATCTGCCCAATTACTGGTGGCAGCAATCCAGTGCCAGGTTTTGTTTGTTTGTTTGTTTTGTTTTAAACTCTTAAAGCCTCCTCCCCACAAGTTCTTCTTCTGGCCATAAAGTTATGCAACAGGATTAGCCAATAAATTATAACATTAAAAATAACACATAATAGTATTTTAAAACGGGTAATAATAAATTTTAACCCTACCCTAACCCTCAATTTCAAAACACTCAGGAAAACAGACTCATGTGAGATGAAAAATAACATACAGCAGTAAAATTGTGTAAAGTTGAATTGTGTTTAGTTGTTAAAAGATTGCCTAAAAGGAAAGGCTTTTAGTTGGCATCTGAAGGAGAAGCGGTAAGAAAGGGCCAAATTCGGGGAGGGCACTTTTTGTGAATGGGAGCAGCCAGGAAAGAGACCTTTGCTCTCATCCTCACCAAATACATCTGTGAAGGTGGAAGGACCAAGAGGAAAGACTCGCCAACCAGAAAACTCTGATTGCTTGATGATATCATTTAACTTGTGGCATGCCACAGTCAGTGTCTGTGCTGTGTAACAGCAATTGACTCTTGCTTGCTGCTGAGCTGCTGTCAGCTCATTGTGTCAGATTAGTTAAGACCTGAAGCCCACCCCCACCCCCAGAGTTCTACAAAATGTAATAGACCTCTAGGGGAAAAACTGTGTACTTTACAGCTGACAATTATCCCAGTTAAGGGTTAATTCCAGAATGAAGCCGTTAATAATCATATCAACATTCATCTCAATATCAAAGTATAAGTCTTTTCATTGTTGTAGTAATTTCAGGCAACATCAGCATGTCTATTTCTACAAGCTTTATATACATTGCTTCTGTGTTCCATAACCATAAAATACTTCAGAAAGTAACAAGTCAAATTATATTGAGAACAATCTTATAGCTATGAGGAAAGCTATAAACACGAATATACAGAAGATTAGGCATCCTTCAGTCTCGAGAGACTATGGTAATGTGCTCTTTATGGAGGACATGGAACAGCGCCTAGTATGGCTGAGAAGGCCAATTCGAGAGTGACAATCCCTTCGACACTGAAGACAAATACAATCTGTCCCCTGTCCAGCTCCCTGATTTTGCTGGTTTTGGAACTGCCTCTTTGCCTCGGCCTGCTGGGCAATTGTCTCTTCATGCACCACCTGCCTCCAGGCTGAACGCTCCGATGTCAGGGTTTCCCATCTGTTGAGGTCCATTCCTAAGGCCTTCAGATCCTGCTTGCAGATATCCTTGTATCGCAGCTGTGGTCTCCCTCTGGGGCGATTTCCCTGCACTAATTCTTCATACAGGAGATCTTTTGGAATCCGACCATCAGTCGTGTTCACGACATGCCCAAGCCAACGTACACATCACTGTTTCAGTAATGTATGCATGCTAAACATTCCAGCTTGTTCTAGGACTACTCTATTTGGAACTTCGTCCAGGCAGGTGATACCAAAAATGCGTCAGAGAGAATGCATATGGAACGTGTTCAGCTTCCTCTCCTGACGTGCACAAAGGATCCAGACTCACTGCATTACAGGACATAGACTCTACAGACCTGGATCTTGGTATATGCCGTCAGCTTCTTATTAAGGCATACTCTCTTTGTGAATGTGGTAGCTGCTTTGCCAATGTGTTTATCCAGCTCAACTTCTAGGGAGAGAGTGTCAGAGATGGTTGAGCCAAGGTACACAAAGTCATGAACAACCTCCAATTCTTGCGTGGAGATGGTAATAGAGGGAGGTGAGTCCACGCCCTGGCTCATGACTTGTGTTTTCTTCAGAAAGTCTTGGCAGGCCTTGCTAAAGCGATTGATGAGTTGTTGGGCAACAACAGCTGCATCATTGGTGAAGTGGAAATCCCGCATGCACTATAGTAGGACTTTGGTCTTCACTCTCAATCTAGCCAGATTAAAGAGCTTTCCATCTGATCGAGTCCGTAGATAGACACCTTCTGTTACAGTTCCAAAGGCGTGCTTCAGCATTACAGCAAAAAAAAATCCCAAACAGGATTGGCGTGAGGACACAACCCTGTTTCACTCTGCTTTGGATGTCAAAGGGATCTGATGTTGAGCCATGAAAAACTACAGTGCCCTTTGTTTCCTCATGAAAGGACCTGATGATGTTAAGGAGTCAAGGTGGACATCCAATCTTGGGAAGTATTTTAAAAAGTTTGTCCCTGCTAATCAGATCAAAGGCCTTTGTGAGATATATGAAGTCAACAAAGATTGGCTTTTGTTCCCTACGTTTCTCCATGTCAGTGGTGGATCTATTAGCTCGAAATCCACACTATGATTCTGGATAGACTCTGTCTGCAAGCATCTGGAGTCTCTTCAGCACAACACAAGCAAGCAGCTTCCCTACAACGCTGAGAAGAGAGGTGCCACGGTAGTTATTGCAGTCACCCATGTCTCCTTTGTTCTTAAACATTGTGATGATGTTTGCAGCCTTCCTGTTCTGTGGTACTCCACCTTCCTTCCAGCAAAGACAAAAGATTTCATACAGCTCAGTGGTTATGATCTCTTTACAGCACTTCAGCAGGGATGTTATCCTTCCAAGGTGCCTTGCCAGAAGTGAGGCAATCCAAGGCCGCTTTTATTTCTGCTAAAGTTGGTTCGCTGTCCAACTCTTCCAAGACAGGCAGGCACTCAATGTTATTTAATGCCTCTTCCGTTACTACATTCTCTCTAGAATATAGCTCAGAGTAGTGCTGCACCCAGCATTCCATCTGCTGTGCTCGGTCCTGGATGAACACACCTGTAGCAGACTTCAAGGGAGCAGATTTTTTCTGTATTGGACCTAAAGCCTGCTTGATGCCCTCATACATTCCCTTGATGTTACCTGTGTCCATTGCTATCTGTATCTGAGAGCATAGCTGAAGCCAATAATTGTTGGAACATCTCCTGGCAGCATGTTGGACTTTGCTATGAGCAAGTCAAAGAGCCTGCAAGTTGTACTCACTAGAACAAGCTTTTTATGCTGCTAGAGCTCCCCTTTTTTCCACGATGGCTGGCATCAACTCCTCCGAATGAGCTTCGAACCAGTCGGCCATCTTTTTGGTCTTCTTGCCAAATGTGGACAAGGCGGTGTTATAAACAGCATCTTAAAGTGTTCCCATCACACAGGTGTATTTGCATCAGCCAGGCCTGGAAGGCTTTCCTGAAGTGCTTGGGCAAATTCCTCCATTTTTCTTTGATCGCAAGTCTTGTTGATGTCAATACATCATTTTCCTTCCTTTTTCTTGTGATACAATCTCTTTGCTCGCAGTTTTACTCTGCTGATAGTGTGGAAATTAGAACACAGGACTCCAGCTGCCAGACCTTGTCTTCCAAGAGGGCCACCAAATAACACTTAGAGCATTTCTACCCAGGCACCTCATTGACAAGAAAACAAACATGCCACAGGTATCACAAGTGCAACAGATCCTGCACTCTCCATCTCGACTGATTGGTCAGTGAATTAAAAAAGGGAGGAGGTCTGATCCTACTCCTAAAACTTTCCCAGCCCCCAGGTGTATGCAGTGCTATTTGGCTTTCCTGTTTACCAGATTACAGTAGTGTCAAAGATAGAATCAGAGAATTTCTTCTGCCAGCCCACATTTAAAGCCAAAACCCCACCCCTCAGACCATGCGATCAGGTTTCTCCATGTCAGGGAGACCAAAGGTCAGCCTAGAAGAAAATACCTTACCAAATAAAATGTCCTCCCAAACACAGCTCACCTCCTACCTCAGCTTCCTCTTCAGGAAGAGGACTTAGAACTTCTGCCAGATCGCATTTAAAGCCAAAACTCCACCCTCTTAGACCATGCAGTCAGGGAGAACAAAGATCAGAATATAGAGAGCAATTAATACTTGGACGACATGTATTTTTGAACAGTTTTTATCCTAGGGCTATAATTGCACTTAACAAGGAACTTAAAAATTACCAGCAGTGAGTTGCTGGACTGTATTACTATTACTTCATCTGTTGTGTTGTATGTTGTGTGCATACTATGAGCTTTAGGCAGGATTCTGGGATTTAGGGTTTGTTATGATGATAATGATGTGTGTGTTTGGTCTGGTCTCTGAGTGTTCTTTGTGAATTTTGTTGTATGTGTATATGATGCATATACGTTGTATTTGTATACGATGCATATACGTTCAATGACAATAAATTGAATTGAACTGAATGAGGAAAGCTGCAAACACAAATACTTTAAAAATCCTTTCTCGCAACTTGTAAAAGATACAGGAGTTATAAGATACAGGAGTTGTAGAAAAAAAATTAAGTTAGAATTCATTACGGAATACAGGAGAAAAAGTACAATAAAATAGCAAGAACAATGTTTTAAGTTACTTTCTAAAAATGCAACAGTTTATAATCTAATAAGACACATTTGAAAACAAAAATCAGAGAATACATCTCCTAAAATATTAAAGTTCTTTTTAAAAAAGCATTATAACTTTCAGTAATCTTTATCCTTACTTTAAAAGCATGGGGAAAATATCAACATTTTGAAAAGTACAAATATATAAAATAAAATGCATTACTCTAAGCATGTTAAGGACACACACAGCAAAGTACTTTAAGTGCTCATACCAGCCAAACCAGTTAAAGTCTATGGAGGAATCCGTGTGAATTGTTGTTGTCAGCATCCAGAAACGAAGCTGTACGATTCTTATTTTCTGGTGTATGGTACCTAAAAAGCAATCTGGAGTTGTGATAAATGCCTTTTTTCCATATGCCTTATTTCCACATATTTATAACCACATATATTGCCTGAGTGGCTTCTACTATCTGTTTGGTTTGCTTTCTGCCAAAGATGAAGAAGGGAGCTTTGGGTGGGAAGAGCTTGAGGAATCTCAGCCAATCAGGCCTTTACAACATGCCTATAAAAGGCATGTCCAGGCCTACTTGCAGGCACTGCCTGAGTGAGAACCCTAAGAGGCTCCTTTTATTTGTTTGGCTTGCTTTCTGCAGGGGGAAGGCAAGAGCTTTGGGTGGGAGTTGCTTGGGGAATCTCAGCCAATCAGACCTTTACAGCATGTCTATTAGTTGCAAGCTCTGTCTTGCTGGTTGTGCCTTCAGTGACTCCCCTGTGAAAACCCTGTTGGAGACACACCCAAAATTTTTCTATTTTCTGATATTGTTGGTATCCTTTCCAACACACTTGGGTCCTCATTAGTGTTTTTAGTAGTAGTCTGTTGCTAATATAGATAAGAATTAGGGAATGGTCACACCAAATGTTTTCCAGTTCTCTCCCTTTGATTTTTCCATTTCAGTTTTCAGTCACATGACACACAGCCATTAGCAAATTGTTTACCCGGCAAGTGTGTTAATTGCAGATCATTTCTCATTTGGCCAGAGGCTTCTGCTTTTTTTGTTGTGGATCTTTTTTTAAAAAAAAGTTTGTGTTTTGCTATGTGTGAATGATTATATTGCAACTTTTTTAAACTACTGTCACCATGCATGTTCTTTTTTTTTTTTAAAGTGTGGTGTTTGTGTCAATGTGTTGGTTAACTTCTATCAAACAGACTTAACAAGAAATTTTAGGCACTTCTTGAATTGGAAGGAAATGACTTGGTAACCCCAAAACATATTGGGATGCACAGCTTGGAATAAACGCCACAGGACCTCAAAGCACGACAGGAATGAGATTAAAAATTGTGTAACCACAGGGGGACATTTTGCTGAGGTGACCACAGCGTTAATTGAACGGTGATTACTCTTCACTTGTATCAATGGACCTAAACATTCACATTTTTAGTACCAGTATCCAAGGTTAATCTTGTGGGAGAACAAGTAGAACGATCCCATGGACTAGATAGTGAGCATGCAAAAAGAAAAGCATGAAAAAATAATAAAATATGCAAAAAATTATATGCATAAAAATAATAAAATGAATTTGATATTGTCATTGATGATGGTTTTCAAATAAGCTATCTCAGTAGTAACTTCAGGATACTAAGATTATGGGTCAAACCAGACATAACAGTGAGCCCATTGCCAGAAGCAGAGTTCTCTTAACAAGTCAAATCAACACGTTTATCATAGCATGAAGTTTCTCAGCACTTATTTTCATTTAGTTATTGGCCATTAGGAGATAATACCAGATCGATTAGCAAGTAAAGTTGTGTAAATATGGTAGATCTGTAATGTACAGGCAAAATATGTTAACACCTTATACTGTAACTGCAACGCTAGTGTCTCATCTAATTTGGTCTTCTGTCATTACATCTGAACTGAAATGATTATCTACCTTCTGTATTTTCCAGTATGTTCTGGCTTTCCAAATTTATTGGAGATAATTTGCTTTTCTATGTCATGCAAGGAAATAAGAGAACATCTGTGCTCCAGGTTGGGGTTCGGGGTTTTTTTGTTGTTGTTGTTGTCATATACTTTTACTTTGCCTGTTATGTTGTCCTCTGGAGTACTTTAAGAAACTTTTAGTCCTGAAAATTATAATAAAAATATATAAATCAAAAAGGAAAACTCAGCTCTCAGTAGTAATAAAATGAAAGCATGCCCTCACTTCAAAACCCTTTTCTGAAATGAATCTTGTGTTGCATGCTGGGTCTGAATCCCACCATGACCTTCACTATCAGGAGTCTCTCTTCAGTTTAAAGTTGGGGGGAAAAAGCTCTTCTTTTTCTGCTGTAAAAATACCATAACCAAATTTAATTATTTACTCAAGTCTATTTAGACAAGGCACTTTATTTTGTTTCTTTTAATTTATCGATACATATCAATACTTGGCTGGCAATTTAATTGAAAATGTGTGTTCTGCAAATAAACCTCTACTGCTAATCACTTTGTTTACTGATGCTATAACTTTGACTTATGAGTATTTTTGTGCTGTATAGATGCTAGCTGCAGCTGTACATGCAAGATGATCATTTAAATTATAGTTTGATTTCCATGCTAGCAGGTTTAGCTTCTTCCCACAACTCTGCCATCACCTTAGTTTCAGGCTGTCATCTTTGCTTTTCAGCTCTCTACCACTGCACTGGGCGCAATGCTTATTTTTTTAAAAAAAGTTGTTTGTTACTTCTACCAAAATAAGTTAAAATATAAATATCTTAAATAATAAACCACTTTTGGGAGTTTGGCATGCTAAGAGCATGCCGGTTTGATTAATAGCAAAGTAGCATGCAGTGTTAGCATAGAGGAAGGACTTCCTGCAGGACAAAAAAGTGATCGCTTACAATATTTTGCAGGCTGCCCATCTAAACCCATCATTGCCTGGCACCTACACACTAAGGGCAAGGTTCCAGCGAACTTGTGAGTGGGCAGCATGCCATCTGAACAGATGGGCATGGAAGTAGGCAGCCAGTAGACCATGTATGTGCATCAACTGTGGGTGTTGAGGGCAAGATTCCCAGTGGAGAGTGTCCAAACAGCTGTCTGGCTTGAGCCAACATGCCTACGACCAAGGAAAAGTGCCATCCCTAAATCCTGCTGAGTTGGATTAACCTTCAAAAAATAAAAATTGCTTCTGCAGTAGCATAAGGTGAGCTTTTGGCTTGTTTAAATCTGGGAGAATGAATTAGGCAAGCAAGATAAAAAGAGGCACTAATGAAGCATCCGCTAGAGGGAAATAAATATAGAGCAAGGAGTATTAAAAATACCACTCACACAAGGGGAGCTCTGTGTAGATATTAACTGGCAGTCTGCAGCATCCTTATTAACTCTCCAGCTCCCAGAACAGGAAAAAACTTTCAGCATCGACCACATTATAGCAATCCTGACATGCATTTCTGATTGAAATGCATGTTGGTATTTTCCTGTCAGCATAATTTTAAATGCACTGTCATACACAAGTGGAGAAGACATATTTACCATGCTGTACAGATAATTTAGGCCCCAAACCAATGTTAGGTACATGCAAACAACAAGATATTAATGTGTGATTAGTTATATAAGAAGAATGCGCCTTGCTTGTACCTAGAGTTCTTAATTCAGTAAATAAATGGAGGCAGTGGAAGACAGGAAGGCCTGGCGTGCTCTGGTCCATGGGGTAACGAAGAGTTGGACACGACTTAATGGCTAAACAACAAAACCAATTTAAAGCAGCAATCACAGAATGAAGCTAAGATTCAATGCCTGTGAAATTAAAAGCCCTGTATCAAGGACTGTTGAATTAATATATGCCAAACTGAATATCAGAGTTCTGGTCTCCACATTATGACTACTACAGATGCTTTAAGCTGAATTTATGATGTTATGAAGAAAGTGACGCAGAAATATGATGTGGAAAGTTCTGCCGACGTATGGCAACCCATTGAATGAGAGTTCTCCCACATGGTGGAGGGCTCATGTCCCTATCTTCAAAAACGGCAAAAAGAAAGAAAGAAAGGAACCTGGGAACTGCTGGCCAGTCAGCCTGACATCAATCCCAGGCAAAATTCTGGAACAGATCGTAAAGCGAACCTTATGTAAGCACCTAGAAAACAACGCAGCAATAATTAGAAGCCAATACAGATTTGTCAAGAACAAATCCTGACAAACTAATTTGATCATTTTTTTTATCAGGTCACCTCCCCGATAGAGGGAATGCTACAGACATCATATATCTTGACTTCAGCAAAGCTTTTGACAAAGTTCCCCATGAGATCCTGATTAGCAAGCTAACCAGGTGTGGGCTGGATAGATCAAGTGTCAGGTGGATACACGGTTGGCTACAGAATCATACGCAGAGGATGATGATTAATAGCTCCTTCTCCAACTAGGAGGAGGTAACTAGTGGAGTTCCCCAAGGCTCTGTACTGTGTGCAGTGCTCTTCAACATTTTTATTAATGACTTGGATGAGGGAGTGCGGGGAATGCTTGTCAGATTTGTGGATGACACAAAATTGGGTGGAATAGCTAATACACTGGAAGACAGAAACAAAATTCAAAATGATCTTGATAGGCTGGAGCACTAGCCTGAAAACAACAGAATGAAATTCAACAGGGATAAGGGCAAAGTACTGCATTTCAGAAAAAGAAATAAAATACACAGTTATGAGATGGAGGATACCTGGCTCAGCAACAGTACAAGTGAAAAGGATCCTGGAATTGTTGTAGATCACAAGCTGAATATGAGCCAACAGTGTGATGCGGCTACAAAAAAGGCAAATGCTATTTTAGGCTGCATTAGAAGTATAGTTTCCAAATCCCGCAAGGTGCTAGTTCCCCTCTATTCAGTACTGGTTAGGCCTCACCTTGAGTATTGTGTCAAGTTCTGGACACCGCACTTCAAAAAAGATGCTGACAAATTGGAACACGTTCAGAGGAGGGCAGCAAGGGTGATCAGGGGGCTGGAAACCAAGCCCAGTGAGGAAAGACTGAAATAATTGGGAATGTTTAGCCTTGAGAAAGGAAGACAAAAGGGGTGATATGATAACATAATATGAACACTTTTCAAATTCTTGAAAGGCTGTCATACAGAGGAGGGCAAGATCTGTTCTCAATCATCCCAGAGTGCAGGACACGCAACAATGGGCTCAAGTTATAGGAAGCCAGATTTTGATTAAATATCAGGAAAAACATCCTGTTAGAGCAGTAAGACAGAGGAACCTTGAAAGGTGTTGAGTGCTTCAACACTGGAGGCATTCAAGAGAAACTTAGACAACCACCTAGTAGATGTCCTTTATTTGTATTCCTGCACTGAGCAGGGAAATGGCCTTATAGGCCCCTTCCAACTTCACTATTCTAAGATTGTATGTCCTGTTGTCAACAGTCCTGCTCAGCTCTTGCAAACTGAAGCCTGTGGTTCCCTTAGCAAATCAATCTATCTTGTATTTGGTCTTCCTCTTTTCATGCTGCCTTCAACCTTTCCCAGCATTATTGTCTTTTTGTCAGAGAATCTTGCCTTCTTGTGATGTGCCCAAAATAGGACAGCCTCCGTTTCATCATTTTTGCCTGCAGATATAGTTCAGGGTTGATTTGCTCTAGGATCTCTTGCTTGCCTTTTTGGCAGTCAAGAGTTTCTCCTCCAGCAACATATTTAAAACAATTTTTTTTTTCCTCCTGCCAACTTTCTGGGAGTTGCCACAGAGTAGGCCTTCTCTCATGTCCCTAGCAGCCGTGCCTGTGCTGGCAATGGGACCAAGAAGAGGGCCTCCTCTGATTATCTTAAGCACTGAGAAGACTCATATGGGGAGATACAGTCCTTCAGGTAACCTAAACTAAAGTTGTATAGGGCTTTATAGGCAATGCCCAGCACCTTGAAATGGGCTCAGAAACAGACTGGTACCCAGTGCAGTTATTACAACAAGGGCATTATATGCTCCCTATAACTGGCCCCAGTCAGCAGTTTTGGTGCTGCATTAAGTTTTGACAATGATGAGTACCAGCCATTTTGATAGTGATGAAACTATTTATGAGGACATATTAATATATTACTCTCTCAGAAATATGATTTTATTTTTAAAATACATGACATCTAGTAAATAAAAATGATTGTTATTTGAGCGTGTGAATCCTAATTTAAAGACTCAAGTAGTATTCTGTGTTCCATTGACTGTACCATTAGAAGGAAGCTTTCACAGTGTTTCTTCTTCTGCTTGTTTATGTCCTTGTGACAGTAGGTTGATTTTATTGCACACATCTTACTGTACTGTCCATTTTTGGGCAAACAACAGATCCATGTTGTTGTCAAATTTAATGACATCTTTGAGCTAATCTGAGTAAGTTCTGCTCCTTGACTAATGACTTACACCATCAGTATTAAGCAGGATTCAGAGACTTTTCTGAAATTTGCTGAGTAGCGTGATATAGTTTTTCTGGAGCAATCTGAAGCCCTAAATGGTTTGGGACCTCGATACATGGCAGATCGCCTTCTCCCACCCAGGTCTACTCAAATCACCTGACAAAGCCAGCAGGGACAGCTGAGGGGCCTTACGCCGAGAGAGGCCCGGAAGGAAAGAACAAGAAACTGGGCCTTCTCGGAAGTGGCCCCTCGGTTGTGGAATACTCTACCAACACTCCCTCGTTGGGTGTTTTTAAAAGCCATTTAAAAACTTGGCTCTTTAGGCAGGCCTTCCCTTGAGTCAATTAATTGCTTTGTGTTTCAATTATCCCATCTTGATAATGTATATATCCAGTTAGCTGGTTTTATTATTAGATATTATTAAGTATGTTATTCTATTATATTTTATCATTTATGTAAGCCACCCCAAGTAGACTTTGTCTAGAGGGGCGGGGTATAAGTCTAAATAAATAAAATAAATAAATAAATGATATTTTCCTTTCTGTTACTAATAGGTATCAGATGGAGGTTTTGGGAATTTTGTTTGATGAATACAGTCAAAATAAAACTGGATAAATGTTGAGTCAATGTTTCACATTCTGGCTTAGTCTTATTTTGCTAGTGTATGAATCATAATTGGATTCCCAGTGTGGTGTGGTGGATAGAATGACAAAGACTCTGGAGAACAAGAGCCTCGTGGCGCAGTGGTTAAACCGCTGTACTGCAGCTAAAACTGTGCTCACGACCTGGGGTTCAAATCCCAGGTAGCCGGCTCAAGGTTGACTCAGCCTTCTATCCTTCCGAGGTCGGTAAAATGAGTACCCAGCTTGCTGGGGGGCAATGTGTAGCCTGTATAATTAAATTGTAAACCGCCCGGAGAGTGCTTGTAGCGCTATGGGGCGGTATAGAAGTCCAAAACAAAAAACAAAAAACAGGAGTTGGATACCCAGTTAGCCATGGAAACCCACTGGAGGAGTGGAATTGGTAAAACCACTCTTTAAATGTCTCACTTCCCTTGAACGCCTGAGTAGGGCCACTATAAGTTTTAAGCCACTATAAATTTAGTTCAGCATCTTACTTGTGAATGTGACCAACCAGACACTTACAAGAAACCCACATGGAAGATAATGAAGCAATAACCCCACTTCTCCCTGCCTACTCACCAGCTTTCAGTGAACTTCAGAACTGATCATCATAAAACTTCCACATAACTATTGTTAATAATGACTGATAGACTCATGCTCCATTAATTGGTATAATCCTTTTTGGAAAGCCTTTTAAGCTATTGGCTATCACTTGCATTTTGTAGAAGTAAATTTAATAAACTAATATAGAGGCTTTATTTATGATATGTATGTTCCTTTTCCTTTAGTGAATATCAGATCACTGTGCATGGAGCTTCTAGGAGTCTCTCATGCAGGATGAAGGACTTGGAAGTCCATTCCTAATTAGCTTCAGCAGTACTATATCACCACATGCTCCCAGTTCATTCACTGTGTTCTGTATCTCTTGGTCCTATCTGTTGATGGTTCTATCTTATGCCACAATTTTATTATTATTATTATTATTATTATTTATTTAATTTATATCCCGCCTATCTAGTCGTGGTGGACTACTCTAGGCGGCCAATATGAACAGTATCGTTAAAGAAATGTATTCTCCCACCTTATGGGTAAAACTCAACAGTGGCTGAGATATAATAAGTGAGAGTTATATGACACATATTAAGACCAGCTCTTCTATCTTGCAAACACCCAGAGGAGCATACTATATTCTTAAAAGTAAAAAAAAATCTAGGTATTTAGTTTCTGGCTTGTAGTTCGACACTGGATTTTGCTGATACGTGACAAGGACATAGAATTACAGGGTTGTGGGTAGAGATCCACAGAAATTTGATGTGTATTACCCAAAAAAGTAATGGTATGAAAAAAGGTGCCAGAAGATGCAATTATGAACCTGTACTGTATACAGTAAGCCAGGCTGTAATGCAAGATTCTCAGCCCCATGCTACTAGTCACCTACAATGCTTGTTGCATAAGGCTGTCTCCAAATAAGCACCAGGAGAAATGCCTCTTCAACAAAAGCTCTTGATTCTACTTTATACTCCTTTTCAGATTTAGCACTGAATGTACTGAGTGCCTCCCATTATAATAAATGATCTTGATATCTGAAAATGTACCTACACAGGCAGGAGCATGAAGAAGGACTCCCTTACTCTGTTAAAAGGTCTATAAGATTTGATTTATAATTGAACCAAGGGTCAAGGCAAGTAAAGCCATTATCATTATTCTTACACACTCTAGGGAACTGAACTGTGTACAGAGGGCAGTTGTACTTAAAAGGAGAAGTAAGGAGGGAAAATGTAACATAGATCTATCTTCACATCTGACATTTGTGTACAGATTCTAACAGCGGAGTGTGATGGAGGACTCAGACAGTAAGAGTGGGGTGAAGCTTCTTTGTTAAGCAACATATGGCTAAAACAATCCGTGTTTGCTTGGTGATGTAATTCAAGAAATTCTGGGTCTTCTACAGCAGTATCACCAATTTTCAGAAAAAGCCAGGATTTTTTATGTTACGAAAACCTGTGTCCACTGCAGGCTTCACCTTGGAATGTGGATATTTCTTATATGTGTGTTCTGTGTCATGTGGTTAACTGACATGAGTTTATTTTCTTTTATTTTTCACAAAGACCTGTTCAGTGTAAAGTTATATTATCAACTCTGGATTATAATAGGCTTTCTTTTCTTTTCTTTTCTTTTCTTTTCTTTTCTTTTCTTTTCTTTTCTTCTCTTTTCTTCTCTTCCCTTCCCTTCCCTTCCCTTCCCTTCCCTTCCCTTTCTTTTCTTTCTTTCTTTCTTTCTTTCTTTCTTTCTTTCTTTCTTTCTTTCTTTCTTTCTTTCTTTCTTTCTTTCTTTCTTTCTTTCTTTCTTTCTTTCTTTCTTTCTTTCTTTCTTTCTTTCTTTCTTTCGCTCTTGCCTCTACAGAAACTGCCAATGACTTCACTCCTGGATGCACAAAGAGCTCTAGCAGTATTGAGATACCCTTTAGCTAACAGGGAGGGAAGAGGAAAAAATTGCTGAGGTTGAACTTAATGAAACCAGATTTGCCCACAGACTCACAAGCACTTAGTGAGTGGACTTTTTAATGCTCCAGGTGACATAGCTGCTGACTGAAGAATGTTCTTGAAATCAGAAAACTGCTGATAAGCTAACTTTCCTAAAAAGGAATCTTCGGAACATTTCTCTATGCTTTTCTTAATACTTTGGGGGGGGGGGGATATAGTGGAAATTATCTTCATTGGGATATGTGGTGGAAAGTGAGAGAAATTCTGTAAAGATGACAGCTTAGAAAAGTTACTTTTTTTTATTCTGCAGCCCCCAGAATCCTCTAGCCAGTTGCAGTCCAAAATGTAACCTTTCAAAATGTGGCTTGTGCATGAAATAGCTCAGCCGTTCTCAATCTGGTGCCCTTTAAAGGTATTGAGCTGCAATCCCAATCATCCCTGACTATTAGACAAGACATTCATAAGTTTTGTAGTCTATTACATTTGAGTGACACTAGTTTCAGGACAATTGCACTAGCCCCTAGCTAATGTTTTTGCTTATAGTAATGTTGCTGCTGTAAAGAGGGGTATAAAGTGATCTTTTCATGCCTTTCCAGTGGCACAGCACTTACATGTTGGAACAAAAGCTTTTCAGATGAGATTTTAAATCAATGGAGATTACTATACCTTGAAGGATACTCTTGAAGGTACTATACCTTCAATAATACTCTTTGTAGCCTTGTGACAATGCCTCTACATACCCTAGTTGTGATGGGCACGCATTTTGCTTATTTCATTGGAATAGATGATAGACAGATGCAAACATGGCCTTTTCCCCCTTCATTGTTTGTGTACAGTTTTGTATTCATTCTTTGAGGGAAACCTCCATGATTTCCCTTGGGTCTGTCTACTAACTTTATATATTATGACTGTTAAATGTTGGGTTTTGTAGCATATGAGAAGATAATTCTCACTTTTGCCCTCTAAAGAACAGTTTAAAACAGATGCATGTATGCACTCCACACCTACCTTGGAACATAGAATGTGGTGTTTGGTGGTATAAAGTGAGTCCCATTGAAAGCTTTTGGCTGTTCCAAAATAACTCTTGGTAATGCTTATTTTAAGCAAGCCTCGGATTCTGTGGGAATGAAAATAACTTTTCATTTTCTCATTTGCTTCTAATCTATGATTGCTCATGTTAGGAGGGACATACGTCACTCAGATTTCCTCCCTCAGAATGTCTTAATTTTTCATATGGATATGACCAAGCTAAGGTTGTATGCATTTAACCCCCACTAAGTTTTGTCACTTTCCTCAGACAGAACACATTCCTCTTTGTGTTGACTTAGAAGAACACCGACGTGGCTGTGCTTAGAATTGGCAGCATTAAGTTGCTTCGCTTTGACATTATCTCTTCCTATTTATTCTCTTTGAATTGTTGGTAGAGTACTGCTGATCTAGCCAAAAGAATGATAGGGAAGTCATCTGCATTAATTCTGCAGATAAAATAATATCTAGCAACATTTTGCTGTCCTATATATAAAAATGTAATTAAGAATATTAATCTTTACTTGATAATATAAATGTTGTAGATGTGCACAGTTTAGATATGGATGTCCTAGCATGAATATGAGTGCCAGATCTGTAGAACATTAAAAGATATGGGGGAAAGAAAGATAAATGGAAGTAATTTATTTTTGAATATATGCAGATGTTTCGGTGTGCATTAATATTAAAGTTCTGCCCAAAATCTAAACAAAAAATCTAAAACCTTAGAAGTTCTCTCAACAGCATCAGCAAATCATTCTTGTTTACCCTACATGCTAATAAAACAGGAGCGTGACACTCCCGAAAACAAGATTGCAAAATACAGAAAATGTGGTCTGACATTTTTTTTCTCCCCAAAGGAGGGACTGCCGCTAACGAAAGTATTTCTTATGAAGGCTCGATTGCTTAAGATGCAGAATATTAAGAGAGAAAAACACTTTAGGACACAGCCATGTCACCAGCTGTTACTCATTTCTAATGAAATTGTTAAGTGATATTCCTCATAAATAGGTCAGTGAAACTTTTGAATCACAGAGAATCCTTTTCTCTGTTTTCTCTGTGAAACGGTATTAAATTTGGAATGGGTAATTCATTAAGCTCATTAGCTGTCACTGGAAGAGTAGAGCGCTTTCTAAGATGTGGGTTGCAGGGCTTAAAATGTTAGTGCTTACAAATAAACATGAAAGCAATCTGTGCCATAAAATATGGGATCGTAATATTTTAAAGTATATTTTGAGGGAGGCCCTCTGGATTAATTATGAACATTTTGTAGAGTCCAACATTTACATATAAACAGGATGTATTATGGTGTCTTGTTAACTGCGCTTTAACAGGGAAAAAGGCAGAGAGTGTAGTTAAAAATCAGTCAAAATTTACTGATTATTTCTTTCTGAGATTAAGATAAGAAATTCTTTATATGTTTCAGTCCTACTTGCAAATTATGTTCTTTTTTAAAAAATAAAGCTCCAGGAAAAGCTACTAAAAATACAGTCATTTATATTAGTGTCTCCACTTGAGAGGTCAGTCCCCAACTGGTACACTAGGAAACCTATGTAAAATACTTTGAGCCCCACTATGGGAAAAAGAGTAATAATACAGAAGAAAATAACCCAACAGCTGGCTGTCCTGGCTCTTTTAATGACACTCCCCCTAGTTTCCAAGTTTTAGCAGCTACACTTCTGCTATGGATAGGTTTAAGAAGTTATTTTCATCACATGAAAAGGAAGGTGTGAGACCACAGAATGACTCATGACATTAACTGACTTCAATGGAAAATAAGATGGAGCTTACCATTGCTGCCCCTTAATGAGTTTCTCTGGCCAAGTACTGTAGAGATTTGAACCTAGGTGTCCTGAGTTCTAGAAAAACTACACCAGACTTGCTCTCCTAATCATCCCCAGTTCCTTCATAAACATCATATAACACCATCCTAACTGTGTTACGGTATGTGGTGGCGCTGTGGGTTAAACCCCAAAACCTCTGGGCTGCAAGGTCGAAAGATAAGCAGTTTTATTTTATTTATTTATTTATGCATTAGATTTCTATCCCACCCTTTTAGACAAAGTCTACTCCGGTCGGGTTCCATTAAACACTGTAAGCTAAAACAGTTAAAAACAATTCAAAACAATAGTGATTAGTATCCACGTGACAGAGTGAGCTCCTGTCACTTGTCCCAGCTCCTGCCAACCTAGCAGCTCAAAAGCATGTAAAATGTGAGTAGACAAATAGGTACCACCACGGTGGGAAGGTAATGGCGTTCCGTGTCTAGTCGCACTGGCCATGTGACCATGGAAACTGTCTACGGACAAACGCTGACTCAACGGCTTTGAAATGAGGATGAGCACTGCCCCCTAGAGTCGGACATGACTGGACAAAAATTGTCAAGGGGAAACTTTACCTTTACCTAACTGTGTTAAGTCTAGGATACTCAGAGGGGTGGGAACTGATCCTGGGATTGTATCTTCACTGTTGACTGATGCCTTATATAAATGTGTATAATAATTATCTATCAGATCTTAATCTCCGTAGAGCAAGTCTTCCTCCTCCAATGAGATCACTGCTTCCTGCTTTCACAAAATAAGTGAGCACTAATGCCAGGTCACCACTTGTGTTGACTTCTTCCTTGAGGAGATTTGCCAGGTGATTGCATTCAGTACTGAAGGCAGATTCATACCATAACTTCCTTTTATTCTCACTAACAAATATGAATATAATTAATGGTTTCCTTTAATAGTACTGTTCTAGTACAGTCTATATTGTCTCTGTTCTTCTTTTCTCATTATTATTATAAAATATATTTATAGAAACAGCCAACCAATCTTAGCAAGCATACTACTATGAGGAAGCAAAAGCTGAAATGCCTTCTGTGCCTGATATCAGGGCTCCTATTTTGGTTTAGAGATAAATTTGGAGCTTTGGAATAGATCCTGATACATTCCGGGCAAGTGATCTGTGCCTGATCCAATTTGATTTGTATCCTGGATCAAAACTGAATTCTAAGCCTCCTCAGCCTCTCATTAACTTGCATTGGAAAATAGCCGTGTTCTGTTTTTGTACTGATGCATAGGAAAGTTGGAGATACTGAAGGGGGGGGGGAGTAAACCACACATATTCCAGGAATCTAATTTTAGGGAGATGTTTATGAGGCACTGTTAAAGTTTGCTTAAGAAACAAACAAATAAACCTGGTAGGGTGAAGAGATTTGAGCCCATCTGACTCAATTTGTGCCTTTTCCTTAGTCTTCGAATCTAATCCAGCTATTCCTGTTTAGTCCAGACCATGTACAAATCAGTATGAATCACCGTGGTTAGTAATTCAGGATTCAACCAAAGCCAGTGCAAGGCCCTACTTGGCATACCATTTTGCAGCCCTGTGAGGTGACAGACAACTGAACTATGCTACAAACAATGATGAATAAAAACAATGAACAAGGAAAATATTTTGCTTTATGAATGTTTCAGATGATCAAGTCATCATAGCTCTAGTTGGGGGGAAAAGAGAGGCTAAAAGAATGGCTCCCAATCTACTGCATCACTGAGTTGACTGGGGACAAGTAGGTGACATGTACATGGGGGAAAGGGTGTGGTCTAGAGAAGGAATATTTGTATTCATCTCCCGGGGAGACAAATATGAATATCACCACCACAGGTGGCTGGGACAATTAGACCCTCCCCCAGAACTAGGCCATCCAAAGACTCCTTGAGGCATGGTGTGCATGGCCATTGCACCGCAGCAGTCACAGAAGTAGCCTGGCCGGGGCTTCATTGCCTCCCTGTGGTGCTGACCAATCTTGTGAGGAGGTGGGGTGATGAGTCTACACACTCGGCTGCTGAGTGGTCAGCAGTAGCGGGAGGTGGGGAAGCCCTCGCTGGGCTACTTCCTCTATTGGTGGCATGAACGACAAAGGGCTGAATGCATCACACCACAAGCGTAAGTGGATGGCCCAGTTCTAGGGGGGAAGTGTCCAACTGGCCGGGCCACCTATGGTAGCAATATTCATATTCATCTCCCCCGGGGAGATGAATACAAATATCCCTTCCCTAGTATGGATACAACAGAAAAACACTGGAGTCCAGAGATATTGCCTTTTACTAAAATAAATTAGTGACATCACTATTCATAATTCCCTTGTTGCAATGTTTCTTTTGCCAAAACCGTATGGAGATTATACGATGCAATTGGGTGACCATTTGACCCCTGCGGTTAAAGAGAAAATTTGGCGTGGAGATTATTTGGATTTCTTTGATCTTTTGAACCGGCAGGTGGACAACAAGGAGATTGACAGGGATGATGAGACAGAGAAAGAGAAGCGTAGGAGAAAGAGGCCTGAGAGAACTTGGGCTAATTGGGTCCCTGGCTTTATCATTTATGCAGGCGTGCTTGTAAAGGCGCAGCCATGGAGAGCATATTCCCTTTTTCAGTATTTCGACATAATTTATAGAGCGTACACGGATTTTGCGGGCCAGGCTTGGCTCTTGTACGACCAGGCATTCAGAATGAGGAGTGCCATCCAGCCCAATTTGCGCTGGGAGGAGCCTCAACCAGGTTTGTGGCTGCAATGCATGACGCCAGCCAGGCCCATTCTGGGAGATAGATTCGATAGCGGACATTTAAACAGGAGGGTAAACACTAATATTACATCCAGCTCTGGAGAGGGACAGGCAGTTCAACCCCGCTTGCCTTGTTTCGAGTATAACTCAAGGGGTTATTGCACCAGGAACCCGTGTAAATTCAGGCATGAATGTATTACATGTGGAGGAAAACATGCTAACTCCACGTGTTTCAAAGCCAGTGGTCAACGGCAAAATAAAGGGGCGGGAAGTGGAAATAAGCCAGGTGGGAACAATGGTCCCCCTGGCAAAGGGTCTAACCCCAATTAGACTTGAAATTTTGGAGGCTTGGCTTTTGTCTTATCCTAAGAAGGCTGATGCGGATTATTTAATGCAAGGTTTCTGATTTGGATTTAGGATTTCTGCCTTGGGTGAGAGGAAAGCTTATTTTGCCAAAAAAAAAAAAAAAATTACGTTCAGTTATCAGTTGGGAAAGCATAGTGCAAAAGAAGATTGAAAAAGAAGTAAAGGAAGGAAGGGTCCTCGCCTCTTTTTATAGAACCACCTATAAGTGACATGAGTGTTAGGTTTTCAATTTCAAAGTTCTTATTACATAGATAGAGCATTACCTATGGGCTGTTCGATATCTAGTTACATTAGACCCTTACCTAATGTGTAGGCAGAGGCTGTTTTGGTTTCGTTTCAGGTGATGCGACGGGTGAGTTGCGAAGACATGCGATGATCATCGGCCACAGTTTCGTTTATTGGTCGGCGAGATACGCGTCCTCTTCTGCGTGGGGGAATGAGTTGGGCCTAGGAGCCCGCCTGCACATCACCTGGCGAGGTGTTCGGGGTTTGGAATGGATACAATTGGGTAGATTGACAGCCTTTGGCCACTCACCTCCTGATATTTTGGTTATTCACTTAGGAGGTAATGATTTGCCTGGATTGCCTGGTAAAGGGCTGATATTAGATATTTTGAGAGATCTCACTTGGTTGAGACAGAGATATCCAACAATGCGAATTGTGTGGTCGACAATTATACCGAGGCTAGCCTGGCGAGGCGCCCGGAATTTGGATGCGGTTAACACGGCCCGGCGGGGCGTTAACAGAGAAGTTTGTCGAGGTGTCTGCAGCGGCGGCCTCGGATCCGTGGTTGGTCACCACAGGATCTCTGCAGGCGATAAGGACCTTTTTCGTGAGGATGGAGTCCACCTGTCCAAGGCGGGTTTGGACATCTTTCTGGAAGACATTAAGGGGGGCCTGCTTTTTGAGCTCGGGGAGCTTGGTGGCGGGCATAAGACATAGCTACGCTAGTCTTTATGCTGTGGCGGGTAGTGCGGGAAAACAGGTGGTCTCGGTGAGTCCCGTTTGTAAGTCAACCTAGCCAACAGCGTGTCTGACCTCTCGGCTCTGCCGATTGTGCAATCACGGGGCCGGTGTGGGAAGACGCGTTGGGCCATTCCTGGATCAACAGTCATCAATTAAAGATGGCTCGAGGTCTAGGGGTGTTTGTTAGCGGCCGGCCAGGTTCTTGCTGTCCGTAAGACAGCGGGAGCATGGGGGCCGGGGGCTCGCCCAATGGCGATCTTTTGGGGTATTTTGATACCCCTGGTTTCCTGTTTCCGCACTACAGCAGGCCCCCCCAAACAGTTTTTAAGAATTTGAATTTTGGTTGAATTAATTAAATAAAGTGTGGCCCGTTTAAATCCAAGCTGTTGTCTCGCGTATTTATTCCGGGGCTGGGGGGGCAAAGGGCTGAATGCATCACA
Organism: Pogona vitticeps; assembly: GCF_051106095.1. Classification (NCBI taxonomy): domain Eukaryota; kingdom Metazoa; phylum Chordata; class Lepidosauria; order Squamata; family Agamidae; genus Pogona; species Pogona vitticeps. Next base: position 220,550,020 of record NC_135783.1, on the reverse strand, counting down.
CCACAAGCGTAAGTGGATGGCCCAGTTCTAGGGGGGAAGTGTCCAACTGGCCGGGCCACCTATGGTAGCAATATTCATATTCATCTCCCCCGGGGAGATGAATACAAATATCCCTTCCCTAGTATGGATACAACAGAAAAACACTGGAGTCCAGAGATATTGCCTTTTACTAAAATAAATTAGTGACATCACTATTCATAATTCCCTTGTTGCAATGTTTCTTTTGCCAAATTATAATGTTCATTGCCAATAATCCCAGAGTTTGAACGAGGATTCAGGCTTCACAATGCTTTCTGTGTTAATTGGAGAACAGCAGATCCCCAAAGACCACATTGTTAGATATAGAAATAACCCAGTTATTTTTCAGGATTGGGGAGGAGTAGATCTATTAGCCAAGCATAATTATGAATTGAGCCCAAAGAAGCATGTCCTTCTGAGAATTGTAGTGACCTAGCTTACAGGATTGTTAAAAGTATCAATGAGCTACTGTCTGGGAAGCACTCTGAACTCGCTAATGCTCTTTCTATATATTAATTATCATTAATCCCTATCAATTTTATTAGTGTGCAGATGTTCATCAGTTTGTGCAGTGAAAATTGTGTACATTCTCTCAAGCTATTTTCAGTGCATCCTTCCATGTACAACAATGTTTGACTTGATGTGAGCCAATTCTGACTTGCAAATGGATATATTTTTCAGATATCCTGTCATAGAAGGAATCATTCCCAACATAATTTAACACTTCCTGAGTTCATTAGCCCACTGGAGCAAACGGTAAGCAATTGTATTACAGAATTTATGATTTATTTATGTAGTTCTTTAGATTTCATTAATCAAAATGTAATGCATGTATTTTTTAAGGATAAGTACTTATGGCTGCAGATGCCTCAATATATTAATAAGGTAAAGAGAGCTAAAGATTCAGAGGAAGGTTGGTTAAACAGTGAAAATAGTAATTTTTGGAAGCTACAAGGCATTGTAGCGAATAATATTAAATTTCAGTTACCCACTAAGTCATGAGAATTAAAGCTGACATTTCAGCTGTACTTGTAGATATTTATGGGATGGCATAGCTTTCCCAAAATAAGTATATGTGTTTAGCAAATTCAATTCAATTAGGTAAAATGCTAGGTGTGAAGTTGTTTTTTCAAGTAGTTGCTATTCAATGAAGAGAACAAATTGTTGAGAATAATGGAATAAATTGGCTCTTTTTTGTGTTTGCCACTTGAGTAATGGTTCTTTACATTTACAAGGAACTATTTGAGAGTTCCTATTTCAGATGTGAGCTGGCAAAACTTTGGAAGTTTAAGCTTAATAGGGAATATAGACTTTTATAAATAAAGAAAATGAGATTAAGGGTTTGGAGAGGAAGGATGGCTGATCATGTTGATTTGCTTTACAGAGGCCGTGCAGGTAAAACTATGGTCCACTATGGCTATGAGCATCAGAACCAATATTCTATAGCAGAGGTCCCCAGCCTCCGGTCCGTGACCTGGCAGTGGGCCGCGGCCTAGGCAGGACTGGGCCATGGACACAGATCTCCTCCCCCCCCCCGTGAGCACCTCTATGACTATGCCACATGCATAAATGTGAGTGTACTCTGCCCCCTGTGAGAGTGCCGCACATATGTGTGCAAGTGCCCCCATGAGCACACTGTGCATGCACGTGAGCATGCCAGGCTCCAGCGAGATTTCATTCTCCGAGATGTAAGGGCCAAAGCCAGAAACCTATCATTGAGATCTGATGGAGGTGGGCCTTTGTGACGTCACAGGGCTGGCTATCAGCAGCTCGTGCAAAGTGGACGTAAAGATTCAATGATGCATTTAAAGTAACAGCAGCACATCTGCAAGATGGCATAAGAAATCTAAACATGACAATAAACTCCCAGAATCTAGGATCACCAAGTTGGCAGCATCCTATTCCCTGGGATTTCAGTTCCCAAACCTGACAGCCAAAGAATAGATCCCAAAACATGAATTTCAGGGCCAAGGTCTGAAACATGTCAACCCTATGACCAATAGAACAAGGCAGGACTGTCACATAAATCATGAAGGCTGTTTCTTATATGCAGAGCATTCTCACAGTCACTCTTTATAAACTGTACAGCACTTTCACATGTTCTTTGCCAGTTAGCAAGGATTTTTTAAAAAATAAAATTTCAGTATACATCACCAACCACCGATGCTGAAGAGGCTGAAATTGACCAATTCTATGAAGACTTACAAAACCTTCTAGAACTGACACCAAAGAAAGATGTTCTTGTCATTATAGAGGACTGTAATGTTAAAGTAGGGAGTCAAGAGATAAAAAGAACAACAGGTAAGTTTGGCCTTGGAGTTCAAAATGAAGCAGGGAAAAGGCTAATAGAGTTTTGTCAAGAAAACAAGCTGGTCATCACAATACTATTTTCCAACAACACAAGAGGTGACTCTACATATGGACATCACCAGATGGGTAATACCAAAATCAGATTGATTATGTTCTCTGCAGCCAAAGATGTAGAAGCTCTATACAGTCAGCAAAAACAAGACCTGGAGCCAAGATTGTGGCTCTGATCATCAGCTTCTTATAATACAATTCAAGCTTAAACTGAAGAAAGTAGGAAAAACCACTGGGCTAGTCAGTTATAATCTAAACCAAATCACTTATGGATATGCAGTGGAAGTGAAGAACTAATTTAAGGAACTCAATTTGGTGGACAGAGTACCTGAAGAACTATGGATGGAGGCCCGTAACATTGTACAGGAGGCAGCAACAAAAACCATCCCAAAGAAAAAGGAAATGCAAGAAAGCAAAGTGACTGTCCAACGAGGCCTTCAAATTGGGAGAGGCCATGATGCACCGCCTGCCTCCAGGCTGAACACTACGATGTCAGGATTTCCCATCTGTTGAGGTCCATTCCTAAGGCCTTCAGATCCTGCTTGCAGATATCCTTGTATCGCAGCTGTGGTCTCCCTCTGGGGCGATTTCCCTGCACTATATCTACATACAGGAGATATGTTGGAATCCAACCATCAGCCATTCTCACAACATGCCTAAGCCAACATACACGTCACTGTTTTAGTAATGTATACATGCTAAAAATTCCAACTTGTTCTAGAACTACTCTATTTGGAACTTTGTCCTGCCAGGTGATACCAAAAATGTGTCGGAGACAATGCATATGGAACGTGTTCAGCTTCCTCTCCTGCCGTGCACAAAGGGTCCAGGAGTGTGCTAAGGACACAGGCTCAATAGACCAGGACCTTGGTATATGCCTTCAGCTTCTTATTAAGCCATACTCTCTTTGTGAGCCTTGAGAACGTGGTAGCTGCTTTGCCAATGCGTTTATCCAGCTCAACATCTAGGGACAGAGTTTCAGAGATGGTTGAGCCAAGGTACACAAAGTCATGAACAATCTCCAATTCTTGCGTGCATATCGTAATAGAGGGAGGTGAGTCCACATCCTGGCCTATGACTTGTGTTTTCTTCAGGCTTGTTCCCATCTGGTCCCATCACCTCCTGGCAAATAGAAAGGGAAGATATGGAGATAGTGACAGATTTTACTTTCTTGGGCTCCATGATTATTGCAGATGGTGACAGCAGCCACGAAATTGAACAACACCTGCTTCTTGAGAGGAAAGCAATGACAAACCTAGACAATATCTTAAAAAGCAGAGATATCACCTTGCCGACAAAGGTCTGCATAGTCAAAGCTATGGTTTTTCCAGTAGCGATGTATGGAAGTGAGAGTTGGACTATAAAGAAGGCTGACCGCCGAAGAATTGATGCTTTTGAATTGTGGTGCTGGATGAGACTCTTTAGAGTCCCCTGGACTACAAGGAGATCAACCCTGAGTGCTCACTGGAAGGACGGATCTGAATCTGAGGCTCCAATACTTTAGCCATTTCATGAGAAGACTCCTTGGAAAAGACTCTGATGTTGGGAAAGTGTGAAGGCAGGAGGAGTACTGGATGACACAGGACGAGATGTTTGGACAGTGTCATTGAAGATACCAACATGAATTTGACCCAACTCTGGGAGGCAGTGGAAGACAGGAGGGCCTGATGTGCTCTGGTTCATGGGGTCACAAAGAGTAGGACAAGACTTAATGTCTAAACAAGAACAATACATCACCTGCATATATAAAAATGAATTATAATTTCCATTTTCCTGTTTTGTGTTGTGAAATGACTTGTTCTGTCCTTTTGGCCAGAAGGCTTTACAGGAAGTCCAAACTCAGCTAGTGGCAATTGGCAAGGTTTGTTAATTCTAGAATGGCCTTGCTTAATCATGCTTAATATATGGCTTATTAGTGGATTAATATATGGAATAAAAGATATTCCATATGTTTTCTTCTTTACCTTATAAACTTAGAGATAAGCTCACTTCTGGGCAGTTTTTTCATGGGCTTGTTATGTGTATTGAGATTTTTTTTTAAAAAAATTAAGTTGTCTTTGTTAATTTCTTCAGATGTTCCATTCCTGCAAATGACAATTATCAAGATGAAGATGAAGGTATAAGTAACCTTCTCCATTCAGTTCAAGAAAAGGAGACCTTTCTTAACGTGCATCCTTTTGTGGGTCTATAGTCATTCCCTATGTCCGCAACATAATTAAAGGCTGATGTTACCACAGTGGCATAGGAGTTTTTCCATGGTCCACATCCATAACGTTCCAATGCCATCTCCTTTGGAGTACTGAGAGTAAATCCTCTGCATAAGAATATTGCCTGATTTCAGGGTTGACCATGCTGAGAGTTACTACATTATTCTCCACATCTAAGCAGTTCTTCCATGAAGGTTTCACCACCTTAATTCATAAAGGCACACCATGAGTAAATGGCTACCATATCCTTGCACAAGTATGAACTGGGCAAGGAAGCCCTTCTTAAAAATAGAGTTCCATATATATACAGAACTTCCACAAGAAATATGCATCTAATGGCCTGTGAATATATTTGACTCTTCTTGGATTTAGACCTGATTCTTCAGGTCCCAGTAAAACTAGGAATAGCTTTTCTGACTCACTTCACTTTTCTGCCCCTCCCCATTATATGAAACATATTTATTTTATGACATATATCCCTTATCCCAGAATCTCAAGGTAGATTACAGAGCTGTATAAAATGATTTTAAAACACAAGATGTTTAAAACACAAAAATGAAACATTAAAATACAAACATGCACACAGGCAGAGCAGGACCTAAATCCTAGCTGGTAATCCCAGCTAGGGCAGAGCTATTCAATCAATTGTCCAAACTTTTTTTGCTACCTGAGGACGAGCAACCGATTTTACCCTTTGCCACCAAAGTGCATAGTTCTCAAATTTGGCCCAGCTATTTTGCTACCTGAGGCAGAAAATTCCACATTCACTTATTCCCATCTTTCAAGGTGAAAATAACAATGAAAATAACAAATTAAATAACTAAAGTTTTCTGCTATTTTATCATATCCCAAAATTACTATTTGAGGAAACTGTCTTACTCTAATTGTAGGGATATTCCTGCATACAGAAGTACCATACTGCATTGCCATATAGATGCTATTCAATGTATGAAATCTGAAGATTTGCATAAGTATCTTAAAATTTAGACTCTAAATATAGCCCTTGCATCTTTTGCCATCTGAGCTCTTTTTTTTCTACTCCTCCCTCAACCTTTCCTCAGCTGGAAAGGTACAGGAAGGGCAACACTAAAAAAATAAACAAACAAACAAGTCAATGATGGATATTTATTGAGGCAGAAAAGATAGCAAGTGCTGTAAGGGCATTTCATGTTCAGTAACCTCATGTCATCCATTTGTGGAAGGACTGAAAGGATAATCTGAATTCTCTTGGAAGGACTGTGATGAAAACATTTTAACAGATGAACTACAATATAATGCCCATCTTCAAAGTCTCCCAAACTGACGACATCGCACCATACTACTTGGTGTTGGAATCACCTCTGCAGAAGAGACACCAAGCGGACTGCTCATACTTGGCTTTGAAACCACCTCTTGAAATCACACTGACCACTCCCCATCCCAATCAACCTCCAGATCCCCAGGTTCAATTTCCAAACAGTGCTGCAAGTCCACCCACCAGACTATACAACCAATAAAAACTAAATGTGCAATCCCATCGATTTCAATGCCATTACTTTCAATAGCTGTCCAACACGCAATTGCAGCCTCTTCTTCAGTACTGAGGTCCCTGACCCCGCAACTAGTCACAGACAAAGCATGGGGAGAAATTGCATCTGCTCCCCAGCCATCTAAGCACTCCCGAAATCGAAGAGCTCAGAATTGATCCTTGGTATCAGACGAAAACTCTGCAACCTTACTGAGATCATCTCTAAGTCAATGAGGGTCAATCATAAGCACTGTGCTCTTGAAATTGACCCAGCAACATTGCAAACCAAACATTCAACTTCAAAAAAGAAATCTGTAGATATGTCTTGCCATACCACCTTCATCCTGGTCACTCACCTGCACAAAAAATACACTGTTAGCAACAGCTTCAGTGATTCTGACCCTTCTGACAGAGAACTCTCTGATGACTCACCCTCCATCCTCATAACAACCCCCAAGTCAGAACAAGGGGATACTAACCCTCTGTCCCCTCTGAAGACTTCAGGTCCTATCCTGATCCAGTCCTCCATATGGCTAAATCACTACAACTCAAGATCCAGCCACTACCCTCACCACAGTCAAATCCACTCTATGACGGCATCAACAAAAATGCTGCTATCCTGTTCATACTAGCATTCTTCCCTTCTTTCTGGATCTGGTAAAGGAATCATGGCAGAAGCCATCTACTTTGCCCCCCAACATCAAGGCAAGCAGAGAACTTCTACAAGATTGATGACAAGGAGGCCACTTTCCTTGTTAAAAATCCTCAGCCCAAGTCTATGATCGTTCAGGCACCCCAGCCAAGATCCAAAAGAAAATATTGAACTTAGCTTTCCAACAGGAGACCCTGGCTCTGGCAACTGGAAATGCAAGCCACTCATCATGCCCCTGAATGTGCTGTAAAGAACATGACTGGCACAGGGTCATTATACGTGGCTGTCTGTGAGTGTCTCAGAGGACTCAAGAACACACAGTGAGGGTCTCTTTACTGATGTCAGATGGCATAATGGACAATCTGTATAAGATCGCATATGACTTCCCATAATCCAAGATCAACACCCTTCACACTCTCCATCATGACAATGTCACCTTACTAGTGCCATACATCAACATATGGCACATTGTCACCAGTGACTACTGGGTCTTAACCATAGTCAAACATAGAGTTCACATCTTTCTCTCTGTTAGGCTACTTTAGAATTACACCATCTCAAGTTGTACAAAAGGAGATAGCTGCGCTTCTCCAGAAAGATGCCTTACAGAGGGTCCCTCTTGAGTCCCAGCATGATGGCTTCCACTCCAGTTACTTTACTGTTCCTCCAAACGATGGGGGACTGAGGGTTCATTCTAGACTTGAGGGATGTGAACGCATACATAAGCACCAAGAAATTTAGGATGGTAACTTTAGAGATAATCTTGCCATTTTTCAAAAAAAAAAGGAGACTGGTTTACTGTGATAGCTTCAAGGATGCTTACTTAGTTGCTGCATATCTCAGGATAAAGGGCATAAATGGAATTCTGTACTGGTTGATTGCCAGTGGAGGTGATGGCATTCCAGTTGAACTATTTAAAATCTTAAAGGATGATGCTGTTAAGGTGCTACATTCAATATGCCAACAAGTTTGGAAAACTCAACAGTGGCCAGAGGACTGGAAAAGATCAGTCTACATCCCAATACCAAAGAAGGGCAGTGCCAAAGAATGCTCCAGCTACCGGACAATTGCACTCATCTCACACGCCAGCAAGGTTATGCTCAAAATCATACAAGGTAGGCTTCAGCAGTATGTGGACCGAGAACTCCCAGAAGTACAAGCGGGATTCCGAAGGGGCAGAGGAACTCGAGACGAAATTGCCAACATGCGCTGGATTATGGACTGCTTCATTGACTATGCAAAAGCCTTTGACTGTGTGGACCACAGCAAACTATGGCAAGTCCTAAAAGAAATGGGCGTGCCTGACCACCTTATCTATCTCCTGAGAAACCTATATGTGGGACAGGAAGCAACAGTTAGAACTGGATATGGAACAACTGATTGGTTCAAAATTGGGAAAGGAGTACGACAAGGCTGTATATTGTCCCCCAGCTAATTTAACTTATATGCAGAATACATCATGCGAAAGGCAGGACTGGATGAATCCCAAGGTGGAACTAAGATTGCCGGAAGAAATATCAACAACCTCCGATATGCAGATGATACCACTCTGATGGCGGAAAGTGAGGAGGAACTAAAGAACCTTGTAATGAGGGTGAAAGACGAGAGTGCAAAAAACGGTCTGAAACTCAACATCAAAAAAACTAAGATCATGGCCACTGGTCCCATCACCTCCTGGGAAATAGAAGGGGAAGATATGGAGGCAGTGACAGATTTTACTTTCTTGGGCTCCATGATCACTGCAGATGGAGACAGCAGCCCCGAAATTAAAAGACGCCTGCTTCTTGGGAGGAAAGCAATGACAAACCTTGACAGCATCTTAAAAAGCAGAGACATCACCTTGCCAACAAAAGTCCGAATAGTCAAAGCTATGGTTTTTCCTGTAGTGTTGTATGGAAGTGAGAGCTGGACCATAAAGAAAGCTGACCGCCGAAGAACTGATGCCTTTGAATGTGGTGCTGGAGGAGACTCTTGAGAGTTCCCTGGACTGCAAAGAGAACAAACCTATCAATTCTAAAGGAAATCAACCCCGAGTGCTCATTGGAAGGACAGATCCTGAAGCTGAGGCTCCAGTACTTTGGCCATCTCATGAGAGGAGAAGACTCCTTGGAGGGGACTTTGATGTTGGGAAAGTGTGAAGGCAGGAGGAGAAGGGGACGACCGAGGACGAGATGGTTGGACAGTGTCATCGAAGCAACCGCATGAATTTGACACAACTCCGGGAGGCGGTGGAAGATAGGAGGGCCTGGCATGCTCTGGTCCATGGGGTCATGAAGAGTCGGACACGACTAAACGACTGAACAAACAAATTCATTCCAACCCCATTTTTCATGTGAGTAAAAATTAAATGCATTTTTGTGCATATTTTTCCAAACATACACATTTTTGTGTGCATATTTTTAAAAAATAATTGTGCACATATTTTTCAAATAGCTGTCTGGATAGCTCAGGGGTTTAGGTATCTGGCTGTGAAACCAGAGGTTGGGAGTTTGATTCCCACTACGTGTCCTGGTTGAAGAGCCAGCTTGTGCGGCCTTAGGCAAAAGAAGATAATAGTAAATTACTTCTGTGTCTTCGTCACCTAGGAAACCCTGCACAGTGTCACTAAAAGTTGGAATCAACTTGGTAGCACACTATTGTTGTTGTTGTTGTTGTTGTTGTTGTTGTTGTTGTTGTTGTTGTTGTAGTAGTTAAAATATATGTTTGCATGCTTTTTTTGTACCTTTTGATGGATGCATGTCTGTATGCATTTTATAATTATACGTGGTTTTCTTCTCCACTTTTCAAATGTTCTAATGTTGCGAATCACTAATAGAATGGACCCCGCCCTGTTCTGATCCTGCTAAAGCGAAGGAGGTCCAAAGTGGAATTTAAACCATGCACATGGACGTCCTAATGAGCTAAGTGATCTTGGTTCTTTTGGCTTGATATCCTACAGAGTTACATTCTGGTTTTGCTAAAGACAAGCAGACTATCATTTTCCTTGCTTATGTTGTTTCTGGTGGCTATTCCAGCTTTTTCACAGTGCAGTTTAACTTTTGTCTGTTATCTGAGCCCCTCCACTGTTGTGAAATGTCTTGGTGAACTGCTTGTAATCTTGGACTGCAAATTTTCATAATGGCTGTCTTGGTGGGTGCTCCTTCTACATGAATTACATGAATGAATTTTTGTGGTCTTTATTCTGATCTTCCCAAACAAACAAATAAACACTACTGCCAAGAAATCAACAAGTAACTTACCTTTAACTGTGGTTCTTCATGTGCTCATCCATACGACACCTGCTCCAGATGCCTCTAATGAGTTCTCCTTTCCCTGCTCTTTCTGCTCTGGCGAACTGGGTAGCAAGGCAGGCACCATGATGCTCTCTTTGGGTAGGTATCCAGGTATCTTTTGTCTAGGCCTAGAAAATTCTGGATGTTTCCATGTGCTGAAGCAACACTAAATGTGTGATTGAACTCAAACTGCTCTGCAGAAAGAAATAATTAAAAAGCTACTGTCTCCTAGCTTTTCTCTAAGAAGAAATCAGTGTCCAGAGGGAGATCACATTTAAGAAAAGCTGAGCATTACAAAGGGGGAAAAATCAACCTACCCTCTGAGATCCATGCTAGAAAATTATCTGGGCTTGCTTGCTAGATGGAAACTGGTGTCACCTAAAGTTGCTTCTTGCGTTGTTTGAACTTTGAAAGCCACTGAATGTCCAAGCCTGGCTCCAGGCTTGAGGACAGACCTCAGAAGAGTTGGTGACCTCTCTTAGCCAACATATCCACACTGCCACACCTCTAATAAGTACTAAATGAACACCATGCACAGTTTCTCACAATGCTTCAGAATGTGCAATACACCCATCATGTGCCTTCCTTTTTATTTTTACTTTTTTTAAGATTCTGTGTCAGATTCCTTGTCACACCTGATTAAACCAACTCAACTGTATATTTGAACATATATTAAAATTATATGTTGAATGAGGATGATTTATTTAGCAGTATGATACTTTTGGAAAATGTGGAAGTACAAATAAAAATTTTGCATCTGGTTCTACTGTCTTCCAGGTGATTAAAGAAGGGTACCTTCTAAAGGCAAAAATAGCAGATGGAGGCAAGAAGCTAAGGTATGAGGCAATAATAAAATCTTATAGAAGAAGAAATGTTCAAGTCATTGATGTGTTCATGGAGTAGCTGTAAAACTTGATATGTGGAGTAGTCTAATGTAACATGGGACCTAAATTGTTATTATATACAGTGGTGCCCCGCATAGCGACGTTAATCCGTTCCAGGATTAACATTGCTATCTGGAAACATCGCTATACGGAACTCCATTTAATGCATTCCTATGGGGCAAAAACTCACCGGTAAGCGAAGATTCGCCATCTGGCCGCCATTTTCGCCGCCTCGGTAAGCGAGGGCAGGGTGCAAAAACGCTGCGGGTGGCCATTTTATTCTTCCAGTGGCCATTTTGGAACCGCTGATCAGCTGTTTTTAGAACATTGCAATGCGAAGATCTGTAAGTGAAACGTTTACCAATCATCGCAATGCGATTTTCGCCCATTGGAATCATCACAATGCGATCACATTAGCAATTGCAAAAACGTGTCGCTATGCTGAGTCGTCCTTAAACGGTGCGCTCGTTAAGCGAGGCACCACTGTATACAGAGAATCCATGATTCCTCCTTCTGTTTTGAAAATCTGCAAAAGGGCGATATTTCTTTTTCACTAAGCAGCAGCCAAACTCATTGCACAATGCCTGTTTTCAGAAAAACACATTTTATTATACTAAAAATATGGCAAAAGAAAAACATTCACAGCCATTTTCAGGATCTTTGGTTGGTTTGTTTTTTAAGTTCCTTAAGTGTCAGTAACAACATGTGTACCCAATTCTGCATAAAACAGAAACCTTTATATTTATATTTTATTTGTTTTGCACAGGGACCTGGCTAGGCTTTTGTATGCCAGAGGCCATGATGTATGGTTAAAGTTGCCTTCTAAAACTTGATACTTTCAATATATCTTGGACTATCTTTCCTACAAGCCCTCACCCACATATCCTGGAGGATTACATTGATTTGGGGCAATTAATGGATGTCATAGCCCAAAACAGCTAGAGGGTTTCAGCTTAGGAGGGGCTGCTTTAGACTACAGTCCTAGAAGTGGGGAACATTTTGGAGATTTGAGTCGCATGCTTTATTTTCCTGATTTCTTTAATAGGTGCTGTTTTTGCAAGATGTAGTTCCTGTGCCACTTCTACTTTCAGCCTCGGGCAGAGGACTTCAAACTTGCAGTGGCAAACATATGGATCATCCTGCCCAGATCCTAATTTGAGAGGAAGGGAAATCATTGGTTTTCAAACTGGAGCTGGAAATGTCATCTGTAATTAGCGGTTTTTGAGTGTAGAAAATACATCAGGGGATTCAGGAGCTGGATTAGCACATTTCAGAGGCAATTTAAGCTCTCTGACTCTGCATCTGTATTCATGTAGCTGTTTTTCCTTATAGTTACTGTGACATTTAGAACAGTCTCAAGTGAAAACACCTCAGTTTTTACCTGGAGGTTTTTTTTTAACTAGTTATTTCTCTGAAGCAGGGGTGAGCAAAACATTGCCCATGGACCCTCATGTCCCTTTCTGTAGCCCTCAGTCATTTGAAATCATCACTGCTGAAATCTAGTAGTAAATTACTGAAAGAAATTAAAAGCAGTGTTTTCTGCTTTGTTCAATGGCTTTTTGCAGCCTGCTGCCAAGATTTGGAAGGACAGGCCACGTACGAGTTGCAGCTCATGACAGGTCCAGAGGGGCAAAATTGGCCAGTGTGCTAAAGTTGCCCACTCCTACTCTGAAGCACCAGTCCACACGGAGAGGATGGTTGATAGTCAGGGAGTTCGCCCTGAAGGAGAAAGTGGAATCCTTTGCTATTGCAGGAATTCTGCGCCAACACTGAATTATGCATTAATGAGTCCTTATACAGTACCGATCTGGATTGCTTTAGAATTGTGCCCTAATACTATACAGTGGTGCCCCGTATAGCGAGGTTAATCCATTCCGGATTAACCCTCGCTATACGGAATCATCGCTAAACGGGTAGGGGAAAGGTATTGGAACGCATTAAACTTCGTTTAATGCGTTCCAATACCTTCGTTACTTACCCGTTCAGCGAGGATTCCAGGTGCTGGCAGCCATTTTCGCGCCTTCGCTAAGCGAGGGCAGGGCGCGAAAACGGCTGCCGGCAGCCATTTCCGGGCTTCCGGTGGCCATTTTGGAACCGCCGATCAGCTGTTCGGCGGCTCCAAAATGGCCGCCGCAATACCTGATCTTCGCAATGCGGGTTTTCCCCATTGCGAAGATCGGGTATGTTTCCGTATAGCGATCCCGAAAAAGGGATCGCTATATGGAAACATCGCTATACGGTGCACTCGTTATGCGAGGCACCACTGTATTGTACTAATAGAGATTTTCCGCTTGTGAAGGTTTCTGGTATTTTCCTAGCATATCAAATGCTTGTCAGCATCAGAGGCCATTATTCACTCATTGGTTTGTTCTGTTTTTAGTTCCATCTTTTCTCTGAGGGAACCTCAGGGCAGGGGCACTGGGCTTCTCTCCTACACTTTTTCATACCATAGTCTTGTAAAACAGGTTGAGATGGCAGAGGGAGAAGGCAAACATTTGAGTCAGTTCATTCCCCCTGAAAATGTTAATATTTGTTGAAAAAGTGAGACGTGATCTGCAAAAGGTTACCTGAATCTGATGATATTTTGAGCCTTCTTTTTCATGCTTTTAAAACCACACATTCACATATGGAGACCAGAAATGGAAGATCTGGATAGTGGCTGTTCATGCCCAGTGCAGGATTGAAATACATCAACTCTCATTTCTTTCTCATGTGGTTAGACAATGGAGGAAACCTTGTAACAGTGAAACTCCCATCTCAAACTTCAAGTACATACTTGCTTCTTTAAGGATGTATAGCAACATAAGCCACATTGATCTTAATGGTGTGCTGCCATCAGGTGTCCATTTGCTAGAATGCAAATACTATGGCCATAGTAAGGAAGCTATAGATGTTCCTTGCTTTCAGTTTAAAATTTGTTGTAAAGCTTGTTATAATGTATGCAGTTATGTAAAACAACTGTTTACAATTTTTTTGGAGAAAAAGCATAGTAGTAGGAGTTTTTAATCTGATGGTCTAGCTAGGGGCTTGGCCTGGAAGGAGACACTCTTCAGCGCCAATCCATTTGGGCGTTGCTTTTGCTCTCCATAGGTTTAGCCTAGCCTCTTCTGGTTTAATATTTAGAGCTTAAGAGATTATCAGAAAACTTTCCCTTGATTTTAGCCTTCATTTAGAGGTTGGTGTCTGTGAAATAGATGCTTTTGGTGCTGTATTACTGTGTTTCCCCAGAAATAAGACAGGGTCTTATATTAATTTTTGCTCCAAAAATGCAGTAGGGCTTATTTTCAGGGGATGTTTTATTTTTTCCATGTACAACAAGCTACATTTATTCAAATACAGTCATGTCATCTTCTTCTGGTGGCTGAACAATGGTGGAGGGCGGGGTTTCACTTAACTGGGGCTTATTTTTGGGGTAGGGCTTATATTACGAGCATCCTGAAAAATCGTACTAGGGTTTATTTTGAGGTTAGGTCTTATTTTCAGGGAAACAGAGTACTTTATTTCGTTCATTATTTGCTAGCACCTCTCGATGTACTTCTGGAGTGGAAATGCCAGCAAATAATTGACTTTTTCAATGGGAATAGATTTCAGGCAGCCAGTAATAATTTTGCCTGATTCATCAAGAGTTACATACATTTGTTTGGCATGTGCTGGTTTATACCATACAACACTAGCATATTCTTCTGTGACGTAGCACACGGACAAAGCTGTTGTTCTTCCCATTTGTAAGCCAGTTTCCAAAGTATGTCATTTCTGGTGGTATGTTTTTATTTGGCATTTAGACAATGTTTTTTTGTTTATTTGGTTGGTAGTTCAGAGTTCAATCCAGAATGATACCCAAATACTTTGGGGGTAGGGGAATGTTCCAAAATCTTGCCTTCCTGGCTAACTTGGACTTGCTCTCTCCTTCTCTGTTCTTTAAGTGGAAGACACAGACCTGTGTTTTTAAAGAGTTTGGTTTTAGTCAGTTGTTTTTATAATATACGGAAATATCTTCCAATGAAGAGGTTAGCTGGTGTGCAATGGCTTCAGATGTATTCCCCAGGACTGTCTAGGCAAGATCGTTGGCATATGAAACTCACATGGCTCTACTATGAAACTAATGAAGCTTAAGCTTCAGAGCCCCTAATCCTGGAGGGGCCCCAGAATCAACTTTCACCCACATTGCTTAAAAATTTGGTGGCCACTGTATGAGAAAGGTTTTTTTTTTAATTGTATTAATTAGATATATGATTCAATTATTATTATTTCATGGAACAACCCTGTTGAAGGAGGTAGCAGTGGTTACTCAGGCCTGATTGCTGGTTGCAAAGAGACACCCATAACAGTTCAAGCTTCAGGGGCCCCAAAATTGATGAAACTCCTGGAGTATGTGAATGTTGGTTGGCCATTTCTGTAAATGTTAAAAAGTAAAGGTACAAGGACACTATTCTGTGGGAGGCCATTCCTTTGTTTTATCCAGGGCTAATCTATGTGCTTCATAGGGGTCCTTTGTTGTCCGTTCTGTTCATGTGGTTGATATTTTAATTGGATTGTCTGTGTACAGTATATAATGCATGAAGTAATCCCATGGATATAGTTTCTACAGCCTTTCTGATAGCTTATCCCTTTGATTTCCTCCCTATTATTCTTCCTTCTTTCCTTCTACTGTATTATAATTTTAAAAGACTGTCCTATACAATATTAGCATCGTAATCAAAAATCTGAACCAAAACTTTGAACACAATTGATAAGAAATCTAGCTCTTTGGATACTAAATATGGGCTACAAAACTCCTTAGACTAAATTGTACATTTGCAATTAAGACCAAAGGGGAAAAAAAACCTTCTAGGCCAGTTACCTGTGCGCAGAGTGGTCACCCAGATGCTGATGGAATGCCGATAAGTCAGGCATGAGGGCAGTACCAGCTCAGAGTCCACAGGAGCTGAATTTGAAGTAATATATAGTCAACCTAATTAGTAACCATTGCAAGTCTTTTATTCCATGAATTTCAAATTTACCCTTTGAAAGCTATTCAACATGGTGGCCATCAGCACATATTGCAGACAATTGGCCATTTAACTTTATCCTGTATGAAAAAGTACTTCCTTTATTTGGCCTGATTCTACCACCATTCAGCCTCATCCTGAGTTCTAACATTATGAAAGTGGCAGAGTGGGTGGGGAGATGCAAGGGGGAAATCTTCGTGTTCCTTTTTGCCATACCATAAATTCTGTCTATATGGTAAAAGTTAGAAAAGATCAGCTGTCTGTCTATTTTGGACTTTAAGAATTCAGTACCTGCATGATCTGATATTGTCCAGTTTTTAAAACCAGACCATGTGTCGTGGTGAAGATGTTTCCCTGGTAGATGGATGTTAGCAAACCTCAACAACTAGTTAGCACACCAGTAGACCCTTTCACTGTCCACCTTTCTTTTATTAAAAAAATGTTTCTTTATATGTTCTTTTGACATGCTTCAGACCTTGCACACTTGTCTGTTGTACAAAATGATATGGAAAGTTACCTGTACCTGCCATATATGATGCATACATCGTTTGGAATGCTGGCCTATCAAAGATTATTGAGCCCCCTCCCTTCTGAAAAAAAAAATTGGTGTCTATTTAACTGATCAATGTGTCCGTATGTTGTTATTTCTTCCAAGGAAAAACTGGACTTCTTCCTGGCTTGTTCTCACTGGTCAGAAAATAGAATTTTACAAAGAACCAAAACAGCCAGCTGTTGCCAATCTGGTAAGCAGTTTTCTTTCTCATCTCGTCTTTTTAGAAATGTTATGGACTAAAAAGTTTGGCACCGTCAGGGGGAAAAAAAAGGAAAGAAACCAAAACCAATAGAAAAAGAAAATAAAAAAGAAAAGAAGGAAAGCACAGGGCTGCTAAGCCTTAGACTTTTGAGAGCACATGCAAGAAAATGACTCAATAAACTTTTAATCAGATGTGAGGGGGGAGGGGAATAGAACTCAGCATATCTTTTATTAAGAGGTGCTCTTTGAGAATAGCCGCAAAGTGAGACGGATGGTGAGTGGCTCTTCAGTAATGTAGAGGTAACACTTTAAATTAAGGTGCCAGTTATAAATGCTTTATTCTTATTTATGAAATGATCTCTAAATGCAACTAGTTCCTCAAATAATGTATTATAAAGTATGTTATAAAATGCATTAGTAATAAGTGCTTAACAGATGATGCGATGAGAATCTGTTACAAACGATATTATAAGATGTAAATTGCATTAAACCCTGTGTGTGCATCTTTAATACATGAATTTAAGTTGCTGTTCAGCTTGCTATAAAGTGCCTTGCATATAATAAATAATAATAAAGCAAGTTATAAATGGTACCTTAATATAGGGTCTTACCAAAGAGCAGACCACTGTTAAGTTAACAAAGTGATTTTTATCTTCCTCTAAATGTGACATCTTCTGTATCTGCCTCACATATCCTGAACGTTCCTTATGATGCTATCTAATATAGTTAATGCACCTCAAAGCAGAATTCACCCTATTTCTCTCTCTCTTTCTCTCTCTCTCTTTAATTGTGCCTCAAGGAGAGGCCACCGACTGTCGACTTCACAGATGTGACAGATATGTTCTACAAATAATCATGGCATGTTTCCCTTCAGTACTAGTTACTGCAGATACTGAGCCTCTACAGCCCTGGACTCTGCGAAACACAAATCTATACATTCCTGACACTACAGACTGAACAGGGACAGCTTTGACAGAGCCGTATTGTGATGGCATCCCAAGGCTTGATCAAACCTGCCAAACCGCATCGGTTTGACGGGTGACCAAAAAGGTGCGCTGTATGACAGGAGTCAGAAACAATAAATAAATTCAGAGATGGTAGGTGATATGGAGCTCCCCCTTGCCACACGCACTTTCGTTTTTTCTTTGTTATTAGTTTGTGGCATTGGTCATGCTAGCTGCAGGGCCCCTTGCCCCTCTCCTTTAATGGTTCTTCAGGGAGGAACAATAACAACAACAGCAACAACAAGATGTCATGTTTTTCTTAGTGGTAATGTGATAGGTTGGTATGATGCAGTGATAAGATGGCATATTGTTTTAATTCAACATGAGGACGTTAATATAGTAGGTATTAATGGGAAATGTTTTGGAATCTAATGCTCACAGACTTTTTAATATTTGTTTACGTACCGTTTAGGTATTATCTATGTAATAACTGGATAAAACTGGATGCCTTAAATAAATAATATTAACAAAATAGTCAGTAATTGGAAGTAAATCAGAGGTTTAACCCCCAAGGTCCAAAAACTGAACCAGAGTTTAGCTAACAATCCTATTTTCTAGTCAGCAAGAGCACAGTAATGGTATCTTTGAACACAAGTGGAATGCCTTTCCTTTTCTTCCCAGCATGTAATAGTCTATGACTCCCACAGAGTTAAGGAGCAAGTCTAATGGTCCAGATGGTGTACGTATCTCCCCACAACCCTGAGTATCCTGCAGGTCTTTCTCTGAAAGTACAAAGCCCAGTTTTCTCTGGCAGCCCCACATTTTACCTAGTGCTTTGGGTCCAAAGCCAGCAAGGGAGCAGTCTGGCTAGCACCTGAGGCAAGAGGGCAACTTCCCAGCAGTGTCATGATGTTGTGATGGAACTGTTGGGAGCTGCTTCGTGTTGATATGAGTTTACTGGTTTACTTCTTTTCTTTATCCAATAAATCATCAGAAGGTTTAAAATACAGTAAACACATATTATGACCAAGTCGCTGATAAGCCAACGAGGCTTTGACAACGCAACTAAGCTTTGCCGCACCACATAGATGGCACAAGACCTTCAGGGTCTCATGAGACTTGTTCAAAGAGTGGGAGAACACCCCTGGCTATATAAGGGGCGTTCTCCTCACTAATCGTCCTCTTCTTTTCTGGCACCCACCCCGCCTGCCCTATACTAGTGTGAGTTTTTCTGGTCACCTTTTAGGGGCCGGACAGGAATTTTTGATCTTCATCCTGATTGGCTTTTGGATGGGGCTGTATTTTTGCCTATCCCACACTGGTAAGGGTTATTGGCATTTTATGTGGAAATCTGGTCACACTGGCGGGTAGTGTGGAAAAACAGGTATTTCTCGGTGAGTCCCACTTTAAGATCAGGTAAGCTAACAGCACATCAGACCTCCCAGGGCTGCGGATCGTGCGATTACAGCACCTGGGCGGGAAAGATGCGCTGGGCCACTTCCGGACCAACAGTCATCAAGTAAAGATGGTTTGAGGTCTGGGGGTGTTTATTAGCGGCCAGCCAGGTTCCTACTGTCCTTAAGACCACGAGAACCTGGGGCTGGGGACTCACCCATATGATTACGGATTTATCTGTTTCCACACTACAGCAGGCCCCCCCATGCAAATTGATTGGCAAAAATTTTCTGAATGATTATCAATAAAGTGTGGCCTGTGTTTTAATCCATAATATTTGTCTCACGTCCTTATTCTGGGTTTGGGGGGCAAACACCAAAAGCAGCAGTAAATAAGCATGCTGCTTATATACTGCCCCATAACACTTAAATCACTCTCTGGGCAGAGAGCTGAGTTGACCTTGGAAGGATGGAAGGCTCAGTCTACCTCAGACCAGCTATTTGAGATTGAATCTGGGTTGTGAACAAAGTTTTGGCTGCAGTACCATATCTTAAAACTTGACACAATTGTTTAAAACAAAAATTATAATAATAGCATATTAAAATTGTGTATGCTTTTTAGTTAATCAATCAGTCAATTAATTAATTAATTAATATTAATAAATCAGACTTTTGTGACTCCAGTAGGGCCCCATGAGAAATACATACATACATTTTTATTGAATAAGTCAACAGACCGTTTCAATATTCCATGAAAAATAAGATCTATCACATGATTCTTTTAATTTAGTTTAGTTTAGTTTTAGTTTGCCTTTTTTGTTCCCTAAGAAAAACTGCTTTAACTGTAAAGAAACTGTAAAAAAAAAACTTTGTCAGGCTGCCAGTACGTCAGTCTACCCTTCCCTCCCTCTTGAATTCTGTAATGTTATGTTCGATTTGTTTTTGTCATGTTTGGGTTGGAATCCTTTTGATGGATGGTTAAACCTGGTTTAGGGGTTGGAGGGACAGGGGCTGTGCAGTGTCCATGTGCCCTTGTGGTCTCCATCAGACTGTTATTCCTGAATTATATCCAGCTGGGAGTGGTAATTGTGACCTTATCTTTCCCACCTGTTCCCCCATTGTAAACAAACACACACACACACACACTTCCCTTATAAGCTGCAGTCTAGCAAGTCTGAAGCTGATTACTTGTTTTACTTCATTTCCTCCAATAATTCCTTTAGAACTCATGTCCCTCATTCAGTTTCCAGATGTAAAAAAGACAATGGAAGTTCTTCTCCCAGTTTCCTTTTTCTTATTTAGAAAGGGCAAGTGCAAGAGATAACCTATTTTTTAGTGGGGCAGGTAGAGATACTGAGAGAGGTTAACACATGAGGAAGTAAAGAAAAAATTTGAAATTGACTTCTATTTTACCCCATCCAGTCGGTCAAATCAATTTACACAGCAAACTATATTGCTCATCCTCCTCTTCCTAAACCTACCTGCAACTGGAATGACACAGCACATAATCCTGTTGCCCAACAGATAGATGCACTCCTTTAACTATTATCTGCATGGTGTTTCTGCTCTTATTATCAGATTTATTTGATGAATAATATAATATAATATTTGATTTATTATAATGAAATGAAAGTGAAGATAACTCTTAATGTTGTCTTCAATCTCTCTTTCTTTCTCTCTTTCTTTCGTGAAGAGTGACAATGGGAACTTCTCCTTCCAATATGATCCTGTTACGGCTTAACGTCAGTCAATCATGGAATTTTGACTGCCTGGCTTTTTCTTTAGCCCCAGAGCTGAAGTTAAAACAGAAAATTGAGAAGGCGCCGGCGAATATAGAACAGTAGTTGGATATGCACATGGCTCCCCTCTTGCTTCTTAAAATGAATAAAAGCAAACCTACATTGACTGAAGCGTATTGCTTAGCACAGTGGTTCTTAACCTTTGTTACTCGGATGTTTTTTAACTGCAACTCCCAGAAACCCCAGTCAGGACAGCTGGTGGTGAAGGCTTCTGGGAGTTGCAGTCCAAAACTCCTGAGTAACCCAAGGTTAAGAACCAGTGGCTTAGCATACGACATTGCAGTAGAGTAGCTCCACTGAATCAGTGGGGAGTTTTGTCTGTCAAGTTCTTCATATGTTTCATTGATTCAAATGGGCCTACTCTAGTCTAAATTGCTTCATTAACCAATGGGATTTCAGCTTTTGTAGTCAACATTTTTAAAAAGATAGCTCTCTTAATCTGTTTCTGTAACAGAAACAAAAGGAGAAAAAGAAAAAGAAAGTATTCTCACTCCTTTAAAATGAACAGATTTATTTCTCTGACAGCTTTCATGGATTATAATCCACTTTCTTAGTCACAAATGGATTGTAATCTACAAAAGATATTACTAAAATAAATCTGTTTGTCTCAAAGGTGCGAGAATACTTTTGTTTGTTATTATACATCAGACTAGAAAACTCTGCTACATAGGAACTAGTTTTGTTACAAAACATTGGGCTCATTACCTTGTTTTGTTAATGGCTGAGTTCTCCCACTGCCAAAGTATACTTGCTAATAATGGAAAAGGCAGAACTTTTACCCCTACAAGCCTAACAATCAGTAAAAAAAAGTTCTTTAACAAAGGAACTCTATGGAGGCAAACTGATTTGTTTCTGATGCAACTAATATGATGTTTTCAAGAAACTATTCACCCTGCTATAATTCTTGATAGAGGAAAAGCAAGTAAATGTACACATGTGATTTCATTAAAAATTATTTGTTTACTGATTTTACTTTCAAGTATTGTTTACTTTGGAGAATGGAAGAATTCAACCATTAATTCAGTAATGTAATAAAGTCAATGTTCATTCATTGTAGTATGAATTTAATAATGTAGCAATCTTATTTTAGCCGGAAAATGATGTGATTTACCAAAAAGATGGATATACTATAAAACCATAAACACGTTAATTCAGTAATTCTTGATTAAGGGCTGAGTATAAAGAGATCATTTTTTAAGGATGCAAAATATGGAACTAAAACAGTCAAATATCTCCGTTCCAGCAAATGTATATTAGAAATGAAGTACTGTACCATATTTCCCCAAAATAAGGCAGGGTCTTATATTAATTTTTGCTCCCAAAAATTCATTAGGGCTTATTTTCAGGGGATTTTTTTTCCATGTACAACAATCTACATTTATTCAAATACAGTCATGTCATCTTCTTCTGGTTGCTGCACAATGGTGGAGGGTGGGGTTTCACTTAACTGGGGCTTATTTTTGGGGTAGGGCTTATATTATGAGCATCCTGACAAAGCATACTAGGGCTTATTTTCAGGTTAGGTCTTATTTTCAGGGAGACAGGGTACATTCCAACTGATATTTTAACATATAGAAATGTAATAAAGCAAACTAAGCGTAGGTTTATTTATAAATCGGCATTGCCTCCAAGTACCTCATCCAGTTTTGTTATCTTTTATTTCCAACTGTTTCCAATTTTTAAAATGATGTGAATACTAGTATTGACATATTATGATCTCGCCATATTTCATTCAGATTTTAACCATGCCAACAGGTGCTCCTTTAGCTCGTCAGATGGCCTAGATTCCAAATTTTCTTTTCTTTTAATAAAAAGTAAGTCTAGCCCTAGCAAAACTGGAAATGTAAGGCAAAACATGGAGTCACAGGTTTTACCAATTGTTTTTCTGAGAAAGGAGCCTTTAAATATGATTAGTTAATTAGTCAAGCTATCCACAGTTCAACAGGAGCCCATAAATATGTGGATTAAAGAATCAATTGATCTGAATTTGTGGTTCAGTTTTGGAATTCAGGGGAAACCTGATTCTTTCTGTTGTAGAAGAGCTAGCTGTATTAGTTTGTACAAACAATGTAGGTGAAAGCAAAAGAAAAATAAAGCATTATACAGTGGTGCCTCGACTTACAAACGCCCCAACTTATGACCATTTCGAGTTACGACCAGCTCTGGATGCACAATTTTGCTTTGACTTGCGGCCAGAGCTTCCAGTTATGAACAGAAAAAAGGCAGGGGAAAAAGGCGGGGAATTCAAAATGCTAACCATTGGTAGGTGAAGAGGCTGCTTCTTTGTATCTCTTTCACCCCAACGGTTAGAGAGTGTGCGTTCAGAGGAGGCTTCGGACTGCCTGGTAAGGTGCTGCTTTCTGCTTTCATAAAACTGTTCTGGGTGGATTTTGCAGTGTGGTTTTGGGCTGGGTGATAGGATTATGGTTCTATGCTGTGATGGGTCTTGCAGGGTTTGTTTGTTTTTTGGGTTCCCTCCCCATTTCCGATGGGTGTTGGGGGGTTTGTTTGCTTTTTGGTTTTTTCTTTTCCCATGTCTGATGGGTCTTGCAGGGTTTGTTTGCTTTTTGGGTGTTTTTCCCCAATTTCCAATGGGTCTTGACGGTTTGTTTGCTTTCTGCTTTCCCCTTTTTTTGCATTTCCGAACGGTCTTGCACAGTTTGTTTGCTTTTCTCCCCCCCCCCCCTTTGGCCAGAATGGACTAATCATGTGTCCAATGGGTCTCGCAGTGTTTTGCTGTGTGTGTGTGTGGTTTTTTTGGTGATTTTTTCCTTCAGCCGGAACAGATTAATTGCATTTCAGTGCATTTCAATGGGAAATGGTGTTTCAACTTATGACCATTTTGAGTTACAACCAGAGTTCCGGAACCAATTAAGTTCATAAGTCGAGGCACCACTGTACTTGTTCTTTCTATTTTACATAGAGCTGAAATCTATTGGCAGAGCTGCCTTCAACCTGTGCATGTGAAAAATGAAGACAATGCCCGTGGTAGGTGTTTTTCCAAGCCCTGATAGGGTGGATCATCTTGCATGACCTACTTTAGCCCTATGAGTCTCTGATTCAATTGGACTTCCAAAAACATTGGCCAGAATCCCATAGGTTTTTACATAAAGTCTGTGTAACTTTCCACAGCTAGGTACTTCCCAGTTGTGCAGTGATGCATGCTATCAGCCATGCTCTCAGTACACATCTTGGCACCTTATCAAGTGGTTACAATTAGCTGTTGCAACTTAGGCATAGCTTACAGAAACACCAGAAAGATCCTGGCCATTAAGTGGCATTTTATCTCACACAGGCTTCTGGGAACTCAGCTGAGGGTTGAAGTCATGATTCGCCTTGAGACAAGGAAGAGCTGGGCAAAACATGGGGGCGGGGCAGGAGCAAGACAAAGGGGAGTCTAAACAATTAGTAGAAGCTTCTGCTTATTTGTTACTGCTAAACTTGCTGGATTTATGGTATTGTTTCCTTACAAAAAAAAAACTACTCTCTTCCTCCCTACTCTCAGGGCACTTTTGATTTTCTTACTTTTTTGGTGGTGTGTTTGCGCTTTCCTTATTGCTGTAATATGATTGAGTATATTTGTGTGTGTGTGTTTGTATTATACATTAATCACTCTCCAGTCTTTCTGGCTGCCAATACTTCTGAATCTGAAAACACCCCATGGCAATGCTATCTCATGAGCTTTAATTGAAACATAAGGAGACAAGGGAGCCTGCAGATGGCTGGAAAGATTATCATACAGTGGGAGATAGGTCACCCGCATGTACACCTCAGACATCTAGTAACTAATATACGTATGAAGTTAACACCCTACAATAATTTTGTTAACCTTTTCTCCTCCTTTTGAATTTTTAAACATACTTCAGCACTGCATAAACCAGAACAGAATTTTATTGAATTGCCACTTAGAGATGGATATTGGCATGGTGTAGTATAGGGAAGGTATTCCTAACAGCCCAAACACGTCTGCTTCCAAGGATTATCCCCATATTAGTTAGACTAGAGGCCACTATAGGGTGAGAAAGACAAAGGTCATATATGGGCAAGAGGTTTCTTAATGTGCTCATGCAACCTATATAACAATCTGGAATGGAAGTGACATTGCCTCGAAGTCCCCATAGATCTGTGGATACCGAAAGGCATTAATCTATGTGAACATGTGCTTCTGTGTGAATCTACACAAAGATAGCATTTGCTTTAACACTTATTTATTTATTTATTGAATTTGTACCCCATCCATTTAGTCAACTGACTACTCTGGACTTGCTCTATAGTACTCATTTCAAGAATGTGTGAGGTGGTCTGGAGAAAGAATGTTGTGGCAGATCCTGTAAATGCATAAGGTGGTATTGTGGCTTGCACTGATTCAGCTCCATTGATATTATAAGAGACAGAAGTTGGTGGGAATGAGGGAATTTGTCTTTTCAGGTTGTCTGCTAATTAAGATCCCAATACACATGAGATGTATCACTATCAAATGAGATGTGCAGCATGATTATAGGGTTGTATCAGTCATGAGTGTTCATGCATCATTTTAGGATCTGGAAAGGCTGTGCACAATTAGCATGTTATGTCTGGCAATGCAGAACACTGTTGGCATAATAGCATTGACCTTATAAGTAACTGGCCAGAATATTGGGCTATAGATTTCATATCCCATGGGATCAGCAGTACCGTGGCCTCATTTGCTGTTAGTGAAGTTTCAGGAGGTCTTGATGGGTGAACTAAAATGGTTTACAATATGTAGCTGTTCATGCTCCTGAAACACAGCAAAAGTTTTAGATGCTATCCAACTACATATTCTATCGTTTTACCATAAATTGGCCTTATTGTGATATGAAATATTTTATGACTGTATATGGCTTAGATCACTGGTTCTTAACCTTGGGTTACTCAGGAGTTTTGGACTGCAACTCCCAGAAGCCTTCACCACCAGCTGTGCTGGCTGGGGTTTCTGGGAGCTGCAGTTTAAAAGCATCTGAGTAACAAAGGTTAAGAACCACTGACTTAGATGAAGTTGTCATCAGTGGTCTTCAAGGAAAATATATTTTTAAACAAATCTCCATTTTGACATAAAATGCTAGTCGACTATGCATTCCCCCCCCCCGAATTGATTCAGAAGAAGATAGTTACCTCAGGTTATTAGCCTTCTGAAAACTAATTTGCTAAGTGAAAATGTATCCCAAATCCATATTCGTGAAAGCGATATTCCATTGTAACAGGCACTTGTTGCAGTTTCCAAGCACAGCTTCTTCTAGTAGCTTTGATATAACATAATTGGCTTGATTGAAAAACATGGGGCAAAGACATGACTTTGTTGGAGAGTTAGTTTAACCTCTCTCTCCTTCAGGATGTGTGAGGGATTAGGATAGGCTTGACGAAGAAGAGAAAGGGCTAATGATGTCCTAAAATATTTCCTAAATATTTCCTAAATATGTTTAGGGCAAATGATGTCCTAAAATATTTCAGGGTGACTTTTGCCTTAGTAGTGGGTGTGGAGTACACACCCACTCCTAAGAGCCTCCAGATCTGGAAGATGAGCCAACTAGTTAACCAGGTGCCCTTGGTACAGTTCATAAATAACATGCTTATTTACATGGCATATGATGTTTTGCTGGATGAGGCTCCTCAGTTTGTCCACCTGGATGGTCAGGGAAAGAAAGGAGCAGTACTGAGGAAAGATGAGGAATGCATGGCCTTCTAGACATTGTCAAACGGCAGATCCCATCATCCTTGTTTTTAGATTATGTTGCCGACAGCTGAAGTCCAATAACACTGGGAGTGCTGTTATATTCCCTCATTGTAATGTACAGGATTGCTGGGAGAAGCACAAGAATGCTAGCTTTTTCAAAATGTTAAAGAGGTGAATAGTTCAGGAGGCACGTACATTGACAATCATGGGCATGGGTGGGCACCTGTCACATACAGCACTGATGGTACCTGTCTGTCATGGGTTTGGAGGGAAAGTTCCATCCTATGGGGAGTGGAAGGCGGGACATCAGGGGGAGGAGCTGTACTGTATATATTTGGAGCTTGTGTGGAGAAGTTAGGAGAAGCTGGAGTTGGAGTCTGTGTGTCAGACTGAGTACAACTGTGTGTCAGTTAGTACATACCTGATAGGTTCAGGTTTCTTTATAGGTAGCCAGAACTGATAGGTTCAGGGTCTGTGCTTTACTTTAAAGGGTTCTGTGGGAACCAAACTGTTATATGTATATGTTTGGGACTTTGCCACGTTACAGTACCTTATTTACTTGATCTTTTTATTTACCCTGTTTGTTATTTGAATAAACCTTGTTCTTTTGTTTGTTAAAAATCCATTCCTGGTCTGTGTGACTCCTTATAGGGAATGGTTGGTGGCAGCTTAGTTAAAGGGTGGTATACTCCAGTAGGTCTGGGGTTGTCACATTGATTGGTGTCCAGCGTGTGGGATACGACTGATCCAGTTGTCCAGTGGTCCAGCAAAGCCTTGGCAAGTGTGCCCAGAGCACGGGGGGTCTAGTCAGGGACAATCTGAGGGCACGTAGGTAATCTTCTAGGCTTACCTCACGGGGAGGTGCGCTAGTGGAAGAACGTGCACACTCAGATTGGAAACTAGATTAGGGAGCTCTGAGGCAACCCGTTTTGGCGGGAAAGGGCTGAGGCAAAGCTGTGTGAAGTAACAGTGATCTAGCCTGTCTGCTGAGAGGCCTAGCAGAGGGGGTGGATTCTGCCTGGCAACAGTTGCAAGTTAGTGCTGAAGGAACAGCAGCAATCTATAGAAGGCTGTTTCTGAGGCAAAAGGAAAAAAGTCGTCGCTTTATTTTGAGGCTTGACTTTTGAAGGCAGCCTGTTCTGGGGGGGATTATGCCCTTGACTCGAAGCCAAATGGCAGAAATGGGTGAAGTGAGAGAACCACAGGTAGACCAAGGTTCTGAGGAGGAATTTGGCTCAGTGCAGGATGAGAGCACGGGAGAACAGAACCCAGAACTCAGAAAAATGCTCCTAGCCCAACAGCATGAACTGAGGGTGAGGGAAATGGAGGAAAGATTAGAGAGAGAAAGAAGGCAATTTGAAATAGAAAGGGAAGAGAAACAAAGACAATTTGAAATGGAGAGGGAGAGAGAGAAAATTGCTCTGGAAAAAGAAAGGATGGCGTTTGAATTAAGAAAATTGGAAATGATGAACCAGAATAATAATAACAATAGAGATTCTGAGGTGGGCCAATTGTCTAAAACTGACCTGAAGAAATTCCCTGTGTACCACAAGGGAGATTGCCCTGAGGTGTTCTTTTCCCTCGTGGAAAGAGCGTTTGTGGACTTCTCAGTAAGGGAAACTGAGAAGATGACCATTATGCGATCTTTAATCAGTGGCAGCCTGGCAGAAGTCTATGCAGAGATGCCAGTGGAACTACTGAAAGACTTCGTGGAGTTTAAAAAACTGGTGTTTGCAAGACATGGGATAAATGCGGAACAGCTGAGGCAAAGATTCAGGTCACTCACAAAGAAACCAGAGCAGACTTTTACCCAAGTGGGGGCCCAACTGGTGAGGTTGCTAGAGAAATGGCTGTCTCAGGAGGGGACAGAGACCTTCCAGCAGCTCAAAGACCTGATAGCGCTGGAACAGTTTTATTCAGTCCTGCATGGGGAACTGAAGTTCCAGGTGAGGGAGAGGAAACCGAAATCTGTGACAGAGGCGGCAGAGATCGCAGATTTTATTTACCAAATAAGAAAGCCCTTAGGTGCTGAGGGGAAATCTGTAGGTAAACCCAAAGAAACCTACAGCAAGTACTCTCAGGGACCAGGGAAAAACCAGCAAGGGGGAGGGGCCCATGTTGAAGGGAAGCCCTCAGACATGAAACCACAAAGACCTCAGATTTTGGAGGGAAAACCAAAACCAGATGAGAAAGACTCCAAATACAGCAGAAAATGTTATTTCTGTCAAGGAAAGGGCCATCTAATCTCAGAGTGTGAGAAATTAAAGCAGCTAAAGGGAAATGTGCCTCATGATTTGAGTGGAACCAAGCCAAAAGCTGTGTTCTGTGTCCAGAAAGAGCAAAGCTCCTTGCCATTGAGGGAGCCTGTTGCCATGGCTACTCAATCTGGAACAGTTACATCTGCTGATCAGGCTGGGGAAAATGGTCCTCTTGTGGAGGTCAAGCGCTGCTTACTAGTGAGAACAGATTCACAATTGTTTGAGACCGCAGGGGTGGACGTAGGAATACTTGACCATCAGTATAGGGGGCTAAGGGATACTTGTTCCCAGGTGACCCTGTGCCATCCAGACATTATTCCTAGGGAGTATATAATCCCAAATGAGAGCATGAAGGTGGCAGGGATTGAGGGGCAGGTGATCTCACTGCCAGTAGCTGAGGTACCTGTGAGCTTTCAAGGCTGGAGGGGAGTTTGGCGGCTAGCGATTTCATCGACTCTGCCAGCAGCCGTGCTCGTGGGAAATGACCTGGCTGAACATGTGAAACGGGTGCTAGTGATTACATGCTCACAAGCCACCACGGGGACAGTTCAGGGGGGTACTGAAGGGCCCAAGGCGGAAGCAGATGAGGGGAGTTCCGAAGCTGTGGTAGAAACCTTAACCACAGACAGCAAATTTGGCCAAGAGCAAAAGGCAGACGCCACTCTCCGAAAGTGTTTTGAAAAGGTGACAGACACCCAGCTAACACCTGAAACCCCAGTGAGATTTCGTGAGGAAAAGGGAATTTTATATAGAGAGACCCTGATGAATATCTCAAAAGGGGGAGATGGGATCAGAAGTCAGCTAGTGGTACCTGAAAAGTATCGCCCCATGATCTTACAAAGGGGGCACTCTGACATGTTTGCTGCGCACTTAGGGGTGAACAAAACACAGCAGAGAATCACACAAAATTTTTACTGGCCTGAAATAGGGAAGCAGATCAAGGAGTTCTGTAAACAATGTGATGTGTGTCAGAGGCAGGGGAATAACCGTGACAGGACCAAAGCGAAGTTGTGCCCTTTGCCTGTGATTGACACCCCGTTCAAATGTATAGGAGTGGATATTGTGGGACCTTTGCCCAAGGCCACAAAGAGGGGGAACTGGTTCATTCTCACCATTGTGGACCATGCCACGAGGTACCCCGAAGCCATTCCCTTGACTAACATTGAAACTAACACAGTGGCAGATGCCTTGGTGGGGTATATGTCCAGGATGGGATTCGCCTCAGAAATAATCACAGATTTGGGCGCATCGTTTACATCGAAGCTCATGAAACGGTTATGGCAAATCTGTGGAATTAAACACAAGGAAACCACTGCATATCACCCCGAAAGTAATGGGTTAACAGAGAAGTTCAATGGGACTCTGATGCGCATGATTAGGGCTTACTTGGCAGAGAATCCAAACAATTGGGACCAGAAGCTGCAATCCCTTTTGTTTGCTTATCGATCAGTGCCACAAGCCAGTACCGGGTTCAGTCCGTTTGAACTTTTGTTTGGGAGAAGGGTGAAAGGGCCACTTGATTTAATCAAACAAAATTGGGAGCAGATCACCCAGGATGACCCACAAGATGTTGTGACATATATAGACTCTTTAATGAATGACCTAAAGAGAAACCTAGAGCTAGCAGCAGAAAACCTGCAAGCTCAGAAGGTCAGACAGAAAACCTGGTATGACCAGAAAGCCAGGGAGAGGCACTTTAACCCAGGGGAGGAAGTGCTTTGGCTTAGGCCCTGCAAAGAGAACAAACTGCAGCTCAAATGGGCAGGACCATACAGGGTCATTTCCAAGATGTCGGATCTGAACTACCTTATAGAGCAGGAGGAACACCAAGCAAGGAGGGTGGTACATGTGAATGCCCTAAAACCCTACTACAGAGGGAAACAGAGGGTTTTATTTGCAATAAAAGCAGCTGAGAGTGAGGAAGCTGAATTACCCTTCTGGGAGGGTAGAGGGGAAGTAAAATACAACCCAGATGAGGTAAAGATCAGTCCTGCACTCACCCAAGACCAGCAGCAAGAACTAAAAGTGCTGCTCACCAAATATCAAAAGGTGTTTTCAAATAAGCCGGGGATAGTGAAGGGAGTGATGCATCGGATCCACACAGGGGATGCACCCCCGCAAGCAGTATCCCCATACCGAGTGACGGGACCCTATAGGGACAAGGTGCGGAAGGAGCTGGACGAGATGCTTAGGGAGAACATAATCGTCCCCTCTTCTAGTCCGTGGTCCTCTCCGATAGTCCTAGTGGACAAGCCTGATGGGAGCATTAGGTTTTGTGTAGATTACCGGAAATTAAACCGCGTAACCACTCCTGATGCCTACCCAATGCCCAGGCTAGACAACCTGATTGAAACCATAGGGGGTTGTCGGTTCATTTCATCATTGGACCTAGTAAAGGGATACTGGCAATTAAGGATTGATCCCAGGGATCAAGAAAAGACCGCATTTTGCAGCCCTTTTGGTCTCTATGAGTTTAGAGTCCTGAGTTTTGGTCTCAGAAATGCACCAGCCACATTCCAAAGGCTGATGGACCAGACCTTAGCAGGGCTCAGTGACTTTACTGTGGCCTACATTGACGATATAGGGATCTTCAGCAATACCTGGGAAGATCACCTGAAACACCTGGAGATAGTGCTGCAGAGGTTAAGTGCAGCAGGGCTAACAGTAAAGGCAAGCAAGTGTCAGCTGGGTAGCCCAGAAATAAAATACTTGGGTCACATAGTAGGGGGAGGAGTGATCAAACCCCTAGAGGCCAAGATAGAAGCCGTTCATGATTGGCCCAGACCCAACACCAAGAAAAAAGTCAAATCATTTCTTGGGTTGGTGGGCTACTACAGAAAGTTCATCCCGAGGTTTAGCGAGATGGCGACTCCGCTGACCGATCTGACGCGGAAGAAGACTGATGACCGCATCCCGTGGACCAGCGACTGTGAGGAGGCGTTCCGGAGGTTGAAGGAGGCGCTCATCAATTGTCCAGTACTGCGTGCTCCAGACTTCGACCGGGAGTTCATCATCTACACCGATGCGTCTAACAGCGGGGTAGGAGCAGTTCTTTGCCAGGAGGATGAAAATGGTGACCAGCATCCAGTGTCCTACCTGAGTAGGAAACTCCAGAAAGGTGAGAGACATTTGGCAACCGTGGAAAAGGAGTGTCTGGCCATAGTATACGCGATTCAGAAGGCCAAACCTTACATCTGGGGAAGACATTTTGTTCTGTGCACTGACCACTCACCACTGCAGTGGTTAAAGACAATGAAAACCCATAATAGTAAACTTATGAGGTGGGCTTTAAACCTGCAAGATTATGACTTTGAAGTGAAGGTGGTCAGAGGGTCAATGAACTGTGTTGCTGACGCCTTGTCAAGAAGACCCGAAGAATGAAGACGGCGAAGGAACCATGGACTATGTATATATTTTAGTGACCAAAAGTTAAATGTACCTGTTTATTAAACATGCTTGGTTTGTATTAATAAAGGTAACTTAATGTATTGTAAATGTTCATGTTAAATGCATAAGTAATATGTTTAACCTAGAGTGTAAGTATGGGATTGTATGTTATTGTATAACTGTTTTTGTGTGTTTTGATCCTGGTTGTTTTTTTGGAGAAAAGCACTTTAGCTTTCCCCCTGCAAAACAACTTATAAAGAGGGGAGGTGTCACATACAGCACTGATGGTACCTGTCTGTCATGGGTTTGGAGGGAAAGTTCCATCCTATGGGGAGTGGAAGGCGGGACATCAGGGGGAGGAGCTGTACTGTATATATATTTG
The DNA here is from genome assembly GCF_051106095.1 of Pogona vitticeps. Classification (NCBI taxonomy): domain Eukaryota; kingdom Metazoa; phylum Chordata; class Lepidosauria; order Squamata; family Agamidae; genus Pogona; species Pogona vitticeps. Next base: position 220,517,521 of record NC_135783.1, on the reverse strand, counting down.
GAGCTTGTGTGGAGAAGTTAGGAGAAGCTGGAGTTGGAGTCTGTGTGTCAGACTGAGTACAACTGTGTGTCAGTTAGTACATACCTGATAGGTTCAGGTTTCTTTATAGGTAGCCAGAACTGATAGGTTCAGGGTCTGTGCTTTACTTTAAAGGGTTCTGTGGGAACCAAACTGTTATATGTATATGTTTGGGACTATGCCACGTTACAGTATCTTATTTACTTGATCTTTTTATTTACCCTGTTTGTTATTTGAATAAACCTTGTTCTTTTGTTTGTTAAAAATCCATTCCTGGTCTGTGTGACTCCTTATAGGGAATGGTTGGTGGCAGCTTAGTTAAAGGGTGGTATACTCCAGTAGGTCTGGGGTTGTCACAGGCACCTGTACTCTTCCAGATCTTTGCTCACATAATCCTTCACTAGGCTAGTTTAGAGTGATGGGACATGAGGTCTAATAATAACAAGAGTGCCATATTTGTCTGCTCCTGTTTAAGGGGACCATAAGCGATAATGGGAAAGGAGTTAATATGATAAGTTTCAATGTATAGTAAGAGCCCTTTCTTTTCAGAAAATATTTGCATACTTGATGTTCTTTGTATAAATTCCTTTGGTACTTAGCAACAGTGAAAGACGTGCTTTTTTCTTTTTTAAAAAAGTGCAAGTAAGAAAGCAGACAGAATTTATTTTTTATTAAAAAAACCCCCTACTGTTGACTTATCTTTATAAGCCCATACCACATACCATTTCTGAAAACGGTCAAAAGATTGTCCCTTTTTGTCGGGGAAATGAGTGGTCCAATGAAAATGAGGGAAAGAATTTATCCTGGACTTGCTTAATGGCCACAGTAATTAATCTCCCAAATTTTAATGCTAGACATTGTTGCTTTTCAAATACATAACTACCGATATAAAATCTGAATAAATAAACAAATAGGTGAGAAAATATATGGGATCCCTACAGCCCCTCATCAAATATTTAAGAACTCTGTGTAGATTACTTAAATTCTAAAATGCTATCACTCATTCCTTAGCAGCCCACCAGTCAGGCATGGAGATATTTCTATTTAGACTTGTTAAAATGTGATTTAGTACATTACAATTTGATTTTGGGCATGCAGGTTACAGCAGTTGTGCTGTAAATCATCCAACCCTAATTTTATATGATAAAATAGTATCCCTATTTTGATCCATTCAGTGAATAGATTTTTTTTCTTTTTCTCTTACAGAAAGCGGGATATAAAGCCGAATGGGTGGACTTGCGTGGAGCTCACCTTGAATGGGCTAAAGAAAAGTCGAGCAAAAAGAATGTCTTCCAGGTAGGAGATGATTTATTGTTCTCCCTTTATTCTTTGGTTATTACATCATTTTAAAAAGCAGCAATTAAACAAACCACTATTTCTTTCCATGCATAACTATTTAATAATTGCAGAATGCACCAAGGCAATGTTTGTGCTTTCTTTGTTAAAGCAATTGGAAAACATAACATTTTATTCACTCTTTCCTGCTTTTTTTTTTTAAATTCTGGGCCAAAGTGTCTTGATGATTGAATCTACTAAAAACATTTGAGAACCTGTTGATTTGCTGATTAATGTGCCACGTTCAATTTGTTTTTAAAAGTTTGTAGGTAATTTGTTTTGGGTTTAAGACTAGAATCCTTGACCTCATGAACTTCTGTAAAGAAAGCTTTCACACGCTGCTTACATAAGCTGTACTCCTAACTGGGTGGAATTTGCCTGTTTGTTTTTATTATTTCTTAGGAGTTTAATGACAGGTTCATTCCAGAGGGAAGGAGCTATAGGAATGTTGAAGGAAGAAAAAGCCACAAATCTGCACCTCTTAGAGGCAGTTCAAAAAGCTATACTTTTTTTACTGATTTTAATTAATGTAAATAGTTTAACAATGTTGCTGATGGGCTGATACTAAACAGGTTGATTATTACCTGGTTAGGGTGTTCCGTAATGGTGGTATGGACTTGCATCCCAACAATGAAGAAGTCCAACAGAGTGTGACAGGACTTACTCCTGTATAGGACTGCATAGGAGTGGACAAGACAGATCTCAGGATAGGGTCAACTTTACAAAATGCCATCTCATAGGCCTCACACTAAAATTTGTGGGAGCCCTGAGGAATTTATAGCAGAGAAGCAGCCCACAGTCACCTCCTCCCCCCATTATCCTGAAAACTAAATTATTCTGAGCCAAAATGTGGAGAACATACCATTGTCACACAAACAGTATCTATAGGAGGTGTACATTTTTGTGTCATTACTAGCAATTTCAGTGCTGTCAGTGCCCTAGAGCAATTTAACTTCTGGGATATAATCTTTTTTTTTTTTTTTAAATGATGGCTGTTTGCTGCCAACTGCTGGTAGGACTAGTTTTGTTTATTTTAATTAGAAGTGAAATTGTTGATGGGTCCTGCCAGACTACAGGGTAAAATGGATCAAACATGGTTATTTTGTTTTGTGAAACTGAGCTCCAGAAATATGTCACAGAGGATGAAAGGTTGACCAGGTTGATTTAAGAAGATGCTTGACTTCTTTTTAGGTTTAAAACAGAGTAGACCTGAGAGAAAATTTAAAGTGGAATCATGAGGAAGGCAAGGAGTACTTTTCTAAATTGTAGCTCAAATCCATCCCCTGATATGAGGCCTTCATGGACACTTCCATCATTATTGGGCCATTTTTTAGCTGTAGGTATTAGTTAAGAAATTACAACTATCTGTGATTATCCCCAGGGACAGTGATGCAGTCCCATAGTCTAGGTGTAGATTGGTATCCCTACTCACAAAGAAAACTAGAAGAGGAAGCAATGTCGGCTACATGCCTAGTTTTGAGACAGATGTTGAAATTTCTATGAAAAGAAAATATCGTGCAACTGCTGAGGCTGGCAATGTAGGTCACATTTATTAAGCTGTCTCTACAGCAGTGTAAAAGTTCTCAAGAACAGCTATAAACATAATATGAAAGAAACATAGGCTGAATCAGGATTGTATAAGTTGCATAATGAATCTTATAAGGTGGTGTGTGAAGAATTGTTTCCAGTTTGTGGCCAGGGCCCCCAGGGAACATATACCCCTCCTGTTGAGAATGGCTCCTCAAGGAGAAGGAGAAGGAGAAATTGCTTTCATTCTGCATAGTATAAAGCGGCAGTAATATTGTCCCTAGATCAGAAAGTTAGAGAGTGAATGTTTAGGCATGTATGTTACAGTAGCTATGATCCCTAGAGGATATTCAGGCTGAAGAGAGTAATGAATGTATTAACACAAATGTTTTCCAGCAGCAGAAGAAAATGGAGTGTACCTGTTTGCAGGATCACAGACTGTTTCTGTGCTGTTTTAGCACATCCTGTTGTTGTGGCCCTCAACCACAACTCAAAGTGTTTGCAACCTTTTGTGAATGGCTCTTTTCTTAACAAAAGAAAACTTGAAAGCACGGAGTGGGTTTGAAGCAGCTTCACGGGGCCCCGTGAACGCATGGAGCCGTTTGCAGCCAGATATCATTTTTGTCTCCCTAGCAAACTGACACGTTACGCTAGGTCTTCATCAGAAGAGTAGTGAATAAAAGAAGATTTATGTTCAAATCACATGCTTTAAACATTCCTGCTAAGTGCTAGTTTGCTCTTTGGTGTTGAGCCTGAAATTTAAAGCACTGGGGATTAAAAGGATTACAACATAATCTTAAATAATCCTAAGTGTCATTTACAGAGAGATGGTTGTAATAACTAAATAAAACCATGTTAAGGGATGGCAGTGTTGTCAGTCAGCAACTGAAACCATGTCTCGCTTGCCCTTGTATTCTGTCTCCTCTCCCCTTTGTCGACTCCAGTTTTTATGTTGGATAGGTGCATCTTGATGGGAGCTGCTGCTGAGGGAAGTAGTTCTTGGGTATAGGTTATAATAATCGTAACCTATAAAGTAGCAGAATTAGCATATTTCAGTTTAGATTTAAAAAGCCACTATTTAAATTAGTATAGAGTAAAATGTTGCTCTCCCGTATTGTGTGTCTTTGTGCCAGCAATAGTAATTCAAATAAACACTAGTGATTTGGTTGATAAATAATAAATAACTTTTATTGATCCAAAAACATATATGTATCAACTATATTACATAAGTACAGTGTTTACTTATTTGGTATGATTGGTACGACAGCCATTCACTGGTCTTGCTATATTTGTAATACTTATTTAGCCCTATTATATATTATATTTTCATCCGAGTGTAAGAGATACTTATCATAATAGACCCTGTTAGTCCTATCGGTATCAGTCTACATATTGTATGGGTCCCCTTCCTTGCTCTCGTCTACATCGTTTAGTCCTGTCCGAACAGACTCCTGTCTGGCACTGCCTTTTATAGCAGCCTCTCTGCCCATAGAAACAATTTGATTGGTTAAACACATTCTATGCAAATATCACATTCTGCTCTTAGCTAGCACATCATAAATATTCATATACATATATGAATATACATTCTGTATTGCAGACATATAAACATTACTGACACAATGGAAGGATTTTTTTAAAAAAAATTAAACTAACAAAGAAATAAACAAAGCATTGGACCATTGTGTTTCTCAGTTTATGCCAGTTTGTGTGAGTAAGGAGTAAGGTGTGTTAGCAGCCACAAGGGGTGTCAGTGGCGACTGCTCCACCTGTACATATCTGTCTGCAATGATTGCTGCTCTGGAAACAAAGGCCTGGGGCATGTTTGTTTCCAGAGGCCGACTCTCAGGCTCTTCCTGCAGGCGCTGACACCTCCTTTCAGCCAGAGGTGCTGGTACTGCTCCTAGGAGACCCCGGCACAGCCTTGCTGCTGGAGATCATGAGGATACTGTGGCGGCAGACTAAGCATCATGTTGGAGCTTGAGGGAAACATCTCCATTGTCCAATTTGACCTGCTTTTGCCTTAGGCCTTCCTTTTCCAAATTGATGGTCTCCAGGCCATACTCAAAAGAATTCATCTGGCTGATCTTCCTGCTGGCTGAAGTTAATTTCTTCTGCAGCCACTCACACTCTTGCTCCAGAGTCTCCTGCCTGAGAGCTCTCACAATCCCTGACTGACCTTGGTCTTTTTCGTTCTTCTTCAGGGCCAGGGTGGAATGTTTTTGGTGCTTCACGGCCCCAGGGTGGAGTGTTTTGCACTCAGTGCTAATATAGTTACTGAAGCATTAGTAACTACATTAGGTTTTTTTTTTTAAATCATCTTAAGGTTTAGCACAACTTGCTCAAGAAAGGGCTTCTCTGTTTCTCCTGTTTCACTCTTGTGGATTGTTTCTCCTAACATGAAAGTCAGCCAGCCTCTTTTGAATTGAAGCATTCCAAGAAGACACCAGGGCGGGGGGGGGGGGGGGAGTGCTGAATGTATTTTACCTGAGCATCAGTTTACATGAAGATTACCAAGGAGTGCCAGGGATATTATTACAAATGCAAGCACTGCTGCATGAAGCATTAATTTATGCCATTCACGTGCTTGCATTTTACAAAACAGGGAGATAACATGTATCCTACTTAGTATATATCTATATTTTTGTTTTAGGATCACAAAACAGCAAAACGGCCAAATATATGCCCATTAAGTGAGATTCAGAAGAATTCTTCAGCCCAAAGGAGGTGCCCTTCTCCTCATGAGTCTAAGCCTCTATGTATTCACAAATACCATATTTTTCCATGTATATGACTCTCCCCCCAGTGTATAAGATGACTGCATAATTTTGACCCTTGCTGGAGGCGGAGGAGCAGTCAATGGGGAGCCGCGAAGAACTGTGCAGTGTAGCTGCTCCTCCACTTCCATCTCCTGCTGCCTCCGCCACCCGATCACCTCCTCCAGAGCGATTGCCAGGGCTCACCTCCAGCTCACGTCACTGCCTTGTCCCCTGCCTGAAGGAAGCCCACGAATGGTACTGGAGGAGGCAATCCGGTGGCAGCGCCAGCCGTCAATGGGCAACTGCGAGAGGTGGCCAAGTGCGGCTGCTCCTTTGCCTCCGCCTCCACCTCCTTCTGTGTATAAAATGACCCTCAATTTTTCCTCTAATTATTTTAGGAAAAAGTGTCATTTCATACACAGAAAAATACAGTACCTATTCGCTAGAGTCCTGTAGTTAATGTGTTTTGCAGTCAGTGATGGTGACAGGTTGTTTTGCTCTCTGTCAACTAGTGCAACTGGTGAAACTGGTATTTTGTGAATTGAAGCCATTTTCTGTTCTTTAGGGGAAGTCAGTTGATGCCTCTTGCCTATGTTGTTTTCATAGCAAACACACTGCTCCCCTTTTTCATTACCCTGTTTGGGACAAAGACATGCATATTAATAGAAGCTTGGGTATATCTGTCTCAAGTATAACTGTGAAAAAAAACCACAATAACTCGAAATCCTCCACTTTGTTTATCATCGGTGAAATTAGGAGGATCTTTTCACCGCATTTTGTCAGAGAAAGGAGAAATTCTCCAACAGTTTCTCAGAGATGGGACTCACCATTGGCAGTAGTTGGAGGAGAGTATTACTCTTTTTCTCCAAACAACGTTGAGTTCTTTGTGTTGCCACTGCAGGTGGCAAATAACAGGAACAACTGTGTTAGCAGTCTGACCGCCATTTTATTTCCACTGCACTGCTCACTACCTAATGTCATTATAGGGCATTGCGATGTTAGTGCTACCATTAAAATGTGATGGAGAAAAGCTTCATTAATTCTATGAAGTGACCTTCTATATCCAGGGGAGCAAAAAGAAGAAAAAGCTGAGTATTTCTCAGAAAAAAGTCCTCTGAGAAATTATAGACCAGCATGTATTGTCACTCTTAAAGGTTCAGCATCTTTTCCAGGCCTTCCAAATGGTACACTTTTTACAGGTCGTTCAGGATAGATTTTCTTTCTTCTGCACATGTTTATAATAAAGCTCCTTCACTTTCAGCCCTTTGGCCAGCTCCAGAAAAAAGGTGAAACTAGTGCTGTAACTTAATTTGTCTTCCAATTTCCCAAAAGTTTCATTTTCCAATGAAAGAGTATTCCATTTTTCTCAGGGCCTTTAGAATTTCTTCTGGTAATGTTTTGAGCTGACCATAACATTGCGCTGTGACTGAGTGTGTTGCATTTGCTCCCCCACTCCACCACATTACACACCTTTTCATCACACGGCAGTTTACTTGGATGCCTATATTTCTTCATCTGAAAAACCTCTGTGGAAGAATTTACCTTAGCCATTAAGTAGCCATATCTCCACTACAAAATACAACTTGACAATGTACCAGTCATCTGTATAGGTAATGACCTATACAATTTTTGTATCTCAAACAGTTACAATGAGAGCATATTGAGTCAGAATGATAGTAGCTGTGCAATCTTTGCTTTATCACACGTTGTGGACAGAAAGTTTTGCAAAGACTTTTAAAGCAACTAGTCGCAGATAACTAGTTATCTGTAAGTTGAACAGAGAATCATGTAAAATGTTCTTCTTATAGAAAGAAAATAATTTTTATAACATGTTTCAGAATTTGTAAATTCATGGTAGCACCTCTGAAATGTAAAGCTGTAGTCTTAAAAATTACAGTAAAAGCTTTAGGTGGTATGCTTTCATCTTTGTGAACTGCCAGCCTGTGGTGTGTGCGCATATGCCCTTGGCTTCAGAAATGAAAATCCTGTACTTTCCTTGGCTGAGTATGGCATGTGGTTAACCCAGTGTTGCTGTCATCATGGGTGTCATGAGGCACTTGTTCCTCTTGGGTTCTTTCAAAGGTACCTCTTTCTTTCTTTCTTTCTTTCTTTCTTTCTTTCTTTCTTTCTTTCTTTCTTGTGGTGTTTTTTTTGTGCCCTGGTCATTTTGCTTTAAACATAAGGTACCATCTCTTTCAAATCATTTTATTTCATGCTTCCTCATCCACATTTTCTCGTAATAATAATGAATCCTTACAATTACTCCAAAAAAAGAAAGGAGAGAGGCAACAGAGAGTACATCTACTCCAAAAGCAGGCAACAGAACATGAGAAAGAAAAACAAGAATGACACTTAAGCAGGCATCCACACAACACATTGGCACAGTCACAAAATCCATTCTCTTTGCCATATATCCCCCCCCCGTAGAAGCAAACAAACCAGTCCCCAAATAATCCATACACCCATAGCAGAATAAATACATAGTAAATTAATCAAATACCTTTTTACAAAGCAATCAAATGAAGAAAGCACCACACATAGAACAAAATGACAACACACACAGACACAGACACAGACACAGACACAGACACAGACACAGACACACACACACACACACACACACAGAGAGAGAGAGAGAGAGAGAGAGAGAGAGAGCCATTTCCCGAAAACAAAGAAAGAGCGATTATAAATGGATTCCAACAAATTCAGGCTGTTTTACACATTCAAAATTTCCACTCCCTCCAGACATTCTGATTGGCAGCTGACAGCAGCTCCTGTGGTGCTGTTGGGTTAAAAATTTTCTGGGTGATTTCACACCCAAAGGGTGAAAGAAAGCTCTTTTTTTCTTAATAATAAAATTTAATAAGATACAATATATGAAACCATAAGATAGTTATAAACCATCAAACCCCCACATAGTAAATATATCAAATGGTATTACTAGTTAACATAACACCTATTTCCATAATTCAGCCTGAGTGGCTAAGGTAGTTGCTAAGATAATCAGCATGATTATTACAATACTGAATAAAAGGAAGCCAGGATTTATAGAATGAGTCTAAAGTGGAATCCTGGTACCTCCATTGTGAGTGGACAGTGAGTTTTTCTGTGAAACAAATTTCCATACCCTATATTCCCAAACATTCATTGAAATTTCTGCAGCTGTCTTCCAACATTGAGGGACTGATTATTTGTCTAGCTGCTAAACACAAAAAAGTAATTAGATCTTTATGGTGTAGTAGTGCATTGGAATCTAAGAATAAACTCCATTAATCCCAGTGGTCGACTTATAACCATACTTTGTGATGTTATTTTTCTAATTTTTTTAACTCCTTGACCCCAAAATTGTATATTCTAAGACAATGCCACCAGAAATATAAATATGTACCAATTTCCTTACCGCCTCTAGAACAATTTGGGTCCAGTTTTATGTTTCTATGATTCAATTTCAATGGGGTATAATACTGTTGGTGTGCCACTTTCAGGCAGTGCTCTCTTACCAAACTTGAGATTGATTTAAAAGTGTTCCTGTTCTGCAGTCTTTTCTAGTCTTCGACTCTGATAGGAAGTCCAAAGTTTATCTCCCAGACTTCTTTGTGCCCACTAATATTACCATATCGAGTGTTAATTAAGACTGAGTAGTTCTTAGCATTCAGGCCCTTATGCTCTTCATTACCCAATAATATTGTATTTTGCATTGCTGTTAGAGACTTACCAGTCTCTTCTCTTAACTGTGGTAAATGAGTAAAATTGGTGTAGCTGCAGCCATTAAGCTTTTATATCACCAAGTGTGTCAAGAGTTGGGTCCTTGACTTTAGTATACCGCCTGAAAAGAGGCCATGGAGGCAAACTAGGATCCTTTCCTTCCATTTACTAAACTGCACCCATTTAGCATGGAGGAGTAGAAATATTGTCTTTACATTAGAAAGTGGGAAGGTAAGTGTTTAGATATGTATGTTACAGTAGCTATGATACACACGCCCCCAGAGGATATTCAAACTGGTCAGTCATTAATATATTCTCTTATGCCACATAAATTGCTGTAACGTGGTCAACAATTGTATTTTTATATAGTTATCTGCTTTTCAGAAACCCAGAGGATATTAAACAAATGTTATCAAGAACTTTGACAGCAGAGCCCTCCTAAAATTGACATTATAGCAGAAATGGTAAGATAGAGAAAGGATGGGTTACATGGCTTCCTTCTGGTTGTGTTCATGCTCATGGGACAGTAATCAAATAAAGGGAGTAAAATGTCTGCCTTTTGGTACTCTGCAGCACTATCTGGAGAGGGATACTGCTTTTCATCAACCAGCCAAAATGGTACTGGGGGAAGAGTGTGGCCCTGGTTGTTGGTTGTTTTTACATAACTGCTCACCTCTGGTTTGGATCATCAGTCTAAGGATTAACTATTCTGCATATTGTTGTGTCTTGCCTTTTCTGTCCTCTACTGAATGGATGTCCTTTTAGGATGTGATGTTGATCACATAACTACTTCTGATGCTTTTGATTCACCATGCTGGTTTACCAGACCATAGCTTTTGCGCATTGAAGTTATTTATTCTATTCTTATTCTTATTCTTATTCTTATTCTTATTCTTATTCTTATTCTTATTCTTCTTATTATTATTATTAGTAGTAGTAGTATTAGTATTAGTATTAGTATTAGTATTATTATTGTTATTATTATTATTATCATTATCATTATTATTATTATTATTATTATTATTATTATTATTATTATTATTATTATTATTATTATTATTATTATTATTATTATTATTATTATTATTATTATTATCATTTAAGTGCCAGTTGCTACCTTGGACAAGTAGCACAAAGGCATTCCTTCCTGGCTGAGTATTACTTGAGCCAGACATGTTTACTGATATTTAGAAGGAGCTGCATGTACTGGTTTATCTTTCTAGTCTTTTAGAAAATATGCACCATCTCTGTCATTCAAAGACAGGAAATGACTTCCTCTATTTCCTCCCATTTAACCATTCTTAGATGGAAAACAGAAAGGAACAAAGCTTGATGGATATCCTTCCAGGTATTGCTGGTCCTTTCGTGAAGTTTGCATAAGACCCATTTTTCATTTGCTTTCTATCTGAAAAAGAGAATGTTTGGGGCCAGTATGCTTTTGACTTATTTAGTACATGTGGGAGCTAATGAAACTGTTCGTACCATCTGTCTGTCCATCAGGGTGGTACAAATAGGGGAAAAAATCTGACAGCTTTCATAGGGTGGGATGAGAGGTGGACAGACAGCTGAATCAATCCATCAGTTTAGAGAAACATACGATAGTGGCACTAGGGAACAGAAAGATACAGGAAAGAGAATAATCATTTGTTGTGCTTCAAAAGCTCGGCCCATCTGTGGTTAGTGGCAACGACATTTTTCAAAACATTCTCCAATGAGTGCTTAATGTCAGCAGAGGAAGTGCTCATTAACAACAAGACACAAGTAGAGTTTTGGATTACCTACCGAAAATGTCCAAGACTGAACTGAAAGCAGTGTAAGCCCATAGCTGAAAACTGGTTTGGCATTTGTTGTGCTGAAAACAATGGAATGGACAAAAATGGGGGGAAAGATTTTGTGTGTGGGCAGGACTGGCAGCCTTATTTGGGGGTGAGGATTTGTTTTATTTATAGTTTGTTTCAGTCTATCTCCTGTTGATTCACTCAGCTGTAAACACAGTAGCTTGGGGGTGAGAGGAGAATCTGTTCATCCTTTTCAGTTGCAAGTTGCAGCTATTCCAGGGGACCAGACAAAACAACTGCCTCTTCCTGATCAAAATTATCTTCCATTTTTATCCTATCTTTTTGCACTGTGGGGGTCATCAAGGTGGCTGCCACCAGCAAAAGGCAAAAATGCAGAAATTTAATACCCAAAATTCTGTTAGTAACACCCAATGCTGTAATGCCATCAGCATAACGTTCAGAGGTAAATTGCTACACATTGAGATATGAGTATAGACATTTCCTGTCACACATCAGCCATATGACCCAGTCTTAAGAAATGCCTACACTTTCTTAACTTGGTGCCAATTCCTGCTGAAAGTTACACAGATGACATATGACACTAGCCATCATGAATGGGTTTTGGCCACTCAGATTAGAATCTGACTACTAAGCATTTAAGGGATGTGGTAGCACTGTGGGCTAAACCACCAAAGCCTCTGTGCTGATAGGTCAGAAGACCAGTGGTCGTAAGATCGAATCCATGTGATGGAGTGAGCTCCCGTTGCTTTGTCCCAGCTCCTCGCCAACCTTGCAGTTCGAAAGCATGTAAAAAATGTGAGTAGATAAATAGGTACCATCTTGGTGGGAAGGCAACAGCATTCTGTGTCTAGTCACGCTGGCCACGTGACCACAGAAACTGTCTTTGGACAAACGCTGGTTCTACGGCTTGGAGACGGGGATGAGCACCATGCCCTAGAGTCAGACATGACTGGACTACGTAAATGTCAAGGGGAACCTTTACCTTTACTAAGCATTTAACAGCACAGACTAACATTTTGCTAAAACGTTATGCCCCTTGTAAGGCGATGAGGGTGGATGTCAAAATGTACAGTATCTTCTTTCAGAATGTGTTAACAAACAATTCAAAAATAAGAGTAAGACAACATTCCAGGGTTGATTCATAACAATGAGAAGAATTATGTACCATCAAGTTGATTCCAATTCACAGCAATCCTTTTCAGGGTTTTCTAGGTACAAAATACTAAGAAGTGGTTTACCATTCCCTGCTTCTGGGGGCACTCTAGGACTTTGCATCTTGCCCAAGGTGACACAGGATGACTTCTATTACAAGGCACAGTGGGGATTCCAATTATCTACTTCTGTCCCCCCGCCTCTAGCCAACAAGGTGAACTAGCCCTGCAGACCTCTTGAGGGACAGCATTTCAAAGTGAGAATGCCGTAGCCAAGAAATAATTATTTCCAGTAGTTCCCAACGTGTGGATCTCCTGATGTTGCTGAAGGAAAATTTCCAGAATCTGTAACCATAGGATGATATCTAGGTCTTCTGTGAGCTAGAGACTAGCCACATCTGAGATTCCAAAGTTAAACTTTTGCTGAACTGTATAAAACCCTCCTCTCATTCCTTAACATTAACTATATATACAGTTGTTATTGTTGATGATGATGTTTAAAAAACTCCAGGCACAGTCAAAATTATAAAAACATTGCCTTATATTATATTACAGATACAGTGGTACCTTGACTTACGAACTTAATCCGTATTGGAACGGTGTTCACAAGTCGAAAAGTTAGTAGGTCGAGGCACCATTTCCCATAGGAATGCATTGAAAACTAATTAATGCATTCCGAGGGAAGAAAAAATAAAACACTGCAACTCCCACACTGGGACTGCAAAAAAAAAAAAAAAAAAAAAAAAAAAAAGGAGACACAAATCCAAAAATAAACATTGGAGCAAGTCCCACTCTGGGACTGCAAAAAAAAAAAAATCATCAAAAAAACAAAACAACACAGCACAGAAACATAACCCCCCCAGCCCAAACCCACCCTGCAAAAGCCACCCAGAACAGTTGTAAAAAAGAAAAAAAGCAGCACTTAGCGATCCGAAGCCTCTTGGGTGTCCCCCACCGCTGCGATCACTGCCGCTGTGACTGCTGCCACAGCAAGGCTTGAGCCTGGCCAGGGTGATTTGGCCGCTCGCCCCCGGCTGCGGCGGAGACAGCAGTCACCCAGGGATAGGAGACTTGAGCTGGTTGGGTGTCAGCTCAACCCTCCTGGCACTGGGTGACCGCTGCCTCCGTTCATGGTGGTGGGGGACCCCGGGGAGGTCTCCCAGTGCTTCCCCACCACCATTGGAGACCTCCTGGGGGTCCGATCGTGGTGGCGGGGGATCGCAGTGGCGGAAAAGGGTGGGAAATTTAAAATTGCTCCCCCGCCGCTGCAATCAGACCCCTGAAGGTGCCGATTGTGATGGTGGGGGACAGCCAGGAGGCCTCCGATGGTGGCGGAGAAGCCCTGGAAGACCTCACAGGACTTCCCCGCTGCCATCGGAGGCCTCTTGGGGGTCCCTTTTCCTAATCATTGGGGTGAAAGAGCAGCCTCTTCTCCACCAATGGTTTGAATGGAATGACAAAAGGCAGGGGAAATTTGAATTTTCCGCCCTTTTCCCCTGCCTTTTTTTCGTTTGCAGGTCGAGGCTCCGTTCGCAAGTCGATGCAAACTTTTGCCAACGGAGCCATTCGTAGGTCAAAATGTTTGTAGGTAGCGACGTTCGTAAGTCGAGGCACCACTGTACAAATTTTAAACAAAAACCTAAGTATTTGTTAAATATCGGCGTAGCATGTGTGCTGTTCCGAATATTGCCCTTTTTGTAGCTCTGATGGTGTGATTTCTGAGATCTGCAACTGCTTATAGTACTGTGTGTAAATTCTTAATATTGTTCCCAAAGCAATATCAGGGTCTGTGTTTCAAAATGTGAATGGTAGTGCAATTCTATATATGGTTTCCGAGGTCAATGGCAAATAAGACTCAGGTAAGTGCCTCTGAGGTTCTGGGCTCACTTGCCTCCCCCCCTCCTTTCATTTCCTGACAGCTACACTACAGTTTCTGGAGCTGCAGATGTTATTTGTCCATCGGAAAGGAAAATATTTCTTCTGCGCCAGAGGCACTTCTGTGTTGCTAAAATTAAGCCTAACAATATTTAATGCTTAATGTACACATGAGGTAATAATCTGGTTGAGAGAGAAGCTCTAAAGAGCAGTGAGGCTCAAATAGCAGAATAGTTCCTTGGTAAAAGCAGTACTGCTAGATTTCCCTCTATACTGCCATTCCCTCTATAGTAGACAAGAAAGATCCCAGGTACCCAGCTGTGTCAGTTTAAAAATGCAGCTTCCCCACTCTTCTGGCTGTTTTGTTTTGTTTTTTTTAAGTATCACATTTATCACGTTTCAAACGTAATTACTAATTTGTCATTTTAATATACAATGGAATTGAATGGCACCGTCTTTTTGGCAGCATTCATAAAACGCACTGCTGCCATCTGGTGGTGAGCAGCCGTGTCTGCCCAGATTTTCCCCTGCAGTTTGGTTTGGTTTGCTGCTTCCAGGTTGTGATGTTCAGCAAATTCCACTGAGAGAATGTATGTGTACACATGCCCATGTATACCTTTACATCTGGGCACTCGAGAAAGCAAATTGAAAAACTGTATAATATTTTCCAAAATAAGGTTTCTCTGGTCCTGTTTCAGTGTTACAGTTAAATATCAGAGTCTCCATAGAGTTTTCTTGCACAACTAAGACTGCCCAGCAGCCAGGTATTGTAGCCTGGTTCCTATCTAACACAAGCAGATAGTCATCAGAAAGAGGATGTTTTCCAAGGTCTAATGGGCCACCAAATTAGACTTGGTAGGGGCATGTGACAAGTTGCATATGGCACAAGCCTTTACACTCATACACATACCCTATAAAGCACACAAACACAAGATACAATACATTTGCTTCAAATAAATACAGTGTTTAGTTTTGTGAATTAAAAACAATATGCACAGTCAAGAGTTATAAAAATGGCTCTTTGTTTGACATTCCACAGCTTTATTGTCTTTGTCATCCAAAAGGGATTAAACCCTTTACTGATGCTTTAATGAGTCCGGACTATTTTTTTTTATTATTATCAAAAGAGATTTTTACAGGTGCAACAAACATTAGTCATTTGCAGCTGGAGTATGAAGCCGTTTTAAAATGTATAAGGGAATAAACAGGTGCCAACTTGCCCTGTTTGAAATAGTTAGTAACATTAACACCTTTTCAAGCTGGTTGTTTAATGAGGTAATGTCTGATTTAATAGAGAGGGTTACCATTGTTGAGGTTTTGTATGTGTAATTTTTACATTTTAAAATAACTAGCGGCTATGGGAAAAGCAATCAAGTGTCATTTTAAAAAGCCAGATATGGTTTCAAATGTAATTAGTAAGGCATGGCTTACTGGCAGTTGTGAACACACAGTTTGGGAGACGGTGCTGCACCACATATTAAAGGGTGATTGCCTGATCCAGTAATTCTTTGCAAGCAAAGAATTCTGGTGCACATGTAATGCTCCCAAATCCACAAGGTTTTCTCTAGTTATGTTACAGAGTAGAGATCTTTGTATCCCCACTTACCATCATATTTGAGATGGGGAAATGCTTCATGTATGGAAGAAACTGCTCTTGAGAGATTTGTCCCTCTTGTCCCAGGATTTACATGCCTGCATATTTGGCTGCTTTGTTATGTTAAAGTTGTTCTTCCTTCATTCATTCTTGAGAAATTGGCACTTAAAAAAAAATCAATTTTTGTTTTTAATTTTTTTGCACACACATAAAGAAAAGAAAATGAGAAGGAAGGAAGGAAGGAAGGAAGGAAGGAAGGAAGGACGGAAGGACGGAAGGACGGACGGAAGGAAGGAAGGAAGGAAGGAAGGAAGGAAGGAAGGAAGGAAGGAAGGAAGGAAGGAAGGAAGGAAGGAAGGAAGGACGGAAGGACGGAAGGACGGAAGGACGGACGGACGGACGGACGGATCCAGGTCACAGTGATATTAAGGAGCATGAAACCATCACTAACTAAGCATTTAAACTAGTATGTCCCCCAAAGTGTCTAGGCAGAAATGAGAACTATCAGTTCCATTTTCATATGTTGAAGGACTAGGGAGATCTGCAGAATATAGAGTGATAGATGGTGATTGTTTATCTTTCCAACCTTGGAAAGCAAATCTCTTTGCAGCTATGAGAACTTGGAGAGAGTCCATTTATACTGTCCCTATATTCAACTGTACATTACAGACATGTCATTTAGCAGCACATGAACATCTGTGAACAATGATTTTTCTGAGGAAGAAATTAATACAAATCATAACTTTAAATGAAAGGAAGCCCCCAGAGGACATGACCACAACAGATGCCTCAGACAGACATTGCATCACAGACAACAAACTGAACTAGCCAGCTTCTTCTGGAGAAGGTGTTTGGGTGTCCAAGATGCCTGCAAAATTCTATTTTTACTGAACTAAACTTGAGCTTAAAGATAATGAAACATACATAACATTAAATCAGAGTTCCATCCATTATGTTGTTTCTGACAATCTACCTCCCTCCTCTACTCCAGCCTAAACTTTTAAGTGTCAAATTTACTTTATTTCATCAGATTTCAGTACAATTATTGATGATCTAGATTTCTATAAAAATCCATTTAATTCCTGCAGCCGACATCATAGATACCGAAGCTCTCAAAGCTGATGGGCCATAAATAAACATCAAAAGGAGCTATTACTGCAGACCCTGCCATTAGATAGCCACAGAAGCTGTAATTGAGAATATTACCATGTAATACTGACAGGTAAATAACATTTACGATGCCATATTGAAAATGGTAAAGACTGCCCATCCCAATATTTTAGCAGGTCTGATAGGTAATTCCCAGGTCTGACTAATATCTTCAAAAATACTGTCCCTCTCTTCAGCAACTGCGTGGCAGGCAGGTATGCCTTTGGGAACAGTTGTATCTATTGATTTCAGCCAGTGCAAGAGATGCTTCAGACTGCTTTTCATGAATTTGCCATAGTCACATAGTTGGGAAGGAAAGAACTTGCATTTAAAATCTTTTTGAATGGGGAAGATGTTGTCGTTTGAGAGACAGATGCATGAATAAAATTGGTATGAACAGGGAAATTCATTTTCACCAGACCTCCATGTTTATCCCCAAGTACACAAGAGTTCTTCACCGGTGCAACAAAAATAGCAGGCTATTGTGTTTGGTTTTTCAAATTTGTCTCATTAGTAACAACCTATGCAGATTATTACCACCCATTCTAGCAAATCACAGAAGTATTGGTTTGGAAAAAAATGCAAATGCTCTTCTGTGTTTTCCCCAAGACATTTTCCTGAAAGAATGTTGATAGTATAATCAGTTATTGCTTCTAGATTCTTCAATAGTCAGAGATATTACTCTGTCAGTATAAATGACACCATAATGACAACTTCACCGAAAGTTTGATGGACTTGTCTGCTACTCTATCCTAGACCTCCACTCAGCTTTTGCACACATGATTGTCTTCAAAGCAACCCTAAGGATCTAATTTGCAGCAGATATTCCTGAATATGTTCAAAAGGTCCTCAGGTAGTAGAATTCAATTTTGAAGTCTTTTGTGGGGGAAAATTACATTATGAAAGTCACACCCACACACCACACAAAGTCATGGCACCTGAAAGTGAGACATTCTAAACCTACCAACATCTTTATGTGTTCATTTTCTATGTGAAGTGCTATTTCTTCTTTACCTTTCCTCATTTTGCTGCCTATGTGGATCACACCAGGAGCATTCCTTGGGGAAATAGCAACACTCTACTTAATGGTTTGTGTTTAAACCCATTCCGTGGACATTGCCTATGTTTACAATGAAATCTAAAAATGTCCCATTTTCCACACACAAATCCAGGGTACAGAATAAGCCAAACACAGAAAATTGTCCTGAACAAAAGTCAAGATAGAGCTGTGAATGAACTTAAACTTTCAATAATTCTAAAGAGACTCCATTCTGATTCCTCAAGAGATGAAAAGGCTAAAATTGTGATCTGTAGCACACATGTTCTTGAATCTACTAAGTGACACTAGTGGGAATTATGCACAGGATAGTTTGTGGAATACTTTATGTTGAGAAGTCTACATAATTCAAACAACAGAACCTCATTCTTCTTTCTCTCTCTTTTTATGTTCCTGAAATAAATTCTGACGAAAGGTTTTTGAAGTATATATATACTGTATGATGCAGCCACAATTTCTACTGAATGTCTATTTCCATATTAAAGAGAAATAAGAACTCAAAAGTGATGACATGTTAGTTAGATGTGACATGGGAAGTTATGATTCACAGTTCTCAATCCCACCAGGTATTGACAACACTGCAGTAGAAATGTTGCTTCATAATAGTGTCATTTCCTCTATGTAGTTGAACCATTAGCTGACCTGTAAGAAACACTGCCAAAATAAAAGGAAAATGTCTCAGCAAAGAACTATATTCTTTGAAAGTTATCAGGAACCAGGTGGAACACACAATCACATATATTAAGAACTATAGCCTATGCTACTAGGCTGTACATCATACATCAGCCTGTTACTGTATAATTCAGCCCATGCAAAATAGCTAAAAGGAACACTCAATGAAAACTGTAGAATCATTTCTGGAAGCCTAAAGCCAACCCTTATTGATAAAGTTAGCTGCCTAGCAGGTGTTGCACTAGTGATATATGGAGAGAGTTAGTAGCTAATACTGAAAGTTTCAAAGTAGATACATCAAATGCACTTTTTGGCTATCATCCCACCCATCTCAGATTAGAATCAAGAAAAAGGGTTTTTTAGAACATCTGTTGCTCTTGAAGGAACAACACAGAATGCTAGCACTATAGTGTGGAAAGAAAGAACTACCCACTTTTTAAGATGGGTGGAACACCAGCCACTAGTCGCCCAGAGAACCTCATCATCTGGACGTCATTTTAAAACGCTGTGAACTGGAGTAGGCAGAACCAAACTGAACCTAGGGAAATGTGTGTGGGGTTTTTGTTGTTGTTGTTGTTTTGTTTTTTGCATTGACACAGCCCTTTGTGAGTGCAGGAAACTTCACACCTGTGTCGGTGTACCCTTTGACCCTCAACATGTACAATGGACGACTTGATGCCAACTGCCTCAAACATTCTTGATACAGTGGGCAAAAACTATCTGGTATATTCCTTAACTGTACTGTGGTGCGTCTCACATGAACAGAGAAAGAAAGAAAAAGAAGTTTGTTTCATTACTGCATGCCAGTTCCACAAAGCTGAAGTAATCATATACATATTTGTACTTTCACATACCAAACATGGCACCGTTCCTTCATTTACCGGTCATGCAAATCAAAGAGAGAAAGAAAATGAATCCTACAGGAATTATCTCACAGATAATCAAATCTGACTTGTTTACATGTGTGGTACTGGCATCTTGCTGTTTAACCACTACATTTCCTGGAAGGGAAGGAGGGGAAAAAACTTGGCTAATCCACTTAGCTCCATTTTTCTGTTTTTCTTTAGCAAGTGAGGCAGATATTTTGGTGTCGACTGCTTGAAGAGAGCGTTGGCTCTCCTCTTTTAGAAAGGCAAGCGCCTCATGCTAGTGCAGAAACACTTGCCAAATGATGGGAGGCATTCATGTTTTTCACAATGAGTGGGGTCTTTTTAACAGGAAGAAGACCTGCTGTGGAAAAACAGCCCTGTGAAACGCATGTTGCTTAAAAGCTTCAGAGGATGCTGTGACTGTGATAAGTTCTGAACAGGCTACACCCTACAGATACTTTAGAAAGCCTCTATTTTAAACCCCTAGGCTTCTGCAGACCTGAGGTGGTTACATTGTGGTCAGCAGTAGCAGAATTTCTGATGTGATGATGCTGGCACTAGAATATGTGAGTCATGTCATTGTAGCTGGACCTTGCTTGCTGCTGTTGCTGCATAGAAGGGGGGGGTATTGGTAAATTCAAGAGCTAACTGTCACATCACAATTCTTGGAATTATTGTGCATAACACACTTTCTCTGCTGTCAAAAGTAAAAGTTCCTATATTCAGGAACACTGCTACAGTACATAATACCCAAAGTATTCAAAGCTCTTCCTGTGATTTGTTTTAGTTAGTCTAATGAGAACCCAATCAGTTACTGCTCAATTATAGACTGAAGCTCAGGTCTCCCAATAACTTAATGGTCCAAGCAGGATTTTGAGCCAAACTTTTCCTGGTTGACCAATCCAGCTGAACTAACCTGTGCAGCACAAGGTCAGGCATGTTGGGTTGTTGTGCTTGTTAAAACCAAAAACAACTTTGGGAGGCTGAGAATGCAAACACAAGGAAAGAGGAACCGCTTAAGCTTCTTTCTCCACTCAGAATCACTTGTCAGCTACTTTCCCCCCTGCAGCACATGAAATATGATTGCTTGTAACATTTCTTCTGCTGGGGGGAGCAGCTTGACAGCTGTACAGTTTTGATTAGAAGAATGAGTGTTGGCACACAGATTAATCAGATTCTCCTACATGCATTCCTGTTACAAACTCCGATATTTCTGAAGGAGAAAAAAACTTGCAATTTCATCAAGATTTTAGGTCATGAAGAAAGGCTGTTCTGCAAGCTACCTTGAATATACTGTGAGTCAGCAAGGACTGTTCTGGCACCCCAGCAATGGAATATGGTACCCATGGAAGACTTTCAACACTGTAATTATTCTGCAATAGCTAAAAACCTTTTTTTTTTACTTGCCGAAGTATTTTAATTGACTGATTTGGGGTATTTCATTGCTTTTGTTATTTTTCTTGATTTTGATCAAGGCTGTTCATGATCTAAATCAGAGGTAGGGTTACTCCAAAACAGTGGAGCAAAGCACTCCCCCTGCTTGGTTGATGATGATGATGATGATGATGATGATGATGATTCATTTTTGAAGTGTGTGTTGTTTAGATTGGGCTTTACAACCATCACTGTCTCTTGCAAATATGAAGGTCAATTTTCAAATGCTTAAAAAAGCACACCTGAGGGCCAGAGACACACAGAACTGTGGAACTGTTTTGATCATTCCTTGATATGGTAAATCAGTGCAGATTAAAGAGTGTGGGGAAATGGGGCAGTTAGCTATGCAACTGTACATTGGGTGCTACTGGAGAAGGCAGACCAAGGACATAAAGGAATATATGTTTGGTGCTCCGCCACATGAAACCTTTATTGGTCAGAGAAAGTGCTTATGTTGTAGAGTGTATAGCTGGGGATACTATGTGACCAATGTGGGGCAGAAGATACAACAGTTTTGGGCTGTGTGGTTGCCAGACACCATTATGTGTCTTAAACTGTACACAACAAAAGTTCAGATAGTAGTAATTTTGTATTAGCAACTGTATTTTTTAAATTGCCCCCCTCATATTTAGATGAAATCATTGCAATGCCCATCCAATGGTCTTACTCCTGCCTCCTGCAGCAATGGAGAACATCTCTTGCCCACAAAACTGTTGAAATTGTAACTCACTTGAGTTTTGATGAATTTTGTCGTGTTAATCAATGTGGAAGGGTTACCAGAACTATGAACATATATCCCCACATATATTAATCCACTATTTTAAAAATACAAAAGTTGTATTTTCTCTTGGTTTATAAAAAAAATATCCTAGAAGTGCCATATACTGTATATACTCGTGTATAAGCCTAGTTTTTCAGCACAGTTTTTTTGCAGAAAAAGCACCCCCCCTTGACTTATACTCGAGTCAGTGTCAAAATTACATGTTCTCCCCTGCAGTGCAGGTGTTGTCCAGACTCCTCCGCTCATCTACGGGTGCCCGCAGCCTCTGTGGGTAGTCCGATGACCCAGGTTAAATACACTGCATTTCTGCTTCCAGACACTCCCATCCTCCTCCTTCTGCATATTCTATGTACCCACCTTCCTTCTTCATCCTCCGTCTCCCTCCATCTTGTTACACAGCAGTAGAGCAGTAGATAAGGACAGCATCCAGTATGAGTCCTCCCTCCGCAGGCAGTGAAGTGTGTCTCGCAACTCAGAAGGGCAGTATCTTCAAAAACATTCAACCTACTGATGCCTCAATTAATGTAATTTTATTGGTATCTATTTTTATTTTTGAAATTTACCAGTAGCTGCTGCATTTTCCACCCTTGGCTTATAATTGAGTCAATAAGTTTTCCCAGTTTTTTTGTGGTAAAATTGGGTGCCTCGGCTTATATTAGGGTCGTCTTATACTTGAGTATATACGGTATCTACTAATATAAGGAGGGTGCATATAAATGGATCATAGATGCAGAAATTTCATAAAATAGTTTTTATGTGTTGATGCTTATTTGAAAAGACATCTCAAGACAACAGTTTCCCCCCTTCATCATACAAATCACTTCCTTCAAGAAGCAGCAAATCAGGATAATACCTTCAGTGATTTATTTCTTTGTAAGAGTCCTTACATTACCCATCGTATGGCAGTTATGATTTCTTCCCCCCCCCCATATGAAAGCCAATAATGCAAAATAAAAAACCACAAAGCCACACAGCAAAACCCACCATCTAACCAAACAAAACAAAACTAGCATTGGTTAGATCCTTAATATTGCATAAGGTGCCATGAGTCCTTTTTCTGTGTGTGGTACAGGTTATTTAGTTTCTGGGTGTTGTTTTGATGGTTTAATTTTTTAATTGTGTTCATTTATTTTGTGTAGAGGTTTGGAGTATGTGTTCATATTTGTGTGTGTTTGGGCAGGATACTCTGAAAATTGTCCTGAGTTCTTAGCTTACAGTCTGGTATGTAAGCGAGTACATAGGAAATAGTTTTTGAAATGAAGGTTAATCCTCTCCTCACCCACAAAATGGTGGAATATTTTCTGGTGCTGTTGACAAGAGTTCCCTCCTTGGCAAGAATGATTTTGGCACAAATTGAAGAGCACTATCACGACTGCGACTTTGTTGCATGGAAGTATTTGTGTGTGATCACTCAGTCCTTCTACGCCTGCTGTGTGAATGTGCTTTGCTTCTGAAACAGAAAGGGTACTAGCGTTTCTTGAAAATTCCTGATGAATCTGTTTCATTGCCTCAAGACATCTGTTTCTATGAGAATACCAAATTTCACAACTATTCATCACATTTCTAATGAAGACTCTAGGACGTACTCTGTGTATGTGTATAGAATTCCCTGCCTGCCTGTCTGTCTCCTGGTTGTGATCTGCCTTTAAATGACTGCCTGAAATCCTATTTCATAAATTTATACTCATGTAAGCTGATGATGTCATCAGCTATGGATTTTTATTGCTCATTCAAAGTTCCCTCTTCTCGAAAGTCACCACTGATGATCCCAGTTCCAGCAGCAGGATTGGCTGCAGCTATTTGGGGTCATCAAAAGTCTCTCTCCCTGTATCCCAAGTTTCCCAAGGCTTCTGTGGGTCAAAAAGGTGGAGATGGAATGGGAAAATTTTTAATGAGCAATAAAAGCCTATGAATGATGGTGTCATCAGCTTGCATGGGCATAAATTTGTGCAGTAGGATTTCAGCCACTATTTCAGATTCAACACAGAGATTGCATTAGATCCAAGATTGGTTTATGGGCAAGAGGGCTTTGTACATACAACTTTCATCCAACCAAATGTCAAAGTTCCTCTCCTCTCTGCCATTCATTAGTATTCTCTGCTCTTTGAGCCCAAATTCACTTTGAAAAAGCCTGGATCCAGCCTATTATCCTTTCCTGTCGGTGGTCCATTTCTACAGCAATCTATGACATTAAAAAAACTGCATGAAAATTCATACTGGGCTATATATTTAAATAAACACATTTGAAAATATTTTGTTCCAAAGTATGTTTTGCAAAAGATAGGGTTTCCTGCCCCCCCCCACCTTTCTAAATATATTTTAGTTTAAAATGAAGATTTTGGTACTCCTCTTCCTTCAGAAAAGTGTGAAATCTGAAGGGTAATTGGCAATCAACACAATACAAGTATAGATTGCTACTGTTTGCTTCAAAATGTAGACCAAACAAATCCTTAAGCATCTCTAGGCTAGGTACTTGTTATATCTCTAAATACTAACAAGTTGAGGTTGTCATGCTGCATTCTTTCTAAACCTTTTGCAACTATATATACTTGGGGTGTGCCTTGGATTTGGAAATTATTTGGAATCTGGAGCAAGGTGTGGGTATTTGAACCGATCCAAATCAAATCAAGAAAACCCAGAGCTCAGCTCAGATCAAGGCTTTCATAAAGCAACGTGTGGTGCTTATATAGTGCCCCATAGCACTTCAAGCACTCACTGGGTGGTTTATAAATTAATTATGCATGCTGCTGGGTAGGTGGGGCTCGTCAGCCATGGAAGGCAGCCCATCTAGGAGAAGGAAAACTCCGATTTCAAACCTACACTGCCTTGTGGCTCTATCCACTGATGGAAAAGGCTTCAGGAGTTAACCTAGAGGCAAAATCCGGAGCTGGGGCCCCGAAGGCAGCTCGTGTTGTTCTGCCAACTCCTGCGACATTGCTGGAACCAGTTGTATTGGCTCTTGCCTGTCCATTGGACCATTTCATCAATGTGGAGAGGGGGGATTTGCTGCTTGGGTAACAGCCTATCCTCCATATTACCTTACTCAGGCTTCATGCTCTGGAGAGGACACTCCTCAATTCAGAGCCTGTCACCGTAGTCTCTCGAGACTGAAGGATGCCTATAATGTATGCATGCTACATATTGGAGGAAATAGAGGAAAATAACAGAAAAAGAAAAACCAGAGATCTGTTCAGGAAAATTGGAGATATTAGAGGAACATTTTGTGCAAAAATGGACATGATAAAGGACAAAAATGGAAGGGACCTAACAGAAGCAGAAGACATCAAGAAGAGGTGGCAAGAATAAAAAGAGGAATTATATCAGAAAGATTTTGATATCCCGGACAACCCAGACAATGTAGTTGCTGACCTTGAGCCAGACATCCTGGAGAGTGAAGTCAAGTGGGCCTTAGAAAGCCTGGCTAACAACAAGGCCAGTGGAGGTGATGGCATTCCAGTTGAACTATTTAAAATATTGAAAGATGATGTTGTTAAGGTGCTACATTCAATATGCCAGCAAGTTTGGAAAACTCAACAGTGGCCAGAGGACTGGAAAAGATCAGTCTACATCCCAATACCAAAGAAGGGCAGTGCCAAAGAATGCTCCAACTACCATACAACTACCATTTCACACGCTAGCAAGGTTATGCTCAAAATCCTCCAAGGTAGGCTTCAGCAGTATGTGGACCGAGAACTCCCAGAAGTACAAACTGGATTCTGAAGGGGCAGAGGAATTAGAGACCAAATCACAATCATGCACTGGATTATAGAGAAAGCCAGAGTGTTCCAGAAAAATATCTGCTTCTGCTTCATTGACTATGCAAAAGCCTCTGACTGTGTGGACCACAGCAAAGTATGGCAAGTCCTTAAAGAAATGGGAGTGCCTGACCACCTTATCTATCTCCTGAGAAACCTATATGTGGGACAGGAAGCAACAGTTAGAACTGGATATGGAACAATTGATTGGTTCAAAATTGGGAAAGGAGTACGACAAGGCTGTATATTGTCCCCCGGCTTATTTAACTTATATGCAGAATACATCATGTGGAAGGCTGGACTTGAGGAATCCCAAACCGGAATTAAGATTGCTGGAAGAAATATCAGCAACCTCCGATATGCAGATGATACCACTCTGATGGCAGAAAGTGAGGAGGAACTAAAGAACCTTGTAATGAGGGTGAAAGAGGAGAGTGCAAAAAACAGTCTGAAACTCAACATAAAAAAAACTAAGATCATGGCCACTGGTCCCATCACCTCTTGGGAAATAGAAGGGGAAGATATGGAGGCAATGACAGATATTACTTTCTTGGGCTCCATGATCACTGCAGATGGTGGCAGCAGCCACGAAATTAAAAGACGCCTGCTTCTTGGGAGGAAAGTGATGACAAACCTTGACAGCATCTTAAAAAGCAGAGACATCACCTTGCCAACAAAAGTCCAAATAGTCAAAGCTATGGTTTTTCCTGTAGTGATGTATAGAATTGAGAGCTGGACCATAAAGAAAGCAGACCGCTGAAGAATTGATGCCTTTGAATTGTGGTGCTGGAGGAGGCTCTTGAGAGTCCCCTGGACTGCAAGGAGAACAAACCTATCAATTCTGAAGGGAATCAACCCTGAGTGCTCACTGGAAGGACAGATCCTGAAGCTGAGGCTCCAATACTTTGGCCATCTCATGAGAAGAGAAGACTCCTTGGAAAAGCCGCTGATGTTGGGAAAGTGTGAAGGCAGGAGGAGAAGGGGACGACAGAGGGTGAGATGGTTGGGCAGCAATCCATCGAAGCAACCAATATGAATTTGACACAACTCTGGGAGGCAGTGGAAGATAGGAGGGCCTGCCGTGCTCTGGCCCAGGGGGTCACGAAGAGTCAGACACGACTAAACGACTAAACGACGACAACATATTGGCTCTCCCCCATGAGTTGGGTACTCATTTTACTGATCTTGGAAAGATAAAAGGCTGAGTCAACCTTGAGCCGGCAACCTGGGATTGAACCCCAGGTTGTGAGCACAGTTTTGGCTGCAGTGCAGCGGTTTAACTGCTGTGCCACGAGGGTCTCCTTCAGAAGTACCAAATACTGCATGAGTGCTTTGGTTAAAAACATTTAAAAACAAAAAAATAAAATAAAAAATATTCTAATGCCAACAAACCTCACTCTGAAAATTAACATAATACTGTAACAGAGCGTGGAAACCCAAAATGCAAGGAGACTGACAGCTTAAGTAATGATTAAATATCCAAACTCTCCTGAAAACACTGATTCTGAAACATCTGTGAGGGCTAAAACTGACCAGATAAATTCCCTCACGCTATGACTGTTGGGTATTTTATGTCTTCCCAGGACAAAGGGAGGGTCTTTCTTAGAGGTTGCTAATTGCACTGCTTTCATTTTCAGTAGGATGGGTACACATTTGAGATTTTATTTTCTTCTCTCTTTTTAGGTAGCTGCAGATCTCATTTTGCATTGTCCTTGAGAATCCAATCAACTTTGATTGTGTGCATCAATGTTCCATGGTTTTCTTGTGTTTGTCATGCGGGATTTGAGTGGATTAGGTCATATCAGCATTCAAAACTGGACTGAAGCTATTTCTTCCCTTCCTCTTCATTTAATACTTTACCTTTTCAAAAGTTTAGTGTTGCCACTCTCCGGATGGTCTACAATATGCTATAATGTCTGCTGCTGGCTTTTATTTTTGTAGCACTTTTTTATCGCATTTTTTTCTTCTTTTGCTATGTCTGCCTGTGTTCTAGGTAGGTGCAGTGATTGGCAAATGTGACACATCAGGCAGCAATCAAGTACTCTGTCCACTGAGGCAGCCACGGTACTCACTGGGGGTATTCCTTCCCCCTTCATCAAATATTTTTATTGAGTAAATTTGAGTAAATTGCTTAGTTCCTGCTTAGGGAAGAAGGAAGGGAAGTGGAGGGAATTCTGCTTGCACAGTGGTCATGCACTGAGTTTCACCCTCCCATCCTAGGTCAGAGCCCTTAATTTTCCTTATGCTTGTTTTTTTTCCCCCACTATCCTCATGTTCATGTTTTTTCACTATGCATACATTTGGCTATGAATAGAAGTGGACGGGCTACAAATTGGCTGGAAACAAACTGGTTGCCATTTGTGAGACAAATTCACACAGAACTGAAATGAATGGTGTTCATGCATTCCTAGTATATACTGTTTCATCACATTTGTTAACATCAATATGGCAACTTGAGCTTTAGTTTTTAAGGACCTTGGCAGTGCTCGAAAACTATTAAGCACAGTATGAAATGAAATCTTGCCACTTTCAAAATTCTTGTGGTTACTTAGAGGAGGCCACCTGAGTATTAATTTACTGCAGCAGTGAATGGAAGGACAAAGAGAAAATTCTTGGATAGGAGCATTTTTTTAAAAAAAGCAACACCCTTACATTTTCACTGTATGTATCAAAAATAGCTTTCATGTTACTGAGCTTAGGACTCCCATTTCAAATAAACAATCATAACACTCTTACATCTGCCATGCCATACATAGCAAAGGCTATGAATAACTCTCACAAATAAAACTGATATTTTTTGCTGGACCATATTTCATATTTTTCTCTTTTTCCCTTCCCTTTTCCCTCTACATTTTCTCTGTGTTATGAGTAACTGGATTGTTTCAACTGATGGCCTGAGAGGAGTAGTTACCTTTAGGCATCCTGGAGTGTTTCACAAAAATAAAATTGGCCAGTTTGGATGCTCCATTAATATCTGCTAAAGTTGCTTTATGTGAAAATACATTCCTATGCATACTTCAAAAAAGAAAAAAAGAGAAGCCTTCCACTGTTGGCAGCTTCTTTCTCTGTATCATTCATGCTCCATGTTGATTGGACAGAGAACGTGAGGAAATTAAATGAGCCTTACAAGAGGGACCGGGTCATGTGAGTTTGATGTACAGACATGAGGGCTAGCTCATATTTTGGGTAAATTTATTTTAAATTGTATCATTATTATTTAATTTAAAATATCTATACAGCACTTTTCTTCTAAAGGAACTCAGGCAGCTTACAGTATTGAAAGAAATAAAGTCAGAAGCTAAACATTAAATTATTAAAATATTTTAAAAGCATTGAACAGATATCATATTAAAACTCATAAATAAGAGCAATGTTAAAAGTTCAAGCAAAACAACAGAATAAAATAATCCCTTTTTTTAAAAAAATCCCTTTGGTCAACCAGTCATTTAAAGGAAAGCCTGCCTGAAGAAAAACGTCTTCATCTGCTTGCAGAAGGACAGCAAAGATGGGGCCAGCGTGGCCTCCTGTGGGAGGGAGTTCCGTAGTCTGGGACCACCAACAGAGAAGGCTCTCTCCTGTGTCCTCACCAAACATGCCTGTGAGGGTGGTAGGACACAGAGAAAGGCCTCCGCTGATGATCTCAACATTCAGGCAAGTTCATAAGGGGAGATAACATTTTAAATGGCTTGGAACCAAGCCATTCAGTTCTGATCTTGTGGCACCACCTCATCAGACCACAAAATTCTATTTTTCAATCACAACGTATCAGTGTAGCAATTCCAAAGCAGAACCTTTTCTGTAACTTTATTATCAATTATCTTTAGAACTTTATTATCAATATTTACCCAGCACAATTTATTTGAAGGGAGTTCTTTTTCTCAGATTCTGAAGAAAAAATAATGTCATGACTATTTACAGGCTCACAAATATATTGCGACGTGCACTTCAGGATTTAGGTCTACAGAAGCTTCTGGCATTGTGGTCCAGGATTAGCCATGGTGACCTTAATTTGAGTACTGATTTGAATAGGTCTACTTTTAAAATAGACAAGTCTGCATTACACTAATTCTATTGCTAATACGTATCTCAGGTATCCGTGCTTCAGAGTTGTGGGACAGTTTGTTTATATGTATTTTGCAGAGAGAGCAAAAAAGCTGAGAGAGTGGCTTTTCATTTTGAGTGGCATTGCTAATAGATTTCCCTGCCAAACAATTTCTTTTGCCTTAACCTATCACTTCACAAAATAATATGTGCCAAATGTAGAATAGCCCTTTCCTACCCACCCAGGTGGTCCTGAGAAACCTTAAAAAGATTATGAAGGTTTCCCAGATATTTCCTTCTCAGAGTTTAAAGCATGTCTAGGGAATGTTTAATTCAATCAGAGGTGTGGCTTTAGCATAAGATTACTCTAATTTGGTATTTAATAATACCAAAGCTCCATATATAGACAATGTTCTTTCATTCAGTTTACCTTCAGCCCAAACCAACATGCCAGTGATCAATGATGATGGGAGTTTTATTCCAACTGAAGAACTATATTTATTTATTTATTTATTTATTTATTTATTTATTTATTTATTTATTTATTTATTTATTTATTTATTTATTTGATTTATATCCCACCCATCTGATCTGGTTGACCACTCTATGTTCTCTGTCCTTGATTTAGATAAAAATGTAGTCTGTCTCACTGTCAATATATTGGCTCTCTGTGATGGTTTTTCTATTCCAACTGAGTCAGCTCTGTGGGAAATACACCTTTTAAACAAAAGGCAGCAGGGTAAAGGTAAAGGTTCCCCTTGACATTTAGTCCAGTTGTGTCGGACTCTAGGGGGGCAGTGCTCATCCCCGTTTCCAAGCCATAGAGAAAGGCAGCAAACCAAACTATAATTAACTGCCACTCAAGGGAAGTTCTATAGTGGCCTGTAATAGACATTTGAAAAATCTACACCTTCTGAGAAAGAAAAGCCAGGAAAATTCTGCTGAACAATTGATCTGACATGTATAGTCTATATGCAGGATTTAGAATGTCATTACAAGAATCTGCAATATGTGCTTGTAAAGAGTCTGAAGAAGTGGATTGTGACCCATGAAAGCTCACAGTGGAATTAATTTGTTAATGTTAAAGATGCCATAAGACTTTTATTTTTCCTTTTTCCTTTGTTTCAGTTCTGGTTTTGCTTTTCTAGCGATCATTGTAAGAATGCTTAACAGACATTATAATTTTTATTGTTTCTGTTTTTACATCCATGTATTTCTACATGTTGTCCCAATAAAGCTATAGCACATCACTAGGTTAAAAGACTACCACAAAAGAACGAAACCTCCCAGCGAGATGGTTTCAGTGCTCTGACATGAATACTTCTGACATTTTAAGGTAACTGTAGGGCTTGCTTACACTTTAGCACCTGAGGGATATAGCCACAAAGCTGTGGCTACTCCAGCACAGTTCTGTTTGTGGGGAAAGACAGAGAAAGATGGTACACGTAACCCTACACACCAGGAACATTCTGTGATTTTTGTCTATAAGACCATGAAGTTATCAGTAACCCCACAGTTCAGATGATCATGAAACATACAGAATATTTTTTTTCTGTTTTTAGCAATTTTCTTAATGTTCCAGCTTCCACATGAATGGGTTCTTGTCCTCCAAGACATTTCCTCCTCAGAGCCTTTGTCAGTCTGCCTCTTTTGGCACTCCTTTTTGTTTTTGTTTTTAAACATTAGTAGCATTTTTCAAGACGCTCTACTGTTCACTGACAACCTCATGTCTTGATGAAAAGATAATAATGCCCAAGGAGGTTATTTTTTGTGTGAATTGCATTTCTTTGGCATGCACAAATGTTACATTAAAAAAATATCTTTAGGTCATTTCACCGCTCTTGTATGACATTGTAGAAAACTTTGTAATTAAAACAGTAGACTACAAGTGATTTTCAAATAAATAATCTTTTATAACATGTAGGAAATAGAGATGGGGACAAATATAAAAATGGATAACTTTTTCCAATGAATATAGCCGATTCGTTAAATATTGGTCAATTCATATTTGTGGGTTCCAGGGATCCCCACAAATATGAAGGGGGGATTTACCTGTTTTTATTCATCCTTCATTTAAAAAACCACTATTCTGTCTACTGGCTGCAGATCAGCTGATCAGCGGCAGAAAGGCAGCCACCATGCCACACAGCCACCCAATAACACCGTACCTTAGGCCCTAAGCCACGCCACCCTACCCCCACCAACACCCTCTTACCTTAATCGCTACTGCCAAGGTTTTCTGGCCTCGGGCCACGCATGTAAAAATGGAGACTGGCTGCCCTTTGCAAAGATGGTGGCCGCTGCTTCATTTAGGGTAGGGAAGCTGCAGCTGCCATCTTTGCAAAGGCAGCCTGCATTCCCTTAGCCTGCTTTAAGGGAATCCAGGCTGCCTTTGCAAAGATGGCAGCTGCAGCTTCCCCACCCTAAATGAAGCCACAGCAGCTATCTTTGCAAAGGGCAGCCAGTCTCCCTTTTTACACACCATGGCTGTGAAGGCCTGATGGGGACCTCAGCAGCAACTATTAAAATAAGGGGGTGTCGGTAGGAGTGGGGCGGAGGCTAAGGTAAGGAAAGGAAAGGGTGTGGGGGTAGGCTGCTGGGGTGGCTGGCTGTGTGTGGGGGTGGCTGCCTATCAGCTTTTGATCAGTTGATTGGTGGCCGGTAGGCAGAATGGGCTTCTGTGCATGTGGCAAACTCTCCTGGGGGACCAAATTTGTGGGTGAATAACTTTGATATCCAATATCCAATTTTCACCAAAGTTGGCAGGCATGTTGTGGAAAGACATGGGAAGCTCTGTTGTAATTCTGGAGTCTCCGTTGTAATTCCGGGGGAGCTTTCCTGGGGGGGGCATTTTGTGACTATATAACTCAGGGGTCCATGATCCAGTGTTCACCAAACTTTCAGAAATTGTAGGAAAGCATTTGAGGAAGCTTCCCTGCACATTTGATGTCTCTAGGTGGTTGGGGTCCAGTGTTATAGCCATTTAAAGTACAGACAAATTGACAGATCGATTCATCAATTTGTTGAAGAGTATTTGTATATTTGTATTTGTTGATCCGTTAACCTTGATGAATAACAGATCAAAACGAATTGCCATTTTTTTATTTGTCCTCATCTCTAGTAGGAAAGTGTATGACACTGTACTTAAAGCATCATTAAGCTATAGGAAATTTCATTATTTCCTCTTATTTTTAAAATTTGATTTAGTGTGACCCTATGAATGAACAATATCCAAAATGTCTTGTCCTCAACATCCCTGCTCAGTTCTTGCAAACTCAAGTCTGTGGCTTCCTTTAGGAAGTCAGTGCATTTCATATTTGGTTATATTTGGTTTTTCCTTTTTTCCTGCTGCCTTCAGCCTTTCCCAGCATTATTGTCTCTTCCTGCCTTCTCATGATGTGCTCAAACTAGGACAAAAAATTCCTGCCTTCTCATGATGTGCCCAAACTAGGACAGCCTCAATTTCAGCATTTTTGCCTCCAGAGATTGTTCAGGCTTCATTTGCTCTAGGACTCACTTATTCATCTTTCTGGTAGTCCGGGGTATCTGCAATGCTCTCCTCCAGCACCATATTTCATGCAAATCATTTTTTCTTGTCAGCTTTCTTAACTTTCACAGCCATACATGTTGATTGAAAATATAAGAGTGTGGATGATCATGGTCTTGGTTTCCAGTGGCACATCTTTACACTTGGCAATATTTTCTAATTCCTTCTTTGTTGCCCTTCCTAGTCTCTGCCTTTTTCTGATTTCTTGGCTGCAATCTCTATTGGGATTGCTGATTGAACCAAAGTATACAATATCTCGTAAGTATTTTTTTTTCTGTAGTCATGATTTTTGTCTTCTTAACATTCCGCTGCAGTTCTGCTTTGGCACTTTCTTTTTTCATTTTTCCCTAACAGTTGTTTCAAATAATTGCTGCTTTTTGCCAATAAAATTGTGTAAACTTGCATATTTTAAATTATAGATGTTCCTTCCACCAATTTTCACTCTTCCTCTATCTGAATTTAGTAAGGCTTTCCATATGATGTAATGCGCATATGGATTGAACAGATCAGGGGATAAAATGCACCCTTGTCTGATACCTTTGATGTTAGGAAACCATTTTGTCTCTACATATTCTGTCCTAATGGTAGCTTCTTGTCCACAGTACAAGTTATACATCAAGACAATCAAGTACCGAGGCACACCCATTTCTTTCAGAACAACCCATATTTTCTCATGGTCAGTTAAAGACTGAGTTGAAATCCAAGAGCAACTGGAGACCCAAGTTTGGGGTCCACTGCTGTAGGATAATCAGTGTTGTAATCTCCAGATCATCAAGAGAAGTAACCGTAATTACCATTTATTATCTACTAATAGTTATTTTCAATCATAGCAGTGGTATTAGTTATAATTGTTCCCGACAGTGGTTCCCAACTACTGCTTTTGAACTGCAGTTCCCAGAAGCCTTCACTACCAGCTGCAATGGCTGGGGTTTCTCGGAGTTGCAGTCCAAGAACACCTGGGTTACCCAAAGTTGGAAACCATTGATCTAAATACTTTATGTTTCTAATAGGGCTTTCAAGGCAAGTGAGATATTTAAGGAGTGGTTTTCCCAGTTCCACTCTCTCAGTAAGTTTCCATGGCTGAGCTGTGATCTGAGTCCAGGCCTCCTTAGTCCTGGTCCGTCACTCTGTCCACTATGCCACACTGGGTGTCCCTAAAGAACTACTGTCCAAACCAAATGAGATCATTGACTGGGGTAGAAATCCTTGTGGTGCCAGGTGTCCTATTAGAAAACAGTCTGGATGGACCCATCCTTGAAAGATGGCGAGCCTCTCGATACTTGGCGGAACGCTTACTCCCACCCAGCTCTACCCATGTCACTCGCGTGAATCAGGAAGTGAGGCTGAGGAGCCTGACGCCGAGGAGGCCTGGAGGGAAAAAACAAGAAACTGGGCCTTCTCAGCAGTGGCTCCTCGCCTCTGGAACAACTTACCTCTGGAGATTTGCGCGGCTCCCTCGCTGGGTATTTTCAAGAAACAACTGAAAACATGGATGTTTAGGCAGGCCTTCCCTCCCCCCAGTTAACTCCTAATTTTTCTTCCCTCGTCTCTGTTATAACATACTCTGTTTTCTTGCCATCTTGGAGAAAAAACTTTCTCTCCCCCCCCCAAATTTATGAAAATTATGTTATGTTATTTATATATATATATATATATATATATATATATATATATATATATATATATATATATATATATATATATATATATATATATATATATATATATATATATATATATATATATATATATATATATATATATATATATATATATATATATATATACTTGTTTTATTTTGTGTGTTGTAAGCTGCCTAGAGTGGTCGTAATTGACCAGATAGGCGGAGTATAAATAAATAAATAAATAAATAAATAAATAAATAAATAAATAAATAAATAAATAAATAAATAATGCTACATTGAATTCTTATCTCTTGTGGGATCTTTGAGAACAGAACAAATGTTCCCTCAACAGACAATATAACTCAAAAGGTGTTTTAAGCAGCCATGTGACAACGGAAACTGTCTTTGGACAAGCGCTGGCTCTATGGCTTGAAAACGGGATGAGCACCGCCCCCTAGAGTCAGACACGACTGGACTAAAAATGTCAAGGGGAACCTTTACCTTTTAATTCCATTTCTGCTTAAAACAACTTTTGAGTTATAGAGTCTATATATATTTGGACTAGTTCTCAGAACCACCTGCCCCACTCATACTGACTGACAGATAGTGAGACTTGTAGTCCAAAGCCAAGATGCTCTTTGGTCAAACTGCTCATGCAAAACAAAACAAAACTGTAGCACAAGCAATACAATGTTTTTGTCACTAGTGCAACAAGGTATCTGCTATCCGGTTGCAGTAGGTTTTTTGGGCTGTTTGGATGTGTTCCAAAATACGTACATATCTGCTATCTCCTTGGCAAATGGAAGTTCCCTATGCTCAAATGGCGATTTCTGCTTGTGCATCAGCTCCCCAATCCATAAAAGTCATGTTCCCTATGTGTATTTTTAAAACCCTGCCCTGCTGAAAATGATCTCAAGAAATAAAACTGAAGGGATGCCCCCCCCCCCAGTGGCTAGCCTTGAATTGAATGGGGATGTCCAACCTCTGTGTGTGGGATTTTGATTGTTTTGATTGTTGTTTTAACAAAGTGTTTAATTATTCTAAACAGAAGCAAGGGATGAAAGGAATTCCTAGCAAACTAAATATCTGCCTCAGTTTGCAACTTCTTCTTAGTTAGCTGTGACCAAATAAGTTATCTTGGCCCTTCAAGACTGAAGTGTTAAAGTGCAAAGCTGCCTTCAGTAAACGCTTGGTTTCCTCAGCCAAGCAAGTGGTACATTAATTTTCATTGTTGCAGCAGGACTGGCTGCTCCATGGCACTCCTCATCTGTATTTCATTAAGTCACATTCTAGGGTATAACGTTTCAAGTTTGGAAATGCAGAAGCTGTTCAAGAAATTGATTCTATTTGTTGTTTCAGTTCAATAGATCTTTGATCTGAAATGTTCAAATGTGCCAGACTGTTCCACTTGAGCCACTTTTAACCATTGTTAGCATAATAATAACCTTGTTATCAAGTTGTTTGAATTAATTCTATCACATTGGTAATAGAAAGTTATCATTTCACAATACTAGGAAATAGAGTATTCACTGCCTTGAGTGTCACCCCGCAAGATTCACTAATAGCGCTACAACAGAACATAAGTCTTGTTATTTTGTACCATTGATTCTGCTTTAAAATAATGAAATAATAAAACCAGCTGTCTATAGATGATCCCAACAGGAGTGTTTTATGACACCTCACAAAATATAAGTAAAAGCACAGCCATAATTATGGCATTGTGGCCTATAGAATTCATGAGCTAACAAGATAATTCCAAAATAATTAATTATTTCACAAAGAAACAAAACCTTCAGAGTATTGTAAAAGAAAATGCTATGTGATAAGGGCATGTTCTCTCTCTCTCTCTCTCTCTCTCTTGGCTTGGTGGGCATTAATGCATTACAACTGTGTTTCTCAGATTGCACAATGTAAGCAGATCACCTTTGCAGACCATCTTTCAACTCTGTTGCTATGCAGGATTTCTTATTTCTCTGTTTTCTCAGGTATGTGGGAGCAAAATATTTTCCATGCACTTGTGCTGCCATCTTGATGGAAACATATGTGATAATTTCTCCTCATTCACAACTAAAAGTATGGTGAGGATCTGCCTCATGATTAGCAATGATGATCCAGATAAGACAGTTACGAGGCATAAGAGAAATGACTCTGGGTTAGTTTGGTTGCTTGGCTGGAGAATTTATAAAACAGCTACTTATTCTTCATGAGAGTCATTGCTAACAGGATTCTGGGAACTGTTGTACAAAAAGTAATTTTTCCAAGCTGTGTTTGCATACACTCTTAGCAATGTGACTATCAGATGAAGTATTTTTAAAATAGTGAAATCAGTAGTGTGAAGAATTTGCTTCTCGCTGATGTGGGAAATTTGTATTGAGTTGTATCACTTCAGGTCATGCCAGAAAGAGTTTCCTCACTTCTAGAGAGTTGCACTGTGACAAGAACAACCCTCAAATGCAAAAAGATACTGTGGTATGAAAGAGTGTCCTAAACTAGTACTGATAGTGAGTAGGTATTGAATAAGAAACATATAGCAACATATAAAAACATAGCACACATACAGAAATAATATTCCTCAGCCAAACTTTAGCTGACCTCAACTCCCAGAAGCATGATAAGGCCTATGTGACCTCCAGACACATTGGAACGTTACAAGATGTTATAGGGGAGGTCTGAAGAGGCCCATTTACAACACAACAGATCCTCAGTCCTCAGGAAGAGCATTATCATAGGCATCCTTCAGTCTCGAGAGACTATGGTGACGTGCTCTGTATGGAGGACTTGGAACAGCATATAGTGTTTTGACGCTGTACGCGAAGCTGGAGTGTTCTCTCCAGGGCACGAAGCCTGGGTAAAATAATATGGAGGATAGGCTGTTACCCAACCAGCAAATCCCCCCTCTCCACGTCACTGAAATGGTCCAATGGAAAGGCAAGTGCCAATACAACTGGTTTCAGCTACGTTGCAGGAGTTGACAGAATGACACAAACTGCCTCCGGGACTCCGGCTCCGAATTTTGCCACGAGATTAACTCCTGAAGTCTTTTCCAGCAGTGGATATAGCAACAAGGCAGTGGAAGTTTGAAGTCAGAGTTTTCCTTCTCCTAGATGGGCTGCCTTCCAGGAAGAGCAACACCAACATATAAATAAGGAATACACATCTGGGGTGCCAGTATGTCTGAAAATTAGAAGGACAATGAGACGGAGGGCCTCCACTTCTTTCCATTCCCTGCCAAGAACCAGTAGCTCACCGGATCAAAGCCCAAACACCAATTAGGGCAATGATCCAAACTGGTTTCAGATTAGGCCCATCCATAGTTTTGGGAGTTTATGACTCTTTGTTTGTAAACAGTATATATGTATCTGATCTATTTATCTTCGGGGCCTTCTCAGTCTTTATAAGAAGAGCCCCAGCTGTCTGTTTTGGCATACTTTGTTTCCTGAATAAAAACATGTTGTGTCACAGCTGGTTCACCTGTGTCTGCTCCTCTGCCGGAGATTAGCTCAAATTTCCTAAGAGCCTCAAAATCGAGGCTAACAGTACCATCCAGATGCAAGTTTACAAACATGGTAAGAACTAGGCTAGTTCCTCACTGTGAAAGGAGAGAAAAAGGAACTTTTAAATTTCGGTAATATAATTAGTGATAAGTGACTGGTCATTTTTAATTTTATTTGATTCCCTTTGGGGGCAATAGGGTTCAGCGCTTCGGATAGCTCCTGTAAAATTAAGCCCAAAATCTGGAGCAGATTCACTACCACAGTGAACCTGGAGTCACCAAATGCTGCTAGGTTAAACGGATACATATGTAGGCTTCTGCTTCTGGTTTCAGACTTTCAGGCTTTTAAGCAACACAGATAAGTATCACTGGAAAGAAGAACAGAAGTTCTTATCCCATATAATTTGGCCTTTCCTTTCTTTTTTTAATGATAAATGGCATTAATAAATCCTTTGTATTTCTGTGAGCATTAATTGATGTAAGCAAAGACCGCGGATACATCAAATCCCTCTGAAGCTTATTAAAAGCAGAGATGTGTCAGATGATTCCATCGCAGGTTGAAAAGTAAGTGAAGCATTGGAACCATTTGTTTGAAAATAGTGTAAGCCATTTGTTTCATTGTCCAGTGGCAGTAGGACATTGAAGAAACTTTCCTTTCTTGTTTTCCTGTTTAAAGTATTACTTTTATTACTACATTTGATTATACTGTATAAGCTTCATGGGTTAATGTGTTTCCAGAAATCATTAAAATATGGAAATGGTTTTAGTATGGGCATCTCAACTGATCATATTTGCATTTAGCAATATATTTATAGTTTGATTACACATTATTTATATTGCTGTTGTGCTGTCAAGCGCCCATGATTTAGAATTTTGTCATAGTTTCTCCAGTTTCATAGCTATTAACATAAGAATAAGAGCCATATTGCCTCAGAACTCTGGCATTCTGTTTCCTTCTGGTCTTGAGTCAAGGTACAGTTTTGCATGGAGGAAATCTTATATAGCTTGGTTATAGCTATATGGATTGCTGCCTTGGATTGCTGCCTTGTCGTGGCGAAGGGGCTTGAGTAACTCAGAGAAACTATGGGCTATGCCGTGCAGGGACACCCAAGACGGACAGGACATAGTGGAGAGTTCCGACTAAACGCAATCCACCTGGAGTAGGAAATGGCAAGCCACTCCAGTATCTTTGCCAAGAACGCCCCATGATCAGAAACAAAAGGCTAAAAGATATGACGCTGGAAGATGGGCCCCTCAGGTCGGAAGGCGTCCAACATGCTACTGAGGAAGAGCGGAGGACAAGTACAAGTAGCTCCAGAGCTAATGAAGTGGTTGGGCCAAAGCCGAAAGGACGCTCAGCTGTGGACGTGCCTGGAAGTGAAAGGAAAATCCAATGCTGCAAAGAAAAATACTGCATAGGAACCTGGAATGTAAGATCTATGAACCTTGGGAAGCTGGAGGTGGTCAAACAGGAGATGGCAAGAATAAACATCGACATCCTGGGCATCAGTGAACTAAAATGGACAGGAATGGGTGAATTCAGCTCAGATGATTATCATATCTACTATTGTGGACAAGAATCCCGTAGAAGGAATGGAGTAGCCCTCATAGTCAACAAAAGAGTGGGAAAAGCTGTAATGGGATACAATCTCAAAAATGATAGAATGATGTCAATACGAATCCAAGGCAGACCATTCAACATCACAATAATCCAAGTTTATGCACCAACCAGCATTGCTGAGGAGACTGAAATTGAACAATTCTATGAAGATTTACAACACCTTCTAGAACTGACACCAAAGAAAGATGTTCTTCTCATTCTAGGGGACTGGAATGCTAAAGTAGGGAGCCAAGAGATAAAAGGAACAACAGGGAAGTTTGGCCTTGGAGTTCAGAACGAAGCAGGACAAAGGCTAATAGAGTTTTGTCATGAGAATAAGCTGGTCATCACAAACACTCTTTTCCAACAACACAAGAGGCGACTCTATACATGGAAATCACCAGATGGGCAATATCGAAATCAGATTGATTATATTCTCTGCAGCCAAAGATGGAGAAGCTCTATACAGTCAGCAAAAACAAGACCTGGAGCTGACTGCGGTTCTGATCATCAGCTTCTCATAGCAAAATTCAAGCTTAGACTGAAGAGATTAGGAAAAACCACTGGGCCACTCAGGTATAATCTAAACCAAATCCCTTATGAATACACAGTGGAAGTAAAGAACAGATTTAAGGAACTAGATTTGGTGGACAGAGTGCCTGAAGAACTTTGGATAGAGGCTCGTAACATTGTCCAGGAGGCAGCAACGAAAACCATCCCAAAGAAAAGGAAATGCAAGAAAGCAAAGTGGCTGTCCAACGAGGCCTTAGAAATAGCAGAGAGGAGAAGGGAAGCAAAATGCAAGGGAGATAGGGAAAGTTACAGAAACTTGAATTCAGACTTCCAAAGAATAGCAAGGAGAGACAAGAGGGCATTCTTAAATGAACAATGCAAAGAAATAGAGGAAGATAACAGAAAAGGAAAGACCAGAGATCTGTTCAGGAAAATTGGACATATTAGAGGAACATTTTGCGCAAAGATGAACATGATATAAGACAAAAATGGGAGGGACCTAACAGAAGCAGAAGACGTCAAGAAGAGGTGGCAAGAATACACAGAGGAATTATATCAGAAAGATGTGGATATCCCGGACAACCCAGACAATGTAGTTGCTGACCTTGAGCCAGACATCCTGGAGAGCGAAGTCAAGTGGGCCTTAGAAAGCCTGGCTAACAACAAGGCCAGTGGAGGTGATGGCATTCCAGTTGAACTATTTAAAATCTTAAAAGATGATGCTGTTAAGGTGCTACATTCAATATGCCAGCAAGTTTGGAAAACTCAACAGTGGCCAGAGGATTGGAAAAGATCAGTCTACATCACAATCCCAAAGAAAGGCAGTGCCAAAGAATGCTCCAACTACCGTACAATTGCACTCATTTCGCACGCTAGCAAGGTTATGCTCAAAATCCTCCAAGGTAGGCTTCAGCAGTATGTGGACCGAGAACTCCCAGAAGTACAAGCTGGATTCCGAAGAGGCAAAGGAACTCGAGACCAAATTGCTAACTTGCGCTGGATTATGGAGAAAGCCAGAGAGTTCCAGAAAAATATCTACTTCTGCTTCATTGACTATGCAAAAGCCTTTGACTGTGTGGACCACAGCAAACTATGGCAAGTTCTTAAAGAAATGGGAGTGCCTGACCACTTTATCTGTCTCCTGAGAAACCTATATGTGGGACAGGAAGCAACAGTTAGAACTGGTCATGGAACAACTGAGTGGTTCAAAATTGGGAAAGGAGTACGGCAAGGCTGTATATTGTCCCCCAGCTTATTTAACTTATATGCAGAATACATCATGCGGAAGGCTGGACTGGAAGAAACCCAAGCCGGAATTAAGATTGCCGGAAGAAATATCAACAACCTCCGATATGCAGAT
Source organism: Pogona vitticeps (assembly GCF_051106095.1). Taxonomy (NCBI): domain Eukaryota; kingdom Metazoa; phylum Chordata; class Lepidosauria; order Squamata; family Agamidae; genus Pogona; species Pogona vitticeps. Next base: position 220,475,862 of record NC_135783.1, on the reverse strand, counting down.
GATACCACTCTGATGGCAGAAAGTGAGGAGGAATTAAAGAACCTTGTAATGAGAGTGAAAGAGGAGAGTGCAAAAAACGGTCTGAAACTCAACATCAAAAAAACTAAGATCATGGCCACTGGTCCCATCACCTCCTGGGAAATAGAAGGGGAAGATATGGAGGCAGTGTCAAATTTTATCTTCCTGGGCTCCATGATCACTGCAGTTGGAGACAGTAGCCCTGAAATTAAAAGGCGCCTTCTTCTTGGGAGGAAAGCGATGACAAATCTGGACAGCATCTTGAAAAGCAGAGACATCACCTTGCCAACAAAAGTCCGAATAGTCAAAGCTATGGTTTTTCCTGTCGTGATGTATGGAAGTGAGAGCTGGACCATAAAGAAAGCAGACCGCCGAAGAATTGATGCCTTTGAACTGTGGTGCTGGAGGAGGCTCTTGAGAATCCCCTGGACTGCAAGGAGAACAAACCTATCAGTTATAAAGGAAATCAACCCTGAGTGCTCACTGGAAGGACAGATCCTGAAGCTGAGGCTCCAGTACTTTGGCCATCTAATGAGAAGAAAAGACTCCCTGGAAAAGACCCTGATGTTTTGAAAATGTGATGGCAAGAGGAGAAGGGGACGACCGAGGATGAGATGGCTGGACAGTGTCTGCGAAGCAACCAACATGAACCTGACACAACTCCGGGAGGCAGTAGAAGACAGGAGGGCCTGGCGTGCTCTGGTCCATGGGGTCACGAAGAGTCGGACACGACTAAACGACTAAACACACACACACACATAGCGTAGTAGCTGTAATCCAAACCTTCTTAATCCAAAACTGTAATCCAAACCTTCTTAATCCAAAGGATTTGAAGTAGCTGTAATCCAAACCTTCCTAATCCAAAGGATTAGGGTCCCTTAAGAAGGGATGTTCCCCATGCCGCATTGCTCTGGAGGATTCCCTGACTCTCTGGGTGGCTTCTGGGAGCATATAAGGGGACATAGTGAAGAGGGCAGAAAAAAATGTACTGTAGCTTGCCTGAAGTTCACACATATTTGGATCCAGCCCAATGGCAGTATATTCTCTCCCTTTTGATTCTGCTAAGGTCCACTAGAAGGGTAGCTTAGTGCTGATAGCTCTGGTACCACACTCTGAAATGCTGCTGCTCCTGATTGTACCATAGGTTAGTGGTCTCGGTGTTTCAGGGACTGAGCTGCCTACTAATCCTGAAATTTTAGATTTGAATCCACTGCCCCCCGCCATCTTATTAGATTACCCTGAAGCAAGTAATCTGCCATAGCCTGACATCTGCAAAAGGGAGCATAATAACAGCTAATAATGTACAGGTTTTCAGTATGGACTATAAATCAATACTGCATGTGCAAACCTCCGAACACTTCTGACTGCTCTACAGAGGATTAAACATCATTGTCTATACCTAATGGCTTCCACTGACATTGTTTGGAGAGCAAGGGTTGAAAGGTTCTATTGCTGAATCCAAAGCTTGTGCATCTTTTTAGGAGTGCTGCTAAATATTTAGTTAGAGACTTTTTGTTGAGGGAAAGTGCAAAAGCTTGGACTGGAAGAGGATGGGCCAGAGGAGTAATTTTGCCTGAAAATTGTTGCACAAAACAGAGCTGGTGGGATATGTTCTGAACATAGAAATGTAACCCTTGACCAAATTCACACGCTTTGTGAGAACTTGTGAATATTCACAGTGCAAAGCTTGATGCATTCCCCCTTCCCTCACTCTGCTTGTCTGTACCCCTGACTGGAATAGAAGCGCTGAATTTGGAGATGTTCTTACAAGAAAAAAAAGAGAGAGAAGTGTCGGGTGTTAAGAAGCGTGTCTCATGTCCTTTCCCCCCACATATAAATGTAAAGACAATATGCAGCTCCACACTGCAACTGTTTTATAAAGCAAGAACACAGTGCTGAAGGAGAATGGAGCCTTGGGGTGCCACTTCGTATAATGAAGTGAAGAAAAACAAATCAACAAATGATGCATTGCCGTATTAATGATCATGTGCTATGCTTTGATGGCATTTTGATTTTTTCCACATAGCATGTTGCGTTTGTCTGGCTGATGACATTTGATGCCCTCAACCTCTATTGCAAATCAAGGTTTAGGCAGACTGCTCCAGATGCGCACTGCAAGATCACTATCCTGAAGCACAGTGCTCTTCTGTTCCCATCTGTAACAATATTTAACATTAACATGTCAGTATCCACTACCATGAAATTGTTTTCTTTCTCATCCTTATTGTCACTATTGATACAGCTATCAAAACTTTTTTTTTGTGGTGACAGAATGCTTTTTAATTTTAAGACTGTCTTTTGAAAGTTCATTCTACTTTTGAAAGTACTTTCTCTCCCTGTGAGTGTGGCAGTGCTATAAGGGTCTGTCATGTTATTAATGGTTAGTGACAACTAGTAAGTGAGAACTCCATTCCCAGTCAATCATTCCATTACAGGGTTATTTGGGATGGTGAATGTGTGGCCTTCCAGATGTTACTGGACTCTACCTTCCATCACCTCGATTATTGGCTTTGCTAGTTAGAACATGTGGTCTAAAAATATCTGGACCATAACACTCCCTACTTTGGAGGCTTTTTTTTAATCATACAAAATGACACAGGATCAATGCCCCAAGCTTTTTTTAAAAAGAAAACACACTGAACACCATCAACTCTAGCACATTTCTACTATAATACTGATTGAAATGTTGTCAGCTTTTGGACCTGATCTATTTGCCTCGTGACAGCAGGAGACCTTAGAAAAGTTACTTTTTTGGGTTACAGTTACCAGCTTGTGGTCTGACTGGAAAATAACCTGAAATAACTTTTCCAGACTTAAGATTGCAGAACTGTTCTTCTAAAACTACACAGGCCACCTGACAAAGTACTAATCTGTTTCAGGATAACCTCTCCATTAGTGTAGGAGGAGAACCTGTCTATGTCCATAGGGCCTGTTTGTCCTTGGGCTACGGCAGAATGAAAATAAGTAGCCAAGTGGCTACCTCTGCAGCAAGGCTGTGCTTTCCCACTTGTTAGTACTGAGAGATGTATGAGATTTTTCAGCCAATATTTTTATGTGGTTGAAGGACCTTTTGGGTGTTCATAGGTGGAGGGCTTATAATAACCTAATCAATGTGCAGCAAAGCAAGCTGAAGCCATTGAATTGCACATAGTCTAGTTCAACAAAGTCTTTGGGGATCTTTGTTTCTCTTTGGATGGACTTACGGACACAATAGTTGTATTAAAAATCCTTTTCAACTTGAATTCAGTTGCTCGCATTAGGCTTATAAAATGCTGACTAAAAAGGAAAATGACATGTTGACCCTTCTAATCTATACATTAGACACTATATATTAAACTGATGGTGATGGAATAAATGGAACCTTTGTGTATGCTCTGGTTCATATATATATATATACATGGCCAGAATAGACAACTATATCAGGAAGGCTTGCTGATGAACCAGAGCATACACAAAGGTTACATTTATTCCATCACCATCAGTGGCGTTTGAAAAAGCTAATCAGGCTAATCATTCTCAACATGGATCAGTGCAAACTGAACTTCTTCTTTCAACTTAGCAGTATAAAGGCAATTTGAAGAAATCAGACTTACCATCTGTTAATGCTTGACTCCCTCTATAAACTGGGATGACATGAGGAAATGATGAAGGGGGGGAATCTAGCAAAAAATATATAGAATTGATTCAGGCACTACAGGGAAGTCAATGCAACTTGTAGACTATTAGCCAAATTCATTTAAAACAGCTAACAAAGGACCCCATACAATGCCTAATGCAATCAGTGCAAATGCATCTGGGGATCTGAACATATTTTTATCTCAGCAGTATTGGTTATTCTTTTTGTCTTGAGTCTTCCCAGGGGTGGGGTGGGGGGGACCTCATCCTGGAATTGAATTTCTAGAGTGTTGTTGCCATTACTATAGAGTTATATCATTGACTCAGCATATTTATTTTAGGGTAGGTAGTGATTTTATTTTATTTTTTGTTAGAGTTAGATTTGAATTAAGACAGGTTGTTTTGACATGATGGGACAACCTGTCTAGTATTTTATAGGTCCTGCAAGAAGTATTGTTTCAGGATGAGACTGAGGTCCCAAGCATTTTACTTTTTCATCATTTTGTTTGTTTGTTTGCAATTTGTGCAAATTGTCTCTATACAGATGTCTTATCCTCTTGTGTAGCTAAACACACACACCCAGCAAATATAGAAGGACAGGCTGATTGCTCCAAAAGACACAGATCAACCAACGACTGCCATTTTAACAGATCATGTGACTAGGCAACATGTATTGCAGTTCAGGTGTGTGTAAAAATCAGGTATGGAAATGTACAAGTCCTTAATTCCTGAGACCTTTCCCCCCACCCTTGCTGTTTCAAGAAGAGGAGAAAAAGAAATCTCACATTGCCTAAATTACAAACAAGGAAAATCAAATCAAGAATTGCCTCCCCAGAGATTGGCAACTGTGGCCCTCACAATGCTTTAGACCACTGGTTCTTAACCTTGGGTTACTCAGGAGTTTTGGACTGCAACTCCCAGAAGCCTTCACCACCAGCTGTCCTGACTGGGGTTTCTGGGAGTTGCAGTTCAAAAGCATCCGAGTAACAATGGTTAAGAACCACTGCTTTAGACCAGTGGTTCCCAACCTCAGGTACCCCAGGTGCTCTTCAATTGAAACTTCTAGAAACTTCTGCCAGTACACCTAGTGGTGAAAGCTTCTGGGAGTTACAGTCCAAGAACACCTGGGTTACCCAAGGTTGGGAACCACTATTTTAGACCCACATCTCTCACCAGCCCAAATGAGCAAAACCAATGCTGGGGTATTATGGAAGTTGTCAAGATGGCCACTACCTTGCTGATTGCCCTGGTTTGGATAAAATCCAAGAGGGCCCAATATGCTGATAAAATCTTCCTGCCCAGTACCCTCCCAACATCTTTGTCCACTTTGACTAAGCAGTGCTTCCGAGGAGTTTAAAAAAAACCCACAAGCACTTTGACTCTTACCAAACCTGCAAGGTAGGAATGCCAAAAAATTCCACAGAATGTACAGACTCCTGGTAGATGGTCAAGGCAAGCCTGATTTTTGTACCACGGACCCAATTAATCCACAAGAACCAAAGAGCTGTAAAGTATATTTTAATTAAAGGTGATGTAACATCAAAAAGAGCAAAGCTACAAAATAATTTCACCAGTTATGGAGCAGCCAAAAGGCATGTGGAAGCAAAATAAGCAGCTAAAACGTTGAGGCAAGAGCATTTCCAGAACAATCCCACAAAAAAAAAAAGCTAGCTACCTTTTGCTAGTACTTGTATCCTGGCATAGCTTCAGCATAGACTTAAGAGCAAATATGGAGTGCACGTCATGTAGCAAAGCAGCAGGTTAGTGTAGCATTCTCTTAAGAGACAGGCTAAACTATGTAGCCTCTGTCTCCATTTGTATACCCAAAATTCCAATTCCCAGATCCTTCCAGAAGATCTGCCAGTCAGGTGTTGCATTTTCCTGAACCTCCATGAAGAAGAGAGTAACTTCTCCCCCCTCCTTTCACTCAGCTGAAACCGTTATGCCAATTAACCAAGTACCAAGGAGTGGGCTTATTCCACCCTGAAGTTTCCTTTGTCACAGAGATAAGGTAAAGATATTTGCTGACTTCCAATTACCAGTGGAAAATTCCTCCCCTTCTCTCATCCTAGACACAAACTACAATGCCTGATTTTCTAGCAGAGCAACAGAAACCATAATCTCTCATTTTCTCAATCACTTGACAGAAGTTGCTGTCCAATAATATCTGGCAGACCAGAGTTGTCACTTCCTGTTGCCTATTCTCCTTTTAGTAGTCCATAAAAGCTAGCTCATCTATGTCAGTCATTGTAGATGGCATGCATCAATCAAATGTGTTACACATAGCTGCTGTTGTGTTTCTTCACTTGCTTTACGTCCATGAAGAAAGACTTTGCACATGTAGTGTTTTGTGTACGTAATAACCCAAATCAGCTTTGTGGCGTAGCAGTTGAGATGTAAAGTTCTTTTTTTTATTTTTAATTGGTAGTTCATTACCTTGTAATGCCAACTACATTTCATTAAATCTGGATCACACTGCTTGTCCTCTGCTGTACCCACTGCCAACATTGTTTTAGTCCATAGTTGGCCAAGGGAGATAGAGCTTTTAACTACTTCAATTTCCTCACCATGCATTTTAACAGAAGCTTCTAGTCAATACTTGTTAGGCATCCATTTTGTTTTCAGGCTATTTATTGCCAGTCTGATTTCTGATCAAGCATTATAGAAAGATCAAAGGCCAGTTTTCTTCTGCTGAGCCAAATATACTCCATAGGGCTTTCAGACTACATTTTACTCATGTGTAGTGGAAGGGGGTGGAGAGACTATCACACTATGTTTCTGTGTTTCAGTTGTTCTTTGCTGGATACTTGATCTTGTTATTCACATGACAGAAAGGCCTTGCACACAGACAATGCATAAGACACTTGTGCACTGTTTGAATTTCCCAAATGGCTTCTGGGACTGGAGGTGGTGCCATTACTGTAGATCTGAAACCATGAAAATGCCCCTGCAGCCTCAGCAATAAATGGATTTCGTGAAAGGGTAATACCTAAATTTAAGGGGGAAATAGGTAATTAGGTATTTTAAAATCCAACTAAATATCTGTTCACCCAACCATTTTTTTCAGGAATGGCCTATTGTCCCCGGTGGGAGTGATATCCCAACATTTATGGAGAGCCCCTCGCCACTTGGGTCTGGCACTGCCTATGCATTTTTGGTGTGAATGTTCCAGGAGAGCATGGATATCAAATTGCCTCACCTCAGAGTTGCTGCCTTGGGTCAAGCAACTGGGGAGATCATTTTTAATATGAATGTAAATCCTGTCCCATTGCTACATAGAAGGACAATGAATTATGACATTTTTCTCTTCACTAGCAAGCATGCTGAGGAGTTTCCTGATAGTTTCAATGGAGTTCTATATTAGCCAGCATATGCTTTGCACAAAAATGCCATTTTTATGCACAATTGACCATTTTTGCACAAAGCTGCATAATTTCCTGGATTTATGTAAGTACATGAGTTGCATGGGTTGCTCTGAAGTTAGAACTGGTTGCCGTTTTTAAAAAATTGGAATCCTGGATGGGTTGCTTACATCTTAACAATTAGCCATTCCTTCTACATGTGTCCTCTGTCTGTGTCCTTTGCTGCTCAAAGGAAAGACCTCTGCCTTTTTGGAGATGTTCTGATCTGAACCTTGTCCCTGACAGTGTTGCATCTCCAGGAAACAACCCAATCTAGTGAAAAAGAAAATATAAATGGCAAGGCCAGTTCATAGACCAAACTAGTAGTACAACCACACAAAACCCCAGAGTTATACGGGATCTTAAAATGCAAGCAGGAGAGAAGGACATTTGGCTACAAAGGTGTGGGATATTGGATAACTGCAGAAACATGTTGTTAGTGCTAACATGAAATAGACTGATGGTTTAATTCAACAACTGTGCAGCAGGAAAGATAAGGAATTTTCATTTTCTAACCAAAAAAGCAATACTACAAATCCTCTCTTTTTCTGTTCATGCCAGATCAGTTTCTTTCTTATGTGATAGTTTTCATTCTCCTCCCCTTTTTTTAACAGCATCACAGCTTTTTTTATTTTAGCCACACTGATGCTGGATGTTACACAAAAGGTCTGTAGGTGGTCCTGCTCCAACTTTGATGACTGTTTCTGGGCTCTATGTTCCAGACATGATCATCATACTAATGAACAAATGAACTAATGAACAAAAGTCCAGTTCAAGCAGTATTGAGAGTTTTGACTTCATGGAGCCCATGGTTCACTCTGGGGACATGGGGGGGGGCAGCTGTGGTTGCATAGACCTTTCAAATCAAGCTTTCTCATCACATTGATACACTCTGCATCAATGAGACTAGCATGTATCTATCTATCTATCTATCTATCTATCTATCTATCTATCTATCTATCTATCTATCTATCTATCTATCTATCTATCTATCTATCTATCTATCTATCTATCTATCTATCTATCTATCTATCTATCTATCTATCTATCTATCTATCTATTTATTTATTTATTTAGCAAATGTTCTATCTATCCCTACATTGCAGTAATTCTAAAACCTCAAAAATGATCAGAGATTTCTGCAGACAAAAATTCTCTTCTCATAACTAGAAGTCCCAAATCCCCATTTTGATTGGAAGTAGCAACACTAGTCACTTCTGTAAAAGGTAAAAAACATATATTTTTTCTCAGTGTTAAAAGTTGCTGAACCTCTACCCTTTGGTTAACATACACAGCAGCATGTAATAAAATTACATGAATTCTCTCTGTGTAAAGAAGAAATAGATGACATTGTCAGTCTTCTAATACCAGTGGGGCTAAATTTTGTACAAACACGTTGTTGATAAAAGAAACTCTAGTTCAAACATTTGCTACGTAAAAATTTGCTGTATTTTGACATTGTATTATGCGTTAATCAAACTATCATTAGTGTTTATGCAGGTCCCTTTATCCTTCCTTAATGCATAATAATACAACAGCCAGTGGTTTAGAAATAAGAGGCGGCTTGGTATGGAAAGAGAACCACAAAGGAAAGAAAGAGAATAAACATGAGCACCTTAAGGTAAAAGTGTGTGAGGACTCTTTTATCATTGTAGTCCTGCTGGTCCAGAAATGATCAAAGGCTATGGCAGTCCTTATATTCTGCACTACTTGGCCACTCCCTTTTTCAAAGAAAAAAAAACTCAGAAAAATGCACCACAAATGTTAAGAACATTTCAAGAGACCTTCTGGAAAGTGAGCCTGAAATGAGAGAGCTAGTAGAACAAAACAGAAGTTGCAAATTTCTGGGAGACTAAAAGATAAGAAATAATATTCAGAATGTGGAAAGGGGACAGAAGCATGCAGTGAAAACCAATTAATTAATTTAAAAAAACATTCAGAAGGCATTTTCAGTCCACTAGAATGAATGTAGGACCTTTTGTGCTAGAACTGGTAGGCTTAGCATTTGTGCACAAACAACAAGGAAACTATCACGTTCAAGGAGAGAAAGCGATTATTGCTGGCGTTGTGATAATTATTAATGTAATTTGGCTTTTTAAAGTGTTAAGTCAAAGAACGTTAGTTCTTTCTCCTCCCCCTGAGTAAACACACAGAGGAAGCTCTGTTTCCTGAGATAAATGCATGGCTTTCAATTCATTAACTATTGAAAGGAGGTCTGAATTTTCTTCCACAGATTTATCTATATGTTTTCAGGACCTTCAGATGCTGTAAACCTGAGTTGAAATCCCTTGCAGCTACCTGCCATGATGTCACCTCTGAATGTTCATTCTAAATCGTTATTGCTTTCTACAGTTCTGCTGCCATTCCCTTTGGAATCAAGCTTGCTTGCCACATTCATCCTGACATTCTTTCACACTTCATAAGGCTCCATACCATCATTAATTAGGAGATATTTCCTCCTGAAAGTTCCTCATATCTCCCTGATGGTGCATGAAGAAATATATCTGCTCTGCACCAAATTACTATAAGTCTCCCATTGGTCATTATTATTTTAGGACAAGTAAATGGGTTCTAATATCTGTGTCTATCGAATGTGTAGGTAAATTCCCTTAAAAGAGATGTATGTGTGTAACTAATAGCAAAAGGTGCAAAAAAAAGAGACTCTTTCCGTTTAGTCTGAATTTGGTTCAGCAACAATGTTGGGGGTCTTAAAGTCACTCTGTGTATGCCCAAGTTCCATTTTAGAGAAAGCACCGTTGACAGAGATGCATATAGCGTATCTGTCTACCAATCTATCTATGGGAAAACGTGTGCATCTGTTGTGATCCATGTATTTTTAAATAGCCAAGTTTGTACCGGGGAGGGAAGAAAGGTGTCACACATCGGAAGAAAGATTCACATCACAGAAAGCTCTTATTGTGAAATAAGAGTTTAGGTTGGAGATGATTAAAACTTTTTTTCTTTTCCTGCTGCTCTTGAGGCCTTATGCATAGGTTAAGGGCCAGGGAAAAAAAGCTCGACCTTCATTTTTAAAACCTCAGAGACATTTGTCTGTGTTATGTATTTTCAGCCCCTTAGGGAGCTTCTTTTCCATTTCTTTTCCTCTCTGCAGACGTGATGGGACATTTTTCTATGTATATTTGAGTGGTATTGCTCAGAACCGTATCCATTCCATCTACCTTCAACTTCACCTGAAGGGCAAAAAAATTCCTAAGATCTTGACACAATTCTGATAAATACATGGAATTATTAAAGTTGCCATCTCAGCAGAAGTGGATTGCTACTGCCTTTGTTCTCAGGGGAATACATATTTCACCCAGTATCTAGACACCTTACTGTTGCTACAATAATAATAATAAAAAAGACAAACTCTCCAATATGCCTTTAAGGTAATCATCTTTGAACATAAACCTTTGTTGCTGTTTCAGGGACCTTCCAGATGCAAGTCAGAAACATATTTTTGCTTTTCCCTCCCCCTTCCCTTCCACCTTGCACACAGCGGTGTTAAGCCTGTCACTGCTGACAGTAAGGTTCAGTGATCTGTCAACATTCACCCCTGATAAAGACAGCGAGAGAAATCCATGGCTCTAGAGAGTTCAGTGGAGACCAAACAGAATGTTTGCAAAAGAGCATTTTTATGTGTTTTCTTGTGACAGTAGTAGTTCAACAGAAAATAGTTGGAGTGTGCCAGGAAGAAAAAAAATGAAAAGACGGTAGTAGTAAGTTAGGCTAGCATGACATGATGGATCTGGACTATGACAAACAGAATTGGAAAAAAACATCCCTGGGGACCAACTACACCAGGTTTGCTGAATTGTATTTCGTGATTTCTTACTGTGCAACAGTGCTTTTTAGTGTTAGACTGACTGGGCTTCAGAATATTTTTAAAATTGTACAAATCAAGATCCATGTAGCTTAACAATGAAAGATGTAAAAGGTTTAGGAGTTTGATGTATTGAAAGGCATTCTGTATTCCCTCATGTGAGTATTAAATGTACACTTTGTCTGTCTGATGAATTTTAAATCTTGGCAGAATGCGACATGCACTGCAGTAGCTTAGAGGGCATAAAAGCCTGGCTTGAATGAGAGTGCATAGGCCACAAAGTGTTCTGATATAAAGACAAAGCTTTGCTCTTTGCCTTATTTAGTTTTTATGCTCTGTAGCAACAGAAAGGCCAAATTAACCAATATGTTAAGCAAGGCAGGGTCCCAGCCCAATTAATACTCTGTGGTGCAGTGTCATTACCACTGAAAAATCTTACAATTAAGACTGTGTCTATCCTGCTTCTTTTCTATGATTCATATTACATATTTTTAGCTTATACAGTTATCTGGCTCTCCTATTAGACTACATGGCAGCGGTGATGTTTCTGGCCATTTTTTATTATTATTATTATTATTATTATTATTATTATTATTATTATTATTATTATTATTATTATTAGAAAGGCAAAATGTTGCTGGATGCACGGGTGAAAGGGTAAAAATTCTGTATTGACAGTAGGCATGTGCACAATCTTTTGGATAAATGTGGAAAAAAAATGACTAAATTGTCTCCATTTTGGGACAACTGTTGGGTAGAACAAAGAGCCACTGTTCACTCCCTGTGACTGAAGAACATAAGAATGTAAGAAGAGCCTTGCTGGATGAGGCCAAGGGCCCATCTAGCCCATCTTCCCGTATCTCACAGTGGCCTCTACCAGATGCTACTGGGAGCACACAACACAACTAGATACCTCTCTCCTGATACCACTCCCCTGCATCTGGCATTTGGAGGTACCCTCCGTTTAATCCCAACAGTTGTAGAATTATAGAACTGTAGAGCTAGACGAGATACTATTGGTCATCGTGACCAATTCCCTGCCAAAGAAGGAAATCTGCACCTCAAGCATCCTTGAGAGTGGCCTTTGTACCTGTCCTTATAAAGCTCCAATGAAGGAGAGTCCACCACCCTCTTAGTTCCATTCCACTGTCAAACAGCTCTTATTGACAAGATGTTGTTCCTAATTTCCAGGCAAAATCTTGACTTCTTATCTTATTTGGCATTTACAGAGTTAAAAGGATAGTTGGCAGTCTGAATTGAGGAAAGCCAAAATTAAAATTGGTATACTGAGTTCCTAGTACCAAAGGAAAATCTCAGTAACAGCTATGAAGCCCAATAACTTCCCTTGGACATTCTCACTACAGAGTCACCAGAGGTTGGTCAGACTGAAGTTACCATGTTGTGTGTGTGTGTGTGTGTGCGTGTATGTATCTCTCTCTCACTCTCACTCTCTCTCGCTCTCTCTCTGTGTGTGTGTGTGTGTGTGTGTGTGTGTGTGTGTGTGTGTGTGTGTGTGTGTGTGTGTATGGAAGGCTAAGTGAACCTCAAGCCAACTGTCAGATCCGTTGGTATCAAACACTGACCATGAGCAGAGTTTTAATTGCAGGACCAAGGACCACAAGTTTAACCACTGCACCACAAGGCTCTTTTATTATAGCATTTGGAGCAATGCAAGGACTGAAGCACCAGCTGTGCTGTTTATGAGCCTTATGGTTCCACAAGTCCTGGAAACAACAGCACAGGATGGGGGAGTGAGGTCCCCAGGGATTGATGGTTATCATTTCCACAAGTTCTAGCAACAGAGTTGCAGCTGCTAGGTGCATTTTGTTTCTTCTTAGCCAGTAAAAATGTTTTTGGGTTTGTTTGGTTTTTTGCCTCTGCCTTTGCTAAATTGACTGGTTAGCAAAGTGTTGTCTAAACTTTATCCACGTTGGCCCCAAGTAAAGGATTAAGACACCAGAGACAAAGAATGGGTGTTCAATGTGCGCAACACAGAACGTGCAGTTGTTACTCAGCCACAGAGCCTAAAGCAAGAGAGTTTGCCAAGCTAACTTCAAATGGCGGAGGTGACCAAGGCCATGCAGTGCAAGCGGAATCATATGGTGGAAGACCAGAGTGTCCTGGGGGAGAGTTGCCCATGTATTTCACCACAGCAAATGTTTTCTGGTGCAGTCAGGTCAGCACCTTTGCAACCATCTGAGCCCATCCTTACATTGCATTTCCAGTTACACTGCAAATTATAGTAAGACCATCTTGAAGAAGGTGATTTGTAGCAGCAGTTGTGTTCTTCTGTCTTTCGACGAGTGCTTTGTCATCAGAGGGCAGCAGAAAATTCTTTAGACAGCCTCTTTAAAGTAGTTACAGACACAGACAAGGAGTATGGCCAACTTCAATCTGTGCTTTGCCTAGAAAAGCCAGCCAGCCCTGTTATTCCTTGGAGTCACTGCTCCAAATAATATCTCACCCTTGATTAGGGATCGGAGAACTCACCCCATTAGAAATAATAAGTCACTCACCTTGTAACAAATCTGCTCTCACAAGTTGAAATGGGCATAGTTTCTTAGTCTGCTATCATTAAAACTGCAAATTCTTACACATAATGCATCACCTCAGGGCAGACTACATACCACACATATTTGTTTGTTTCCAAGTCACTGCCTCACAATGTCATGTGTCACCATATGAATTCACATGCATGCCCATTGAAAAAATGGTAGTTGCATCTCCTTTGGAAAGTTGAGGGTTATAGCAGCCAACAGAAGCCTATCTAAAAAATGGCAGAGTGTGGGTGCTTAGCCATGCAGACCACATGGGCTCATAAAATGTAAGTAAACTGATAAAAAGTCTTGGCTCCAAGTAACAAAATGTTAAAATTTGTTGGAACATGATCCTGGCTTGCTAGGCCCCTCAGGAATTATGATCCTAACAGATTAGCCCTATGAACTAACAAGCACCAGTTTGGGTGACATCTTTAGATTTGATTACAAATTTAAGGCTGAACTGAAATGTACCCATTTCAGCTCAGACTAATTCATATTCGGGGGCAGAGGACAACATGAAGCTTTGCTGTGCCCAGAAAAGAACACCAGTAGCGCTGAACCCTAGCCTTTTGTGTTAAATATTTACCAGGAGGATTAGACTTTTGCTATTTTAAATAATTCTTTACTTTTTGCAAAGTTGTAGAGAACACAGTTTATTTTTGACTCTCTGCTATTTATGGAGGGCGCCATTTTGGGTGTTAACATTGTGCCTCCATGACGGAATCCCTGATACACAGTTGCATGCAGCACACAGCCAGAGACTTATTAAAAGCGTAAAGTTGCTTTCCCTTGCATGACCCTCACAGTTTATATCTAAAAAGGTCACACGAGAGATTGTAAGTAATGCCGCAGTCTGAGAGGGGGATATCCTAGTGCTGCTGCCAATTGATTTGACTCACACTATCAGTCATGGTGCTGCCAATCATAATACTGATACTTGTCAGGTTTGTCCTGCTGCCAAGCACCGTGTGTGAAATTGACAAGGAGTGTATAAAGTACCAGCAGCTTGAAGGCACGTATGCTTTGTGTGAGGGAGCAAACACCTTTGCTTGAATATAAGAAAATGCAAGAGTTCCCATTCATATTTCAATAGTTATAGTCAGTGGATCTGTTTTTCCCCTGTAGCCTGTTGTATTCACCCACATGCTTGGACATTAAAAGAAATAGGATTTGCTCTGTTTAAATTAACACTATTCTTTTTTTCTCTCTTAAAAGTGCATTCCCAATTATTGAGGAGAGACATAGTCTAGCAGTGAAATACAAGCAACCTTAAAATGTGAAGCAGCTTCTGAGATGCTTTCTTTTGATTCAATGTCTACAATAACAAATGCTTTAAGAGATTATTAGGCATATTTCCTGTTTAATATAAATGTAACTTCAGTGTAACTTTGAATAAAATACAGTGGTGCCTCAACTTACGAAGCTCCCGCCTTACGACCATTTTTGAGTTACTCCAGCTCCGGCCTCAAAATTTTGCTTCGATTTGCGGCCAGAGCTTCCAGTTACAAACACAAAAAGGCAGGCAAATTTTAATTGCTAACTGTTGGTGGTGAAGAGGCTGCTTCTTTGTAGCTCTTTTGCCCCAGCAGTTAAAGAGTGTGCGATCGGAGGAGGCTTGGGACTGCCTGGCTTCTGCTTCTGAGTGAGAGTATGTGCGTTTGCAGGGAGGCTTCGGACTGCCTGGTAAGGTAAGGTGGTGCTTTCTGCTTTTTAAAAACTGCCTGTTCAGGGTGGGTTTGGCCTGGGGGGGTTATGTTTCTGTGCTGTGTTTTTGTTTTTGGTGAAGGTTTGTTTTTTGTTGTTTTTTTTGCTAGCTCCATCACCTTCGGGGCTTGCTCTGTGGTTTATTTTGGTTCCTTTGTTTTTTATTTTTTGTTTGTTTTTTGCAGCCCCAGCATGTTCCTGTGGGGCTTGCAGTGTTTTATTTTTATTTCATTTTCGGAGGTTTTTTTTTTTTCTTCTGGAATGGATTAATCGAGTTCCAGTGCATTTCAATGGGAAATGGTGTTTCGATTTATGACCATTTCAAGTTACGTCCGTCTTCTGGAACAGATTATGCACCACTGTAGCATTCCTATTTATCGAAAGCTTATTCAGTCAGCTGCACTGATTTTACAAGAATTGCTATACAGTTGTGGGTGCCTGTAATAATAATAATAATAATAATAATAATAATAATAATAATAATAATAATAATAATAATAATAATAATAATAATAATAATAATAATAATAATAATAATAATAATAATAATAATAATAATAAAATATGCCGTCAAGTCAATTCTGACTCATGGCAACCCTTTTCAGGGTGTTCCAAGTACAGAATATTCAGAAGTGGTTTACAGTTCCCTTCTTCTGGAAGGCACCCTTGGACTGTATGCAGCTTACCCAAGGCCGCACAGGCTGGCTCTACTTGCAGGATGCACAGTGGAGAACTGAACTCTCAACCTCTAACTCTGCAGCCAGATGCCTAAACTACTGAGCTACCCAACCAGCCCTTCTGGCATAAGAGGAAGAAATATCAAGTAGATGACTTTCTCCTGCTGGAGGACCTTCCTTATGGAGCATTCCCCCCCCCCAAAAAAAAGGACAGAAAGAGAGGGGTGATATTATTATTATTATTATTATTATTATTATTATTATTATTATTATTATTATTATTATTATTATTATTATTATTATTATTATTATTATGGTGGCGGTGGTGGTGGTGGTTATGGTTATGGTGGTGGTGGTGGTGGTTGTGGTGGTGGTTGTGGTTGTGGTTTGTTTGTTTGTTTATTTAATTTATATGCCGCCCACTCTACCCAGAGGTCTCTGGGCGGCTCACAACAACTAAAATTCAATACAATAAGGGATAAAATGATTAAAATAGAAATAAAATACAAATAAAATTGCCATCAGGACCCACAGTTGATGTTATTTCAATTAAAAGCCTTCTGGAACAGGAAGATTTTGACCTGGCGCCAAAATGTCATCAACGTCGGCACCAGACGAATTTCAGTCGGGAGGGCATTCCATAGTCTGGGGGCAGCTGCTGAAAAGGCCCTTTGTCTACAAGCCATCCCTCTTAACTCCTGGAGGGATGGCTCTTTCAAAAGGGCCCCCTGGCTAGATCTTAACTGCCAGGTAGGCTCATATGGAAGGAGGCGGTCCTTCAGGTATCCAGGGCCCAAGCCGTTTAAGGCTTTATATGTCAAAACAAGCACTTTGAATTGGGCCCGGGCAGCAACTGGTAACCAATGTAACTTATACAGAATTAGATGAGAAACAGCTTTGTGGAGTCATTAGACTATTTGACCTCTTTTCCTTTTCCAACATATACCACAACAGAGCTACACAGAAACTGGACTACACAACCTAGCCATGTATCTCCTAACTGTATGAAATGTTTTAAAAAAATAAAATAGACAATATGACTGGTGCCCACCCTGTGTGGCATAGGATACTTGGCAGAACTGGGAACTTTGTCTTTGACAAATGTATATTGATGGCTGTGGACCATCTGAGATTCACATATAGGAAAGGCTCTTTCAATGTTGTTAATTTTACAGATTGGTAGATTGGTCCAAGTAATATTTTTACACAGTACTCAAAACTGTACACAGTTATCATTTTGGGAATTAGCTTATAAGCAACAGGGATTCAGTTACAAGTACTACTGTATGAATTGTAACAGACAATTAATTAACTTATTGGTAATTGACAGTCCTAGGCACAGTAAACTTGCAAACCCCCCTCCCCCCAAAATGCAGGGCCCCAGTCTGGATAAGTTAGTTTAAATGCTATTAGATAATATTAGACAAGGATTAGTACAGGTAAGGCACTAAGCCACCACATGTGCAGTTAGTGTTGACATGGAAGGGAGAGAGAGCTTCTGCCTCTGTGATGTTGTGGGTTCCCCATACTTCTAGGAGAACAATGGGAAAAGAAATAAATGGAAAACTAAGAGGAAAGAAGAGCACTCTTGCACTTTCTCCCTCACCTTTTCTATGTTTCTTTATAGTATATTCTGTTTTCATCAAGGTGGCCTACCTGTTGCTACTTTCTATTCATGAACCCATATAATAGGGGGAAAAATTAAACTAGCCTTCATAAAAGCCTTTTATTTCTGACTCAGTATAATGCTTAGGCTGGAATCCTATTGAGAGTTTTCACCTGCATAAGTGAAATAGCTTAAGTTGTAAGTGATGAATTACCACTGTTTAACAAGGACAGGCATGGTTGTGGTTGTGATAGATGTGTTACCAGGAATGCAACCAACAACTTGTTGATTAGTTGATTGTCCATCCACAACATATGTGATTCCACTATGTGTAAATTGTCGGTGAGATTCTGGTCTGACAGTCCACAACCTCTAAAATTAGTTTAGAAGAGGGTGTATAACCTAGAAGCCTGAGTGGTCCACCTGCAGCCTTTAGTTGGTCATTAGACAGTCTTCAAAGCTGTTAGAACCGCACCCAGCCTTTCCTCACAGCCCAGATGAACATCTGGACTGCAGGGGGGAAAATACTGTTTTCTGGCTTCCATGATTGCTATATTCACACCGCTAGTAGAAATGGAAAAGCAGCGAACTCAGTGGCAATCACTGGGGAATAATAGAGATTTTCACTTACATACATACATACATACATACATACATACATACATACATACATACATACATACATACATACATACATACATACATACATACATACATACACAGAACAACCCCAAGATCCTCCCCTTACACTCTTTGATGAGCTGAGACAAAACTTTATGTGCACATGCGTAGACACCTGCCAATACTACATACAGCCACAGGGACTAGAACAGTTGTATCTGCCCCAGTTTTCAAGATTCAAGAAACTTGGGAGGTTCCTTTTTTGTTTAGAGGGACATAATGCAACATTTATGGTGTCTCTGAAACTGTTTGTCAATACATTAAGTATAACGTTGCTTTAAAAACATAAGAACTGAAAGGGATAAGAATAACATTATTATGTCAGCTGAACAACTGACATTGAGCAGGAGCTAGAGGTAACTTTCTCTCTACCCATCACAGGGTAACGTAATATATAGCGCAATATCTATTTGAAATAGGTGCACTGTAGATGCTGCATCTAAATAAACTTTGATGAAAAGCCAGTTATTGGAAATACCTCAATTGAATTTCTCCCCAGGCAGCTATTTCACAAGTTTAAGCTATTTTATTCAGACACCTGTTTCCTGTCATTGTCTAACCTTCTTGGGCTGGCCCATGAGAAAAGATAAGCTTCGATGGCTACACTTTTGTTTATAAGGACATACTTTGGCATGGACTTGAATGTGGGTCAAATGCATTTAGCTGTGTTACCCATGCAGATGGGATGCTGCAGCTGCTTTTGTCATGAACTTAGATTTCTGTTGGTTTGAGTTTCTGGCACATTATTGTAGTCTCCCATTGCTTTGCTGTAATACATTTCTTTTCCTCAAAAAGCCGCTGCACATCAGGGGCAGCTGGCAACATAGAAAATGGACACCCAGCTGGGGACCCTTAATTATACCTAGGAAAGGCTAATTCCCTATTTCCCAGAATCTTGTCTAGAGTCATTTGTAACCTATTTCTAGCATTGCTCTAACACATATTATCTACACCACTGATAGAGTAGTTGCGGTTGCTACGTCCCCAGATGTCTTGCATGGAATTCCATTTTACCTGCAAAGACGCATGTCTGTGCTGAAGACTCGGCTGTTAACCTTCCCTTAATTTAATGTTTAAAATGGCATTTTCGGAAGTATTATTAAAATGGCTGTCCACACATTGAATCAAAAATGCTTATCTCCCAAAAACACCACGGTGTTTTAAATCATGCCCTGTATCTTTATTTTCATTTTCCCATTCAGACTCTCCAATTTGATTCTCTTTTTTTACTGCCTATATGACTGACAATCCAAGTGCAGTTTGAAGGCAGTGCTCAGACTCATCAGTGTAATAACATTGTGGAATCTGACTCTTGTTCGTTAAACAAATTATCTCTCTATTTTACACTGCATTTCAAGCAATCTAAATTTTCAAAGCTATTTTGTCCTGAGATGTTGAGAGAGGACTTGCATTTCTAAGATGATGCGTTTGAAAATCTCTTGGATTCACAGACCTAATGTCATTCATTCTCTTTTGGATGTTGGCCCATGTAAGGGAGCTTATTGGAGTTCGTTCTTACCTCTTATGCCCCATATGACTGGAGAACCTATTCATGAGGCAATTCATATACATTCCAGTCTGCCTGTACTGCCTTCTAGTTTGGGAGGAAGCAATCAGGTCCATAAGCTTTATTTGTGATCGTGCCTAAAGTGCACTGGCAAATATGCACACAAGTCGTCCCACAGACGGCTAAATATAACTTGCAGCCATCCCAGCACTAGCTTACATTTCCATCTCTGAGACTGTGCTTCTCCTCAGTCACTCATATTTGTTTGCATTTGTTATTTCAAGATGCTATCAACACGTGAAGTGTGTGATCCGGTCTATACGTGACTACTCAAAATTAAAGTTTCTGAGCTTATTGTGACTTTCTCCTAAATAAGAGAGTATGGTCTGAGACTCTCTAATGAACACTTCATTAATATGAAAAATCAAAGAAAGTTATGGAATTGCTAATACATTTTGTTGGTTGGTTGGTTTTCCCCCTCTTCCCCCTTGGTTCACTACACATCTAACTATTAAACATTGTGCATTTACAACTACATGTTTAAAACCAACAACAACAATCCCTGTTTATTCCTGGGTTGTTTCATCAATAAAAGCTGACATTTCTGCACAAAAGATGTTATGCTATAGAAATTAACTCTTAGTCAATTGTGAATAATTGTATTATGCCAGAAACTTATCAGCAAGATTAGAAATCATTTCCTGTGGAATCATGTTCTTGCTTCCTCAGCAATGTTCTAATCGAAGGGAATTTGAATGAGGTGGATCTCATTATGAGCATAAAGTAGATGAAGCTTGAATAATTTTTATATTTATTTCCCGTAGATAGCCATTCAATTTTTATCCTGTCTATCCAAATCTTATAAAATAAATTGTTCTAATCCATTCTTTGGAGAGAAGCAATGAATTTATTTTTGCCAAAGCAAAGTAGCTGTGTATATGCATAAAAAAAATGTTACCCCAGTTATTTATACAACGAAGTGGAGCTCCTTTACCTTAAATTTCATTTGCATACTTCATTTTCCTTCTGACAAGTTCTTCTATTTCCTCTTTTATTTATGTGCCAAAAATATGTCTTTTCAGATAAGTCAACCAAACCTTTAATGTACTGTATATTTTAAAACTACATAAAATGCTTTCACTGGATTCACCCCCCCACCCCACAAACATTGGTTATAGGTGATGCTATATCAAGATTACACATATTTTACAACCGATAACAGCATAATGGCATTGTATTTCTCAAACATTATGAATAAATAGATGTGTTCTATTTTAAAGTCTAATCTGACATTTACACTGAATTATCAAACGTTAAAAAGAAAACTTTTATCACCAGAAAGTTAAAAATGTTGGCAGCTCGTCTTTTATAAATATAGACACTGGGGCCTACTCCCCTGGGAAAGAATGTGGCCAATTTATTTTAAGTGTGCAAAAAAGATGTCAACAACCTAACTATATATCTGTGCTAATGTGGAGAACAATCAGTTTCCCATAGGTAGTTCATGGCATTTACCAGTGAAGAAAAAAGAGGCAGGATGTTGATATAATAAAGTGAGAGTCTAGAAATGCCAGTTTAACTCTTGCTCTCCTTTAGCGGCCCTTAGCCCGAACAAGCAACAACTAATTTGCATGCCCCTTCATTGAACCACTAAACTTGAAATAATAAAACAGAAAATCTAGTCTACCGCTGTTAGTTCTCTGGGAGTATTTGTTTCAGTATTTTCTTTGAGATACAGTATATAAAAACTGAGAAGGAGAAATTGCTGCCATTGCCATCCAGAAATATATGTGGGTGGACTTGCATGAATGTCTTCCCAGACTAGCAGTGTGACAGCTATAGTGTGCTGTATGTTATCTGTGTATGTGTGCATCCATCTGTCTGTGTCTGTGTGTGTGTTTAGTTGTTTATAGCATGTGGTTTTGACTTTCATAATTCAGCACTGAAAGCATGTTCACTCTTTTGAATCAACAGCAAACATATAACTTTGCGCCATCAATTTGGAATTGAGAATGAATAAACCAAGTACTGTTTTTAACACTTTCGCTGACAAAAAAAAGTCATATGACCAGTCTTTGAACTGTGGATAGCTAAAGGAAGATACAAGCACATCAGATGAGTGCACTGGTAGCTGATACAGGGGTGTACAATTTTCACTTATGAACGAAAGCAGTGGTTCCCAACTTTGGGTCTTCAGATGTTCTTGGACTAAAACTTTCAGTATCCTTCACCATTAGATACACTGGACAGGATTTTGGGGGTTGTCGTCCAAGAATATTTGAGGAGCCAAGGTTGGGGACAACTGATAAAGAAACATTTGCAGTGGATTTTAGATTAATTCAAGATTATGTATTCATGTACTATGAATACAAATCCAGAGTATCATTGGCAAGAAAAACTTGAGGAAGAAGAGAAGAAAAAAAAAAATCCTAATCAATACTTGATACAGATCTTTGTGTTTTACCTACTCATTTGAAGCTCAGTTCTGTGAGTCAATATTTCACTTCCAGTATTAAAAGTATCAGGAGGAAAAGTCAATGAGAAGAAACAATAACCCTGTCTTGGTAGACTCCAGGAATCAAACCAGGAGAGTTTCAAGCTCTGTGTGGCCTAGCTGCGCTCACACCTTCTTATGCATCTTTGCAAAGCCTTTTTCTACAAAAGAATGATCAAATTTATCTGAAACATACAGTAGAAAGGAATATAGGATGTTTCTGGGAATCATGCCAGCATCCATCATCTGCATCTTGCTTCCCAAGCATTAGATTACACGTCAGCTGAAGTGATTTAGGTCATTGCTTGAACCACTATAGTTTAAGATGGTTTATTTTTTGATTGGCATATACATTATGTAACAATACTTAAAAACTTAATTCAGAATTAAATATTGTAGGGAAAAATGCTTGCTAGAGACCTTATTTATATTATTTTGTACTTTAACAAGACTGGACAAGGTTGCTTGATCCAGGGGCTGATCTTACCCCACTGGACTGACTGTGTGCTCTCACGCCCACTGACACTGAAATTCAGCAGCACATCGCGCTACTTGAAAACCCCATTTGAATTTTGTTTTCCCCAAAAGAGCATTTCCTGTTTTACTGCCAAAAGTTGATGACAAACTGCAACAAACCTTTTAAATCAAGCTTTCCCCTTGCATTAAATAGGGTTTTCTTATTTTATTAGCAAACTTAGGTAGTGGTGTTCTTTGAATTGAATTTTGGACTCCATGTGTACATGTGACCTACAGATCATATTTTGTTGCCGACTCCTAATTTCAAGCTACCTCACCTTTGCTTGTTTTTATTTGTTCCTTTGTTTGATTTATTTATTTATTTCTCCCAATAGAGGCTCACAGAGTAGTTTGCAAAGGTATATACCTTAGCCATACTTTCCCTGATATTAATAGAAAACATAATGGACTGGATAGAACAACTGTCAGCATGATTTTGTAACCAACAGAATCATACTCAAAGAGTGTTTATCAATAGCGTCTTCTCAAAATGGAAGGAGGTAACAAGTGGAATATCACAAGGCTCAGTCCTGGGCCCAGTGCTCTTAAACATTTTTATTAATGATGAGGGGCTTCGGGGAATGCTTAACAAATTTGCAAATGCAACAAAATTGGTGGAATAGCTAAACCCTGGAAGACAGAAACAAAATATCTTGATCGGCTCAAGCCCTGGGCTGAAAACAGCAGAATCGGTGCCATGTTCTACACCTAGGAAAGATAAACCACATGCACAGTTACAAGATAAGGGATACTTGTCTCAGTAATGCTACAGGGAATTAGTAGAATCTTGGAATTATTGTAGATCACAAGCTGAATATGAGCCAACAGTGTGCAAAAAAGACAAATGTTATTTGAGGCTGCATTAACAGAAATAGTCTCCAAATCTTATGAAGTACTAGTTCCCCTTTATTCAGCACTGGTTAGACCTCAGTCTTAGTACTGTGCCCAGTACTGGATACCACACTTTCAGAAGGATGCCAGCAAAATGGAATGAGTTCAGAGGAGGGCAGCAAGGATGATCAGGGGACTGGAAACCAGCATGGGACAGGAGATGCTTTCCATGAATGAAATGCTAGTGATTGGTTATTAAACCTCTTTTCCCAAAGCACTATAGTTATAGTGCAATACATCTTCTCACCTCCAACTGAGTTTTAAAGAAATTGAAAGAGAAAGGAGCTACTGCAGGATCCTAAGGATTTCCTGGATTCTGAGATTAGCTAGAATAGCTGGAGATGGAAAAAAAAGCACTGAAGTGATGAAATAAAGAGTAAGATGTCATAAAAGGCATAAAAGGTAGAAAGCAATAATACAGTTATGTAATGAACTTGATAGAACTGATTGTTACATCTGCTTATTCAGAGAAAATGTATAGGCAAAGATGTGTAGAAAGAGAAGAACTTCTGGGATGAAGAATCTGAAAGACCGTTTAGATGTGACACAACATCATTATTTGTAGCTGTTGCATTCAAAGTTAGAATAGCCATGGTGATGTTCCGCCTCTGATGGGAGAAGAAGAAGGAGCTAGGAAACCCTGTCATTGATCTTCAGCATATCTTCTGATTTGGGCCACAGAGAGAATGTTTGGCTTTGAAGTGACATCTACTTGACATGCTAGGTTTTCAAGAGAAATCAGGTTTAAAAGAAAAGAATGTGAAATGCATTCAAACATGCAATTTATTCCACCAATACCCATTGGTTACTGTAGCTGCTGTAGATTTGTTGTGTTTTAGAGTGGAAGAGAAATGAGCGGAAATACCCTTGAAATACAGGTGCAGTCAAGAAGGGGAAGAATAGGTCATGGGAATCCATACACAGAGAAGGCAGACCTTGGATTTGTCATTCATGTGTTTCTTTTCATTAGAACTTTGATGACAGCTCCAAACATGTAGTACATCTGTCTGAAATATTAGCCATATCTCTCTAAGGCAGCAGCCGTATATGAGCAGCAGTCAGCTAATTAGTCCTAATAGGCAGCAGTGCTAATCTAATAGTCCTATTATATTCTCAGAATCTCGGCAGGAAAGAAAGAAAGAAAGAGAAAGATGTCCACAAATATTTGACTGTTCAAGACTGTTGAATCTGTTGAAGGACATCTGACACCTGGGTCCTAAGAAAGGGGTAATGGTGGGGGGGAGGGCAACAGGACCTTTTGGTTCAGGGGCCCCTCACCCCGTAGGGAAACCTCAGCTCAGCCAATGGTGTCATGCTTTTTACAAATATAAAAGGTTTTTAACATGTCATTCTTTACATTAAAATATATTTTACCCCTCTTCCCGATCAGTGAGGAGGCCTCATAGTGAAATGGTCTGGGCCTCATCTGAGCTCTCACAGGGCCTTTTTGCGCCCAGATCTTAGGATGCCTTAGTGTGCTATTGACCTAGGATTTCATAGGGATGTACATCTAGATTGACAATCAACATTGTTAGTATTATTTTATTCTGCCTGATGCTTTTCCATTTTATTTTGTTTATCTTGCTAGCAGATAGAATGCCATTAAAGACTTTAAGAAATGATTTTGTTCTTGGGTTAGAGCAAGCTCCAGCTAGCTCTCTATTCTTTATATAACAAAGTCACTCAAGTGTCTTTTAAAATCTCACAGTCAAGACATTAACGTTCCATCAGTTTCCTCTTATTTATTGCTAATATCTAGCACTTGAACACAGAGTTTCAGAAAATCACTCTTTTGGACTACAACCTCCAGAATCACCTAGCCACTGTGACCAACTTTAAAAAGAAAAGAAAAAAGTCAGCTCTCCAAGCTTTTTTTCCAGAGAATGTTGCTTCTTCCTATGAAGGTCCCATTTAGCTATCACAGCTAAAGCGTAGTGCTAAAAAAATATTGTAAGAACCTGCTTCTCTGATCTAGAAGTACAGCTTTTTGTTTACTTTTTTTTTAACCAAGAAAGTTAATCCATGCACCATTAACATTTCAGGTCTTCAACTGTATTTTTTTAATGTATGGGGATCTGCTCTATGAAGTTTCAAAAGACACAAAAGAAAAAAAAATCCCTGCTCAAAATGTAGAAGTTATTTTTACAGTAACGTATGTCATGATTTTTAAACATTCAGGCCTTTAAACTTTTTTTTATAGTGTATGTTCTTGCCAATCCCAGCACACAGTTCTACAAAGTAAAATATTTGGCAGTGAATTCATATTAACAGATGGAACAAGAAATTAACACGTTTTTGCTTCGCTAATTCACAGTTCTTTTAATACGCTAATTCTAAATCACCTGTTCTGACTTTGACAGGCTACAGACACCTGTTTGGGGTAATATTCCACTGCTAATTATTACATGAGAAATTCAGTTTCCAACAAAAGCCTTTCTGTGTTAAATTGTCATAGCTAACAAATCAGTAATACTAACTTTATATAAAAATAGTTCACCATGTAATCTTAACACGTGCTTAACCTTACTTAAGGAACTCAGGGAGGGAATTTACATAGTGTAGGCAGCCCTCTGGCTGGATGGCGATTGAACAGAATGTGTCCATGTTGGCTGAGTCTTTCAGTAATGAAGAAATCTTGGATTAACCAGCTGAATCAGTATTTTCTTTGCGGTATCAAACCTTTCAATAGTTCAAGACTACACTCTGAAATCTGGGGCAGAGACCAATACACACAGACCCCTTCAGTAATGTCACTGAAATTTCAGTAAAGTTCATATTTTGTGCACAAAAAATTGTGCTGCTTCTAAGGAAAGAATAAATGAGATGACAAATGAAAGAAAAATCCTAAATAATGACTAATGTGCAACATAAAAGGGTTGCCTTTGTGTCACATACACTTCTAATCACATTAATTATATCTGTCCTGTGAGTCACTACTTCTGAAGACTGATGAACAACAAATTGTGGTTTTAAAATACTGTTCCACAAACTAAAAGTACAATAATTCTACCTAAAGAACTTGGAAATAAGTAGTTACAAACTGCTAGCTGCAGTTATTTCCTTTCCTCAATAACTGGTTTAATTAGTTACATGAAGACTGTAATGTAAAGAGGGGAAAAATTCCTCCTTTTATAGTATAACCATAACTTTTGAAATTCCATTGCAGTTGCTTTTTATGGGTTCCCTAAATTGTGAAGGAGAAATATCACCAAACTTTGGGACATTACTTTCAGAAAGGGAACTTGTTGCATCGTTCATTGTTTCTAGACATCAGAGGATGGTTCGCGCTACCCTTTTGGGGAAAGTCTCTTTGTTGAAACCGTTTCCTTCCTGGTGCTCTCTGACTTCTTCCTCTGGCCTATTCATCTACTGAACCATGAAAATCCTTGACAGAAATATGAAAGAGAGTACAACAAAATATTTCCCTTGATCCTTCATTTTCAGGTGCCTTGGATTATCCTCTTCTCCAATCTCTAACTGGCAAAAGGATATGTAGTTCAATGAAGCTAGGCTGGTTGGTGTTCCAGAGACAGAGATTTCTTAGGAGCAGGGATAAGCACGTTCTCCGTTCACAAAAATGCCCACCTGTGGCTGTGATTTCCAGTGCTCACAGCTGCTCTAAATGGTAGTGTATTCATATATCTTCATTCTCCCCACCTCCCCTGCCACAATCTGTCCTCTTCCTTCTGGTTGCTCAAATGTTTGAAAGAAAAGCCTTCCTATTTGCCTATACTAGCTGGTACAGTGGACCAACTGTAAGGCAACTGCTGTATACTTCTGACCACTTAGGGCAGACCCGGGCAAAGTGCAGCCCGAGGGCCACATAGGGCCTGTGAGACGCTTCTGTCCGGCCCGCCGGACATCAGAATCATTTATAGCTTTTTGTCTAAAGTTGATCAGTTGCTTATACCACAAAAAAACTCTTTAGTATTTGTGAAGATTAACAAGTTTAAAATAAAAATCATCATAACATCACTGTTTCGTTTTATTTTTAAGTAAAGTTGGTTTGGCCCCCCCGAACACAGTTCAGATTTTTCATGTGCCCCCCCCTATAGAAATTAATTGCCCACCCCTGATTTAGGGCGACAAGAAGGCAGGTTTCTACAAGGATACCCATCATTAGAAATCCTTGCTGCTAACGATTTCTGCTGATTGGAGAGAAGCAGAACTAGGATTCTATTCTGAGCTCCACTGGGAAAATAAACTTGCTGGTATTTCTCCGCATGGGCACAGCACATTTTAAAATGACTGGTAGCTTTGTTTAGTAGTAATCCCATGGTCTAAAATTGGGATGGGGTGGGGATCTGTCAGATGCGGTGTCCTTGTTATAGTTCACCTTCCACTGTCAAAGGGCTCAAGAGCACAGGGCTAAGAATTGTACTGCTGCACTTAAGTGGTGTTATGTCATCAAGAGTGAGTACAGGAAGAAACCCAGAATTGTTTGGATCTGGATCTGCCTTCCATAGGTTGTGCCTCCACCCATTATTGGCTCTTACTCTGCCTACCATGGGGTCTCCCTCTATGTACTATTGATTCCAGGTCTACTTAATGTTTCTTTTGGCTGTGGCCATGATTAATTTCACTCTTTAGTACCTCCTGCTGTTTAGGACTATTCATTCAATCAATGTGTATACAGTGCTCTACAGAGAAAGAGAGAGAATGTCTTTCTCTCTTACACGGGATAAAAATATTTTGAATAAATAAATAATAACTGTGTCTGTATATGAGTTAGAGTGACCAACTAGGACTCAGAAGATGGAAACTCTTAGGCACTATAAAGCATGCTTACTCAGAGGGAAGATGTACTGAATTGCATTGGCCTTATCGCTAGGTACAGTGGGGTCTCGACTTATGAACGGCTCGACATACGAACGTTTCTACTTACGAACCGCTGTCATAGGACTATATGGACTCGACTTACGAACTTAGATTCGAGTTACGAACTCTTTTTTTCCCTTTTTTTAAAAGCTAAGTCATCTTAGGTTAAAAGAAAAAAAAATATCCCCCTCTAGTGGCAGAAGGCGGAATAGCAGCTTCCCATTAGTTTCTATGGACGAAAAGAGCAGATACGGATTAAATGGTTTTCAATGCATTCCTATGGGAAATGCAGATTCGACTTAAGAACTTTTCGACCTGAGAACTGCCTTCCAATACGGATTAAGTTCGTAAGTCGAGACCCCACTGTACTTAATTAGGGTTCTACAGCTTCATTATAGTGACATTGCTACATAGACTTTATGGACTGTCCTTTTGTGGAAACAATTTTTATTTAACAATGGTTATTAATGATTTATTATTGTATTTACAGCTATCATATAGATGTTTATGTTTGTGTCATCTACCAGATACATGCTCTTGCACAGTCTACAAAGATTTCCTTGCAAATTTAATTTTTTAAAAAATTATACCTTTAATTCTGGCTGCATCTTCAACTTTTTTGTTTTGTTGCTTTTTTTGTTAATGTATTCTCTATTTTTCCATCTATCATTTTTTTCCCATTTATGCATAGTTCTTCCTTTCATTTGATATTTGTTATACAGCTCTGGCAGAAAAGGTGTTGGCAAATTTCACATTCACCTTTAGAAGGTTTTGATTTTATCAATTATACTACAAATGTGGTACAATAAGCATGTGCTGTCAAGTCAATTCTGTCTGATGGCGACCATTTCCAAGATTTTTCAGGTAAAGAATATTCATAAGTGCCTTGTTATATCTACTGTAATATTTTAGAGTACTGAAAATACTCTGCTTAGAAATTCTGTCTGGTTTTTGATCATCCACTTCAGTGTGCATTTTCTCTGATATACTATGAACTTTCTTAGGTGTGGTTTGCTCAGCTGTGGTCAATTCTGTTGACTCTGTATGGCTGTAATGATAAAAAAAATAGTATACAATCATATGAATTAGTCATAGGAAGCCCTAGGCTTCCATATTTGCCATTATACCCTGCAAAGCTACTCACAGATTATTCCAGGTCCTCAAGAACAATGGTTCTCAAACTGAGGTCTCCAGATGTTCTTGAACTGCAATTCCCAGAAGCCTTTGCCACTTGCTGTGTTGGCCAAGATTTCTGGGAGTTGCAGTCCAAGAACACCTGGGGACCCAGTCTGAGAACCACTGCTCAAGAATAACATGGGATGTAGCATGGGAAGAACTGTTGAGAATTGGGAAAGTAATATAGCCTGTATGATTAAAAAATTGTAAACCACCCAGGGGGTGCTTTAAGTGCTATGGGATGGTATATAAGCAGCATACTTTGCTCTCTCTATTTTAGTGCTTTGTGATATCAGAAGTTCCACTTCTTCAACATCAAGTTTAGATTTCAGACTTTGTGTTGTCCTTAATTAATCGCTACTGTTCATGATTAATGAACCAACAACTACAATGCTATGCAGCATTGTACTATAATTAACAGACTCCCAAGGCTCTCTATGTTAAAAAACCAACAACAACACCTTGCTTCATGAACACCTGGAATGATGAATTTTGGTTGCTTTCTGGTTAACATGCCTGGCAGCTAGGGGAGTCCACCCTTGAACTGGAGTACAGCCCTCAGTAGGGCAGAATTCAGTCTATGTATCACAGGATCCACAGACAACTCCAGCCTCCAGATGGCAGATTCTGCTTATTGGCTAAGCCTGCTCTGACTGTCTGGTCATCAGTTGGCAGAGACAATATTATGCCAATTATATCACCTCAGAAACATATAGCAGTCTATTCATCACGTATACTTTGAAATGTGCATTAACTCATCATTTCTGAAATAAGGCAATATCTTTGTCAATAGTATTATGCATCCATAAATATTTTCCAATCCAGAATATGAAGGAAAGTGTTTTTAATGGCCTGCTTATTATGTGGATGGAAACTGAAAAAGACAGTTGGTGGAGAAAATTAATGAACTAGAGTTTCATGGCTGGGGTTCACTCCAACCTACCTTATGTTGCCACTAAAATGAGTTTGGGCACATCACCATCAGTCCTTAGGATGCTTTTTATGCATTTCACCAAATGTACAACTCAGCAGAATCTAATTAAAACACATTTTTCTCCTTTTCTCACTTGTATAATATGGATTTATAGAATTATTAAGTAATATTACTATATTACATATAGTATTAGTTGTAAACATGGATATGAAAGAGTGATAGATCTCTCATTATTTCACTCTTGCTTATCCAAAACTGTCATACAAAGTCAAGATTATTTAGTTGTTTCCCAGGATAATCCTTTTGGAAGAGTGGTATCTGAAGGTCTCATCTTCTGATCATGTTTAATATTCCTGAGGCCATTCATATAAATGTTTTACTTATAAATGCACTTATAAATACAAATGGACATGTACCTCTTGGTAGAGAAAAACATATTTTATATTTTACATTAAAAGAAGTATATACTTTTGATATTCTACCTATATTACTTCTGCTTACAATGGAGGACAAAAGTGCATTTTTGTACTTGTGTAGAAAAAATAGTTTGCTTGCTTGAGCCTCCTAAATTTCTTCTTTGCAGTTACTTCTGTGGCAAGAAATAGACATTCAGATTGGAACTTCTTAACTAATTTGAGCATTTGAGCCATCGCAACAGGATCTTGCTCTCACTTCTGGGATTATGCAGATTAGATTGCTTTGTTTAAGGCAGTGATTCCCAATTTTAGGTCCCCAGATGTTCCTGAACTAGGACTCCCAGAAGCCTTCACCACTGCTGTGTTAGCCAGGATTTCTGGGAGTTGTGGTCCAAGAACATCTGGGGCCTCAAGGTCGGGAACCATTGGTTTACTTTTCTCCAGGAACTGAAGCACAGAATCCCTTTGAAGTCTGATTTCACAAACAAATAGCAATCCTATTATTGATTATGTTGTCATTGTCTTTCTAAAATCCTATCTAGTGGGTGATCGAATAATATTTGCAATGGGAAGGAAGGAAGGAAGGAAGGAAGGAAGGAAGGAAGGAAGGAAGGAAGGAAGGAAGGAAGGAAGGCAGGCAGGCAGGCAGGCAGGCAGGCAGGCAGGCAGGCAGGCAGGCAGGCAGGCAGGCAGGCAGGCAGGCAGGCTCTTATCTCACTATGTCCACCAGCTGTCTTATGTTTGTGACACTCTCAGATGATATTATTTCTGCACCAACAAGATATTCCAACTTCCAAAAAGATAGTCCCCAGTATTAGTCTCTTCCACATACACACCTTCCCCCCACCCATTTTTTTGCCTTCTGTTAAGTGCTGGAAACTACCAAAATCCTACACAATTTAGTGTATTTTAGAATGAACCCTTGCATAGGAAATATGCCATTCTGAACAGGAATTGTAAAAATTTTGTACAGCTTGGTATTTTTTCCGGAAAAAAAAAATACAATAAAACTTCTGTGAAATCCTGTAGAATTTTATGTTAGATTTCTCAAGGGGAAAAATGTCTTGTGCAAAGGAATCTTGTGAGGACTAAATAATTTCCCCCCTCTATTCAATATCTTATTCTATTACACTGGTGAAAGGAAGTTCATGTGCACAGGAGGGGCGCGGTTCGTGCCCTCGATCTCCGTGGCATTTTTGCTCCTCTGGCCCCGGAAGAGGCAAGCAAATGGGCCACGTGACTTGGGGCTCGGGCCGGCGTCAATATAAGGAGATGCCGGCCTGTGGTTTGCCCTCTTTTGCTTTTGGCACCCACCCGGCCACCCTCTTCCTAGTGTGTTTTTGGGGTCGCCTTTTTTGGGGCCGGATAGGAATTTTTGACCTCTATCCTGATTGGCTTTTGGATGGGGGGATTTTTCGCCTATCCCACACTAGAAAAGGGTTTGTTGGCATTTGAGGGTGGTTTATACTTGGTCACACTGGCGGGTAGTGAGGGAATAACTGGTTGTCTCGGTGTGTCCCTTTTATAATTATGATAAAGCCAACAGCGTGTTGGTCCTTATGGCTCTGCTGATCATGTGATTACAGGGCCGGAGGCGGCTGATGCGCTGGGCCACTTTCGGACCGAAAGTTATAAAATACAGATGGCTTGAGGTCCAGGGTGTTTAATTGAGGCCTGACAGGTTCCTCCGGTCGTTAAGACAGCTGAAACCTGGGGCCTGGACTCGCCCATTGACTGATAAGGAATTATTGGATGCCATGGAGTTATTTCCCCACACTACCGCAGACCCCCTCAATTTTGGAATTGGTTTATTGGTTGAATTTGAATTGGTTTTAATAAAGTGTGGCCCATATTTAAATCCAAAGAATTTGTTGTCTCGCATCTTTATTTCGGGGCATGGGGGAACAAATTACATAGCTTGCAGTGACTAATTGCCATTAATTAACAAGTGCCATGTGGATTTTTCGTTGCTTAGTTAGTCACCTGACTGGCACACAATGAAGAACCGAGTGGGGCCTTATTAATTAGAAGGAACCTTGTGGCACAGTGGCTAAACTGCAGTACTGCAGCCAAAACTCTGCTCACAACCTAGGTTCAATTCCAGGTACAGGCTCGGGGTTCACTCAGCCTTCCATTCTTCCAAGGCTGATAAATTGAGTACCCAGCTTTCTCGGGGGTAGGGGTGGAGGATGTGCAGCCTGCATAATTAAATTGCAAAACACCCAGAGATTGCTTTAAGCACTATGGAGCACTATATGAGCAGCACACTGTGCTTTGGTAGTAAGAACCACTGTGAATTACTCCATTCTTTTTCTTCTGGCATAATTACAAAAAAGGATTTGGGTCTCTGTTCCCCTCACCCCAACAACAAGAAACTGCAAGATTCAAATAAGTACTCTGCCCATGCTCAAGGATCCTATTTCCTCCAGGGAAATTTCAGACAGGACTCAGATTATTTGCATGAAAGAGAGAGGTGAAGCTTGAAGCATTAGATAGGGAGAAGGTATTCACCAGCATTTACCCATAAGTGTGAAAGGGATAAAAATAATGGATAGTCACTGCTGCATGTATGTGAGAGGGACATTTTTTAAAACATTAGCTAAAATCTTGTTGCTTAAAATAGTAGATAACACTAAAGTAAGCCCATTGAATCAATGGGGATTTGATGAGTCAAATCAACCATACATTCTGTTAATTCAAATAGACCTATTCTAACTGTGACTTCTTTTAGCTAAGTAAGTCCCAACTGAAGTATATCCATTTGGATTAATTGAATTAAAAGAGGAATTAACTCACCATATCCAGATTGATTTAGTGGCCCTACTCTAGTGCAATTTACTACCCTAAATAACTGGATGTTGGCCATTGTTTCTCAGCATGTGAACAATAAATTTCCTGCCCAGCATGTAAGATAAAAATTCCAGATGTTGAAGGTCCAGAACCATTTTTCATGTTTTTGTGCTTTGCTTACGGCATCTCCAAATTTGAAGAGACCCTTGTGCAGCATGCCGAGGCAAAGAGGCAGTCACGAAAGCAACAAAATCAGGGAGCTGGACAGGGGACAGATTGTATTTGTCTTCAGGGTAGAAGGGATTGTCACTCTTGAATGGGCCTTCTCAGTGACACTAGAAGCTGTTCCATGTCCTCCATAGAGAGCATGTTACCATAGTCTTTCAAGACTGAAGGATACCTAACTAGCTTAAAAAACAAACAAACAAACAAACAAAAACTAGGGAAGGACCTGTCAATATCTCTAAGCTATTTAAAAGCGTGTAATAGTTAAAAAGTTAAAAGGAAATGTAAAAAAGAAGGAGAAACTGGCAAAAGGAGAGACATTGGTAATGACCTGAAATACTTCAGAATCCTTCCAAACACAGGTTTCAAGGAGATGAATTGTTATGTATATTCAAATGTTCTAGATCACTATTTTGTTGTAAATTACCATTTCATTTTCACAGTCAGAAAAACATTGAAAGTATGGTAGTAAACCACAATTACAGTAGATCAGAAGTACATTGACATGGCTAGACAATGTGATTTGGATAGTTAGGAGTGCACGGTAACAGATATCTTTAAGATGGAGAATGTGTGTGTGTGTGAACACACATATATGAACACTTAGATGTTACTTAGTTTTCCATTTAGTATTTCTGTCAGGGATTGTATATACATGAATTGTTAAACCATTTAAGGCTCTGCCAGAGTAGCAGGGCATTAGGTCTTCATCCATCCATCTGAAAACAATTAGGATAAAATGCCACTTATCTTAAATAGTATTTGTCAGATTTTCTTTATCCAACTAGGTAAATACAGATTTGCTGACATTTTGATGTACTATCATCAATCCATGGCAAGCCTAAGTGACTGGGCTTTGGCCCGTGAATAGCTTTTGTTTCTATGTGACATTAAAATGTTTTTTAAAATATGATAATAACGAATATTCAGAATTAGACATTCCTCAGTGTGTGCACAGTAGGTCATATGTCATAAGATCATGAGAATATTTATGGTACAATCAAGAGGAATAGAATTTTGCACGTGGAGTCCTCTCTATAAATAGTTGAAAGGAAATTTCCCACTTCATCCAGATCATATTTTGTGTGAGAATAAACAACGAGTTGTGAAGTCACATACTTCAACTTTTTAGTATTATTTCACCCTTAAAGCATTGCTCCCCTGTGCATCTACAATTAGTCAAAACACACAACAAAACCATACAAACCCTATGTATATGGTAAAACCAACATGTGCTGCATTTGGGATGGTTTACTATATAGGAGGGTTTGGGCTAGGCAATTTGTGCCTGTCCTCAGGTCTTGCCTTCCCACTCCCCAAGAGATATAGGGTAACCAGTTCAGTTGGTCTTCTAATCTGATCCTCCTGCTGTTGAATGCTAGCTCAGTCCTGAATAAGCCTCATCTTATCTGTGATCTTATTAATGGCGAGGGAGCTGACCTGGCATGTATAACAGAGACCTGGGTGCAGCTTTCTCCCAATTGTGCCCACCCAGGTATTGAATCCAGCATCAGGGCAGATTGGAAGTAAGTGGTGGGTGGGGTTGCCATGGTTTATAAGGATACCATATGTGGCAGCAGAACCTCATCCTTGTTGAGCCTGGGGCTACAGTGTCTTCATCTCACTGTGGGGCAGAGAGATAGATTTGGGTTGGCGTTGGTGTTGGTGTACCATTTTACCCATTACCCAGCGCTCCTCCTGCCAGGACTTCCTGATCCAAACTAATAGACACCTTGAACATAACACACCAGACATAGTAGTCATAGAACGAAGAAAGGTCTGGAGCATTAACATTGCAATTCCAGGGGATGCCAGAGTTGACAATATAGAATTGGAAAAACTAACAGAATACAAAGACCTGGCAATTGAAACATCTCTCCTCTGGAAGAAACACACTTCACTGGTCCCTTTAGTCACTGGGGCTTTGGGAACAAGATCAAGAAATTTCACACAGTACTATAAGCAGTTGCAGATCTCAGAAATCACACCATCAGAACTACAGAAAAATCCATAAGAATGGCAATATTAAGAACAACATACATACTGCACCAATATTTAACAGATACTTAGGTTTTTGGTTAAAACTTGTAGCTGTTGTATAATACCAATAAATGTTTTTATAGTTTTGATTGACTATGCCTGGTGTTTCATCATCATCATCATCATCATCATCATCATCATCATCATCATAGCCTTACAATAATTTTAAGCTGTTTAAGCTCCTCACAGAAGTACTTGGAAGATCAATATATGGTTACTTAACTGAAAACTCCTAATACCCAACTGAATAGAAAGGGAACTTTAAAAAGTCAAGAGGCACAAAAGATCAGCTGCTTATTGATAAAATGATACTGAAGAATGAAAAAAGATGAAAAACAACATGGGCTGGACATGGGCTGGACAGACTATTAAAAGGCATTTGACTCATTGCCACACAGCTGGATTAACACTTGCCTAATTTTGGGGGAGGGGTTAATAAAAACATTCAGAAGTTCCTCAAGAAAAACATGGAAAAATGGGAAACCATCTTAATGGCCCATGGTGAAGAAATTGGGGAAGTTAGCATCAAAAGAGGAATGTTTCAGGGAGATTTTTTGTCACCACTGCTGTTGAACATCTCACTAATCCCCGTGTCAATATTTTTAAATAAAACCAGATTGGGCTACCATATTTCAGAACAAGCAGGGAAAATAAATAATCTCTTATACATGGATGACCTAAAACTGTATGCAAAAAGTTCCATAGAGAAAGAATCACTGCTAAACACAGTGCAAATATTTAGTGAAGATATCCAAATGAAATTTGGAGTTGACAAATATGCAGCTCTGTCAATACATCATGGCAAAATCCAGGGTTCCAGCAGGCCTTTGGAGGGTTCCTGACTGAGGCATATTTTTTCAGAGCATCTTTCCTTGAGAACATCAGCCCATCCCACCCATCCTTCTCAGGCCATACTTCTTTGGACTGCCACACCAAGAGAGGCAAGGGCAGTTACTACAAGCCATACTTTCTTGGTTGTGGTGCCATCCTTATAGAATGGGCTCCCATTAGAAGTATGTCAGGCTCCCTCACGCTCATCCTTTAAGAGGATGATAAAGACTTTTCTCTTTCAAGATGCATTTAAGGAAATTCTCACTTATGTAAGTTAATTCAATTCTGTGTTCCCTGTTATCACAGTTATTTGGGTTTAATATAATATATGTTTAGTTGTGTCTCTATGTTTTGGGTTTGTGGAGTTTATGAGTTATTGTTTGCTGTAAACTGCCTAGAGTAGTGTTTCTCCCTAAGTCAAGTGGTCTATAAACAAACAAACAAACACATTATTTTTATGACAGTTATTTGGTTTGGCATGTCAAGACCTAGAAAGCCTATCCTTTTAACACTCTGGAGAGATGGTCTAGTCTGAATTAATTAAAAGAGTTGTCTGATTGGCAGTTTGAAGATTGTTAACATTCTAAACCAGGCTTGTCCAACCTGCAGCCCGAGGGCCGCATGCGGCCCAGGTCGGCTCATAATGCGGCCCAGTGCAATTTTTTATTTTTAAAGACATTCCAAAGTTTCAAGTTACACTGCCAGCGCTTGTGGCAAGAATGCAGCTGGGGCACGTCACAATGGTGGGGGGGGAGAGGGAAGGAAGGAAGGAGCGGGAGGGGAGGGGATGGGGGGCTGTGTGACTCCATTGCGCCATCCCCATCAATAGGTGGACCTCCTCCTCCATAAAGCCACCGGAGTCAAAGCTGGCAGCTTCTGCTGTCTGAGATCGCAGCTGCCGGTAAGTGCGCTTGGAGCAGGGCTGTGGAGGATGGCTAGGGCTGCCCCCCCATGCAGCCCAAACCAAATTTAGATGCAGCCCAAACCAAATTTTCATCTTCTAATGTGGCCCAGGGAAGGTGAAAGGTTGGACACCCCTGTACTAAACGTATTGCCTATTTTTCACCACTAGGATATTATGTAAATAGTCTAAATGCTCTGGGACTGTAAAGGGTAAAACTAAGGTGAAGTTGGGTGGTTTACAATGGGCATTGATTTTTCCCCTCCCTCTAATTATGCCCTTCCTTTTGGTTTCCTAGGAAATATCACTGGTTTAGCTTCTTACTCCCTTGCTAATTTGAACAGCCCAAGGCAAAATTTTATGAAAGCTCTACATTCTAGATGTGCCCTTATGTTGACATGCTTCACCATATTTTTGGCAACTAATGTCATCCTACCTTTTGAAAAAGAATGACCTGTTTGAAATCAAAGTCTTATGCAGAAAATATAATCATTATTTATACCAAGGTGGCAGTCCTTAGGCAGGCCAGTGCTTGTATTCTTAAGCAGCGGGGCAGAGCAGATTGTGTCCCACCAAAAAATTAGGATGGGGTCCCCCACTCTGATAATTAAAGCACTTATCCCTACACCTTCCAGAAGATCCATATCCATGTCATGGGTAATATAGATGCAAGTATATTTTGACTTCCAACTGGGACCAACACTGTTTGGAATGCTTAATAGTGGAGTATAGTGGCAATTGCGTAATTAAAAAGTACTTTCTCCGTCTATGATTAGAAGTGATTAGTTTTTGTTGGACTTTGTGTATACTGTGTAATCCACAAAATGTTGTCTCTGAGGAAATCCTGGTGAAATAATTAATTGATGTGCAATCCTAACCATATTTACTTAAAGTTTTGCTAACTTTCCTGGAGCTTCTTCTTCCATAAGTTTGCTGAGAAGTGTAGCCTTACAGCATCAAATTGTATCATAATACATACAATCTTCAGACCAAAAGTTCTGTTTTGTGAAATTTACAGTATAGTCTTATCAATGTCATCTTAAAATGAGTTTAATTGAATAAGGTAGACTTATTTCCCAGGTAAGTGTAGATGGGATTGCAACCACAGTAACAATCCATGGACTGAGTACTTTGTCTTCACATGCTAGCAGGATAATTCCATATCAGTGTATTAAAGTAAAACATGAATTGTCTGTTTCATAGTTTTTGAAAAACTTTCAGGTTTGCCATCTGAGGACAATTCTCTGATGTGGCTCACAAAGTGGGTAGCTTTATCAGGGAAAGAATCACTAACTATAGTTCAACAGGAACAGCATATATGGGGACACAAATGTACTGTAGGTGCACTTTGACCATCTTAAAAAAGAAGAAAATTAAGAAAGTTCTCCTAAACTATTAATAAACTATAGAAAACCTAAGTCCGTAAAGCTCTCGGTAAACTTCTCTCACAGGCCCAAATCCAGTTTGTATTCTTAACAAGAGGAGAGCCTTGTTGATCAGCAGGGCTTATGTAAAAGTTTGTTTCACAACTGCCAGTCATTCAGTGGATTAATAACAACTGTGCATTAATAATAATGGTGTGATTTTCAGAATGGACTCAGAAGTGGTTTACCAGTGCCTTCTTCTGGGGACAATCTGGGACCATGCTACTTGCCTTAGACTGTACAGGTTGTTTTTTCTCATGAGAGGCAGAGTGGGGAACCAAACTGCTGACTAAAGATGGGCATGGACTGGGAAGATGGCGGTTCATGATGGCTTGTGGCTTCTCACTATTCATGAATCATGAACTTCCATGAACTTTCTGAGAAAATGAACCATTTTGTGCTTCATGCAATTTGATACTTCAGGTAGTGGTGTAATGGCCCCCGTGTGAGTTAAAGATGCCAAACTTGCAGTGAGTCTTCAGCTGG
Organism: Pogona vitticeps; assembly: GCF_051106095.1. Lineage (NCBI taxonomy): Eukaryota > Metazoa > Chordata > Lepidosauria > Squamata > Agamidae > Pogona > Pogona vitticeps. The sequence continues at coordinate 220,436,348 of NC_135783.1, read as the reverse complement.
CTCTCCTCCCCACCTCCTTAGCAAATATTGGATTTGAGAGTTATAGCCCCTAAAGTAGGCCACACACCCCCTAGGAAAGTGCTCTGCCTTGGGGAAAGTTAAATGAGTGGTTACTACAAGGGAACTTGAGACAGGGTGTTGCTCATCATGAGGTGGACTGAGGAAGGAAGAGAAAGGGGGCAGGATGAACAGACTAGCTAGCTAAATGTCCTATTCTCATGACAGCTGCTGCAGAAAGTGAAAGCACCAGCTGAGTTGCCCAGGTTGTGGCTGGGCACAACCAGCTACTCCCAGAGAGTGGACTTGGGGCTCTGTGGTTGGCTGCCTGACCTGACAATCAATCCTACACAAAGTTTTCTCTAGGTCCACCTCGGCCTTGCCTAAGGAATTGATTGAGTGGTGCCAGGTTGTCTGGCCAGGGATGACATGCCCCAAACTGAAACATATAAATTGCCAAATTTCAACAATAATTTGGCATTTCATTTCATTGGTGCACTTCCTTGAAGCACTACAAACCCCCCCCCATGAAATGGCCCAAGTTGTGGAGTTTTTTGCTCCGTGGTTCATTTTGTGACCATCCCCACGCCTGACCTCTGGCTCCCCAACTCAGTGAGTTAGGTTGATTCTTATGAAATGTCAATCCCTATAACAGAAATAGTGTCTCTTATCCTCACCACTTATAGAGCAGCAGTGAATCTGGAGAGAGGGAAGAGAAGCAAAGAGATGCAAAGAAAATAAATTGGACACTAATTAGACATTTAATTATACTTCAAGGAAGGAAGTTTGGTATTACTTTGGTAGTAGAAACTTAAGAAATCCTTTTCTTAAAATCATAATTAGCTAAAGAACTCTGGGAGTTAAACTTGTTATGTTAGGGCTATCTAAGCATTGGAGAAAAGCCCAGAACAATGACCTTGAACACTCTGTGGTGGCCTTAAGCTGGGAATCTGTTTTGACTCTCCCTTTTCCCCCCTGAGAACTGACTGAAGCATTGACAGATTAACCCTGGAAATTCTAACAAAGACAATTCATCTTGGAATATATATCTGGCTAATGTGGGCCTATGTGGACCAATAAAAACATTTGGATATATCCTGGACCGCTTCTGGGGCTGGATTACAAAAGACATCAGGCCATGAATACAAACAACGAGTGAAATTGTATTTAGCAAACAAGTGTCCTTCAGCTTCCAAGCGGGGGAAACCCTTTACATCTGAGACTGGATTCAAGTTTAACCCTAAAGATGATCAATGTATTAAAGTGGACATATCGAAGCAAGTATTGATGGAACTGGACTTTAAGCAACTGGACAACTTTCATTGGAATACAATTATTTGATATCTGGGACATAATGCTACAACAAAGAAATTTTTGGGATGAAACAAAATCTACCCTTCAAGTAATTTTAGAAATAGTGAGATCCCACAATGAAGAAGCGAAATTATTCAATGAGCAGTTAAAGAATGATTATAGTCAACAGGAGACAGGGAATAATGAACAAGGATATGAGAGGGTGCTGGATGATGTATGCCAACCAAAGGAGGGGCTGGAGGAAATCAGAGGAGAAAATTTAGGAGATCTAATTCTAATCCTGGACCCAAGGAGAGTCTTAGGTGTGCTAAGAGAAGATAAGGAGAAAGAATCAGCAGATTTATTTAAAAATAGCCTGGAAAATCTATTGGAGATAGATCAAGTGCATAAAGGTGTTGAAACATGTGTATACCTAACTTCTGGAATTGTAAGGGGACATATCTTTTATATTAGAAAAGGGAATCAAACTGAAATAATCACTAATCAGGGTAAAGGCATATAACGCAATGGTTTTCTTAAGGTAGATTGAAGCTAGACATAAGAAAGAGGTATAACAAATAGTACTTAATTAACCTATATTAGATATGATATTGATATAGACGTGACAGAAAAATGTGGATATAGAAATGGCTAAACAATTATATAAAGAAAATCTATATAAAATGCTTTCTTATGTGTTAAAATATAAAGTTGGTTGGTTAGATTGCCTCAAAATCAAATAGATCTGAAACCAGAATTGCTTTTATTAGGTATTTTATTAGAGGATTTTAAGAACATTGTATACTTTGAGAGCAATATTATGATAGTAGCCAATATTGTACACTAAAATACAGACATGATTGGTTCCAATGCTTAAAAATGTATACATTTTGAAGGGACAACTAAGAAGACACCAAGACGCAAAAACAATAATTATAAGCAACCATGTAACATAATGTTTAAGAAGCACGAACTGAATATAGATATATTGAAAAACTAATAAAATGTTAATTAAATAAATAAATAAACATAAAGGCAAAGAAATAAAAGACTTAAGTCAGCATCAAGCATGTATTTGGAGTCAGCATATATTTGACACCAACAAATGTACCTAGCTTTGCCTGAGTTCAAAACCCATTACTTCCACCACAGCGTTATTTTCTATTTTCTCTCCATGACTATTTTCTCTCCTTTCTTCACCGGGCTTTCTCCTTCTCCACTCCATTATTTGCTTAGCCTATACAAGTTCCCTTGGTCAATGCCTTTTTATTTAACTCTTTTCTCTCCCCCCCCTTAATTCTTTGCCTTTCTTTCATTTTGTTTTTAAAATACTTCTCGACCTAAAAAGGAAGCTGGGGTAGGGGGAGATTACAAAAATTGCCCCCTTGTCCCTTTGAAACAAGTGTTATGTTGAAAAATAAATGTTGCATGTTGAGAATCCCATGAAAGGTTGGAAGTGCAGGGGACCCCTGAGGACACTATGCAGCATACAGGATGTACTGGGCTCACCCGTCTCATAAACATACTCACTCTTAATAGTGTAATAAGCAACGGTTAAGAAACTTAACTGTAAAAAAAAAGGAAGAAGAGGATGCAAAGACTAATTGACACAATGATGGAACTCTCTCACATTGCCCTGGAACTCCACAAAATGGCTGGCTGTAGAGTTGCAAGGGAATATAACACATGGCCATCTCAGTCCAAGACTCCCCTAGCATCACAATAGTATCTGAGGAGACAATGGGCTTTATTGCAGCCATCTACTGATTCTGTGTATATTTTAATTTTCTCCTTTCCCCAATTCAAATCATTCAGCTTCTTTTAAAATTTTAAAACCCTACAAATGCCATGTGCAAAATGATAGCTCCATAGGTGTATTTCTTCACACTAAAAGTGACTAGAGGTTCTTTATTCAGACTTGTACAGTGGACCCTCAACTTACAGATGGCTCGACTTACAGACTTTTCGAGTTACAGACTTCTCTGGCCGCAAAATTTAGGTTTGACTTGCAGCCAGAGAATTGACCTACAGACCAGGAAAAAACCAAAATGGAACAAAAATGGCCAGTTATGGCATTAATCAGTTTTCAATGCATTGTAGGTCAATGGAAACCTACAGACTTTTCAACTTGCAGCCACCGTTCCAATATGAATTAATTCCGTAAGTAGAGGGTCCACTGTATTCATCCTAACATCACACAAATACCTCTGAATCTATACATTTTAATGTTTATCCACAGACATGCATTTCCCTACTTTGAATCGGTAGATAATATTTATGATGCATGCAAGACCTTGCATACAACCCATAGATAGTACTACCATTCCATCCAGAATAGAACTTGTATGATTCCAAAAGCTAACCAGGATTGTTCTTGAGACACCATCTGAGAATACCAAAGGTCCCCAGATAGGGCTGGGCAGGCACCATTATTTAGAGTTTGAAATGCAGTGGGCCTGTGTTTAAAAGTTGTACAGTTTAACTTTTGAGTCTGAGGCCAGGGCTAGATCTCTTAAAAATGAACCTGAATTAAAACCAGTATTAATTGTATAATCTACAGAATCAGGCAGCTTTCTTAATTTCAAAAGATCTTAGTTTCTTAGCAAACTGTCTACTGTATGACCTTTGCGCTTTAAAGTTCTCTGATTTAATAGCCCCTCTCTAAACTTCCCACACTTCATACCATAAGTGATAAAGCACAAATGTCAAACTTTATTAGTTCTGTTAACATTAGGCATCGTTCTTGTTTCTTGCTGCTTCATTGTGTGTATGGTAAGATCTGGAATACTTCCAGGCTTTCTCACTATCATTTAGTCCTTAAAACCCAGAACAGAAATTTAAACCAAGGGGTGCGGGGGAAAGGCACACACACACACACACGTAAAACATTTTGCCTGCAGATGCGCAGGCAACAGAGTTGAAAGATGAATACTTGTAGCCTTCAAGTGGTAGTCTCCATGTGATAGACTCAGGATAATTAAATAAGGAGAGAAAAAACCCATCTTGGGCATTCCTTTGTGAGTAACAAGATTGAGTTACACAGAGAGAGAAAAGTCCACAAGTGATTAGCGGCTGATTTTTATGAGAAAATTTCTACACCTCTAATTTGATCCCCCCTCCCCATATCTGTAATGAGTATAGCGACGTTTGTTGCTTGAGCTTCATCCCAGAATCATTTCTAATGTCATTACCATATGTATACTCAGTGGTTTGCTGAACTTAAAACACCAAAGAGCTTGTAAAAAAAAAGTGGCTCTTATGGCATCACAGATAGCAGCTTTTTGTATTAGATTTGTGTGAACTTTAATGTTGCCATTTCCATATCTCAAGGCTGTTCCATGCAAATGTTGGATCTAGGTAGTCCCACAAACAAGCTGCCGTTATTTTTTTTTCTCCCACAACTTTGTTTTGAAAAAGAAAGACTTTTGAACATGGAGGAAATATTAGTACATCAAACACAGTGAAAGACAAGGTAGTTTAACTTGTTGGTTTGTTTGCTAAAACTCAAAAGTAAATATACTGTAGCTAAAAGTATTCCATTTTTATCTGCCTGCTGCAGTAATGGCTGTGTTACTTCAGGGCTTACACTTCAATAATTGATCAGGGTTTGTATAGCACTGGCTAAGAGCAAAAATAAGAGTGTTGCTTTGAACAAACTGCTGCAATGTTGTAGCATTAGGCACAGAAACAAGATTCTGGAAATATAGATATATATAAAAAAACAGGAAAAAAGATGGATAAGTTGGAGTGGTAAATACTGCTCCAGGCTAGAAAGTAATGAGAATTTTTCCATAGAGAGTTTTGACCTGCTATTCAAAATTGTTTCTTGTCTTAATAAATCCTAAAAGTGTAATTTACTTGCAAAAGGGAAAGAACAAAGGCACCAAAATTCTTTTGATAACAACACTTGTTAAGGTTGATAACTTGAGTTTCAAATGTGTGAAGAAAAATGTGTGACAGTTTGTTTTAAGGTGACAACCTAAGTATTCAGATACTTTCATCTTAGGCTCTTTTATAAAGCTCTGCAGTAGCAAATGCTACGCGCATACACTCAAAAGCAAGACAATAGAGATAGCACAGCCTGCAATCAATGTTTACCAAGCCCTTTAGATCCATTTGTGAGTGCACAAGATTGAGTCCTGCTAATTTATCTACAGAACAATTGACGCACAGATACTAGATACTACTTCTTTTCACCCCTCTTGGTATTCCCTCCCTCACAAAAAATAAAAAATACAAATAAGGGAAACAACCAGAGCTGGCAACATTTTATCCTCAGTTATATATCCCCCCCTCTGGGGGGCGATGAGGGGTAATGTGAGCTTTCTTTGCATCGTCTCCATTTTGCAGCCATGAAACAGATTTCATGAACAATTGTTATTTTTATGAATATGTCACCATTTTGTCAAATAAAGAAGGGTAAGAAATCTTCTTTAATTTTAAAATTAGAATCAGACCAGAAAAACACGAGAAATTCTCAATAGTAGCTGAAATGCCATCATTATCTTTCCCTCTTGCACTTAGTGTAGGTGTTGCAAGAGCCTCAAAACAGTGGGAGATTTTACATAGCATATGTGCTGTCATACCTAGTTGAAAAGAAGAAAAAAGAATATAAAGATTTTTCATATTTAAGTCTAATTAGAGGTTTTTTTTAAAAAAAAAAATTATCTCATGTTTTAGTGGTGGCAAAATATGGTTAGGAAGGAATTCATTTCCTTCAAGATGTTAGAAATGACTTTCTCCCCATGAAATATCCCAAGGAGGCCGTACTGGAATAAGAACAGAATAAGCCCATAAGGAAGGCAAAGGGCCTTTACTGTTTAATCCGCATCACCTGATATTCAACAGTGCGTGACCCCTGAACCTACATAGCTGTCACAGCTAATATATACAATACACAGGATACAGGAAGAACAATAATGGATAAATAACACATGTGACAAAACAAAATATAACCATTAAACTGTATAACAATATCATTATAAAAAGGATTGAATTGAAATACACAGTGGATACATAGGCAGCAATGCTTGTGTCTAGGTGTAAAGTCCTACCATAGTCTGCAAAGGTTGATGGCAGATCATAAACTGTTAAGATCTGACACGTGCTTCGTTACAGTTACAGCTCCACTGCCCCTCCCAAAGTACTGTAATTTGTATCTGGTAGTAATTCCTCTTAGGAATTTTTAGCTGGGAAGGATTTTTTTTAAAATGGGGCTTAATGTCAATCAATCCAGTAACAGCCCATAGTTCCCTCTCAACCTCAAATTCTTTTTCCTGCCTTTTTTTCCAGTCAGGGTTCTGCCAGTGTTAGTTATGGAGTCTGTCGGAAGTGGATAGTTAGAGTGAAATGTTCTGTCAGCTGTGCAAGCAGTCAGTCAGTTAATAATGAAGTTAGTTAACCAATTAGGCTCAGTGATGTAACCAGTTAACATTTTTACACAGCATAACATTTGTTTCTATCTATGAAGAACTGTAAGTAAATGGAAACATTTTATTCTTTCTCTGAGTGAATGCATTGAGAGAGTAAGTGCTAGCTGAGTTAAATTAACAAATAAGGAATGGTCTGCTGAGGGAGACTTGAACCGTATCTGCTCTGCAGGTTCCTGACTGAACCATTTTATCTGCTGTGTAATTAGGAATAGGAAGTATTTTGTTTCAATTTTTAAGCCACACTCAGTTTCCTCACATCTTCTGCCTCCAAGAGCTACACCCTTCTCATGGAGAAAATGGCACAGTGAGAAAGAAGATGGGGGTGTAACGTCAATGGTCAAGCAATCCAGCATACTGGGATTGGCATGACAGGAAATTACTGCCAGCTTTGGGTGGTGGCCAGTTGGCATCATGAGGTAAGAATTTGCACAGTAATTGACATCAAGCCCCATAAACCTTAAGCAAATCACATGTAGAAGACTCTCCTTCTACCCATTCTAGTGTTTCCATATTTTCTGCTTATACATCCTGCAGTAAATCTTGTCAGTGCTGTACCAGACAAGCAGACTTGCCTACTTCCATCTGAACTGCAATAGGAAGGGGCACACATCGGGGATACCTAAATACATCTTTTAAATGTTCTTCATATACCACACTTTTTGTCCCTTCTGAGGTCATGTTCTCAAATCAAAGAAATGCCATCTACAGACATTTGCATATAGGGGGCTTATGATTTCAGTTCTTCCCTCCCAAGGGTGGACATCATAAGCATCCCCACTGTCTACATTCTGTGACTTTATGTAGACTTAAGGTTATCTTTTTTAAAAAGTGAGCAAACTTTTAGTGGCAGACAAGTATACAATTTTTAAAGTACTTGTTAGAGGTGAGCAAATGTGTGTCTTTGGATATACTACAGCTCCTGCAAATTCACAGGCAAATTAGGGAATTTGCAGGGTAATTCTATTTATGGTAGTTTGTATACGTTTGAACATTAGAAACAAAGACATAAATGTGGAAAAGAAATTCATGTCAATTGTTATTGATTGTGTGGATCATGAAAAGATATGGATTGTTCAAAATAATTTGAGTGTATATATATCCTGATGTGTAACCTATACTCTGGTCAAGATGCTACTGTAGGACAGAATGTGAAGAAGCAGAATGGTTTCCCATAAGTAATGATGTCAGACAAGGATGTATTTTGTTTCCCTACTTGTTCAATCTGTATGAGAATATAGAAAACTATAGTGGATTCAGATGAAGGAGAATTATGTGGAAGAAACATAATTAAGATATCTAAGTTAATATTTAATATCATTTAAGATCAGCAGATTATACCATATTTCTGGTATAAAGCAGCAATGATTTGAAACTACTCCTGATGAAAATGAAAGAAGAAAATCCAAAAGCAGGACTGTGGTTAAACATTAAGAAGATAAAAATCATGGAAGAACTATACAACTGTAATGTGGACCAGAAAAAATTGTATACCTTGGTTCAATCATCAATTTGAATGGAGACAGTGGCCAAGAAATCAGAAGAAAATTGAAAAGCAGCTATGAAAGAATTAGAAAGAATTATGCACTGTACAGTTGCGTCACTGGAGATCAAAGCTGCGGTTATACACACTATTGTATTTCACATATGGATGTGAAAGTTGAACGGTGAAGAAATGTGACAGAAAAAAACACAATTCATTTGAAGTATGGTGCTGGAGGAGAGCTTTGCAGATTCCTTGGATTGCCAGAAATAAAACAATGAGTTCTAGATCAGATCCAACCTGAACTTACTCTAGAAATCAAAATGACAAAACTGAGGTTGTCATACTTTGTGTATATCACGAGAAGAAAAGACTTTTTAGAAAAAAACACAAGGCTAGCAAAGGTTGAAGGCAGCAGGAACAAAGGAAAACCAACTTTGAAGCATATTTATTCCATAAAGGAAGCAATACCCTTGAGCTTTTGAAAGCTCAAATGACAGGACATTTTGGAGATCACTTATTCATACGGTTGGCATACGTTGGAGGCAACTTGGTAGTACATAAAAGCACACAACTTTCAACATTCAATAGTTGTGTGGTTTTATTTATTAAGCATATTTCTATCCAGTCTTTCATCTGGGAAGGGGAGGGTGGCATACATTATTCCTATTTATTTTAATAAGCCCATGAGGTAATCAGAAAGAAAGATGGTGAGATCTGTAGCTGAGCATGATTGGAATCCAAGTCCTTCCATTTCATCTTGGGCATGGTGTCACTTTGTAACATTTGCTATTGTCACTCTGCAACTGCTGCTGTTTTTACAACGTTACAGTATATGCAGTTACTCAGGGAAACTGTTCCAATAATTTTTTTAGGGTCAAACTGTTTTTTAATTTTTTCTCTCCATAGGGGACACAAGGCGATGTACAGCAGATAAAACAACAGATTTAAAAACACTATATCAATATCAGGTTTTAAAATCAATTAAATATATATAAAGATAAAAATCAAGTTTATAAAGAATTCCAAAAGATTTAAAAACCTGTAGGTTAAAAAACAGCACTCTCGAGAAACTATGCATCATTTTAAAGATATCACTGGAAGCTACAGCTTTTTAATTTTTTTTCTTAGTACAATTAGGAAGTGGTGGCCTTGTTTTTATCAAGATGCTCTGATACAAGAAGGTGAGACGCTTTGTTGACATGATTTTATTGATACCTGACACTCCCAGGCAGCTAGAGTTCTATTTGGGTAGCTCTGAGTACTTTTCCCAGTATTTGGAAATCTACAAATCATACTAAAATATACCACTGCATGGTTTCTTTTTAGTGACAGACACTATAATGTGTGCACCCCTTCCAACGTGTTGGCCTGCACAATCATTTCAAACTGCTTGTAGCTTCTGGAATATGTTAGCAGAAGTTTGTTTTAAATGGAGGGGAAATACTTGCTCATATAAGTAGGTCAACTATCAAATACATGATTATTGTGTTTGCTCATTTGGGGCTTCTCAAATACTATTTTCACTTTCTTCTTCTTAGTTAAGAATTTTTCTGATGATCTGTTTATACGTAAGATCAAGAGTGAGGAGGAAGCTTCTATTGGTGTTATTTTTAAAACCTAAAAGCCAAAGATTTAAAGCAGAAAAAGGCTTCAATAAGATGGAAAGGATGTGAGGCTGGTTCAGATTTATTTACACACACTTCTGCACTGGAGTCCCCAATAATCCAGACCAAAGAAAGAAAGAGAGAGAGAGAGAGAGAGAGAGAGAGAGAGAGAGAGAAAGAAAGAAAGAAAGAAAGAAAGGTGAACTCTATAAATGTATGTCTACAATGTGCTTTTCTGTTACTTTCAGCAAACTCTGAGATAGGTGGAAGACTGGGGATGGCCTGACTCTGGTACAAATTGGACAGTATCATTTATGCAGGGGCAGAAGATCTGGCCAACGAATAAGACAGAGGAACCAGATGAGGCAAATATCAGCTAAATATCAGAAATGGGAAGTGTGATCATGGACAGATTACAGGTTCTTTTCAGGATGTGGCAAGGCACGATGATAGAATCTGTGAGGCTATTTATATGGAATGAATTATATAGCAGGGATTGCAAATATGTGGCCCTCAAGATGTTGGATATAGATCTTCAGTTGCCTTGGTCTCATGTATAAGAATGAGACACTGTTGTATGTTTTCTTTTTTCATGCAAAATGGCAGGACATTTCCAATATTTCCAAGGGTTCTCCCATTTTCAAGAACCCATTTTTGTATAACTGTGTACATTGTGCAAAACTACAATGCTTCATGGACTTCTAGAAATTAAAAAAAAATTAAGGGATCCGCTACATGGTGTGTTTTTTAAAATCAGAAGCCTCAGATGGGTTGTTTGCACTCTTTTAATCGATCAACAGAACTTGCTGTGCGTGCGTGCGTTGCTTCACAAAAAGAAGCAACATTAGTCCTGAACAGTTGTTTTGTGAAAATAATGGAAACCTTGAGGTAGAAAAAAAACTGCTTCTTGTCACCATTCTCATGCTGGAAGCATAAACTTTCAAGAGGCTAGTGATTTCTCGACAGGCTGTCTCAATGTCTTGAGAATGAGTAATTTTGCAAGTGCTTTTCACATCCTTGTTGGACCCAGAAATGGACAAAAGATCACTTGATGTAACAGTCTCGATGAAAGGAGCATTTTTGCACCTCCTGAGACTGACTGCAAGAAGAAACACACCCCACCTCAAGGATTCACACATTTGCAAGCCTTATAAGGGTTTTTCAGAACTACAGTATCCAAAACAATGTGCATATTTTAAAATGCAAACACTTAAATTGAGCTAGAGGTATACGTGTTTGTGCTTTGGGTGTACAACTCCCAGACTAGCTCTGTGGGGAGTTCAGGGAATTATAGTCCAAAAAGAAGTTTTCATACTTCTAAAATGCATATAGATGACAACAACTGTATTTAACTCAATTTGGAAAAGTTGCTGAAGTTCGGTTAAATGTGGAAATAAATGCATACAATAAGAAACATGAACGCACATTTCAGTGAAGGAAGACTGTACAGACTTGCAACCTGATAGACCTGAAGGATGGAAAGGAAATGGGAGGGTAGGATTCCAAGAAACTCAGAACAGAAACAGAGATTTTCATAGCCCTCATTGAAAGCCTGCAGTCCGTGACCTTTGGCTAAGCTGACAAAGTCTGATGGGAGACACAGTCCAATAATACTGTATTTGGAAGGCTATATAGTTCTCCATCCCTGTTACACAGACTTAGGCAGGGTACCACTGGTTCCTGAGTTTACCTGTTCATCTGGGCCAATGAGCTGCAGTACCTTCTCTACACAGGTGGCACAAGAAAAATCAGGCCAATAACTACTTCAGCCTGTGAGTGGCCTGAGTAGTTCAGAAGGTACTTTACCTGAAACCTGCTGCCTGAATCTCTAGTTGGAGTCATGTGTATACATGTTGGGAGGTGTTTCCAGTTGGATGGATTGCATCCTCTAGGCCCCACAGTTTTGTTCATGCACAGCTTCTGCTCACATGTTCTGATAAAAGCAGATGGGTTGAAAACTATCATAGCACTGCCCACTCCCACATATGTTCATTTTGTGAGTGATATATGTTCAGTGCCTGTTTGAACCAGCAGTGTGAACCATTTTACCAAACTGGCTAGAATGGGGCAGAAGACACTTTTGGTGACGGTGGTTTTGGCATTCCCACGTGTCCTTTGTATACCTCTAAATATAACAAAATAGGCTGAATGTATTCACAGACAAGTCATAGATTGTAGTGTGACTCACTGGAATGGATGAGACAAGGATATAATATCTTTCCTATTTTTGCAAATGGTAGCTCCGTCGGCGAGCCTGCTTCACTGCACGGAGCCCCTTTGCCTCCCCCCCCCAGGATAGTGTGAGACAGAGCATCTCCCGAACGTAATCTTGGAAGGGAGGGGGAGGGGTGTCTATTCAATAAGCCCCCCCGCCCATTGTTCAGCCTCTTCGGAGGCTTGCAACCCACCTGCCCACCCAGCAACTAGTGTGAGTTATACTGGTCGCTTTTGGGGCCGGATAGGAATTTTTGACCCTTCACTTGATCGGCTGTTAGTGGTGGGGATTTTTTGCCTATCCCACAGTGGTTGAAAAGTGAGGCTTTTAAAGGATGGTTGCTAGGTTGGTCATGCTGGCAAGTAGCACAGAAGGAAGTTGGGTTGGTGAGTCCCGGTGAGAACACAAGCAAGGATATAGCGCATCCAAACTCCCAGCGCTGCGGATCATGAGATTACAGCGTGCAGGGTGGGGGGAGGCATGCACTGGGGCCATGCCCGGACTGAGGGCCACCAATGGAATTGGGGGCTCAAGGCCCAGGGGTGGTCAGAGCAAGGCTGGCTGGAGTTGCGGTGTCTTAGCACTGTGGAGCTTCGCGTTGTGGGACTCACCCATTATCTGAAGAAGGGGTTCCATGAGACCTTATATATACTCTTTCCCCACTACGGCAGGCCTCTCTGTGTTTTGATATCTTAAATATTGCATTGGTTAATAAAGCCTGTTCCTGGTTTACCCCATCCCTTTGTGACTCATTATTCTGGGGTGGGAAGGCAATGTGGTAAATGACATTTTCATGGAGTGAAAAAACTGTGATTTAAAAATGAACATGATAAAGAAATGACCAAGTGAAAGAAGAAAACGAAGTATCCTGAAATATAAATTGTAATTGTATCAATCTATATTATCATCCATACTTTGCTTCTACTGAACATATACCCACCCAAATGAAGCAAAGTTAATTGTAGCCAAATTCCAATAGGATAGCTATATTTGGTTCATGTAATAAAACTTAATGAACGGAAAATCTCTTGAAGAAACAATGTTTTTTTAAACAAAACAAAACCCTAAGGTATTAGTATTGTTTGTGACCCAAATTACTTACTGCAGAATATTCTGAAACATTATGAACTAGAAATTAAGTCACCCTTAATTCACAAATTATTAAATGGCTTCCAAGCAACATGTACAAAGTTGAATGGCATATGGGAGTTGGTTGTTTTCTGTTATCTCTGAAATAACTGGCTAGCCTGTTTCTGTGTAAAGAGTTTGTCCTGGCCTAAGCAACAGTCATTCATGAGTTCAGCAGCCAACTATTACACTCCTCAAATGGAAAATACATTTTATGTTGGAGTAAGAATACTGACATTTACATATATCTTTTTTTAAGCGAGGCAAAGAAAAAGAAAAAAGCCCTTCCCAAACAAAACAAAACCTTCTCAAGTGTTGTTTTGAAGTGAAGCCACTTCAGTGGCATTTAGCAAAAAACCTGCTCAGATGGCAGGGAAGTTGCTCCAGCGGAATGTGGAGAGGTGCCAACTGTACGGTATTAAACCACATTCCTATTGAGAATTTGTATTGACAATATACTGTTTTATTAATATCTCTTCTTTGCAAGAAACAAGAAAGATACTTCTTGTAAATGTTAGCTTTTTTAATACCAAACTTTAGCCTACTTTAACTGCTATTCTTCAGTATTTGTAGATATTTTATCTTTCATCTTATCATATAATTAATCAAAGCCAATATCAAGTATTGACTTTAGCAAATATCATTTTTTCTTCCAAATATTCAAGCTTGACCTTCATGTTAAGGTGTTTTTGCAGAGTATCTTTTTCAGTAAAGAATTTAATTTGGAGGAAACAAACAAATAAACCTCAGATATTTTGACCCAAAGCATTGTTTTAGCACCTTCTATGTTTTCCTCAGAATATTTTTTCCTATTTTATTTATATATAGCTATATAGTTGACAAAAGAAATAAGCCAGTATTACAGAATATTCTAATGGTCAAAATTAGGAATATGCTTCACATTTTGAATTTATTCAGAAAACAATGTGAAGTTGGGATAATTGTCAATATCTGATGCAAAGTGAATAGTGATTACTTCCATCTTCTGAGTGAGCCCAAAATACTGCTTGAATCAAATCAGGATTCTCTATAGTAGTGATTATTGCTTTGGTATATCAAAGTTCAAAAGGCTGAAAAGAAAATAAATGTTGCTAATGAATATCACTCAGAAATGAAAGTAATACTTTAACAGAACCAGGAAGACTAAATCAAAAGGAGATTGACAGCTAAAGTGACAATGAAAAGCCCAAGCTCTCCTGGAGACTTAGACCGACTCAGACTGACCAGAACAAATTCCCTTTCTCTCATGCTTGGGTGCCCTTTCATGTCTTGGCAGAACAAGGGAAGGATTCTACTCTGTTAGGGACTGCTATTCACATCACCTTCATTTTCAGCAGAATTGGCATTCAGTGAATATTGTTTTCCTTTCTTTTAAATAATTGCAGATCACAGTTTGCATTACACTTTTAGAATCTAATGTGCCATAGATGTCTTGAGTCTCTTGTGTGAAATCTGAGTGGACTAGGTCACCTTTGCATTAGGAATAGGATCTAAGCAATCTCCTTTACCCACCTACCTTTCGTATTTTCCTTTTTTTAAATGATTGTTGCTGGTTTTTATTTTTATTGCACTTTGATTGCCCCCCTCCCTTTTTGCCTGTGCATACCTGTGTTCTAGGCAAAGTAGCTGGCAAATGTGACACAGGTACTTTGCTCATCAAGGCAGTGATGCTAGTAAGTGGAGTTATTCCTTCCCTTTCAATAGAATTTTTTTTTAAAAAAAGTAAATAGAGTCAACTTGATCCAGTTGCATGGCTCTTAGCAAGTGAGGGGCGAAGGCAGGAAGGAAAAAAAGAAAGCAGGGAAATCGGTGGGGAACTTTGCCTGCATAGTGAAAGTTGAATAGTAGCCAGTAGCTCAGTATATTGGTGATTTTCACCTCTCAGGTCAGAGTCCTTTATTTTCAAATACTTTAAAATATTTGGGTATAAATCAAATTGGACAGGCAACAAATAGGCTCACAGTGAATCAGCTGATATTTGTAAAGCAGATCTTTCAGATTAATTCAAAGTAGATGGTATTTGCAAATCCATAGTCAGAATCCTTACTCCATGTGGTGTAGTTGATGCACTGATGACTCAGGAGATCAGGTTTTGTACCCCTGCTTGGCCATGGAAACTCACTGGGACTGTGGAACTGCAAAATCATGCCTTAAATATCGCACTTACTTTGAAACTCTGTTAGTGTTACTGTAGGTTAGTTCCAACTTGACAACGCACCACAGAGAGCGAGAGAGATAGAGAGAGAGAGAGTCAGATTCCCATTGATTTTCATGTAAAACGTGTTTACATTTCCACAGCTAATTGTGGGTAATTGATAATATGCTGGGAGACATCTTGATTGCATGTCCAGTTGTACAACTGACACATTCTGTCAGTTCTCTGTAATTGGTTGTTTCTTTTCCTTTTATTTTCTTTACAGTTTTTTTATTTACAACATTGGAATTTTGCCTTAAGAAACCACGACTTATGAATTCCTGAATAACTGTCTGAACTGTTGTGAAAGGTAATAACAACCAGTCAATCTTTAAATTTGGCATAATCAAAAAAATCCCTGTATTGTGCAATTGATGATAGCTTCCCTTTTTAAAGCTCTATGAACTATCCTCATTTCCTTTAGTTAGTAGGTATATGAAATTTCTTTCACAATGCTGCAACTTTTTCTGTGTCTGTCTTGGAAAAAGTACCTCTAAAACCAACTCTTCACGAAAGTTTGCTGAGATAGGTTTGCTGCAAACTATATTATTATGTAAGACAATATTGGAGTCATGAAATAGAAAACAGGGAAAGGGCTATGAGTCTACATTTTCTTTGTTGCTTCTCTCCTCTGACTTCTTCTCTGCTGAAGAAGTTTTGGTTATATTGGTGATATATTGTTGTGCTAATGAGATTTAATTAACTGCTACTCAAAACAAGAGCAATAGAATCCCAACCTCATAAAATGAGGTCTGCAGTTCCCAATGCTCCTCTGGATCTCTACATGAGGAGACAAATCTCAAGGTTACCAGAGCAAGAGGGGGTACATTGCAAAGACCCACCCTGTGGCATCTCAAAAGCCCTCCCCAAGACAACACAAGGATCCATCCTCAGGTTTTGACTTCAGAATCTCAGGGCATGGAATGTTGCTACTCTGGCAATCCAAAATCGGATTCTGACCTTCTAGAGTATGGTTTGGAAATACTGGGCAAAATCCTGTTGCAAAATGTTATGCCAGCGTAACTAGGGCAGGGTGCAGGAAGCATATAGTTTAAATCAATTAAATGATTCATATCCCCCTCTTTTTAGATTTCAAGGCTCCCTAGGGCCTTGGGGAAGCCTTTGGGAACCTCAGAATGGGAGGTGGGGAGACTTTAATACTAAAAATAAATGCCACCATATTGCCCCTGCTGGGATCAGGATTGCCCATGGGGATCCAGAGGCGGTTTGTTTTAACCATCCAAGGCTTCATAAAACCAACAAAAAAAAACACACTGAAGACTCAAGAGAGGCACAGCAAAACACAAATCGGAATTGTTCTTCCTGTTAACTCGGCTTTCTTTTGGCAAGCTATATTTATATGTGGGGGAAAGTCTAATATGGTGTGGTTTGAAGTAGTGTGGATCTGCTGCCTCCTGCAGTATGTGTAAAAAGGCTTCAGTAATTTGTATGGCACAAATGCACAAGAATAGGTTTTGGGTTTCTGCCTCATGCTGGAGCTGTAAGCCTCTGTTTCTGTGGAGAGGTTTAAAGCAGTGGGCAGTAATATCCACAGAGATACAAAGGATTTAAGCACACACATATATATTTATAGATACAGTCACAAAATACTGCAGTGAGCAAACTGACAGAAGATCATTTAGAAACTTTTAACATTCTCATTTTGAAATTGTTGCTGTTCAGATCTAATAATTTCAAGGCAAGATAGCAATGCAAACTGCAATGCAATGTAAGTATTTTGCTTTTGTTGCATCCAGTGCTCTGCAGATACCTTTTGCTGCTGAAGAGCAAAGCACAGGGAGCAGGTGGTAAATGTTGCAAATGGCAAGTAATGTTTTTAAATGGACGCTCTTAGAACAACACACTGTAAGCTATCAATTAAAAAGGTACATTGAACAAATGATACTATTCTCCTACCATCCCGATAGCCATCACAGCTAAATTAACCGAGAAAGAAGGGCTTTGCCACAACAGAAGAGCCAGTGATTTTACAGACTGTACCCAGAGTAAAGGAAAATGATGGGGTTATTCTTTTTTTTTTTTTTTTGCCACAACCCAAAAAGCACAAACACTGAAGCGAAAGAAACAAAATGATCCATATTGTACCAGTTGGCTTGTGGGAAAGGCCATTCCATGTGGTACAATCTGTATGTATAATTACCTGGCGCTTGCGTCCAGGTAATGGAAGATAAGAATGTACATAATTCAAGCCTGGTTCAGGGTGCTGAATATTATCCTCAGTGTCCTGAATGATTGGGGCTTATTGAATGTAGGCTACCGTTCATTTCAGAAGGTAGATTAATGGAGGGAGCCTTATCTTCTGTGGTGCCATTAGCTTCGGTATGTCTCAAGGTGCTAGCTGAAGTCTAGTTTCCTTGGTCACATCTCCAGGCAAGGAGACAAAGTTCAGGATGCTTGGAATCAAAAATGTAGCAAATAAGAAATGTTGCAAATAACGCTGCTATTAAAATGTTATTTTGTTGTGGGTGGTGACTTTAATGCTTGGATACTCCGAACTGCACCAGAACTCAGTGGCTCAATGCAAAGATGGATGCGTGCTGCACACATCATACCAGCTTAGGAAAACCTTCCATTGAAACATCATAAAGGTTCACTTCTCTCTGAGGGTTTCATGCTAAAAGCTCAGGGAACAGGAAGCCACTCAACTGGCAAACCTAGGTGCAGTTGAAGGCGTGATCAGACCAGTATTTGGGCCACTGCAGGGACAGGTTGGTACATTCCTTTTTCTGACAATTAACAGAAGATAATCACTGGAGTGAATCAGCCTGTCACCACAGTGTTCCTACTGTACATGTCAGGGCTTCTGCTTTTTCAGTGTGGGTAGAATCTCTCCATTTTAGTTCATTTTCCATGCATGTGACCACTGGAAATGAACCAAAGTGAGCCTTCAGCTGTCAAGGCTTCTTCTGCTGAAAATTTCTGATATTGTGGCTTAAAGAGAGACCCACTGAGGATTTCCAGTATCGTGAAGTGGCTTTATAATATTGATAATTCCCAGAGGAAGGAACCGGACTAAGTAAAGTCACTTGAGATTCAGGATGTGAGGTTTGTACCAAACAGCATACTGGACCCCAAGCAATCCTATTTAATCTGCACCGGCCCACACCAAAGGAGCCAGTTTATCCTTCATATAGATTAATAAGTAATCAGAAAGGTCTTCCTTCACACCTTAACAGAAGCAGATGCCATTCCATATTTGAGAGTTTTTAGTTCATTTCTCTTGACTGCAGACTGCCTTCCAATGTGTTCTTATTGTTTTGGACTCCATTCAGTTGCATGTTCCATTGTTTATCTGCTGTCTAAAAGGAGATGTCTGGTGGAAGAAGGTGATATGGGAGTTTTTCTTAGAGATGTGGGTCTTGCAGATTCTCACTCTAAGACAGTAATGAAAAATAGGGAAAATCCCTCTTTTATTCTTGCAGTGAGATTTCTCTGTGTTAAATCCCCCACACACATGAGAGAAATCTCACTACATATCTCACGACAATTCTGTGCCAATCTAGAAGAAATACCAAGCTTCACAGGAGTAGCTGTCTGGAATTTCATTTTTCCTGTGGAGAATCCAGATGGAAACAGCAGAAGAACCAGTCAGGTATATAAGACTATTTATTTCACTTCCTCTATAGAATAGCATCTTTTCTAGGCAGGATTCATCGGGAAGGAGCTGATGAAATGAGAAGTCATATGTGATCCTTACAGTTCCTTCATAGAATTACATCTTTCCTGTTCAGGATTAACAAGAAAAAGTATTATGAAGCCAGTTCTCTGCATGGAACAATGGGTGGAAAATGGAAAAAATAATAATAACCAAGTTGGGAAATGTGACCAGGGCCTCATTTTTACAGGAAGCTAGGAAATCTCACTGGTGTGGAGGAAATCTTGGTGGGGAGTCTTGGCATGCTGGGACTCAAAAATTGAAGAGAATAAGAAATGTTGCAAGTAATAATCACGTCCCTAGTTCTTCTTTCTCCTGCTGTCTGGAAGTTCTTTCTAGTGCCTTTAACATATACCATGTGGTAGAGAAGTAATATACAGCAACATTAATTTTAGCAGAGAGTTTATAAATAAAATGGAAGTTCAATATAATATGTGTGCAGAGTAGTGATAAGAGAAAGAAAAAATGTATCACCGTACAGTACTTCTTGTATCTCAAAATCCATGCTTTTCTTACCTAGATCTGTCAAAAATGCCTTCTGGGCTTCTAAAATGAGCTTTCTGGTTTGCATCTGCAAATAATTTGCTGCACGTGAAAATATATCTATAGATATCTTGCTTCACTCTTAGGAAATTAGCTGTACTCTTGATTTGCTTCTGTCTTCTTATTTTGGCAGACGATTTACCCTACTCAGGCAATAAGAATTTTGACTTAGAAGCACATGACCAGAGATGGACAAAGCCAGTGCCATTTAATGTGAGAGACAGCACTATAGTAGACATTTTAAGTGTGTCTCTGCATGTAATATGTATGTTGTTATTGCTGCTGCCTTAAAATGCAAATAGCATCTAGTGTGGAGTCTGCCCAAGTGGAATAACTGCTTCAGAGAAATGATTACTGCACGGCTCCACTCCAGACCAGTCCACTCCATTTCCAGTGTTTTGTGAGCACTGTCACTGACATTGCCCTCACGGCCCCCCACTTACTGCTATTTGCACTAGGATTTTTGTTTGTTTTTGGTTTTTTGGATGTAATTTTTAAGTGAACATTAAGTGCAAATATGCTGTTAGTGTCAAGTCTAGTTTTGTATTGGCAACTAGGCTGCCAGTAAAAATCAATATTTCAAGGCAAATCTGGAGGTTCCTGCTGAGGTACAATATGTGAGGAATTCTGAAGCAAGCAAACAGAGTTTTGGGAAGACATGTGACATTTTTCTTGGAGGCTCAATGTATCTCTGCTTCGAAAGGACCCAGGACAATCTGTTGGAAACACCCAAGGCATAATCTCAAGAACTGCAGGACTAGATCTGCACACTTATCAGGACTTTGCTGTTGTATTTCTCAATCATTTGCCCACTTTCCAGGATTTTCCGGTTTTAGGTACACAGATATCTTGCAGTCTCAGTTTTGTTGTGCTTCTCTGAATCCTACCTGTGTTTTCATCTCATTCTTGCAACTATAGTCTTGTTTCATTTTCTCTCTGTAATGGCATTCATACACATTTTTGCTCATTTTTTCTTAATGTGCAAATTTATCTATGCAGTTTCCTTCCTATGTGTTTGTTTGGCTTTTCATCTAAGCACTTCTCCTGTTTACTAGTTGCTATATATTTTTCTATTGTACACATTTTAGCTGCCTCATTTTTGAAAAGTGTGTCCTTTGTTTCTTTGAAGTGCCCTGTTAGCCATGTCAATATGTGAACACTCAAGACATTTCTTCTAGTAGCAAGTCTCAAGGGGTGCAAAATGCTCCTGTTGTCTTAGATTGATACTTTCCTATCCCTAATTTTGAAACTCAGCTTTTTTGGTCCACGTTATGGTTGTGCATGTGTACATAAACTTGTAAATTAGAGATCAGTAGAACTGAAGAAAGTAAGAAGATCAGTAGAACAGAAACAAGAGCAGAGCTGTGAATAATAGGACTTTTTCGAAGTCATTAATTCACAAGGTCACCAGAAGTCAAAAGCAACTTGATGATCTGTAAGAGAACAGAGGGTGAAATTTAAAATAGGATTTTTTAAAAAAAAAAAACTTTCTTTTAATCACAAATCCAAATTAAAGAAATATGTCTATGCATTTAGTCCAATAAGTAGCTTTATGTTGGCAAGGTCCAATATGCTTTGCCATCACAGAACACGGCAACTCAACATTGTATCTTTTTGCAGTTATGGTGGGCTTTTATGTTGATGACTAGGATAGAGAAAATAAAAAGGTAGTCCTTTTCCAGACTCCACTGCTTTTGTATGTGTTCATTTAAAACTTCATTCCATCTATAGTAATGTGCAATGGCTGGGATACTCTTGATGTCTGCAAGGTTATGCAATACTGGTAATTGGGGGGGGGGGTGGTGGTTTCCAGGACACCTTGGTTGTGCAGGCAGGCACAACCCGACTGAGATCCACCCAGCCAATTGAATGAAACTAGCCACAGCAAGTTACACAAACCTTAAATGAACACACAGGATTCTGACCAATCTTTTTCTTTAAAAAGCTAATCAAACAAAAATGTGCCTTTAAAAGTGTGCCTGGACACATTTTATCCCAAACTACACATTTCCAAATGCATATTATTTTGTATTTTATTTCCAAATACTCCTTTTAAAATGCATCGTGTTTTTATTCACCAAGAATCATGCTATTACTAATTTGGTGATATATGAGATATAATGGATAGGTATAAAGTGTTCTGCATAGTAGTCCAAGATATGAGGTTAAGACCAGTTTGTAGCAGATGTCGCAAAAATAGAATCCCTTTTCAGACGTTTTAGTGGCAAAGGTGGAACATAGATAAGAAAGGCTCTACTTTTGCCTTATCTTCTCACCAGGTCAATTTCCCCATGTTCTAGTGTAATTTCTGC